>NC_069657.1:20573522-21198106 GCF_027244095.1 Hemicordylus capensis | reverse complement strand
AAGTGCTTTTGCTTTCTCCTCGAAGGGGGAAGAGCGATTCCTTGCTTAATTTGGAGGAGAAAACCAAGAGGGTTGGAGGGCTTATCACATTTCAAATTATGCTCCTGCTAGGATTTTCAAGCTGAAACTCTCTGGAGTGGCTTCTTTTTGAAATTCTCTTCTGGACTCCAGACAAATCATGGCGATGAAAAGCAAATACAGTTTTTTGCTGCATTTGCAATATGGATGAATAGAGCCAGTTTTTCCTCAGCAGCTGGTGACAGCCAGTGTGGTTTCATGGGAACTGATGTGCTGCTGTGTTTAAAATGCTGGACTCATGCTGAAATCCTTACACAAGCCCTGTTCAGACATTATGTTGTACCTGCATTCAGAGGTCTGCACACAAACATGTTTATGTGAATGGCTGTACCTGTGTTCATTTGAAAAGTGAAGCTGAGTAATGCCCCCTCAAATGCAGGGTACAGGTAGAAAGTGCCTGTGTTCAATATAACATGTGAAAGTTCCAGCTGTGCCTGTGTTCAGTATAACATGTGGATCACTGCACCTGTGTACACTATACACAGATTGTAATGAGTGCTCAACATAATGAGGCTATTCACATGGCCGCTCGAAAGCGGGCTAAGGGAGCCCGGCCCGCTTTCGAGGGGTCGTGAGAACCTCCAGGAGCAGTGAGGCTCCCGGCTTCTAACCCGCTTAAGCCCCCCCCCCATGAGATTAGTGGAGCAAGCGCTCTGCTAACCCCCTTTTCCTGACCGTGAGTCACCACGGTCTCCCCAGAATGCCCTGTGCACTTGTGTGGGGCATTCTGGGACATATGGGGGCCAGGTGGCCCCCTGATCCCTGCCGCCCCTACTGGCTCCGTGACGGAGACAGTAGTCATGTGGGTGGCCGATCTGGCCACCCAGGGGTAGCTGGATGATTATCTGCAGGGAGAGCAGTTCAAGCCGCTCTCCCAGCAGAAGCCCTGTAGAGCCCTGCAGGCTAATCGGAAACAAATGGGATATTTGGGTATCCCGTGTATACTGCTTGGAGCAAAAGCAGGATATAAATGTTAATAATAGTATGGATGTTTCTGTAACACAATTGTAAATGTAAACATGCTTCTGTATATACTGTGCTTCAATTTAGACTTTTTTGGCTCGTCAGATCCATGTGCTCATAACAATGTTTTGATATCCAGCTGTTGTTGTTTTCTACTTGACATGTTCCTCTAAAATAAATAAATATGTTTTCATAATATGTACTAAAAATGTCATTATCATTGGAGAGCTCTCCCCTAGCATCATACAAGCCAGAGATGGGCCACCCTAGTTAAAAGAGCATGCTCTGGATGCAAAGGGTTGGGTTTAGTTTGCCCACTAGAAGAAATGTACAGTGCGACTATTTCCTGGTAATGGTGGATTCTGCCAGAGATTCCGTGGTTGCAGCAGCAGTAGAGCAGCAGGGGAAGTAAAGCAGCGGTGGGCGGGGGGGAATGCAAAGCTTGAATAAAGTGTGCCGTCAAGTCAATTTTGACTTTTGGAGTCCATAGAGCTCTGTGTTTTTTCTTTTTTGTGAGAATACAGGAGGGGTTTACCATTGCCTCCTCCCGCGCAATGTAAGATGATGCCTTTCAGCATCTTCCTATATCACTGCTGCCCGATATAGTACCAGCGGGGATTCGAACTGGCAACTAAACACCTTCCACCCCCATTTCCTATCAGAGGTGGATACGTTGACTGAATGCTTTAACCCAACATTTAAAGTCATGCAAAAGAAACGGCACTCCCAAATATCCTTCTTGTTTTAGACTCTGACCACAATCCAAAGCAGGTTTAAGTGTGCATATGCCTGTTGATTTCAATGGGCCCAATTCTGTGTGGCATTGTGCTGCTTCTGCCCTACCAAGAAAGTCTTCATCAAATATTTCTACAGGACATGAAGGAAATATGTAATTTTGGTGTGCATATGGATGCATATAATCCATCATGGCAGGACCTTCTTAATGACATCTCTGGAAATGGCTGAAGGACAATAAAGTTTGGTCCAAATTGATCCGAGAGGGGAAAAAGATGGTAAAATTCCCTTTTGGAATGAAATCTTTATTTTGGTCTTTCACAAGCAGGAACAAAACATAAAACAGCACAATAACATAAGTAAAATATATAACATTAGAGCACATATCACAATTAAATAGCTAGGTTAACATAGATAAATTCCTTAATTGCTGTACTTAACCAAAATTAGGAAGATTTTTTAATTATTTCATACATTAGATTAGATTTTTTAATTATCTACATGCCGCAGCACAAATTTTTGCAACACTAGATGTTATAGCTGGATTCTGATTAGAAAGAAGAAAAAATAGATATAATTCATATGTATCTTTTGGAATTGAGCCAATCTACATAAGCCTCAGAAAAAGCACAAGCATAAGATGTCCCAAGAGTATAAGTTATAAAAGATTTCTCCACCCCACCATTTTATAAAATCCACATAAGCAAAAACTGGAGTGAAGACGAGAAAGAACTTCCCTGAATTGTTCATATGGCCTAATAATTTGGCAAACTCCAGACAGTCATCCCTATCAATTCCTGGATGACTTCCAAGCGGCCTTCTGCTTTAGGTCTGATAAGATCATCCCTGCTAGATCAGGCTCAACTGGTATTTAGAGGCATCTTTCCTCTGAAGCTGGAGGTGGCCTCTAGCCACCAGACTGGTTCACTCAGTGACCTGCCACCTTCCTTTTAGTATACAACACATGCATTTCCTCAAAGGCTGGGGATTTCACACTCTTGCCCCACAGGGATTAAGCAGAAACCCCTTCTGGAATCATGTAAACACAGCCTCAGTCAGAAATACTTTTGTAATATGGTACTTGTATTTTGTTAACTTTGCCCCTAGGCTCCGCACTGCCCCAGCACCAGCTGCCATAATTGTGCTCAATCTCTGCTTTTTCACAACCAAATAGGCACTATGACCAAAGGTCTAATTTCAGGGGTATATATAAAGGGGTATATCCTATGCCTGATGTGCCAGTAACAACATCAGAGGATGAGATGCCTCTGGCGTCACGGGTGCTCTATCTCAGAATAACACATTTATAAGGAGCTGCCCTGTTTTATTCCTTGGAGGAGCCATCTCCTCTGTGCTAGAAGTTTCTTTTCTCCCTCCTTGAGATCTTTGGTAAAGCACGTACTGCTTTGGTCTTTATAAGCAGTGATCTTCACTATTCTTCAAGTGGGGGCAATTATGGCAAAAACCCTTCGATGTGAGAACCATTCCACACTGTGCTGACCTCCACAGACTACTGTGCTTTTCTCAGTGCTGGGAGGGCCCGAGAGAGAGAGCGAGAGAGAGAGCGAGAGAGAGAGAGAGAGAGAGAGAGATTGCCTTGATGTAATTATTCAATATTTTGTGGGAGATAATACGCTAAATACCTGAATGATATTAAAAAATCAATGAGATTCAGGTTTAATTTGAAGCTCATAACTGATAGAGTTGCCACTTTTTTGTCACTATACTTTTTTCCTTGGATTTTGCTTTAAAAGTATGTTTGGCCGGACTAGACAACTTTGATGATAAGAATGTACTTTACTTGTGGATAACAAGTTTGCTAAACAAGTATGCAAAACTGTTTTTATTAGTGGCTATTGCAAGTTTGGAGATGTATCTTATTCTTTTGATCTTATATTAATCTTCATATTTTTCCCCCTCACTTTTGTATCTTTATATCTTTAAAACTAATAAAATTTATTTTAAAAAGAGAGAGAGAGAGCTCTAAGCACTCTAGGAAGAAAGCATTGGGAAGGGCTACACTTCCCACCTTCTCAGATGGTGCAGGGGCTCAAAGGGGCTCTGTTCCCTTTAAAGACCCCTCCCGGCTCTGGGCAAAGTGCAACACCTCACAGTGGGAGTGGTCACCAGTTAGGGTTACCAACAGCCCCTTATTAGCAGGGACAAAATGGCCTCCTTATTTTCAGCCAATGGGAAGAACTATGGCCCAGATCAAATCAGCTATTTTCACTAATCATGAAATAAAGGTGATCACCATGATCAGTATTCAAAGAAAAAATATAATTCAAAGAAATTGTCATTTTCAATATGGCAGATGAGGTTATCATCACTCAGTGCATGCTGCTGATTTACCTAACACCACCACCACCCTCCCTCTAAGCCTTGAAAGGAGCCTGCTTCTGTACACATTTCTCCTCCTTTCCCTTCTCCCTCCCTACCAGAGTCCTCTGTGGGTCTGGTGGGTTACCGCTACTGTTGCCCACTAATGTTGGGGGCATTAACAGAAACATCAACATCAATGATTGACTGACTCATTAATGATTGACTGGCTTGTCATTCTCCAGGTATCAGGATCATGGCAATCATGCAAGCAATAACTACCAGATAGTGCTCGTGTGTGAAACCGATAGTTACTAACAACGCTTCTCTAGCCTCAAAGCCTTGAAAGCCCTGAGAAGCCTCAAAGCCTTCTCTAGCCTCAAAACCTCTAGCCTTGTTACTAACAATGCTCCTCCAGCCTCAAAGGCAGGATGCCTCTGAGTACCAGTTGCAAGGGAGTAACAGCAGTAGGGAGGGCATGCCCTCAACTCCAGCCTGTGGCTTCCAGCGGCATCTGGTGGGCCACTGTGCGAAACAGGATGCTGAACTAGATGGGCCTTGGGCCTGATCCAGCAGGGCTGTTCTTATATTCTTATGTTCTTACGTTCTCTTCCTAGAAAACAAATTTACGTCACACGCAGTTTGGCTAACAATGGTTATATCAATAAGCAGAGGAAGCAATCTAAGTTGTAACTAGTTTAAGTTGAATGTGGTTACATACATACAGCACTACTACTCGGGATCACAATTAGCCCCCCACATATTTCCCCCACTGTGTCCCTTATTGGGGCAAAGAAAAGTTGGCAACCCTAGATCATCTCTACATAGTGCCAGGGGAATATAGGAACATACTGAACATAGACGCCACTGCCAGTCTGTGTAGACAATACTGAGCTAGCTGGACCAATGGTCTGACTCGGTAAATGGCAGCTTCCTATGTTCCTAGAAGGGCTCACCATCTAAAAGCCAAGCACACTGTCATGCACGGCATATTGACAGCATTGGGCCACTCAGGAATGTGCCCTGAATCTATTCTTGAGTGCCCCGCTGTCCTCCGGACTGTCTGACAAGCCATTCATGCTGTTCTTTAACCGTCTCAGAGGGGGCAGTGCTCAGCAGTCCTGTACTTTGCCCACTGCATGCCATTGGCATTCTCTGCAGGCACTGCAAAGGTGCGGTGGCGACAGAGAGCAGTCTCTGTACTGCTTAGTATGAGTGCTCCAAGTTCAAGCAGCCACCATTTTAAAAGTCTCCTTGCCCAATTAGCAGGGGTAAATTGCTGCATCAACGGACTCTGAAATGGCTTGGTCCTCCATTAGAAACATAGGAAGCTGCCATATACTAAGTCAGACCCTTGGTCCATCTCGCTCAGTATTATCTACACAGACCGGTAGCGGGTTCTCCAAGGTTGCAGGCAGGAGTCTCTCTCAGCCCTATCTTGGAGGTGCCAGGGAGGGAACTTGGAACTGCAAGCATGCAGATGCTTTTCCGAGATTAGCCCCATCCCCTAAAGGGAATATCTTACAGTGCACACAAATGTAGTATCCCATTCAAAAGCAAACCAGGACAGATCCTACTTAGGAGAGGTGACAATTCATACTTACTACCACAAGACCAGCCCTCCTCCCCATTGACTGAAAAAGACCAGAGGAAAATGGTTCTTTTGGTTAACGTTACACTAGGAGAACAGAATGTGCCTATCACATTATCTATCTATATAGTTCTCTAAGGCATACCCATCGCTAATCCCATGCATGGCAGCTCTCATGAGATTTTGTGAGCAATGGGAGGGGAAGATGAAGGCAAGCGGCCAGCAAGAGAAACCGTCAGTCAGGCTGGCCACCAAACTGAGAGAAAAAGCAGTGGTCAGGCCAGCTGCCAGGCAGGTAGAGGAAGCGGCGGCCAGGCCATCCATCGGAAGAGGGGATGAACTGGGGCTCAAGCGAGTGGGGAGAACAGCTGAAGGGATGAGAGGGAGATAGAGAGAACTAGGGGCGCAGATGCTCTGCACCAGGTTAGCTAGTTATTGTTATTGTTGTTGTTGTGACAATGTCGATGACGATGGATATTTATATACCGCTTTTCAACAAAAGTCCCCAAACCGGTTTACATAGATATCCTCTCTAATAAAAGGCTTGGTGTCCGTCCGTGGACAACCAAGTGTGTGTCTGTGCCTCCCTCGGCCATTCTGGGCATGCGCAGAGCACATGCCCAGAACAGGCCGAGGGAGACACGACCGCCAGCACCCGGCGGCCATGTTGGGTGGCCAGAAGCGGCCGCCCCGAAGAAGCCGGTGAAGCCCCGCAAAGCCGGGAAAGAGGCGGCAGGAGAAACTGGCCGAGGCGGCGGCAGAGCCGCCGCCTCTGCCATTGGACGCGGCGTGGCCGAGGTGGCGGCGGCGCCGGAGCCATGGCCGAGGCCTGGCCGTGCCGCCGAAGCCGGGCAGAAGGAAGAGACGGTGGGGGAAGCTGGCCAAGGTGGCGGCAGAGGCGCCGCCAAGGACGGGCGGCTGGAAGACTTTGTGGCCCTTGCCCGGCCCCAAAATTGCCCTTGCCCCAAATGTTTCCCACCGCGGCCGCAGCCGCCGACCACTCTCCCGCCCTCCCAGCTGCCCAATTTCTCCTTCCCCGCTCCCCCCCAAATGATTAAGGGCCAAAAAGGCCCATGAGAATGCCTCTGCGGCCGCCGGCCGCCCTCTCACCCTCCCAGCTGCCCGACCCCTCATTACCCGATCCAGCCCGCAACAGTTGGGCGAAGTAAAAGCATATTTTACGAAGAAGAGAGGAGCTCGCGAACAGAGCTCCTCTCTGTGCTAAGCCTCTTCCCAAACTGGTGCTTTGGGCGCATCCTTTGCATCCATATTGCATCCTTTGCATCCATAGCGGCAGTTTGGGCAGTGGCTTAGCACAGAGAGGAGCTCTGTTCGCGAGCTCCTCTCTTCTTCGTAAAATATGCTTTTACTTCGCCCGACTGTCGCCGGCTGGATCGGGTAATGAGGGCTCGGGCAAGAGGGAGGGGGGACAAGGGCAAGGGGCAAGGACAAGGGACAAGTTGCTCGGGCAAGGGGCAGGGGGGACAAAGGCGAGAGGGAGTGGGGCAGGGGGAAGAAACTCTCCCCTACTAGCGCCTGTTATTTCAACGGGCCTGAAAACACTAGTAAATAAATAAAATGGCTCCCTGTCCCCAAAGAGCTCACAATCTAAAACAGAAACATTGGGTTTCCGTTTGTAAACTGTGCTTGTCTGTGACAGTAATAATGGAAATGAACTGAATTTAAAAAGAAACATAAGTTATAAAGAGCCTTCTTCATAAACCGGGTTTGGCACCTGTTTACCTACAGACCCGCCTCTCCCATCCAGTTACATCCCATCCGGTCAGATCTGGTCAGATGGCCCTTTTGTCAGTCCCGATTTCCGAGAGGTTCGGGGAGCTAGAACCCGTGAAAGGGCCTTCTCGGTTGCTGCCCCACTTCTCTGGAATTCCCTTCCCCTGCAGATTCGTTCAGCTCCTTCTTTGTAGATTTTTAAATCTTGATTGAAGACTTTTCTTTTTCGCCAGGCTATTGCCCTGTAGTTTATCTATCCCCCCCCCCCCCTGTTAGTTACTTTAGTTTTATTTAGAATGTAATTTTAATGCTGTCTTGTTCTCATGTTTTTGTACACTGCCCAGAGTCTTCGGAGTGGGCAGTATATCAAATGTTTCAAATAAATAAATAAATAAATAAATAAATAAATAAATAAATAAGATGAACTCCAGCAACAGCCACTGGAGGGATGCTGTGCTGGGGATGGACAGGGCCAGTTGCTCTCCCCCTGCTCAAAAAGAGAATCGCCAGTTTAAAAAGGTGCCTCTTTGCTCAGTTAATGTCACCAACTGTGCATGCATTCAAAACAGTAGTGGCCCATACAGGTGGAGCAGGGCAGGGTTATAAACAAGCCACAGGTGGGTCTTGTTCCCACTGACCTTCCCCCATTCCCACCTCCTGGGCTGCCTCGTTCGGTCTCACCTCCCCTGCCGCCATGTTAACCCCAGATGTGTGGGCTTCTCATTTGCCTGGGTTGAGGAACCAAGTGAATTAGAAGCCCACTTGCCTGCGGTGAACACAGCAGTGGGGGAAGCAAAGAAGAATGAAGCAGTCCGGTCGGGGAGAGGTGACTGGGGGTGAGCCACACCTGTGACTTGCTTGCCGCACTCCCTGCTCTGCCTGTAGAGGCCGCTACTGATTCAAGCCATACTTGGGCAGCTTCCGCGCACAAAATGGCTGGCTGCACATGGCGCAGCGGCTTAAGGCTCATGTGCAAGCATTTGCATGATAAGATTACAGATAAGTATGCATCCATAATGCTACTCGGCCTGCCACATATATCTGAATATGTCTGAAAAGGCTTCAGTTGGGGCTGGTGGATCAAAGCATGCAGGTAGAGTGAGCCCACATAAGAACATAAGAACAACCCTGCTGGGTCAGGCCCAAGAATGCCCATCTAGTCCAGCTTCCTGTTTCACACAGTGGCCCGCCAGATGCCTCCGAGAAACCCACAGGCAAAAGGTGAGAGCACGCCTTCTCTCCTGCTGTTGCTCCCTTGCAACTGGGATTTAGAGGCATCTTGCATCTGAGGCTGGAGGTGGCCTATGGCCTTCCAACTATTAGCCCTTGATAGACCTCTCCTCCACGGAGTTATCCAAGCCCTTCTTAAATGCATCCAGGTTGTTGGCTGTCACCACATCTCATGGCAGAGAATTCCACAAGTTGATTATGCGTTGTGTGAAAAAGTACTTCCGTTCGCTGGTCCTAGATTTCCTGGCAATCAATTTCATGGGATGACCCCTGGTTCTAGGGTTATGTGAGAGGGAGAAGAATTTCTCTCTATCAACTTTTGGATCATGTGAAAAGGCCTTAATCTAAACATCTGTATTTCAAAGTAAAATAGCAGTTATTCAGAGAGCACCTCCTCTCCCTTTTGCTTTGGCTAAAGCCTGCTGCAGGCTTTGTTAAATCTCATGTTTTTGATTGTGCACCAATGTACATTTTACTTGGTAAACTGTTTAAACAACTGTCCATAGCATATGCCTTAGCTTGGTGGGTTTGGCACCTGCTTCACTCAATCTCTGGCATCTCCAGGCAGGGCTAGGAAGGATTTGTTTTTGAAACCCTGGAAAGCTGTTGCCACTCAGTGACCTAAATGGATCAGTGGTCTGACTTAGTGGGAAACACCTTCAAGTGTCTTTGTTACAGCAAAAGCAATATAGTGCAACAGGAAAGGAAGTGCAGAGAACTGAAAAGGTCAAGTTTGTCAAGTTCTGTGGCAGGTCACAGGGGATGGGGCCATAGCTCAGTGAATGAATATCTGTCTTGCATGCAGAAGGTTCAGTCCCTGGCATCTTCAGGTAGGGCTGGGAAAGGCTCCTGTCTGAAACCTTGGGTAGCTGCTGCCAGCATAGACAATACTGAGCTAGACAATACTGAGCTAGACAATACTGAGCATAGACAATACCGAGGTAGACAATACTGAGCATAGACAATACTGAGCATATTGTCTGAGCATAGACAATACTGAGCATAGACAATACTGAGCATATTGCCTGAGCATAGATAATACTGAGCATATTGTCTGAGCATAGACAATACTCAGCATAGACAATACTGAGCTAGATGGACCAATGCTCTGAATTGGTATAAGGCATCTTCCTATATTCCTATGATAGAACATAGTTCTCATAGCTCAGTAGTAGAGTATCTGCTTTGCCTGCTGAAGGTCCCAATCCAATTCCCAACATCTCCAGGGAGCTTTATACACATGGCTTTTAGCTTGCATCCCCTCCGGAATGGAAGGTGTGAGTCCACATATCAGCTGGATTTACCCCAAAGTCCCTGCGAGCTATCAGGGACCAGTACACACCCAAATCTGCTTTCCTCCGAATTACTGCTGCGCATTCTAGCTTGGCTCGAATTATGTCCAGGGTAAAAAAAAATCCTCTATTTGTGGCAGCTTAAAAAATAAAATCTGAGCTTTCTGGTATGCCCTGCTGCTTCTCCCTTGATGTGTGTAGAGGTCATTGCCAGTAATTCGGCTTTTTTCAAAACTCGCACTGGTCACCTTAGGAACATAGACTTTACATATGCAGATGTTGTTGGAGGATGCCTCAAAGCCGATGTAACCTGAGCCCTTTGTGCATGAGGCTGCATTTTCCTTCACCACAGAGATAAAGCAATGATTTCTTCCTTAAACTTCCATGGCCTCTTAAATGGCCTGGGGTGGGGGGTGGGGAACATGAGGTGATGAAGGCAGTCACAAAGGCCAGTTGATTATAGAAGTCAGCAAAGATTTGGGTCAGATTTGGCAGGTTCGGTTTAAGTCTTCTGTTGTTTGATCCAGCTGCTTAGCAACTTGTCTCACCGGTCTTCCGTAACCAACTGTCAAACTAACAAAACCAAAACAAAAGGTCTCTCGACACCTCCTCTGGGATGTGATTGGTTTGAGAAAAAACCTGGAGCAAGCTGTGGGAATGTACACAGGAAAAAGATCTGCAGGGATTGCAGAGAGGAGCCGACCCTATGTGAACAGTCCATTTAATCCCCCCGAATTAAATGTCTGTGAATCTGCTATGAAGCAGATTCGCTCTTTAGATACCCTGAAGAGCCATGAAGCCATGTCTGAATAACTCCCAGGTAGAGCTGGGAAAGTCTCCGGCCTGAAACCATGGACAGCCACTGCCAATGTAGACAATACTGAGCTAGATGAACCGACAATGTGACTTGATAGACACTTCACTTCTCACAATTGTCCATTGTTGCTCAAATGAAAGGAACATGTCAGGGCACAGCAAAAAGTATGGCTTTAGAGAGAACACACACTGCAGGATCAGATAATATTTGGGTAACTAAGCCAGAGCTAACTTATGTCTGCCAGAGTTTAACACGGCATCCAGTCTTCAGTGAGAAGAAAATTAACGTCCTGCAGAATGACTGAGCTTTCAAAAGCATTCCTGAGTCCCAGAATGCCTGGGAAGGGTCTTTGGCCAGAAGAGGGGATATCTAACTTACACAAAGCAATGGATGCGAAAATATTGGTCCTGGAGAGCCTCAGCTCAAGCTTGGAGACTACATGAAAACCCCACTTTGGACACAGATCCCATGATGCCACTGATGGTTGCTGCTCCCTGGTGCACATAGAAAGCTGACCGAGGGAATGGGCCACAGGTAGCTCAGAGGTAGAGCATCTGCTTTGCATGCAGAAGGTCCCAGGTCCAATCCCTGCCATCTCCAGGTTGAGCTGGGAGGGACTCTTGTCTGAAACCTTGGAGAGCCACTGAGCAGACAATACTGAGCTAGATAGATCTATCATCTGACTGAGTATAAGGCAGTTTCCTATGTTCCTATATTGAGTCAGAGCATTGGTCCATCTAGTCCAGTATCCACTACTCTAACTAGCAGGCCTCTCAAAGGACTCCAGCCGGAAGTAAGCATGAATTGTCCTCTTTGCTATACAGGGTTTGCCTGGGTTTGCATTTGGATGGGTAACTACACTTGAGCATCTGCTTGCATGGAGAAAGTTCCAGGTTCAGTCTCTGCCACCAGCAGGGAGGGCTGGGAAAGGGAGAAGATGCTGCCAGTCAGTGTAGACAATACTCAGCTAGATGAACCGATGGTTTGACTCAGTATAAGGCAGCTTCCTATGTCACAATCTTGCAACCTGAAGATGTCTTGCAGCTGGAAATGCCAGAGATTGTGGTCTTCTGCACACAAATCATGTGTGCTACAGTCAAGTAACAGTAGACATGCATATTTCCTCCACCACCACCTGTTCCGTGCACCCCCATCAAAAGACACCTCATCTCAAACCCATTTGACTTGTTTCATGTTTATTTTTGGCATTGCTCAGTTACTTCTCAAACCCACAGAGACAGACAGCCCAGGCACTTTTTCACCCCAGTAAAGTTACTGGTATACGTTTGAGTAATAGTGCTTCCAGACATCACACCTGGTTGAACAAGGACCAAGAGAGGAACATAGTACTAGGGCCCATGGAAGGGCTTTCTCTGTTGCTGCCCCTTCACTTTGGAATTCTCCCCACCCCCCACCCCCCAGCCCCAGATTCGGTCTGTCGCTTCCCTTTCAGCCTTTAAAAGCTTATTGAAGGCATTTCTTTTCCGCCAGGCGTTTGCTCTTTAATTTTTGTTTTTTGTTCTTTTCTTATTTTAAATCTCGGATGCTGTTCTTGTTTGTACACTGCCCTGAGTCTGTGGATTGGGCAGTATATTAAATCTCTCTTAATAAGTAATAATAAACTGTGAGTAGTCATGAATGTCACCCATGTCATCCTGGAGGGCAGGGGCGGAGCCACCATTGAGCGGATGGGTTCAAAGAACCCATGCCACCGCCCCTCAGGAGCCGTGCCTGGTGCCCCAGACACACACCCCGTGTCTGACATCAGTTGTGGGGTATGTGATTTAGCTTCCAAATGGGGCTGTGCGGCCCCATTTTTGAGCTAAACCAGCCAGCACTGCCTTCGCAGGGAGAGCCATTTCTGGCTGCGCTGCAAATGTAGCACTGGCCAATTTAGCTCCCAATGAGGCCTAACATGGAGTTAGATTGGCCAGTGCTTTCTTCACAGTGTGGCTGGAGCTGCTGTGCTTGCTTTTAAAAGGGAGAGCTGCTCCAGCCACACTGCAAAGGCAACGCTGGGCAGTTTAACTCCCAAATGGGGCCCTGCGGCCCCACTTGGGAGCTAAACCATGCCCCCATGTCTGATGTCAGATGCTGGGACGGGGCTAAATGCTCCCTGTGTCTGATGTCAGATGCAGGGGGTGGGGTTATGGGGGCCTCAGTAGGGATGGGCCCGGACTGGTCCGGAGGCCATTCAAAAAGCCTCCGGACCGGTCCGGACCGGTCCGGACCTGGGCGGTCCGGTTCGGGGGTGGGGGGTACCTTTAAGAGTGGCAGGAGGGTTTATTTACCCCTCCCGCCACTTTCCCTCTTGGCGCCGTAATGTTCATAGTAATTGGGGCGGAAGAACAGCTCCCTGCCGCCCCTTCCCCGACGTTGCTTAAAAAACCTCCCAGGAGTCCTTTGTGCGTGCGCGCACGTCACAGAGATGAGGGCGCACATGTCTCTGTGACGTGCACGCACGCAAAGGACTCCTGGGAAGTTTTTTAAGCAACGTCGGGGAAGAGGCAGCAGGGAGGTGTTCTTCCGCCCCAATTACTGTGAACATTACGGCGCCAAGAGGGAAAGCGGCGGGAGGGGTAAGTAAACCCTCCCGCTGCTCTTAAAGGTACCCCCCCATCCCAGTGCCGGACTGCAGTTGGCGGTTCCGTGCACACCCCTAGGCCTCAGCGGTAGCAGAACCCCTAGGTCACCACTGACCTTCCTCCGCCCCTGCTGGAGGGAGTTATTGAGGTGCATGCCACAGGGGCTCTGTCCTGGCCCTTTGCTGCTCAACCTTTTCATAAATGACTTGAAGGAGGGAGGAGATGAAAGGAGGAGGGCAGGACCAGTGGGTTAAAATGGCAAGGAGGCTGGACCTTAGGAAGGATTTCCTAACTGTAAGAGCTGTTTGACAATGGGACCATTGCAGTGGTGGGCTCCCCTTTGCTGGAGATTTGCAAACAAAGGCTCGGTGGCCATCTGTCCAGGAGGCTGTAGCAGGCTTCTTGCACTGAGCAGGGGAGGTTGGATCAGAAGACCTCCAAGGCCCCTTCCACACCTAACATACTATTATTCTAGTCTAATTTTCAGCAGTGGATGTCATGCAGCACCGGCTACAGTATGTGCACTGGGCTTGTCGGGAGTCTAGCCAGCCCAAATGCTCATGTGCCTGAGATCATGCAAAGGCAGTGTCCTGCTTAGGGCCATAACAATCCTTGACCATGGCCGTGCAGATGAGGCACAAACTGGTTCCATCCATCAGGAGCCCCTTGTCTTCAGTGTCAGCAAAATACTGGCAAATCTGGCAATACGCTCAAAGGAGCCCTGGGTGTGAAGTCCGAGTCAGCATGAAAAACATAGGAGTCGCCCTGCAGAAATAACACCCAGGTAAGCAGATACTGTGTCAGAGAAATAGCATGTAAGCAGATACCCTGCAAAGTGCTTTGTGTGTTTATAGAAGAACTCAATAAACCCTCTTGTGCGTCTTTGTTCAGCTGCCTGCAGCAGTATCATTTTTTCATCCATTTAAATTAAAATAGCAGTAGGAATAAATGAATATTAGGGAACGAGTGCATCGTATATTTCCCTTTTTTTCTTCTTCAGATGGCAGTCTTGGATTTCACCACCTCCCTTACGAATTCTTCCAAACAGCTCAGATTGTATTTGCACAGGAAGCTCCCTCCTCCGCATGAGCACATTTAGCAAAACCCCAGTCCTAGATGGTATAAGTATAAGGCCGATAACATCTAGCAGCAGGTAGCAACCACATAACCCTGATGGTATCAGGACCCAAACCCACAGCAGCTCAAACTGATGACCTCTGCGATAAAGGCTAGGAGTTCACCTATGCGCCGCCACCAAGCTCTGGCCAAAGGGTGGAACTGCAGGGAGACCAGCCGCATTAGTCAATAGGACAGGAAAGGTCAGGTGATACTCCCTGGTCCTTATTAAAAGCTTCTAGACCAGGCTACTGGTCCAGTCTCCATCAAGTCGGTGTCAACTCTTAGCGACCACATAGATAGATTCTCTCCAGGGTGATCTGTCTTCACCTTGGCCTTTAAGGTCGCTCAGTGGTGCATTCATTGTTGTCATAATTGAGTCCATCCACCTTGCTGCTGGCCGTCCTCTTCTTCTCTTGCCTTCAGCTTCAACTTTTCCCAGCATTATGGACTTCTCAAGGGAGCTGAGTCTTCACATAGTGTCCAAAGTAGGATAGTTTGAGCCTGGTCATTTTGTGCCTCAAGTTCCTGTTTCTATGCCTCTAATATGCAAATTGCAGCATGGAAATAGGAACATAGGGAGCTGCCTTCTACTGAGTCAGACCAGTGGTCCATCTAGCACAGTATTGTCTACATAGACTTACAGCAGTTTCTCCAAGGTTGCGGGGAGGAGTCTCTCTCAGGGAGGAAACTTGGAACTTTGCAGATGCATGCAGATGCTGTTCCTAGAGTGACCCCAGGGAACATCACAGATGTTACCACAAGACCAGATTTCCTCCCCTCCTCACTATGTAGATCGTGAGGGATGGAGCTGAACTGATTGCATGGGGAAGATAAGATCTGAAACACTCTGACAATGTTTTTATCAGGCTGTCTTGGCTGTCTTAAATAAAAGTTATCTGTCCTTTAACTGCTTCAGTAATTAAACTTAAATGCATTTGCACATTAACAACCCTCAATGAGAGACTACATGCCTTTTTGCTATGCTGAATCAAGTGTGAGGAGGGGCAAGCAATGGGCTCAGCCCAGCTTTAGTCCTGCCCAGCTTGTCGCACATAACCAGACATGGCCCTGGATGGGGATGTCCGTCCATTGATGGGGATGTCCGTCCATTCCTACCTGCACCAAAATATGCAGCCAGCCAGCCTGTCCAGTAGTGCCTGTAGGTTGAATATTGCCATGTGGATCAGAAGCATCATTTGGGTCCTAGGACAAGAAGTGAAGATGTGTCCCAGCCACCCTCCAGCTGTCTGGGCTCCCCCTCCTTGGGTTGGGCTTCACTGGGCAGCAAGGCATGGTCCGGGCTGCAAGAAAGCTCAATAGCACAGCCAAGGAGAATTGCTGGACCCACTTTCAGTGGCTGAGATTGAAATGCCTAAGGAGGAACCTGGAGGTCTCCTTGATGGAGATAAGTAATATTTAAAGTTTGAGCCTGTAAGGGTTTATGGGCAGGCTAAAGGTAAAGTGTGCCGTCAAGTCAATTTCAACTCCTGGCACCCACAGAGCCCTGTGTTTTTCTTTTGGTAGAATACAGGAGGGGTTTACCATTGCCTCCTCCTGCACAGTATGAGATGATGCCTTTCAACATCTTCCTATATCGCTGCTGCCCGATATAGTAACAGCAGGAATTCAAACTGGCAACCTTCTGTTTGTTAATCAAGCATTTCCCCGCTGCACCATTACTGCGATATATACTGCAGAGTATTTCAGGAGCTAACTGAAATATGAAACGAATGCCCCTGGTTGAAATGAAACCGGTGCCACTGATACATGTGGTGGTGCCCTGGGATAGGGCCTTCTCTGTTGTTGCCCCTAGGTGGTGGAATACTCTCCCCATGGATATAAGAGGATTGTCTTCCTTGGAGGCCTTTAGGAGAGCCTTAAAGACCCATCTTTTTACCCTGGCTTTAGTGATATCTAGTCTTACTATTATCTAGTTTTAATTGTAATTTTAATCTGCTTTTAACTGGTTTTTTTATTTTTATGTATTTTATATGCCCTGAGCCATTTTAGGAAAGGTGGTATATAAATCAAATAAATAAATAAAAATAATCCATTACAGCAGAAGCTAACAGGGTCTCAGGGGCAACAGCTTGTAAATGACAGGCATGGGGATTGATTTAAGGTTAAACTAATCTATTTTATTTGAAAGTACATGAAGTTAGGAAAGACCTATATCCTAGCTGCTGGCTACATGGTGGTCAGAGAGAGACCTCTAGAAGCATTCTGGGGGGAAGAAGAAGAAGAAGAAGAAGAAGAAGAAGAAGAAGAAGAAGAAGAAGAAGAAGAAGAAGAAGAAGAAGAAGAAGAAGAAGAAGAAGAAGAAGAAGAAGAAAAGTAGCCATCATTCGCAGGAAGTTTAAGAGTACATTCTATTCATTGGGGGGTCATAGAGGCAGAAATCAACAGGAAAGCGAAGGAGACCACCTGACTGATCTCTACTCCCTAGTAGTCATTAGGGTTATTGGTGCAAATATTCAATGCCATCTGGAGCTGGATCTCCAACACTCCACCCATCTCTTTGCTCTACTCAATCTCGTCCCCCACAGCTGAGCCAGGTCCAGTCTCCTCCTCACAAGATGACCCTTCCTCTTGAAGAGACCTTTTCCAAGATTCATCAGCAAGCCTCCAAGTGAGCACTCTGCCATCACTCCTATAGTTTAGCCCATGCTCTGCAGCATCAATCTCCGACCGGCGCTGATGCTGGTGGTCTTGCAGGATTAAACTTGGGGTTTGAGGAGGACAGTTCTTCAGGTCTTCAGGTGGCAGATGGGTTTCTGGTTCTGAATAGGAACATAGGAAGGAAGCTGCCTTATACTGAGTCAGACCATTGGTTCATCTAGCTCAGTATTGTCTACATAGACTGGCAGCGGCTTCTCTAGGGTTACAGGCACGAGTCTCTCACAGTCCTATCTGGAGATGCCAGGGAGGGAACTTGGAACTTCTGCATGCAAGAATGCAGATGCTCTTCCCAGAGCGGCCCCATCCCCTAAGGGGCATATCTTACAGTGCTCACATCTAGTCTCCCATTCAAATGCAAACCAGGGCAGACCCTGCTTAGCAAGGGGGACAATTCACGCTTGCTATAACAAGACCAGATCTCCTCTCAGGAGTTGATCAGTCATGAGTTCCAGATCAGGCAGCTGACTGGTTGCAGGCTCCAGATCTGTCAGCTGGCTAGCCACAGGCTCCTCCTCAGAGGACTCACCTTGGAAGACTCTCCAGAGTTGTAGTCAAGCATGAATTGTCCCCTTTGCTAAGCAGGATCCACCTGGTTTGCATTTGAATGGGAGACTATGAGGTCATTCGCACAATCAAAAACTGTGTTCTACCCAGGTTTGGGAGTTGTGTGCGCGCCCAGTTTTTGGTTGTGTGGAAGCAAGGTAGTAGTTGGGAAACCTGGGTAGAAGGGATTGTGTGGAAGCAAGGTAGGAGGAGGTTTTCCTCCTACTTTGCTTCCACACTACCAAAAATTGGGAGCGCACACAGCTCCCAAACCTGGGTAGAACACAGTTTTTGATTGTGTGAATGACCTCTATATGTGTGAGCACTCTAAGATATTCCTGTTAGCGGATGGGGCTGCTCTGGGAAGAGCACCTGTAGGCTTGCATGCAGAAGGTTCCAGGTTTCCTCCCTGGCTTCTCCAAAATGTGGCTGAGAGAGAGACTCCTGCCTGCAGCCCTGGAGAAGCTGCTGCCAGTCTGTGTGAACAATACTGAACTAGATGGATCAGTGGTCTGACTCAGCAGAAGGCAGCTTCATATGTTCATAACTAGGACATTTATCCCTTCTTGTTCAGTTATAACTATGTCCCTGGTGAGCATCTTACATTTGCATCAGCTACATGCATAGAGGTCTTCCTTTGCAAGTGGGCTGTCCATGCTGGTTTGCAACGGGATGCTTGCTCGCTCACAGATGGAAAAAACCATTTTTATTTTCTTCTCTGTTTATTTTGTGCCTCTTCTCATGAGCAATGAGAAGGGCTCATAGGCGGGCTGCAGGGAAGGTGGGTTAAACCTAACTTCCCTGCAGACAATCAACTCACCTTCCTTGGGTGGGCAGATTGCAGCAGCTCTCCCAGAAGCTCTGACAGTCGGGGTGCCAAGACATGCCTCCATGTGTCGGCCTGGGCCCCCAAGCTCTGATAATGCACCGCGTGAGTGTGCAATGCATTATGGGGATCCCCCTCCCCTCCCCGAGTGTTCCAGCCACAGCTGCAAGCAGACATGGCTGACACAGCAAAAAAAATGAGGTTAAGGGAGCACTCGCTTCCTAAATCTCATGTTACCTGGTGGCTAAATAGGCGAAATAGGCAGGTTTGCCGCTGGGGATCAGCATTTTGCTGCAGCCTTCAGACTTAATATATAGCCTGGCTTAATTGCTCTCCACCTTTGGCCTGCTGGCACAGATTCAGGGTTTATCTGGCTTCTTGAGCAGCCATCTACTTCTCCTGAGTTCTTCCTCCTGTTGTCGGCATTTTATCGATCTTCTCTCGTGAGGAGGCAGCAGAGGAGGTTCGTCATTTTCCTCAGTGTTCTGCTCTCCACTCTCTGTCTCTGCTGCATCTGATGGCCCCTCTTGTTCTGCAGCTTCGACCGGACCTGCCTCAGGTATCTCCTGTGGGCTGAAAGCCGGGCTCTGCCCTTCAGTTACCCCTACAGCTGCTGGAGGACTGCCAGCTTCCTCTTCCTACTCGCTATCTGAGGACGGGCGCATGACAGAACGGGCGAAAGGCTGGCCAAACTGGCCGGAGGGGGCAATGGAGAGAGCCGATGGGGGAGGGGGAACCTCCGCGGATCCCCCCACCGCCTCCAGGATCTCCCCTGGGTGAAGTAAGGTTAAAAAAAAATATTCAACTATAAAAGCTCGCAACCCCCCTAACATTCAGGGGTGTTCGGTCTGGAGTTGGTGATTTGGTTCAACCCCAAGCTGTCAAACCGAACCGGCTCGACGGCAAACTCGAGCTGGTTTGCACATCCCTATAAGGGAGCCCAGCCCGGTTTCTGCAGCTCGTGAGAACCAACGGGCTTGAGGGCAAGCCTGGTGGCCCCACAGCAGCAAGCCTGCTTGTGTAGCCACCCTCTTAAATGAGGTTAACAAAACGAGTGCTCTGTTAACCTCATTTGGGGGGTTGTGTGTCTGCCGTGGCTACTGGCAGCTGTGGCGGGCACACTCGGGGAGGGGGTTCCTAGAAATGCACGGTGCTTTACTGGGGCTCTGGGGGCACCACGCAGCAGCACTTCCCTTCATCCAACCTCTGGAGCAGCCAGGCAAGGCGTGGACGGACGGCAGGAGAGCCACCACTTGTCTGTGCCTCCCATCTGCCCATCCAGAGCCCTGGCTGCGAACGTTTGCAGGGAGGTAAGCACTTTCGGGCTTCCTCCCCGCAGAAGGGGTTAGCCTCCTCACACGATGGTGAGATTCACTTCATCATTGAGCGGATGGGTTCAGAGAACCCGGGCACCTCAGCTCCACCCCTCCCTATTTTCTTCATCATCTCCCTTACTCTGAGGAGCCACCATGGAGAGGTGCGAACACAGGCCCCTTCTCCCCTAGCTATACCCCTGCCAGAGATGTTTTGGTTGTGGCACCAACCCTGTGGAATATCACTGCCAAAGCATGGCTTTCCTGGGGAAAAATCACTGCTAACCACTGCACCACACTGGCTCTTCACCCTTCGTTCATCTCAAAAAGTAGCCTTTCAGGAAAAATAGTTGCTGACCAGGGACATACTGGTTTTAAGGGCAGTGGTTTTCGATCATGAATGAGACTCATCTGTTCTTTTGCCAAGTCGGACCGACTGTGTATGTTTCCACTCCCACAGTGGGTGTCTCTTTCAGCTCAGTCAGATTAAAACAGCTGCAAATGATGCTTGTTCTGTATTTTGATGTGTAATCAGATAAAAATCAAACAAACAGTCAGAAGCAAAGCTTTTCTTCTTGTGGGTTTTTTAAAGCAAGCAGAGCCTGTGCTTATTTTTCATTCCTCCTATAATTCAAAGAAAAAAAGAACCCCGCCTGTACAAATATTGCACAATATAATTTGTGTTCCCACTTGTCCAGATAAGTGAGTTCTTGCATTCAGGTGATAATAACCAGGATGTCATGATGATTGCCAAGTTGAGAAAGAATTGCAAATATAATATCCCTTAGCCATAGAGGAAATGGCTAGCCTGGTATTACCAGCTTAGATTCTAATGTTGTGAATGAGCCTAGCACTAGGATTTGCCGGAATCAGGTCACCAGACATTACTGGACTATAATTTCCATCATCCCCAGCCAGAATGGCCAAAGGCCATTATGGAAGAGAGTCCAGCAATACAAGTTATAGTCCAGTGCATTATAGTTCTGCACCAGAAAGGAGAGCTGGTCTTGTGGTAGCAAGCATGACTTGTCCCTTAGCTAATCAAGGTCCACCTTGGTTGCATATGAAAGGGAGACTTGGTGTGTGAGCACTGTAAGGTGTTCCCCTCAGAGGATGGAGCCGCTCTGGGAAGAGCATCTAAGTTCCAAGTTCCCTCCCTGGCAACATCTCCAAGACAGGGCTGAGAGAGATTCCTGCCTACAACCTTGGAGAAGTCACATCCAGTCTGTGAAGACAATACTGAGCTAGATAGACCAATGGTCTGACTCAGTATATGGCAGTTTCCTATGTTCCTATGATGACGTTGGATTTTAGTCCAACAAAATCTGAGGAGCCAAAGTTGGGAATCAGTGCCCTTGGGCAATGCCTGGTCTCTCTCAAAAGAGCTAACACTCCTCTATGGTTCAGGATGCTTTTTTAATAGAGACTTCCCTAGAAGGTTGGGGGATCCACCAATGTCTGGTAAGATGGCATGTACTCACTGCCACTTGGAGGCTTTACAGACAGGGCTTCTATCCCAAATCTCCTTCAGGAGAGAGTATGTGCATTCACATACCAGCCAAACTTACCCCGAAGTCCTTTCAAGATCCTTGGACCCACTCCACATACAAGTTGGGCTTTGTCTTGTGAATTCTAGCTTATCTCGAGGTATTTCTGGGTTTTAAAAATGCTGGTTTTGAGCTACTTTTTCTGAAAGTAAAAAGCTGAAAGTTGGATGCTATGTCAATGCACGCTTGTCCTTCTGTGGTTAAGCAAAGTAAAATAGCCGTCTGGGAATGGTCTGGGATCATAGAGGCAGGAGGTGCTGTCAAAAAGACAGGACAAGAAAGGCAAAATCACTCATTTCTCTGTGGGCTGCTTTGTGTCCCTGCTGAGACCCTGGAGTGGATGTGGGGAAAGTACTGGGACTGCATCCCTGCAGCACTACACTAGTGCCTAAATCTCCATTGATCTCTCCTTTCAAGGAATCCAGAATCTGGATAGTGCTGTTCCCCTGGAACTTATCACCACTCACAGAAATGGAGAGCGTGCATAACCCTATTTTAAGCCATCTCTTTTGCATGCTGGGGAAGCAAATGAAACCCCTCTTGCATTTGTTTGTATGTTCATTATTTATTACATTTCTATACCGCTCCATCCAAACAGCTCTGGGCGGTGCACCGCAGCAAAAATAAAACCCGTGAATCAGTCATTTAAGAACAATCCTCACAAAACAATTTTAAAACACTTTAAGCCATTAACAAAACATTTAAAACAGTTTTAAAACCCTGGAAGGCCAGGCCAAACAGATAGGTTTTAAGGGCTCTCCTGAAGGCCAACAATGAACTCACGCTAAGGAGCCTCTGCATGCCAGAGGAATATGAAAACAGCATCCCCTTTCTGGAATGCTGAAACTTTTGTTCCAGTAAACAGTCTCCCAGCCTGAAAGCTTGGATATGAAGCATAGCAGGAGGCATTTGGGCCACAGAGATGCCCTTCGGCTAACCGGGAGCTGTGACAAGCCCGAAGGCGTTGTCTTGAACACTGACACTTTCTTGGATTAAAAGGAAAGAAAGGACTTGATGAACAAAAGCGATTCCAGGTTCTGTGGTAAACAACAAGAGATGCAAGAACAGAGCCAACTACCCTGATGCAAACCAGTCTTATGTGATTAAGAAATGAGGCCCCTTTGTTTTCTCTTGGACAAAGTAAGCGTTTGGGTTTATTCGCTATAAATCTTTAAACATGCCAGGAATCCATTTGGCTCATTCCGCATGTTTGAAGTTGGGAATTTGGGGACTTTTCAGAGTTGGATGGCTGGAGAGGTCCACGTAGGGTTCACCAATGGCCCTTACAGTCAGGAATGCTTTTCTTTCTAAAGAATCTTACAGTGCTTCCAAAATCTGAACTCAGGGGCCCACCTAGGTCATTTTGGCACCCGGACCTGAAGAGCTTCAGAGCCAGCCCACCCCACCAATGTGAGCCCCCTTTAATTTTATTTAAAGATACCATACCTCCCCCCCACTGCTGCACCTTCCTCCTGGGGGGCCTCCAAATGATTTGGGGGCCTCCCCCTAGGCCCACCACTGCTCTGCCCCACTGCTGCTGCCCCACCGCTATTTTCCCCTCTTCACCGCCAGGGGGTGGGGAGTGAGCCGAGCGGAGCCATGCACAGTGGCCAGCTGAGCTCTGGGGGCAGGGCAGCCTACCCCACGCTGCTCTGTCAGGGAGGTCACCACTGCACAGGGGGTGGGTGAGGGGCACCCAGTGGGGGGGGAGGCACTGCTGTCACAGTGAGCACGGCAGCCCCAGAAAGAACTGGCAGTGCCCCCTTTGAACCCCTGCGCACAATTACAGCTCCGCCCCTGGTTTTTACCCTCCTGGAGGGCCAATCAGGAAGGAAAGACCCATGGCTGTGGATTGATTGATTGATTCATTCATTCATTCATTCATTGCACCATCCATGTACATGACCCTTTACCAACAATGAGGGGACAGTTCCCTGCCCCAAGGGGCTCACAATCTAGATGTCAATACAAGGGAGACAATGGCGGAAGGGGAGAGAAAACTAAATTAGCTAAAGAGAAAAGGAAGGGGGGGAACTAAATTAGCTGTATATATTTAAAAAATAATAAAAGCATATATTAGTAGTGTTCAGATTATGAGAAATAACAGCTCCACTCTGTTCTGCACTGGTGAGACCTCGTTTAGAATACTGATTGACATACAAGGCAAGGATACACCGATGCAGCAAGGGAGCAGCCTAACAGAACTGCCCAACTAACTTCACAACTGACTGCACCCGTGCAGTGAAGAAGCAGCCATTGATTACACCCTCCCCTTCCTCACAAAGCCCTCTGTGACACCCGAAAATCTGTCCTGAGGGCTGTGCACCTCTCAGGGACACATTTTCAAGTGGCACAGAGGGCTTCCTGGGAAAGACGAGGGTTCCCACTACACAGGTGCAGACTGTTTGGAACTTCTGTTAGGCTGCTTTTTCGCTGCACTGCTGCATCCTTGCTCTGTATGTCAGACACTGTGACCAATTCTGCCCCCTATTTTAAGAGGGCCATGGATAAACTGGAGTGGGTTCAAAGGAGGGAAACAAATGATTTTGTCTGCAAACAAAATCCTACGAGGGACGCAGTGGTGGAGCGAGGACACCAGCGGCCCCTGTCCAGCCCCCTGTATCTGTTTCCCAACCCAAGCCACACCCCCTGTATCTGACATCAAATGCAGGAGGCATGGCCACATTAGCAAACAGGAACAGAGAGACGCCTTCCTGGCCAGTCCATTGCGCGGCTCCATTTTTGCAAAGCTTCAGCCGGTGCTGGGCTTCCAGCCTGGCCAGGAACACATCTCACTGCTTTTGCAACCAGGGATAGGTGTTCCTGGCCGCGCTGCAGGTGCGGCACCGACTGAAGTTTACTTGCAAACAGGGCATGTGGCCCTTTGCTAACATGGCCATGCCCCCTGCATCTGATGTCAGATGCAGAGGGTGTGACTGGGGTACCAGGCGCGGCCCCTGCGCACGGCGGCCTGGGTTCTTCGAAACCCCTGTGCAATGGTGGTGGCTCCATCCCTGGCGGGACGGTCAAAGGAGCTGGGTACGTTTAGCCTGGAGAAGAGCAGACAAAAGGGAAATATGATAGCTGCCTTCAAATATCTGAAGGGCTGTCGCATAGGAGAAGAAACAGATTTGTTCCCTATTGCTCCTGAGGCAGGACTAGAACCAGTGGGGTTGAAATGACAAGGAAGCAGATTCACACTAACCATTAGGGGGAACTGTCTCACAGTCAGAGCTGTTTGACAGTATAACCGTCCACCTCGTGCAGTGGTGGGTTCTCCTTCCCAGGAGGTTTCCAAACAGAGGCTGGGCAGTCATTGGTCAGGCATTGTCAGAGGCACTCTTACCCCTGGACTTCTGGGCCACAGTCCAGAGCCTTCACACCCCCTGGGGACCCCCAAATCCTGTTTAGTCTGTCCCGGGTGGTGTGGTCACCGCACTGCTGGCCCATGCTGCACCAGGAGGCCGAGCATGACTGTGACCTGTGCTGGGTGGCTGAGCACCTCTGCTTCAGAGACGGGGTGGGTGGGGAAAGAAAGATGTGGGATGGGGATATGTTAAGTTGCATGTGTCGAAATGTTTCTGCTGATGCATATTTGCACAAATAGATCTGTTTTATAGTCTTAATTTCTTGTGAGTTCAGTTGTTTGTGCCTTCAGTGTCTAAAATACTACACATGTCACAGTGTGTGTCTGTAGGGGGTGATGCTTAACTTTTGGGTGTGTGTGTGTGTGTGCTGGCTCCAAAAGCCTTTAGGTCCAGGCTCCAAAATCTCCTAGGCGCACCTATGGGCATTGCAGCAAACTTCTGCACTGAGCAGAGGGTTGGTCTAGGAGACCTCCAAGGAGGACCCTTCCACCTTTAACGTTCTAAACAGGGGGAGAAGCTATTATATTAATTCTCCTGGGTGTGCCTTGGAATGTGTGTCCCAAAGTCCAGATGATTGGCTGACACACCTGATTGGCTGAGGCACACCCAGGAGGATTGGTTGCCGTGGCGGCCCGGTCATGGAGGCCAGAGGTGGCGGGCCCAGCCCGGCCACGGAGGCAAGGCCCAGGAGGGGGGAAAGAAAGGGGGGGGCAGAAGTGGTAGTGAGGAGGAGAGGTGGCTGGGCCCAGAAGCAGACTGGGGCAAAAGCACAGGGAGAGGTAACCACCGGCCCCAAAGAGCGCACAGATGCTCTGTGTGGGGTCGGCTAGTATGCTGTTGTTTTGTATTTATATACTATACAACTTTGCTGGTTGCATGTTGCATGCATCCTTAGTCTAGATGTCAGTTACTGCCACGTTCCGTCAAAGGCACACGCGGGCAGTGTGAGAGTGGTACGAGGGGGTTTCCCTGGCTCTGCTCATTCATCCCTGCCTCCGTCTCTGAAAAGGTCAGCTGCCTCTATTGTGTTCCAGCCTTTGAAAGGGTGATTCAAAAGCCTTTCTAACTGCAAAGGGGTGGCGGGCGTGGGGGTGGGGGAACAGAGGACATGCAGTACATGCCAAAATCGCAATCCATCCAAGGGGGTGCATCTAAGAAAGGGAAAGAATGCTTTTGTATCCCCGCAGGACTTTCCATTCAGGGGGTACTTAGCTGTCACAAACCAGAAATAGGTCCTAGGAGCCAACATGCTTCTTACATAAAGTCCCTGCCCATGGTGACACTGAATCCACAGCAACAGAAGTTCATCAGGTTTCATGCTGGCACCTCTCCTAGAGCAGCTGCCGTCTCTGAACCACACATTCACATCTAGCTCGGTAAAGATCATATGTTCCTCCAGACATGATAGTACCTGGAGCCGACGTTTGTTTATTTGTTTGTTTGATTTATATACCGCCCTTCCAAAAATGGCTCAGGGCGGATATAAAATCTATGCACACCCCCTACTTATATAACATAAATATAAAGTGGTGATACTCCCTTTTGAGCAGGGGGAGAGCAACTGGCCTTATCCATCCCCATCACAGCATCCCTCCAGTGGCTGTTGCTTTTATTTTTTTAGATTGTGAACCCTTTGCCTTCCTTCCCTCCCTCCCTCCCTTCCTTTCTTCCTTCCTTCCCTTATATCTATCTATCTATCTATCTATCTATCTATCTATCTATCTATCTATCTATCTATCATCTATCCTGCTTTGGAAAGTTTGGTTGAAAAGCAGTATATAAATATTTGCTGTATTCGTATCACAGGATGGCCTTCCAGCCTCAGAACCCCACCTCCCAAAGTGCATGATCAAAGCTCTGTTATACTAGGAAGATCTTACAGCTGCAGAAAATAAACAGGGATTTTCAGAATTGTGCTCTTGTGCAGAAGTTCCCTGCAAAATAGATAAGGCTGGTTCACATGATGATAAATAAGGTAGGAGAAGCATCCTACCCAAGTATGGGAGCTGTGTGCACTGAAAGAAGAGAAAAGGGTAGGCCGGGGTGCAGGGAGAGAAAGATGATTCAGCACCAAGAAGTCAGAAAGTCCGGCGGAAGAAATCCCAAAGGTGCTGACTGAATTGATTATTGGTTTATTCAATCTTGCCTGATGCATTTTGAGCAAAATGCTCTTCTTCAGAGGCAGATGTATTTCTAATGTCTCTCTGGGAATTATACCCAGTGGTGCTCTTTGGACTGGACATCCGGGCAGAGGTCCAGTCCCCTGAAGGCCTGGGGGGCCTTCAAATGCTGGCTGGCAGGGGGCCTCCAAATGCTGAGCTTGCAAAATGTGGTATCTCTCTGCAAATCAGTGGGAAGTATCTTATTCAGAATCTTTTCTAAATATAAAATTAAAAAGAGTTTCCAGCTTTCTCTGAGCATGTCCTGGTGGAAAAAATAATGTATTGCAGCTTATCTGGCAGTGGTGGTGGTAGTGGCGGGTGGGGGTGGGTGGCAAAAGGCCTTTAGGTTCAGGTTCCAAAATACCTAGGTGCACTTCTGTCTAAGTGATTCAGAACCAGTCCTCTTCTGTATTATTTTTGGGAGGGAGCAGTAGTTTGTAGGTTGCATCATAGCTGGGAAATCCAGCGGTGATTCAGAACCAGCAGTTTCCGGGAAAGCACATGGCTTCATAGAAGCTCTTCACAATTATCTTGAATGTTTCAAACATTATAACAATTCTGTTTTTCCGCTCGCCAAAGGTCACAGTCACAACATTTCTTTCTCTCTCCCTTTAATGAGGGCTTGTATTTGATCTAGTCAGAATAAGGGGACTTCCCTTCATGAAACGTGCTGTTAAACCAAATAGCATTTTCATTTCTTCATTTCCAACAGCTGCAAAATATGCAAAGGTCATGACAAATTGACTGGGCAGCTTCAGTGTCCTGACCAGTCCTAAATCCCTTATCAACATTGCACCATATTAAAATGTCCAGCAAAAGGCCACTTCAGAGATTCTGTGGAGAAGGAGGCTACTGTGAATTAGTTAGCTCAGGGGGTCTCAGACTACAACTCTCATCATCCCCAGCCACAATGGTAGTCATTGTGTCTGGGGATGATGGGAGTTGTAGCCCAACAAAATCTGGAGACCTGAAGTTGAAAACCCCTGAGTTAACTCCTTTTAGTACTTCACTACTAGGCCATAACTACCAAGCCATGACTCAGGATGCCCCAAAGAATGGACTCTCTCCCCACCCCAATAATACCCTTGAGTCCCCAAACAGTGTTGACTTTCTTTTGCATGCAGTTCAATGCATAAACCCACAGAAATGAGTGATAGAAAACCCCTATGTCTGGAAGTAATCTAGGAAGAGTTATGCAGGATCAGGTTGATTAGCCCCATTAGGTAAGAGATACTGATCTCACATTGCACCCAGGTCTATTGGATGATGAACGGACAAGAATACCGAGTTGCCCCATTTTTAGAAAATATAAAATGTACTGGTTGTGCTCTGCTCCATCCCCAGCACTTGTTGAAAGACATAGCCTCCTTGAAAGGCAGACAGCAAGACTAAAAGAGAAACATGGTCACCTGTATTTTAGCAATTGATTGATTGATTGATTGATTGATTAAGTGCCGTCAAGTCAGTGTCGACTCTTAGCGACCACATAGATAGATTCTCTCCTGGGTGATCTGTCTTCACCTTGGCCTTTAAGGTCTCTCAGTGGTGCATTCATTGCTGTTGTAATCGAGTCCATCCACCTTGCTGCTGGTCATCCTTTTCTTCTCTTTCCTTCAACTTTCCCCATCATTATAGACTTCTCAAGGGAGCTGGGTCTTTGCATAATGTGTCCCAAGTATGGCAGTTTGAGCCTGGTCATTTGTGCCTTGAGTGAAAATTCTGGATTGATTTGTTCTAGGATCCATTTGTTTGTTTTCCTGGCTGTCTATAGTATCCTCAAAAGTCTTCTCTGGCACCAAAGTTCAAAAGCATCAATGCTTTTTCTATCTTGCTTCTTCAAAGTCCAGCTTTCACATCCATAGAGTGTCACAGGGAAAACCACTGTCTGAATGATTCTAATCTTTGTAGGTGTAGACTCGTCCCGGCATCTAAATATCCTTTCAAAGGCCTTCATTGCAACCCTACCAAGTGCTAGTCTGAGGCGTATTTCTTGATTGCTGGATCCTTGACTGTTGATGGTCAATCCTAAAAGGCAGAAGCTATCCATCACTTCAATGTCTTCATTGTCAATTCTGAGGCTGGTTTCTGTATCCGTTGTCATTAGTTTAGTCTTCTAAACTAATTAATCTCCAGGATTTTAGCAATCCTGCAGATTAATTTTAGGTGGTACACAAGGTAGTAAGTCCATAAAAGTCAAACCCGTAGTATATCCTAGTGGCTGGAGGGCATTTCATTCCACAGAATTAAAGTCTCCTCTTCAGGTGGTAAAAAATCACTTTCCCTCGGTTCAAAATCCTTCTTCTGGATTAGAAAATGTAGTATTCTCCAAAGTACTTAAAAATCATAGGTTGCCATGTTGGTTGATTGGGGGGGGGGGTGTAAGGAAAACAAAAGCCACAATATGGTAAAATCTTTATTAAGACTAACTAAAATGACAAAAAGTCTTGAGCAGCAACCTTTCAAGTTCTCCAAAACTCCTCAACAGACTGGCTATTCAACAGACTGACCCCTCCCTCCCCCAACTACCACCACAGAGCGACCAGGGACCATCTTGCTCCGAGGGGAGGAGAGAAGGAAGAAGGGAGCCTAAAGAGCTCACCATTTGAAGATCTCAGCATATGGCTTGATGTATGGCACAACGGGGAAATGCTTGACTAACCAGCAGAGCGTTGCCAGTTCGAATCCCCCCTGGTATGTTTTCCAGACTGTGGGAAACACCTATATCAAGCAGCAGCGATATAGGAAGATGCTGAAAGGCATCGTCTCATACTGTGAGGGATGAGGCAATGGTAAACCCCTCCTGTATTCCACCAAAGAAAACCACAGGGCTCTGTGGGCGCCAGGAGTCGAAATCGACATGACAACACACTTCACCTTATGGTTCTTTACTTCAGCTTTTATATAAACTGCTCTGGGAAGTTTGCCTGAAAAGCATAATATACAATCAAAAAATATTAAGCAAAGTAAACACAAGTAAACCATGATTATACACTGGGAATATGACTGTAGCCAGGGTCAGCCCTACGGTTTTTGGCGCCCTAGGCAAAGTTTGACTTTGGTGGCCCTCTCCTGCAGTGATGCCATGCATAGCCCCAGCTTTTACTTGAGCCGTGCAGGCAGCTCATTCACCGAGTCACGAGATCAACCAGAGGCTAGCCAGCAAATGACTAGACCATGAAGGTTTGGGGATACAATGGGAGAGGAAAAAGAGTTGAAGCTCTCGAACTCCACCACCTCCCGCCCTTCCTCGCTTGCGGCTGTTCCTCTCCTCTGCTAAATGAGGCACCATTTAAAAGTGGTGATTCTCTTTATGAAGCTGGGGGAGAGCAGCTGGCCCTATCCAGCCCCAGCACAGCATCCCTCCAGTGGCTGTAACTGGTGCCTGTCTTATGTTACTTTTTAAGATTGTGAGCCCTTTGGGGACAGGTGAGCAATTTTATTTGTTTGTTTGTTTGTTTGTTTGTTTGTTTATATCTATACAAACCGCTTTGGGAACTTTTGTTGGAAAGCGGTATATAAATATTTATTTATTTATCATATTTTTTTATACCGCTTGATATGTAAATCTCTAGGCAGTGTACAAATTTTAATATTAAAAATCACAAGTTAAAACAGAATAAAAGCAATATAAGAGAAATTATTAAAATTATTAAAATTCTAATTAAAAGGTTGCGGGAACAGGAGAGTCTTGAGAGTCTTCCTGAAAACCAACAGAGAAGAAGATGCGCTTATTTCAGCAGGGAGAGCATATGCCAAAGCCCTGGGGCAGCCACAGAGAAAGCCCGGTCCTGAGTCGCCACCAGACGAGATATGAATATCCATCATATTGGTCGTATTCAGCTGTGCAGGACCTGCCATCCTCGGGGCCAAGCAACTTCTCAGCTGCCCTAAGGGGCAGCGTTTAAGGGTGTTGCAAGGAGCTTCCTTCTGTAACCAACCAGGCCCAACCACAGCCGAGCCAACCACCATGTGCACCACTTACTTCCTATTTGGGTCCATCCACTTGAGAAACCAGGATAGAGGTTCCTGCCTGAGCAGCCACAGCAGTAATAGAGTGGAGCAAGATGGGAGAGATGTGTGGACAGAGCACACTGAGTGGGGAGGGAGAGGAAGAGGAAAGCAAGGCAGAGACCAGCAGCGGGGGGGAGGGTCCTGCCCACTTGACTTCTGCCCAGGAAGCTGGGGCGCCCCACAAGAATTGGTGCCCTAAGCAACCACCTAGGTCTGCCTAGTGGACAGACCTAAAATATATTTAGGCACATCTTTAGGCTACAGATTAAGTCGGGGTTCCCAACCTGGGTTCCTCCAGATGTTGCTGAACTACAACTCCCAGCATCCCCAGCCACAATTTATGGAGAGAAGTTGGGTGGAGAATCTTAGGGCAAAGCTGGGCACATTTTGAGAGGTAACACTGTGTGCTTCATACTTTCATTTGGGGCACAATCTTCAAAATTTGTCTGGGGAGCATAAATGCCTTGTCCCAGCTCTGCACAGTGATATTGGATCATGCAAATGTATCACTATGCTATACTGATGAGAGAGGGAGGATGATGGAGTGGGGGGGTGTTGGTTTTGGCAAGAGCCCCATATCTGCAGCCCTAGCTCTGGCCTGGACTCCAAATGCAGCGGAATGAGGTGGACGAATCACCCGGCGAGAGAGTGGCTTGTACCATTTCAAACTTGCAGGGGGTCTATTTCATTTTTAAATACTCTCCCGTGTAAACACTCCTTGCAGATGACCAAAATAAAATAAAATCTAGCACCAGAGGGAGAAAAGCTCTACTCTAGCCCACTCCCTGCTGCGTTTTTTTTCTATATGCAGGAGATTTTTATTCCAAAGGAGAGCATTTAAAATATTTTTTCCGTCCCCCCCCCACCCCACGGGGTCTGAAAAGACACAGTCATTCTACCACCTGAGGGTTCTGCCACCTCATAACTATCACAACTGCTGCACATGCGGACCAGGCAAGTCAGGGAGAAGGCCCGGAGGGGGAGAACTTGTGCTCTTTTCTGGCTCAGATTTATACCCAGGCTCAGACACCTGGCTCGGAACCAGACAAAACCCCAGAGCTGGTCCAGTATTTGTGTAATTGGATCATGCAATGGGTAACTGCATAATTTGTGTAAATGGGTCACCACGACAGCATCCATGGCTTCCAGTTTGTTTCCAGGCAGTGATGTTCTGTAAAAGGTATGATGTGGAGAGAGAGAGAGAAATTTTTCTCCCTCCCTCATAACACGAGAACCAAGGGTCATCCCTCATAAATGATTGCCAGGATATTTAGGACCAACAAGAGGAAGTACTTTTTCACACAACACATAATTAACCTATGGAATTCTCTGCCTCAAGATGTGTGACAGCCACCAGCCTTGATAGCTTTAAGACTGGCTTAAACGAATTCATGGAGGACAGGTCTATCAGTGGCTACTAGTCTGAGGGGGCTATAGGCCACTTCCAGCCTCAGAGGCAAGATGCCTCTCAATACCAGTTGCAGGAGAGCAACAGCAAAGAGGGCATGCCCTCACATCTTGCCCATGGGCTCCCCGTGCACGCTCTTCATCGCCGGGTGGTGGCGGCTAGCACAGGTGGGCCTCCTTGGCCTGCACAGACCAGCCTCCTCAGCCTGCACATGCGCGCAGGCCAAGGAGACCGGTCTGCACAGGCCGAAGAGGCCCACCTGCGCCTGCCACTGCTGCCACCGCTGGGGGGGGGTGTGTGTGTGGCCTGCTCTACTCACCCACCCACCCCGGCAGTGAAGAAGGGGAAATAGCAGCGGTACGCATGGGGGGGGCAGCAGCAGCGGAGCATCAAGGCTCTAGGGAGGCCCCCCAGAGCATTGGGGGGTGGCAGGAGACCACGGACCCCCGCCTGTGATCCGTGCCTAAACATGCCACTGGGTAGGCCACTGTGTGAATCAGAATGCTGGACTAGATAGGCCTTGGGCCTGATCCAGCAGGGCTGTTCTTATGTTCTTATGAAATTCATGAAGATGCCTGATAGTAAGTCAAACCATTGGTTCATCCAACCTATTACTGTCCCTGATTTCCCCCTGATTTGAGGAAATCCCATTGGAATTAAAATGTCATCCTACGAAAATAAGCTCTGTGGAGCTGTAACAGCTGCACTCTGGAAAAGACAAGCCTCCTTCGGAGCACCTAAGGATTCGCCTGCTTTGCATGCTGTATATTGCATCCCTTCTGGGAAATCAAAACTGGAACCAGTCAGTAGTTGGGTGTGCCGGCATTAACTACTCCCCACTACTTTTTGAAAGCCCCATAGAGATTAAAATGGTATCATCCTTTTATGGTCGCTGAAAATCATCACTTTAGGGATCTATAGGAGAGCTGCAGGAGAAAGCCGTGAATCACAACCCCAGAAACAAGTGAGATGGATGTTCTGTTTAAACCACATCAATTTTAACAAGGCTAAACATAAGCACTGTCACATGCTACCGTTTATTTCTGGCACTAGCGAGGCATTTCCATCACGGCACACAGAAATTTTCCCTCACTCTGGTTTATGACCTCAGCCCAGTTCTTTCCATGCTTTCAGTTTCACATATGTTTGCCTCCAACTGTCCCTATATACCAGGGACAGTTCCTATTTCTTGCAGTCTGCTTCTGATAAACCACAACCCTCTTTTGTCTCTAATTTTGCCTCTTGGGGATGCCTTGTTCAATTTTTTTCAGGTGAGTTGCTGAAGTTACGAATATGAATACAACTATTTATATAACACTTTTCAACAAACATTCCGAAAGTGGTTTACATAGATATGAGAGAGAGAGAGAGAGAGAGAGAATGGCTCCCTATCCCCAAAGGGCTCACAATCTGAAAAGAAAAAATACATAAGATAGACACCAGCAAACAGCCACTGGAGGGATGCTGTGCAGGGATGGATAGGGCCAGTTGCTCTCCCCCTGCTAAATAAAGAGAATCACCACTTTTAAAAGGTGCCTCTTTGCTCAGTTAGCAGGGCAAAGGAGCCCCTGGTGGCGCAGTGGTAAAACTGCCGCCCTGTAACCAGAAGGTTACAAGTTCGATCCTGACCAGGGGCTCAAGGTTGACTCAGCCTTCCATCCTTCTGAGGTCGGTAAAATGAGTACCCAGAATGTTGGGGGCAATATGCTAAATCATTGTAAACCGCTTAGAGAGCTCCAGCTATAGAGCGGTATATAAATGTAAGTGCTATTGCTATTGCTATTGCTATTCAGCAAGATTTAGCTCCTTCCCCAGAGTCTCCAGAAATTAAATCTCCAAGTGGGTGGGCAGATGCATTGTATCTTTAATGCACCTGCATTTAAATGGGTCCACAGCACTAAGACACTGTGCAGTGTCCAACACATAAGGGGTGGAATCCAGTCTTCAGCAATGTGTAGCAGTGGATGGGAGTCTTGGGCAGTAATCCTTGGTATGAGAATTGTTAAAAGTGTCACCCTATATTCATCTGCAAAATGTTGAAGGCTGTGGGCTTGGCGCATCTATTTTAGTAATCTGGAACCATGTGCTCTGCATGAACGTCATTACCTGCTTTCCATCATGCTTGTAGTCAGAATTGTATGCCACACCTCCCAGGTTGTTTGGCCACATGCCCTAGCCCCTACACATTCACAGGCATGTCCTGGTTTTCACTGATATCGTGCTGGAGGATACTCAATAAATAGCCCACAATAGCTGGTACAGATCGATATTCACAAAGGCTGCATTCTCATGATGAGCAGGACTGTAGTTAGAGAGTTAAGCATGATCAGGGAGCTCCACATACTCCCATGAAGCATGGTGTGAAAATCCGGAATATCTGCGCTATCCCAGTCAAATTGCTGGAGTAATCCAGCATTTCACCAAGATCACTAACCAGTATGGTTATCGATCATGGTTAAATGCTGGTTCACTTCAGCAGTTCAACCAGGATAGCCTAGATATTCCAGATGGTCATTAGATGCTCAGCAAGAACATGTCGAGCTCATCAAACTCAGTTAACTCTAACCAGGATCGTGCTAGTTAGACACCCTCTGATAAATTTAGTCAGGGTGTCAGTCAGTTATTTATTCCAAATTCAGTACAAATTCCAACAGCAGATGTAAGGAGCTGTCAACATGATGTTCCGGGAGATTTTTTGCTACAGATGATGATGATGATGATATAATGTAATGTAATGTAATGTAATAACAGCAACAATATTGATAATAAAATTCAGCCATCCCAGGTCCTTGGGAAGGACTCGATGTCTGGATAAAACAAACCAGACAATAACACCTGTCTGACTGTGTAAACAACAACAACAACAACAATAATAATAATAATATACAACAATAGCAGCAGCAGCAGCAACAACAGCAGCAACAACCTTTTCCAAGTTATGTCATGTAAGTTCTTAGCTCCATCTGCTGGCAAATCTATGAAACGTTTTGTCTTTTTCAATAAAAACAGTATTGATAAGACCTGTCTTTTTCACAGTTCTTTCACAGAGAATCCCACCAAAGACCCTATAATGTACCAGGAGCAGGGGTAACCCAGAGATCATACTCCAGGAGGACGCCCAACCCAGGAAAATCTGTGAACTGAGAAATCTGATGCGATCTGACTGGACTCTTCCCCCCCCCCCGATCTGTGCCCAAAATGCTCACCTCCAATATCTTGAAGAGAAAAAGTGAGGAATCCAAACCAAAGATCAGATCAGGTCTCACTGCCGAGTAGTATCAGGGTGTCTTTGCCAATTCAAAAGTGCATGCATTCTCCAGGGCAGCCCCCATGGCCGAACCCACCTCGACAGCCAGAGAAATACTGGCACTCTGTCCCTGCACATCCCCACTCGACTACAACCCTGGAAGCATCCCTTTCAGAGTCCTACTCAGGAGGAGGAAGACTTTAGTACTGTCAAGCTGGGGCGGAAACAGCAGTTGTGGTGCACATTGGCACCAACTATGGTGGGAAATGCAGTTGGGTTAGGTTGGGTTACAGTGGTGGGGTTAGTTTTAAGGAGCAGGGAGGATGCTCTTCCCCCCTCCCCTGCCCGCCGCATTTCCCCTGCTGGCGCTGTGATAAAAAAAACTGTCTTGTCGGGCAACAGCATACTTCCTTGCTGCCCCAGTGCGCAATGGACCGGAAGTGCCCAGTGCACGTGTGACATGTGCAAGTAAGATGTGTGCATGCATGTGCGTGATGTGCATACATCATGTGCAGGTGATGCACACCAGGCACCTCCGGTCCACCACGCAATGGGATATCAAGGAGGTACACTGCTGCCCCGCAGGACCATTTTTTAATCACAGCACTAGCAGGGGGAACATGGGGAAAAGGTAAGAGCACGCTCCCTGCTCCTTAAAGGTAACCCCCACCCCACTGTCGAACCAGCCGAACTGCCGGAACTTCGAAGAGGTTCAGAGGTCCATAAAAGGGCCTCCAGACCAGTTCGTGCACATCCCTATTGGGAGATCCTGGAAGCCAAATTTAGGCTGCTAGGTTGCAGATTGAAGTCCAGGACCCACAGGGTAGAGTTCTCTGAAGTTCTACCTGTTTCACTCACAGGGCCAGCGAGACAGGCAGAGCTGAGGGGTCTCAATGTGTGGATAAGATGGTGGTGTTGGGAGGACGGGTTTAGATTTGTTAGGCACTGGGATACATTTTGGGGAAAGCAAAGCCTGTACAAAAGGGACGGGCTCCACTTAAACCGAGATAGAGCCAGATTGCTGGTGCTTAAAATTAAAAAGGTCACAGAACAGCTTTTAAAATGATATCTGGGCGTTGTCAACCAAAACTGGGTGATAGCTGGTTCAGCAAGCAAAATCCCCCAAGGTGTGAGAGTGCAAATATTTCAGATAAACCAGAAGGGGACAGAGTAGAGCCAGGAGTAGAGCAGATGGACAGCTGGTCAAAAAGGTCAGATGACAATAAGGGAGACAGCACACGCCAATGCCAGGTAGGATACTTGGCATATAGGTATCTATATAGCCATGCCAGAAGCCTCTGAGCCAAGATGGGTGAGCCGGAGTGCTAAGTTGCTAATGAAAACATAGATATAGTGGGAATAAGGGAAACCTGGTGGAATGGTGAGAATCAGTGGGACACTGTTATTCATGGATACAAACTCTACAGAAAGGTCAGGGAGGGGCAGATTGGGGGTGGAGTAGCACTGTATATTAAAGAAGGGATAGAATCCAATGAGCTAGAAAACTGAGGCAGACCGGAGTCCTAGGAGGACTGGAAACAGAGAGCAGGAATAAATGTGGGGCGTAGCCACCATTGTGCGAACGGGTTCAAAGAACCCGGGCTGCCAATGGAAAAAGCTGCTGAAGCCCCATGGCTCAGGCTCCAGAGGAGCCCAGAGAGAACTCCCCACACTCACGCCCAGGCCACCGAGAGCTCAGGCGAACTCTGCGCCAAGTGCTGACTACCCAATGGAACGGTATCCCCTTCCTCTCCCTCTCTGGAGGGAGAGAAAAGGGATAATGTCCTATCAGGCAGCCGATGCTGCCTGAAATGACGAGCTGAGAGCTCGTTCAGGCTCTCCACAGCCCAGGCCACGACCCCTTTGTGTGTGCAAAGGGGGCGTGGCCTGGGCTGCAGAGAGCTCTCAGCTCATCATTTCAGGCAGCACCGGCTGCCTGACAGGACATTTCCCCCTTTATCTCCTTTAAGAGAGGGAGAGGAAGGGGGAAACGTTCTATCGGGCAGTTGGGCGCTGCCTGAATTAACTGGCAACGGAGTTCGCCCGGGCTCTTGGCAGCCCGGGCATGGGAGATGGGCGTTCACTTTGGGCTCCTCTGGAGCCCGAGCCATGCCCCCATGTGTGCAACATCACGCACACGGGCATACTTGAACTGGAGGGGGCTGCCGAGCGGGGCTGGACCCAAACCGCTGCTTGGCTGACTCAGCGTCTGAATAAATGGACAGTATTCACAATGAAGGGAAGTAAGAAGTGGAGTCCCCCAAGGATCTGTACTGGGACCAGTGCTTTTTAATTTATTCATAAATGATCTAGAAGTTGGGGTAAGCAGCGAGGTGGCCAAATTTGCAGGTGACACTAAATTATTTTGGGTAGTGAAATCCAAAGCAGATTGTGAAGAGCTCCAAAAGGATCTCTCCAAACTGGGTGAGTGGGTGACAAAATGGCAAATGCGGTTCAATGTAAGCAAGTGTAAAGTGATGCATATTGGGGCAAAAAGCCTCAATTTCACATATACGCTGAAGGGATCTGAGGTGTTGGTGACTGACCAGGAGAGAGATCTTGGGATCATGGTGGACAGCTCGTTGAAAGTGTGCAGCTGCTGTGAAAAAGGCAAATTCTGTGCTAGGGATCATTGGGAAGGGGACTGAAAATAATATTATAATGCCTTTATATAAATCTATGGTGCACCCACATTTGGAGTACTGTGTGTAGTTCTGGTTGCCGTATGTTAAGAAGGACATTGCAAAACTGCAAAAGGTGCAGAAGAGGGCAACCAAGTTGATCAGGGGCCTAGAGCACCTTTCTTATGAGGCGAGGCTCATAAGCATCTGGGGCTCTTTAGTTTAGAAAAGAGGCGATTACAGGGAGACATGATAGAGGTGTATAAAATTATGCCTGGAGTGGAGAGCGTAGACTGAGAGAAATTTTTCTCCCTCTCTCACAACATTAGAAATAGGGTTCGTGCCATGAAACTGAAAGTTGGGAAATCTAGGGCTGACAAAAGGAAGTACTTTTTCACACAATGCATGGCTTTAAAAGAAGCTTAGACAAAGTCATGGAGGCCGGGTTTATCAATGGCTACTAGTCTGGTGTCTATGGGCCACCTCCAGCCTCAGAGGCAGGATGCCTCTGAATTCTGGTCGCAGGGGAGCAACAGCACGAGAAAAGGCATGCCCTCAGCTCTTGCCTGTGGGCTTTCCAGAGGCTTCTGGTGGGCCACTGTGTGAAACAGGATGCTGGACTTGATAGTCCTTGGGCCTGCTCCAGCTGGGCTTTTCTTATGTTCTTATGACATTTATGAACCTCTGACCATCACTGGAGCTGCTCCAGGGATAGGCTTGCCAACCAGGAATGAACAGGGGTGTGCATGGAACCAGCTGACCCAGTTCGGTTCGAGTCCGGAGTCCGGACTAGACTCAAACCTGACCGGCCAAGTTCGGTCTGGCCCCCATCGAAACCCCCGCCCAGTCCGGTCCGGGGGGTGGTGGTCGCGAATTTTTTTAAAAAATTAAAATAAATTTAAAATACCTCTAGCCCCTTCGGGGGGGCTTCCTGTAGGCTGGGGGGGTTGTCCGCAAAAGTTCCCCCTCCCCTGCCGGCCTCTTAAATCACCGTCGCGGCCCAGGAAAATGCTTGTTTGTGGCCCATTCTGGCCTCTGTAAGTGAGCACAGTGGCCATTTTGGCCACCGCCGCACATGCATAAATGGCATGGCCCAGGGCCTCACAGAGGTCATTTGCGCATGCGCGGTGGCCATTTTCCCCCAAACCTATCTGTGGTCCTGTATAACGTGGCTATGCAACCTGCCACTGAAGCAGAACCTCCCCTCTGGCTTCCCCCTGGAAGGATGGTCAGCTGGATGCTGGCAGGGGAAGGAAAGAGAGGAAGAGAAGCCGCTCGTGAGACCCAAGTGTTCTGAGTGAACAAAATGTTCCCACTGCTCCCTGGAACTTCGGAGACCACAACACATGCAAAAAAAAGTTTGGTCCCCAAAATAGTCTCTTTCCATGACTTGTATACATTCATGTGTAAGGCCCTTGACATTCGGCCCCAAAAGCTTTGTTATCAATCGGAGAATTGGCTATAATAATTCAGGTCTCCACACTCCTAATGCAAACAAGAAAGAAAAAAGTCATTTGGTCCCCAAAAGAGTCACATGTCCTCTAGGAAAGTCCCTAGTTGGCAACCCTATCCCTGACTCACTGTTTTATAGGGCCTATGGGAAGCTTCAGCCATAGGAACATAGGAACATAGGAAACTGCCATATACTGAGTCAGACCATTGGTCCATCTAGCTCAGTATTGTCTTCACAGACTGGCAGCGGCTTCTCCAAGGTTGCAGGCAGGAATCTCTCTCAGCCCTGTCTTGGAGATGCTGCCAGGGAGGGAACTTGGAACCTTCTGCTCTTCCCAGAGCGGCTTCATCCCCTGAGGGGAATATCTTGCAGAATATCACACTTCAAGTCTCCCTTTCATATGCAACCAGGGCGGACCCAGCTTAGCAAAGGGGACAAGTCATGCTTGCTACCACAAGACCAGCTGAACACTCTGCACAGTCTCCCTGGCACCATCTATTCCCCACCGTGCAGTGCTGCGCTTTTGCCCAGCACCTGTGGAGGCTCCTTTAAGGAACACCGAGCTCGCTTGAACGCCTGCACCATCGTGGAAGGCATGCGCCATCTTGTGGCCTTTCCCAGCACTTGCCCCACAGAGCTCTTAAGAGAGGGCTCCGTCTCTCTTAAAGGGCCCTTCCAGCACTGAGAAAAACACAGTACTGTGCAGAGGTCAGCACTGTGGGAAACCGCTCTCACACCAAAGGTTTTATACCAAAGTGGCCCCTACTTAGAAAATAGAGAAGATCACTGGTTTAATACAGCAGTTTAATTACATGTGGTGTGGCTGTGAATATAAGACCAAAATAAACCATTCAATTTCCTTCCTTTATCTCTCCGTTCCCCACTAGGTGGCACTCATGCTTTCTCTGATGCATTCTTCTTTTCCTTGCAGTTAACACAGCAGTCCCTGTTCATACAACCAATTTGTTTTGTTTATACTTAATTGCAGGTAGAGAGGAAAGCAGGATCACCCCAAAGGACCCGGAACCACAACATACACATGTCCAGTGGATGATCAGAACAGCAGCTGTATGCATGCAAATATATAGTTATTGGGTTTTTTTGTATATGCAGATAGAATTGTCCTTTTACAGGGTTCCTAACTGCACAGTCAGAGAGGTCATTCACACAATCAAAAACTGTGTTCTACCCAGGTTTGGTTGCTGTGTGCACTCCCAGTTTTCGATTGTGTGCAAGCAAGGTAGGAGGAAAACCTGGGCAGCTTTTCCTTCTATCTTGCTTCCACACAATCACTTCTACCCATGCTTCCCTCTGACCTTGCTTCCACACAACTGAAAATTGGGAGCACACACAGCTCCCAAACCTGGGTAGAGCACAGTTTTTGCTTGTGTGAATGATCTCAGAGCCTATGCATGTAGTTTGGTTGAAACAACATGCAAAGCATTCTTCTTTGCTTAAAGAGCGGTATATAAATATTTGTTGTAATAGTAGTAGTAGTAGTTCATATATACATATGGTCTTACACACAGTCTATTGCATGTGGGTAGGTCATCATGGGCAGGGCCTGATGTCTCACTCCGCTCGCCTGCCTCACACCTTCTCAGTATACATGCATTAGTTGTGTGCAGAGGCGTAACTAGGGAAAACGGCGCCCGGGGCAAGCACTGAAATTGCCCCCCCGCCGTGCCCCCCCCGCCGCCGCCTCCCCCCAGGATACATCTGACTGACACACATGTTTCAGAAAACTTTTATTTTAAAAATTTTAAAAATTTTAAAAATTACAAAAATTACCAAAAATTTCAAAATGCGATAAATAACCAAAAATGCGAACTCTTCCTCCAAGTAGCCCAGAGTGGTGCACTACATACTTAGGTTTTTCCTCACAAGCAACAACCCTGTGGAGTTGGCTTGTATCTCAAACAACAGAATTATGATGTAATGATGATACACACCACATTATACTTAGGTTTTTCCTCACAAGCAACAACCCTGTGGAGTTGGCCTGCATCTCAAACAACAGAATTATGATGCAATGATGATACACACCACATTATACTTAGGTTTTTCCTCACAAGCAACAACCCTGTGGAGTTGGCTTGTATCTCAAACAACAGAATTATGATGCAATGATTGATGATACACACCACATTATACTTAGGTTTTTCCTCACAAGCAAGAGACAATCTCCAAAGGTCCTGGCATATAACCCCTTCCCCCATTTTTCTTGCCAAACTTTGTGTCTTTAGCAGGATACCACAGGCACTTGTTAAAGCTAACACTGCAGGTTTTTCTGAGATGGAGCTGTTATAGGAGCACTTCAGCGTAAACTGAGATCACAAGGCAAGCTTTCACAGTGCAAAAATGAGCATGCCAGCAAGCAGAACTCATGGTAAAACTCTCTTGAAACACCTTGTAACAATGCACAGGCAGCTATGTTACACTGCTTGAGTCAACTCACACTGCTGTACTACCCAGGCTGTGGGAATTGACTCTCAGTTCCATATACATGCATGCATTTAAGATTGAGTGCCAAAGAATCTTTATGATTGTTTTTCTTTCTTTTGGGGCAGAGAGAGGAGCGTATAATGCAAACATTAACACCTGTTAGGCACCTGAGACCATAGTTGGGCAGCTAAATAAAAGCCTGATTCTTTAATATGTTTTTTCCCCACATGTGGCTTCTCTAGTTTTTGCAACTCATTCTCACCCTGACACTTGGTCTGCTGCTTCCACCCACCCGCCGCCGAATCCTTTCTTCCATGCCGGGTGTCCGTGTGTGTCCTCGTCGTCCTGCCTGCGCCTGCTGCAGTGCAGCCCCAGCACCAGTAACGACGCTTTCCTCCGCGATGGCGACCGCGCCACCACGTGCAGGTGAACAGAGGAGGACGGACACACCGCACGCATGCGCAGCGCGACTCGGCACGCCAGCCGAGTAGCGCGTGCGTCAATGACTAGAGACCCTCTGGATGGCAAGCCACTAGAGGGCCTCTTTCTGGCTGTTCCAGACTAAGCGAGCGACGGAGCGAGCGAGCCTCAGCCAAGGGCAGGCGCAGTGAGCAGCATGAAAGGCGCCCGTCGTGGTGCCCGCCGCCAAGCCAGACCACTGACTGGCCGCAAGCAAAGCAATGGGGGGGGCGCTGGCGGGCAGGCGCAGTGAGCAGCATTAAAGGCGCCCGCCGCTGCGCCCGCCGCTGCCAAGCCAGGCCACTGACTGGCCGCCAGCAAAGCAATGGGGGGGCGTGGGCGGCGCAGAAGGGACCGCTCGTGGGGGAGGGGGCGCCAACGCGCTCCCTTGACTGCTGAAGTGCTGCTGCACTGAGCAGGAGAAATATGTATTTTTAAAAATGGGTGTTTTTTTAAAAAAAAAATTGGTCATGGCGGCGCCCCCCATGTGACCCGAAAAGATGGCACCCGGGGCACGTGCCCCCCCTGCCCCCCCATAGTTACACCTCTAGTTGTGTGAAGAGGGCTTACATAACTAGCTCTAGAAACAAGCCCCTGAATTATCCATTCAGAAATATTTCTAGATTTCCTATTCATTATTTACAGAATCAGTTATTGGTAATCAGAATGAGTTATTGGTCTCCACTTTCTAAAGATTTGGCGCTCCATTTGAACTCCCCTCCAAACATCTATTTCTATATACACGCAAACTATTTTATTGTCTATTTTATATACACCCAAACTTTGAAATGTGTACTTTCGCTTTGCTTCATCACTTTGTTCTTTTAGATACCAGGTGAAATCATTTTTGTTCACTCAGGCCTTTTAAATTTTAAAATTTTGTCCAGATTTTAATTGATTTTAACGTCTTTTAAATTGTTCTATTGTATTTTGTATTTTCTCCCCCCCCCCCTTTTTTTTTTTTTGGTCTGTTATGATTTAACGTGTTGTATGTGTTTTATCCCATATTTTAATGTTGTAAGCTGCCCAGAGAACAATTTGTTTTGGGGTGGCTAACAAAATTGTTGCTGCTGTTGTTATAGATGGGGCAAGACTCTTCCTAAAGGAGCTACTTCATAGCGTGTAGGTTGGGGGGATACTCAAGAATCCACCACTGCTTTTGGACACAGGTTAATCCTGGATGCCCAGGTAACTGTAGTTGACAGCAACACCTGCTGTACCCCAAACACTGCCCCCCCCCCCGCCTTTGTGACTTCTGTGCTGGCTTAGTATAATGTGTTCTATGGAAGGGGAGGCTGTCCTTGAAGACCGGAGACTTCGGCTTCTAGAATGCAGATGCCTGCCTGTTAATGGGTATTGGTTGTTCTGAATGTATAGTTCGTTTACACCGCTCAAGCTGCCAGTTTCCTTGCACCTGCTCCTTCTCTGGTGGGGCCCAGGCTGATCTTCCCCTTGCCATGGTGTTCCTTATGGGAAATATTATTATTTATTATTTCTTGTTTACGTAGTCAGACAGGTGTTATTGACTGGTTTGTTTTATCCAGACATCGAGTCCTTCCCAAGGACCTGGGATGGCTGGATTTTATTATCAATGTTGTTGCTGTTGTTATTATAGATATCATAGCAGAATATAGGCTGTTCCCAGTAAAGCTGATTTTTGTAATTGGCTGATGGTGATTTCTGTGGCCCCTATGGTGTTGAGGTGCTCTTCAAGGTCTTTTGGAACTGCACCCAGGGCGCCAATGACCACTGGGATTATTTGGGTCTTTTTCTGCCACAGCCTTTCAATTTCAATTTGTAGATCTTTGTATTTTGTGATTTTTTTTCTATTTCTTTTTCTTCTATTCTGCTATCCCCTAGTATCGCTATGTCAGTTATTTTAACTTGTTTTTCTTTCTTCTCGACTACAGTTATATCTGGTGTATTGTGTGGCAGATGTTTGTCTGTTTGTAGTTGGAAGTCCCATAATATTTTTGCATCTTCATTTTCTTCCACTTTTTCAATTTTATGGTCCCACCAATTCTTGGCTACAGGTAGCTTGTATTTTTTGCAGATGTTCCAGTGTATCATCCCTGCTACCTTGTCATGCCTTTGTTTGTAGTCAGTCTGTGTGATCCTTTTTACAACAGCTGATTAGGTGGTCCACTGTTTCGTCTGCTTCTTTACAAAGGTGGCACTTGCTGTTTGTTGTTGATTTTTTGACTTTTGCTCTTACTGCATTTGTTCTTAGTGCCTGTTCCTGTGCAGCCAGTATTAAACCCTCTGTTTCTTTCTTCAAGTTGCCATTCTTAAGCCATTGCCAGGTCTTGGTGATGTTTGATTTTCCAGTTATATTGTGCAAATATTGACCATGCAGGGGCTTATTTTTCCATTTTTCTGCTCGGTTCTTGACTTGTTCTTTCTTGTAGGCCTGCTTTGTTTCATTGGTGTTTAATAGTTTTTCGTTATTGATCATTTTAAGCGCATCTTCTTCACTGTCCTCGATATATTCTTCAAGGCCTCTTTTCTCCTCCTCTACTGTTTGATGGACTTGTAGCATTCCTCTTCCACCTGAGCTGCGCGGGAGGTAGAGCCTATCTACATCACTGCGGGGGTGCAGAGCATGATTGATGGTCATGATTTTCCTGGTCTTACGATCTAGCGTCTCTAGCTCTGCCTGGGTCCAGTCTATTATTCCTGCAGTGTATCTGATAACAGGTATAGCCCAGGTGTTTGTGGCTTGTATGGTGTTCCTGACATTGAGTTTGGACTTGAGGATTTTTCTAACTCTCCTGATGTATTCACTTCCCATTTTTCTTTTAACTTCAGTGTGTGCAATGTTATCAGCCTGGAGAATGCCCAAGTATTTGTAATGTTCTTTCTCTTCCAGATTCTTGATGTTGCTTCCATTGGGCAGTTCTATTCCTTCTGTTTTTCTTATTTTCCCTCTGTTCATTATTAATGCAGCACACTTGTCTAGTCCAAACTCCATTGCTATATCGCTACTGAATATACGGACAGTGTTTAGCAGTGATTCGATTTCTGACTGGGACTTTCCATACAACTTCAGATCGTCCATGTACAGCAGATGGTTTATTTTACTTGATATTTTAGATGTTTGGTATCCGAGGCCTGTTTTGTTTAGTATTTGTGAAAGTGGAGTCATGGCGATTACAAACAATAGAGGGGATAGTGAGTCCCCTTGGAAAATGCCTCTTCTAATGCTAACCTGTCCAAGTGTCTCGCCATTGGCTGTTAACTGTGTGCTCCACATGCTCATTGCTTTTAAAAATAAATATCTTAATGTTTTTGCTGACACCAGTTGTTTCTAAACATTTTAGTATCTTTATCTTTATTATTATTATTATTATTATTATTATTATTATTATTATTATTTACAGTATTTATGCCCCACCCTCTCTAGTACACTGCTGCTGAGTACTGCTGGTATACCAGCTGAGGAGAGCTGGTCTTGTGGTAGCAAACATTACTTGTCTCCTTAGCTAAGCAGGGTCTGCCCTGGTTGCATATGAATGGGAGACTAGAAGTGTGAGCACTGTAAGATATTCTCTTCAGGGGATGGAGCCGCTCTGGAAAGAACAGAAGGTTCCAAGTTCCCTCCCTGGTATCTCCAAGATAGGGCTGAGAGAGATTCCTGCCTGCAACCTTGCAGAAGCTGCTGCCAGTCTGTGAAGACAATACTGAGCTAGATAGACTAATCGTCTGACTCAGTATATGGCAGCTTCCTATGTTCCTATGTTCCTCAGGGCAGCTCACAAAAATCAGTAAAACAAACGCTATAAAATGATATAAAATTAATAAAAATTAACTAAAAATAAGTCCCAGTTCAAACCAAATTTAAAACCACAGGTTAAAAAGCTGAAATGTTAAACAGGTAAAAACCACCAGATATAAGCTGCAGATGAAATGTTAAAATGCCTCTCTAAAGAGACGGGTCTTCATCAGTTTCTTAAAAACCCTTAGAGAAGGAGCATGGCACAGCTCTTCTGAGAGAGTATTCCAAAGCCGAGGGGCCACCACCAAAAAGGTCCTGTCTCTAGTCCCCACCAATCAGATCTCCATTAGTGGAGGGGGCAATAAGCAGGGCCCAAGATGCCGAACAGAGGCCCCTGGCAGGTTCATATGGGCAGATGCGGTCTGACATATACTTCAGTTCCAAGCCATATAGGGCTTTGAAGGTAAGAAATGACCCTTTGGTGGCTGCTGCCCTGATTGTCCATCCCACTATTCAAGGATGGAGAGGTGTGTGTGTGTGTTTTACCACTTTATGAACCATGGATAAAAAGCCACTGGAGTTATGTCAATGCCTATTTGCTGAGGGATGGCTGCATATACTGTGTGTACACAGGGCTCTCTCTGAAAAGCCTTTGGGATGAATCTTTTCTGACAGGCAGCCCCATCCAAATAAATGTTCAGTAGTCTGGTGGCAGATCTGTTAAGGCAATATTTATATAAAATCCGTAGACTCCCAAAAAGCCATCCAAAGTTTTAGCCATGAAATAGGACCACTGCTATCACTAGACACTAGCTTTGTTTTTTCTTGCTTTCTGGTGGCAGATCTGTTAAGGCAATATTTATATAAAATCTGTAGACTCCCAAAAAGCCATCCAAAGTTTTAGCCATGAAATAGGACCACTGCTATCACTAGGCACTAGCTTTGTTTTTTCTTGCTTTCTGGTTGCCCCAATAAACGTCTTGTGCCTGTTGTATGCAAAATCCCAGCCCAGGCACCAGGTTGTGGGAGCTCCTGGGGCAAAGCCCTACATTGGATTCCCTGATTGCCACATAACAGGTCAGTAACAGTCTGGAGCACTTAGTGGAGATGGCATTGCTGCTTAGCACGCTGGACCACGGCTGAAACCTGCCAAACCTGAAAGCAAGCCCCAAGGGTTATTGGTGGAGGGGACATACCTGGCTTGCAGGACAGCAGCAGTGCACAGTATTTCACAGTAGCCGCACTGACCACCTGTCAGAACCCAACCATGCCAGGACCCTGGCAAGGCTTCCTTGGGGCCAGGGGGAGGAGCAAACCCCAGCCAGACACCCAGCACCAAGGGCCACGGCCTATCTGCAAAGCCTCCTGCTGGCCAACTCTTGGTTTCTGTCATTAATCCACCATTTTTCAGTACTGCTGTATTTACCCGAACAGAAGACAACTCTGAATATATGGTGACACACACACCCCTTCTTTAAAAAAAAACAAAACTTACTAAATACAGGTTGTTAGCCTAAGGGAACAAGATTCTGAATATGATGACTCCCCAATTTCTAACATTAAAGAACTTGGAAAGAACCTAATCTTGGATTCGGTCACTGGAGTAGTGCTGTAGGGATGAGCAGGGAAGCAGTCCCAGTACTTTTTTCCCTCCAGGGTCTCAGCAGGGATGCAAATGCAGACTGCTCTTCTGGGTGAATGAGGTTCAACATGAGGTTCAAGCTCTGTGGGATTAGGACTTCTTGTGACAGAACCCACCCACCCCCCACCCCATTATTGCATTGAGTGGGTGGCTATAAAAGTGTCATGGAGAGCGCCTGCAGTTCTGAATTTGTGACTACACCACTGGATTCAGGTAAGTACGGCACTTTTCTGACAAATAGGGGAAAGAGTGGGTTAATCACAGAGAGCAAGGTTGGCCAGCAGGTGGAGCTGCAGAAATCACACAAGGTCCCTTCCAGCTGTGTCTGTGTTCAGTGCATAAAATCATGCTGGAAAGCTGCAGCTTGTCTGTAAGAGTGTGTGGATGCTGAGTGAGCTCTCACCCCCTTGCAAGCTCTTTTCTAAGTGCTCTTTATTGCTGTCTGGAAGAGCCCCCAACATGAATCCCTTGGGTATGCAGACTGTCAGCTTCAATAAGCCACACCGCAGGGGTCAGGTGACCTGACCTTCACCATCTGGTTGCATGTAATCAAGTCATTTGCTAATTAACACAACATCCATCAAAGCCATTGTTATGAACATGCTCTTTGGTCATGCAAAATGATTCCAGCCTCTAGATTTTTCTGTAGCCTGGCATGTGATAGTGGACAAGAGCATCCTGAATAATAGACTTTGATGAGCATTGGCTAGTAAGCCATTAGAATTTGTGTCATACTCCACCTGCCTGGCTGGGGAGGTGAGGGCTGAATACTTTTTTCCTTTTCTTTTTGCAGTTGGACTATGAACAGAATAAAGAAAAACTGTCTGAGTTTGTGGGTTGCTGGGGAAAGGTTTTGAGGAAACTTCTAACGAGGGAACAACTTTCAGGGATGAGGAACTACAAGGTTGCCTTGGCAGAACTCTTGCTGCTTTAGAACCACTGCTTTATGGGGAGGAGGTGTAGCTGAGTGGTAGAACAGATGCTTTGTATGCAGGATGAGGTCCCAGGTGAGGTCCCAGGTCCCTGGCATCTGCAGGTAGAGTGAAGAAAGATCTGTCTGCAACCCTGGGCAACTAGCTGGTCAGCTAGCATGAATGGTAAAGGTAAAGTGTGCCATCAAGTTGATTTTGACTCCTGGCGCCAACAGAGCCCTGTGGTTTTCTGTGGTAGAATACAGGAGCGGTTTACCATTGCCTCCTCCCGCACAGTCTGAGATTATGCCTTTCAGCATCTTCCTATATCACTGCAGCCTGATTTAGTACCAGCGGGGATTCGAACCGGCAACCCTTAGTTCATGATGAATTTGGATTTCCATAGATAGATAGATAGATAGATAGATAGATAGATAGATAGATAGATAGATAGCAAGCAAGCAAAGGAAAGAGGCTGACAGCCAGACAATAGTCAAGACTAGTCCCATTGAAATTAATGGGATGTTAGTCATGACTAAGTTGTTCTGTAATTTCAGTGGGACTACTCATGAGTAATTTTGTCTGGCGGTCAGCCAGAGATATTAAGGCCTTTGTCGGATTTTTGTATCCATTTTACTTTATATATACACAGAGAGAGAGAGAGATTCTAAACAGTGCAGTTCGAATGTCGACTTCATTCTTGCTTTGCCCATTCATTCCCTAGAACACAATGCATTCATTGTAGAGGGTGGCAGAGAAAGGAATTACACATTCTGGGCTGATTTCACTCCACCAAGCCCCAGTAGTAACAAAAGGCTCTTTAATATTAGCCTCTTCCCAAAATGTTCCCAAATGAGGAACTGCTTTATGTCTATGGGGGAATTCGTGAAAACAAAAAGAGGATCTCAAATGCTAGAACTGTGAAATTTACAGGATATTCCTGCCCTGTGAGCAGCGTCTTTAAAACACAGTTTCATAATTGTCCTCTTTTTAGTTAGACATCTACAAGTTAGTCACTGGCATTTAGGGCTTAATTCTTAATGAGGTGTGTTAGCTACAGCAGTGATGGCGGGGTGGGGAGGTGGGTAGAGCCTCCTTCTTGTCCTGGTTTATTGATTATCTGGCTCTGTTCCCTGCCAAGAAAAACCTGTGCTACAGGTTCTATTCCTACTTCTCATCACTATTGAAAAAATAAAGTTGTCCATAGCCATGGTAGCTAGGAACAAAGCAGAGGCAGAATCTGCTTACCAGATTTATATTTGTTTCTTCATTTAAGAACAATGGATGTTCTACCTCTCCAATCATCGGTAAGCTCAAGACAACTTACGATGAGAATCAAAAGCACCACAAATCAAAATTAAATAACAGAATTTAAACATATGCAAAAAGTAGCAATCCCCCCCGCTGCCACAAACACCCAATCAGAATGAGAGAACCAGAAAATAAGACTAAGAGGTTTCCTAGACGGCAGTAAAAAATGTTAAGAAAAGAGCTCGTGAATAAATTTAAGGTGAGCACTTGCAGAGAATCCAAACAGTCCCACAGACTGCTGAAGTATTTTGAGAGGGAGGGATCTGATGGGGTGGTCACATGGGAAGAAGGCTTTTGGCACGATTTACACTGCGCCTCCTGCTGGCCAACTGTTGCTTTTCGTGATTAACTACATTCACTGGAAAAGGCTTGAAAAGGGGTGGACTAATCATGAGTTAATCATGACAATCATTTATTTATTTATTTATTTATTTATTTAATCAAATTTGTACACTGCCCCAAAATTTTTGTCTCTGGGCGGTTAACAATAGCATAAAACCAGTTAAAAACATATACAAAAAACTTAAAACCATTTAACAATTTAAAAATAAACCAGAGCTTAAAATTTTAAGAGCTTAAAATAAAACCCAAAAAATTTTAGGAAGCTGAGAAAACTTGGGCAAAAAGATGGGTTTTCGGGTGTTTTTTGAAAATTGCCAGAGATGGGGAGGATCGTATCTCAGCAGGGAGCGCATTCTACAATCTCGGGGCAGTGACCGAGAAGGCCCGTCTCTGTGTAGCCACCAAATGAGTCAGCGGTAACTGGAGACGGACCTCTTCAGATGACCTCAATGGGTGGTGGGGCTCGTAGTGAAGAAGACACTCTCTTAGGTATCCAGGGCCTAAGCTGTTTAAGGCTTTATAAGTTATAACTAGCACTTTGTATTTTGTCCGGAAACCTATTGGCAGCTAGTGTAGCTCCATCAGTAAAGGAGTAACATGGTCTCTCTGAGATGACCCAGAGACCAACCTGGCTGCCGCATTTTGAACCAACTGGAGTTTCCGGACTACATACAAAGGCAGCCCCACGTAGAGCGCATTACAGAAGTCAAGTCTGGAGGTTACCAACAGATGTACCACAGTTTTGAGGTCACTGATCTTGAGAAACGGGAGCAGCTGGTGTATCAGCTGGGCAGATAAAACAGGGGCCACACGTGTAATGAAAAGCCAAAAACAACCAATAAACCGTGTGAATTCAAAAATAGCTATATAAACATGAAAGCTTAAGGAATAATCAATAAAATAAATAATGTATTATTATAAATGTACATATAATCAATGAAGATTCGTATATCCAAATAATGAGGAATGTGCCACAAGCCATCCAAAAATACTACACATAAAAAATGTTCCATTCATAGTAAACATGCATATTTCAAGATGAAATAGTACAGGTGCAATGTCCACTATATGGACTAAATAACAATGTCCATCCTCTTATATGCAGTGAGGTAAACACTTCTCAAACTTCATCTGAAGCTCATGGAGATGATTTTTGGTGCAAGTCATATAATTAGTCCTTGAAAAACTGTCCGGATTCCAGTGATTTTCCCTGAAGCTTCTTCATAAAGAACGTATATGTTCTTTAATTGTTCTTTATACAGACAGACACACACACATATACATATACGTATACATATACATATATACACACACTCGATTCCATGGAGTGGTCCATGGTCTGATGCTCTTGTGGAGACCCTGGCTCAGCTTGCATCAGGATCGTAAGAGCTTGTTACAAATAAATGGCTTATAGACGACTTAAGCCTCTCCTTCCAAATCCCAGCTAAATCCACACCCAGCTCCTGGCTCCCTGATCTGGTTCCTGAGTAGGCCTTTATTCCCAAGCAAGGTCATGGCGCATGATGAGGACTCCCTCTGGCTTCAGGGCACCAGTACTTGAGGGAACAGACTGCTGCTTGAAATATGCCTTCCCACCCTATTCAGCCTTTTGTTTTCTTCCACCATCCCTGTCTTGAACCCTGTTCGCATATCTGGATGCAAACTGGGCAGTGCTGCACAATTGTTTTATTTGTGATTGTTAATGTGTGTGTCTGTGTATGTCTGTGTGTCTGTGTCTGTGTGTGTTTTAAAGGTGGTGTGCACTATTTTTGAAAGAAGGAAACCAAATGATCAAGGGGACACTTTGCCCTCTCCTGGTCAGGCCAGCTGGAGAGCCCACAGATTACCATACAAAGCTTGAACAATGTTCCGTGAGAGCCTGATCATCCAGAGCCCGTCAGTGGGTATCGGGCAACAGGTATCGGGCTCCAGATTCAGATAACAGGGAGAAGCTGAGCTCTTCAGGTTCTGGGAGAGCCCCCTGGCATGACAGAGAGTTTTTTTGACAAGGTTCTGTGTTCAATGGACCACCCAAGCAGCAAAACGCGCTGGGTTATGGGTCAAAATAGACACCTTACATTAAATGCATTCCTTGAGCCTTTCAGCTCTCTCATTTTTTGAAGTGAAAATAGCACACACAGGGGCTCCAATCCATACCAGGACTTCAACACAGGGATGTCAGTTCTTTCCCACCATGGTTCCAGTCCAGATTTCCTAATATATGCCATTTATCTCACGAGGAAACATCTCTCTGAGTTGGGGTGGGGTCACATTCAGGCTGGGGCTATGGTGGGAGGGGGGAGTTAGTCTGATCTTCCACACTGCAGTCCCCATCTGGATCATGATATTTTCATTTAAAAAACAAATATGAAAGGTAAAGTGTGCTGTCGTGTCAGTGTCGACTCCTGGCACCCACAGAGCCCTGTGGTTGTCTTTGGTAGAGTACAGGAGAGGTTTCCCATTGCCATCTCCCGCACAGTGTGAGATGATGCCTTTCGGCATCTTCCTGTATCGCTGCTGCCCGATAGAGGTGTTTCCCATACCAGCAAGGATTCAAACCGGCAACCTCTGGCTTTCTAGTCAAGTCATTTCCCTGCTGCACCATTAGGTGTATAGCAGGGCTCAAATTACGTACAGTGGTCCCTCGACCTACGAACTACTCGACATCCGATGTTTTCAAGTTACGAGCGACAAAAAAGACCGGAAGTAGTTGCCGGTTTAGATTCAGCTTACTCGACCTATGAATTTTTAGATGCGGTTTCCTCGACTTACGAATGTTTCCAGACTTCCGTGGTGCGCTCTTCGACTTACGAAAATTTCGACCTCCGAACGTGCGTTCGGAACGGATTAATTACGTAAGTCGAGGGACCACTGTATTTGAAATAATGTGCTGGATTGACCCTAAAGTTTGCAGCCTTAACTGCTGTGTTAGACATTTTCTGAAAGAAAAAGTAACCATGTATTACACACTAATGCTTGCCTCCTAAACAAAAAATAAAATGAGCCCATGGAAGCAGGGGGGGAAGGGGGCTGCTTTTTCTGTATTTATTGATCTACAACAATAAAGCACACTGAGTATGTGAAAAGTGCCTTTCTTTTAAGTTACCACTTAAAAGGGTGATTCTCCCAACCCATCCATGTTGCACCTCCTATGCCAGGACTGCCGAACTCCGGCCCTCCAGCTGTTGTTGGACTACAACTCCCATCATCCTCTGCCACCATAACCAATTGCCAAGGATGATGGGAGTTGTAGTCCAACAACAGCTGGAGGGCCAGAGATGTGCAGCTCTGTCTATGCTTTCTGCACTTTAATTCATTTCCTTACTGACTTATTTTTAGATTTATAGCCCGCTTTTCCTCAGAGGATCCCAGACCAGTGTACATGGTTATGTTTATCCTCACAACAACCCTGTGAGGTAGGTTAGGCTGAGAGAGAAGTAGCTGGCCCAGAGCCACCCAGTGAGTTTAATGGCTGAAGAGATATTTGAACTCGGGTCTCACTTGTCATATATCCTCAAGCTGGTGAAAAGGAATTTAAGATACTGCCACTTTCTACACGTCAAAATCTGAACACCTCCTGAAACATTGAAATCATCAAGATGGGACTTATTCCCCACACTGCTTTGGGGCTCATTGGAGTCCCATGATGCCATCTGCATGCAGGCCAAAAAAACCCAAAAAACAACCCAGCACCCAAAAAACCCCTGACAATCTGAACGGAGGTTTCCTGTAACTTGCCAGTTGAATGAATTAGATCATTCTGGCGATGACTGCATCCCTTTCCCTTCTGGAAATGAATGAACTGATTTTCTGCTTGCATGCCCCAACATTAACTATTTTTTGTACTGGGCTTTCTCTGGCGTCCATTGAGTCGGCAGCTCCTGTGACAACCCCATTCACAGAAACAGTAATGGTTGCACGCAATAAATTAGATGTCAAATTTTCGAGCCGATAATGACTAAACTTTTGGAAAGGAAAGGAAAGGAAATGTGGGGGGGGGGGGGGAATAATCTTTCTGGGCTGCCGCAGGCTTGTACCTTTTGTTCAATGAACACTTGAGTTATTTTTATGAACAGCTGACCTAGATTCTCCGCCTGAATGAAAATGTTCCCCTGCAGTTCAGTAAAGTCAGAAATTCACATGTTGCCTGAAAGCTTTTCAGAACAGAACAAAATATGAGCCCCAACGCTGAAGGGGGGAAAGTGGTGCCCGTTAGTTTTCTGATAGATTTTTCAATATGCACATGGTGCACCACACATTTCCATGGTCTGTCGTCTCCATGTCTGCATGATTTGTGCTCATGTGTCGGGAGGCGGGGCAGGAAGTGACATGGAAACTTATCTCGTTGGGGAGAGCCCAATTCGCCCGTCGTGTGCCCCAACTGCTGTCCCGACACGAGGGGGAATGTTACCCCGATGGGGGCATTTTGGGTCCAAACTGGAACAAACAGAGAGGGATGTCCATAAGTGGGGCCAGAACTGGGGCCTTGGATGATCTGTGGGGACTCTTGCAAGATCTTGGGACGAGATCGCATTCCAGATCACGATCTCAAAAGAGTTGCCGTGATTGCCAAGAGCTATAAAGAGAGAGACTGGTGGGTGATGAGGGGCCAGTTACCGACAAGAACTCAGGCTGGCAGCAGCTCGTGAGTTGGTTCAAGAGCACACCTTGGAGGTTCTGTGAATGAATGTAGCCTTCATATAAGTGGTGCTCTTTATAACCTCTGAGACTAAACAGACCACAGACCAAAAGGGGACAGGAAACAACCTGGGAGCTACGAGACTTGACACTAGAGCAAAGGGATTATTGATGGGTGGACCACCTTGTAGGAAACACAGACTGGAGGGAAAGGACATGGCTATATATGGTACATATGCGAAACGCTGTAGGTCCATGGCTGACTTCAGTAAGGTCCCGTGTTCAATCCTTGGCACCTCCAGTTCAAACAGTTGGGTTTTCATCTGAAAAGGCTGAGGAAGACTCATGCCTGTGATGATCTTGGAGAGCCTCTCCCAATTGAGGTAGGCACGTGTTGCATGCAATTGTGTGTAACAGAACTCTGGTGTTGCTTCTTTGCGGGGAAGCAGCTTTGGGGAGGGGTGAGTGAGCACATATGTGGAGTGGAGTACAGTGGAGTACATTGGAAGCTTCTTTATATGAAGGAATGTCAATAGAGAGATTACACAGGAACTTAGGAAGCTGCCATATACTGAGTCAGACCATAGGTCCATCTTGCTCAGTATTGTCTACACAGACTGCCAGTGGGTTCTCCAAGGTTGCAGGCAGGAATCTCTCTCAGCCCTATCTTGGAGATGCTGCCAGAGAGGGAGCTTGAAACCTTCTTCTCTTCCCAGAGTGGCTCCATCCCTAAAGGGGAACATCTCACAGTGCTCACACATCAAGTCTCCCATTCATAAGCAACCAGGGCAGACCCTGCTTAGCTAAAGGGACAGGTCATGCTTGCTACCACAAGACCAGCTCTCTTCCTATTGATAGTCTATAGATAGACCAATAGTCCATGGCATCATTGGGACCAGACCTTAGGGCCCAAGTCCGAGGCACCACCTCACTGAGGGCCCCCATCAGCCCGTGGCCACCAGGAGCCAGCGCCAAGACTCTCTTCCCCTTCCTGGGCCGAGTATGGTGTGAGTTGTGGTTCAGAGAGGCAGCCGCTGCCGGCGCAACTCCTCCTTGCCAATGCCACCCTCTCCTGGGCTTTGGCTGCTCTCTCACGCTGCCAGCGTGCCTCATAAGGACATAAGAGCAGCCCTGCTGGCTCAGGCCCAAGAATCTAGCATCCTGTTCCACACTGTGGCCCACCAGATGCCTCTGGGGAGCCCACAGGCAAGAGGTATGTGCATGCCCTCTCTCCTGCTGTTGCTGCCCTGCAACTGGGATTTAGAGGCATCTTGCCTCTGAGGCTGGAGGTGGCCCACCAGACTAACAGCCATTGATAGACCTGTCTGCCATGAATTTGTCTAAGCCCCTTTTAAAGCCATCCAAGCTCGTGGCCATCAGTACATCCGATGGCAGAGAATTCCATAGATTGATGATGTGCTGCGTAAAGAAGTACTTCCTTTTGTTGGGCCTAAAGTTCCCAACCCGGACATCACTGTCGCCACCCAACCCCCCCCCTCCCGCTTGGCTCTTTGTGCTTCTGGGGCAGGCAGCTCCCCTCTTTCTAATACATTGCTTGGACATGAGTCACTCGCTTTTAGGGGCAGAGGCGCTCTTACCCCTGGACTTTGGGGCCAAAGTCCAGAGCCTCCACACCCCTTGGGGGCCTCCAAATCCTTTTTAGTCTGTCCCGGGGTGTGTGGTTGCATTAAAATGTGTTTAAGATACTGTGGGTGTGGGTGGGTGGGTGCAGGCCTGCAAAGGCCTTTCGGTCCAGGCTCCAAAATTACCTAAGTGCACCTCTGCTTAAGGGCAGTGGCTCAGCTGCACCGTGTTCAGCCTTAGATGGACCAATGGTCAGATTCTGTATGAATTTTCCCTTGATTTCATTGGGACTTTGTAATCAAGGATCAGGGGGTGTTGTGGGTTATATGGACCTTTTCTGTACCTTTGGTCAGGATCAGTAGTTTTTAGAAAGGACTTGGGACATTTGTATCTATTTGAACGAATTCTGCTTAGTTAAAGAGAAGGTGCCCATTGTTTAGTTTTCATCACAAGGGAAGTGAATCTGTTTAAACAGTTAAACATTGGCAGAAATGGTGAAGGTAAATGCCTCTGTTTTCACAAATACTTGGTGGCTGCAATATTAATGGAACCTGTGGTATGATATAATCCCCTGCTAACTAAGCAAAGATGCGTCATTTTAAAGTGGTGGTTCTCTTTATTGAGCAGGGAGAGAGCAACTGGCCCTATCCATCCCCAGCACAGCGTCCCTTCAGTGGCTGTTGCTGGTGTGGTGTGTGTGTTTTTAGATTGTGAGCCCTTTGAGCAGAGGGAGTCCTTTTTTTTTTTTTTTAATTATTTGTTAGTGCATTCATTCATTCATATCTATGTACGGTAAACCGCTTTGGGAGCTTTTGTTGAAAAGCAGTATATTAATATTTGTCAGATTCATATTCATATAATGGTATCATATAATGATAAAAAGCGTGTGATATGATATAGGTTTCAAGGTCACAGTGAAGTTTAGACAACAGCATAACAAGGAGTTACAGATAGAAGGAAACAAAAAGTTCTTGTTTATCCTCAGCTTGCATGGCTACATACATAATCAATTTTTGTTGTTATGTGCTTATTTAGTGATCTGTTGTGATTGACTGATTAACTGATTGATTGATTGATTGATTGATTGATTGATTGATTAAATGCCGTCAAGTTGGTGTCGACTCTTAGCGACCACATAGATAGATTCTCTCCAGGATGATCTGTCTTCAACTTGGCCTTTAAGGTCTTGCAGTGGTGAATTCATTGCTGTCGTTATCGAGTCCATCCACCTTGCTGCTGGTCGTCCTCTTCTTCTCTTGCCTTCCACTTTTCCCAGCATTGCGGACTTCTCAAGGGAGCTGGGTTTTCGCATAATGTGCCCAAAGTATGATAGTTTGAGGCTGGTCATTTATGCCTTGAGTAAAAATTCTGGAGTAAAAGTTGCCGAGCACTGGGCTCCTAGTGTGGCTGGGATGGCTTCTCTTTGCAGAAGAGAGGCAGGGAGAGGCATTCCCGGCCAGGCTGGGAGCTCAGCGCTGGCTGAAACCTCTAAAAAGTGGAGCCGTGCCTAGCACCCCAACAGTGGCCCTGCGCCTGATGTCAGACCAGGGGAGGGAGGGTGGCAGGGGCCGCCACCGGCAGCCTGGACCAAAGCCACCAGCGTCCTTGCTACGCCACTGCCTGGAGAACTGCTGACAGTCAGTGTAGGCTATAGGAGTTGGATTAACCAATGGTCTGACTCAGTATAAGACAGTTTGCTATGTTCCTGTGTACAGGTATGTATGTATGTATGTATGTATGTATGTATGTATGTATGTATTCTTTCTTTCTTTCTTTCTTTCTTTCTTTCTTTCTTTCTTTCTTTCTTTCTTTCTTTCTTTTTTAATATATTTGTATATCACCCAAACCTCAAGTCTCTGGGCGGTTTACAACAAAACCATAAAAACAACAAGTACAAAGGTTAAAACATTAGAACAATTTAAAATTTAAAACAACGATAAAACTATTAAAAACCATCAAACTATTAAAACAGTATCTAATTAAAAGCCTGGGTGAACCAATGTGTCTTGACTGCCTTATTTTAAAGTTGAGGGGGAGGTATCCATATTTGCCCTGGGTATTTAAGAGAATATCTTCTTCGTCATGAACCCCACCACCCATTGAGATCATCAGGAGAGGTCCGTCTGCATTTGCCACCGGCTCGTCTGGTGCCTACTCAGGGACGGGCCTTCTCCGTTGCTGCCCTGAGGCTTTGGAATGTGCTCCCGAGTAAAATAAGAGCCTCCCCATCTCTGACAATTTTTAAAAAGTCTTTAAAGACACATCTGTTCAACCAGGCTTTTAACTGATATTGTTTTAATTGTTTTAATGTTGGTTTTAGAATATCGTTTTAAATTTTTGTTTTTAAATTGCTGTGTTTTAAATTTTGTTTTTTGTTTTTAACTAACGTTTTATCTTTGTTTTTATCTGGTTGTAAACCGCCCAGAGACGTAAGTTTTGGGCAGTATAAAAATATATTAAATAAATAAATAAATATGACCCCGGAGTTGCCAGGCCCCAGTGGAGCAAAGAGCATGAGGAGGAGAGCTGGTCTTGTGGTCGCAAGCATGAATTGTCCCCTATGCTAAGCAGGGCCTGCCTTGATTTGCATTTGAATGGGAGACTACATGTGAGTGCTATAGGATATTCTCCTTCGGGAATGGGGCCATAGCTCATTGGAAGGGCATGCAGAAAGTCCCAGGTTCAGTCCCAAGTTTCTCTAGGTAGAACTGGCAAAGACTCCTGCCTGAAACCCTCGAAAGCCACTGGCAGGCAGTGTAGACAATCCTGAGCGAGATGGACCAATGGTTTAAGATAATACTGACCGAGATGGACCAGCAGTATAAGGCAACTCGCTATGCAGGGCTGGCCCTAGGAATTCTGGCACTCTAGGGCAAAGTATGACTGCGGCATCCCTCCCCCACCACTGCCACCATTCAATATTCCTCACAGCCCGGGCAAATGTGTGGCAAAGGATTATGGCTGAGCGCATCTCCCCCACCTGGCACACAATCATCTAATGGCAGTAGGGGACAGTTCCTCTCCACACACACTTCAAATACTACTTTGAAGCATTCATAGAGGAGTGGTTTGGATCAAGCACCCCGCATATGATTAGGCAAGGGTGTGGTGGGTGGGAGGAGGAAATGTGCAGGCCCAATATTTGTCCCTTGCATTTTTCTTGGGCAGTTCAGAGTATCATCCAAACCAGCCCTTACAGCGAGAGAAAGAGACGAAATTCAAGAACTGGTTCCCCCACCCTCGGCCCGCTCCAAGTTATTTGATGCTAGAAACTGAGAGATGGTCATAAATTCAGAGTCCTCTTCCTTTGGGGTAAATACAGGGATGGCCTGTATTTCACCTGTACCTTTTAAGGGGGTCATTTTCAATTCAGACTAGAGTCATCTTCTGTTCAGGTAAATGCAGTTCATGTTGGTTTTATACCAATCATCATGGCTTCTACTTCCGTTCTAAAATGTTTTCCTGGTGGTGAAAGGAATACATTGAGAAAGCCAAATGGATATTTGAAGCAGAATGTATCATAGGATTGGTGCCACAATCATGAAGGCCCTGCTCCTCTGTCCATGGACAGTTCTGGCCTCTGTGAAAAATGAAGCCACACCACCAGGGCCTTGTATATACTGACCTGCTGAGGAAATGGGGAGGTACATCTGGACTTGCCCTAGGCAAGGTGATCTATACATCTTGCAAACAAATGCATTTTTTGTGCTATAAAATGACTTTCTAGAAAGGCCATAACAAAATTCAGTCAAACGTAACAATTATTGTTCCCCCTCACAAGTTGTATATTTGCTAGCACTTGGATAATAAATTGCAAAGTAGGCCATGTATTATTTTCCTGAAGAACTTGCCAGAGAGCTGTTATACAGGTTTCTAAAACATTATACAGGTCTCTAAAAATAACATTCAGGATTATTTCTGTGTAGAAAAATGTGCTGAATATTTTGTTCTCTTCTGTCCCTTGCTCCACCAGCGCATCTCCCCTAAGTTTCTCACTTGGATAAGGCTTTCCTTCTTCTGAAATAAAGGCTTAAATTTAGAAGCCTAGAAAGTCCAAAGGCATGGATGCTCTGTCATGTACCCCAGCAAAAGAGGCTGTAAGTCAATGACTGCCTGACAGAATTATTGACAGCCAGGAGGAATTACAAGACAGGAAAAGGAGAGTAGGAGTTGAAGGAGCAAGTAGCTGCTTATCAGAGAAGGGTAAACACACATTGCCAGAGGGCACAACATAGAGAGAAGAAGCCACCCACTCACCAGCATACTGGAGAGAAACTTTGCAAAGAGGACAGAAGGAAAACAGAGCACATACTAGGAGTCAAAGGGACAAAGCAAAGTGACAACAGCCTAGCCCCGAAAGCACTCTAGAGCCTCTTGTTGATGGTGGAGTCATTTTTCAGGATTTATCTCTCAGGTTGTCTGGAGCAAACTGCTCACTGTAAAGCTCAATGCTTCTTTCCCTGCTAACTGAGCAAAGAGGCAACTTTTTAATGTGGTGGTTCTCTTTACTGAGCAGGGAGAGAGCAACTGGCCCTATCCATCCCCAGCCCATCTCCATTGGCTGTTGTTGGAGTCTATCTTGTGTTTCCTTTTTAAATTATGAGCCCTTTGGGGACAGGGAACCATTGTGTTTGTTTGTTTGTTTGTTTGTTTGTTTGTTTGTTTGTTTATATCTATGTAAACTGTTTTGGGAACTTCTGTTGAAAAAATTATATATAAATATTCATCATATTAGTATTCAATGTGGAGCCCCACAGGGATGTTTCACACTGGACATTTTATCCTCATGCACCACCTGCATGAATACTTGCAAAGTAGGAGGCATTAGTTGTGAGCATAAGAACTGCCTTGCTGAATAACAGCTGGGTCAGGTCCTGGTTTTCTGTGTTCAACAGCAGGCACCTACATTATCTGTGTGTTTTCAAAAAAGCTGGAAATGTTATGATCCTTGGTAAAGATAAAGTGTGCTGTCGAATCGGTGTTGATTCCTGGCAACCATAGGGCTCTGTGGTCACCAGGAGTCGACACCAACTCGACGGGGTTTATGATCCTTATGGACACATAAAAGGACCACCTGCAAGCAAGAGGGAGGTACTGGCACACTTGTGGTAACCTGCAGATATGTCAGTTTCACAAAACTCTGGAGGGGAGAAGCCCTAAGGGGGCACACACCAATGGAACAGAATGATCATGCTTAACAGACAACCAGGTGGGAATTCCCAGATGTTGTTGACTACAACTCCCAGAATCCCCAGCCAAAGGCCATTGCAGCTGAGGATGCTGGGAGTTGTAGTGAACAACATCTGGGAATCCCTGTTAGAGGGAACACTGGTGGAGCTAATGGGACTCAGTGGTGAGGGGTGGGGAGAAAGGCTTGAACAAAAAGACCAGGCAATTTCTCAGCTTGAAGATTACTCCCTCAAGACATTTCAACCCCTTTCTGCTTCTGAGAGAGCAAGTGCCTAAAATTTTCACTATGCTCAGGCACAGGCTCAAGTAACACATGCACACCAGGGATACTGCTCTGCATGCATGCAGGAGGTCCCAGGTTCAATTCCTGGCACCATCTCCAGGTAGGGCTGGGAAAGACTCCTGCCTGAGACCTTGAAGAGCAGCTGCCAGTCAGTGTAGACAATACTGAGCTAGAGGGCCCAATGGTCTCACTCAGTATAAGGCAATTTCCTATGTTCCTATGTACTGCAACATTTTGTTGTGGGTCCATTATTATTATTATTGGCTGACATCCAGAGCAGCAATCTGGGGGTGTCCCGTGCAAAGAGACTGCTCTTCTCAGCCAGAGTCTTCTCAAGCAGCAAAGTGCACATGTGGGGTAAGCAATTTTCGCTGTTCTCCCTTGCCTCTGGAAGTGCTCTTTGACTTCCAAAAAAATGTCCCTGAGGCTTGTGCAGCCCTCAGAGACATATTTTAAAGACATATTTTTAGAAGCCAAACAGCACTATTGACACAAGGGGAGTAGCAAAAACTGCTCCCTCCACACATGTGCTCTGCTGCTCAGGAATACTCTGAGTCAAGAGCACCCGCACTGCACAGGATATCCCAATATTGCTGCTTTGGATGTCAGCCATTATTTTAATATTATCTATATAATTAATTCTCCAAGACATGCCAGTCCTGGATGCGTGGGGATGCGTGGCAGAACTCTCGCGAGAGCGGAGGCACCACTCGCAAGAGTTCCAGGCTTTGGGCAGGAGGCAAGCACCGCTCAAGACAGGAGGTGACTGGCCGGCAAACAACAGGCGGAGAGGAGTTTGGCCGCTTCAGGAAGCGGCAAGGAGTTTGGTGGCTAGCAGCACAAGGGTGGCAACAGGAGTTTGGCCTCTTCGGGAACTGGCAAGGAGTTTGGCGGCTGGGGGTGGCTGGCAGCTGGCCGCACGAGGGCAGCAACAGGCAGCAACGGGTTTGGCCACTTCCGGAAGGAGGAAGGAGGAGGGGCGAGGAGAAGCAGCTGTCAGCGGGCTGAGGCAAAGCAGCCACTGGCGGGCTGAGGTGAAGCATGTGCTGGCGGGCCCAGTAAAAGCAGACACTGGTGGGTTGGCCGGCAGGCTGAGGAGAAGCGGCTGTTGTTGGGTCGGCCGGCAGGCCAAGAAAAAACAGCCACTGGCGGGTCAAGGAGAAGTGACCGAGGGGAAACGAAGGGCACAGATGCTCTGTGCCCAGTCAGCTTGTTGTTGTTGTTGTTTTCAATTTTTAAAAAGTTCGCAAAGCAGTTTATATAGCAGAAGGAATGAGAAGATGGTTTCCTGTTCCAAATGGCTTCAAAATCTAAAATGAAACAGAAAGAAGACAACAGAAACAACTACTGGAGGGACATTATGCTGGGATGAATAGGGACAGTTGTGATTAGAATTGAGATGAGTCGAGTCGAGCTGAGTTGCGTTGAGAATATTTGTATACCACTTTTCAGCCACTTAAATATAAAAAATATTATGCACCACTTTTCTTTGCCAAGTTAGCAGGGGTAAATGTATCTGTACACTCAGAAAGAGCTCATGAAGGGTATTCTCTTTTCTATCCCCCAGCATCTGGTAGTCAGGTATGACACCTCAGTACATGGAAGCTCCATTTAGCTATCAGCCATGGATAGCCTGCAGCCATGGATAATCTATACTCCATGAATGCATCTAACCTTTTTTTAAAAAATCATTTATTCTTTTTCAAAAACAGATATACAACTATAATTAAAATAATGTACAAAATAAAACATCCCTTATAACCCCTGCTAACTGGTCAGAGGCTGGTAAAGGTAATGTGTGCCGTCGAGTTGGTGTCGACTCCTGGCAACCACAGAGGCCTGTTGTTGTCTTTGGTAGAGTACAGGAGGGGTTTACCATTGCCATCTCCTGCGCAGTATGAGATGATGCCTTTCAGCATCTTCCTAAATTGCTGCCACCCAATATAGGTGTTTCCCCATAATCTGGGAAACATACCAGCAGGGATTCGAAACAGCAACCTCTGGCTTGATAATCAAATCATTTTCCCCGCTGGTATGTTCCCCTGACTATGGGAAACATCTATATCGGGCAGCAGCGAGATAGGAAGATGCTGAATGGCATCATCAATCTCATACTGTGCGGGAGATGGCAATGGCAAACCCCTCCTGTATTCTATCAAAGACAACCACAGGGCTCTGTGGTTGCCAGGAGTTGATGGCAATGACACACTGGCTGAGGAGGGTGGAAAAAGCTGCTTGGAAGCTTTGCATGCTGAGTGGGGCCAGCAGCCCACCAACCAGTTCTTAATAAATTGGGACCAGGCCACACGCAGTGGATTGCGCCCAGGAATTCCTGTTGTAAATAGTAGCTGCAAGGAAACACAGTGCAAAGAAACCACTAGGCCAGGGATTCTCAACGTGTGGGTCCCCAGATGTAATTGGACTTCAATTCCCATAATTCCCAACCAAAGGCCACTGGGGCTGGGGATTATGGGAGTTGAAGTCCAATAACATCTGGGGACCCACACGTTGAGGAACCCTGCACTAGGCTAAGGGAGGCTGCAGCTGCAAGGAGCCTTGATGCAGATCAGGACCACAGCATAAAGGGAGGGGGCCGTCATCCCTTGCCCTTCCCATGCACCAGTCCGGATCAGGCCCCAGCATTGGCCCTCAGAGGAACGTTTGCATTGGCACCAATGGGTGCCCATACGTTCCTCAGAGAGACGTCTGGATGGGGAACCCTAGGCCTGGTCCTTTTGGTAATTAGCCCCTTTAACAATACTTTAAAGGCTCTCTTTTCAGAAGCTACTTTTAGGCTTTGGGTGTTTAAAAAAAAATCACATATTGTTCTGAGTTTTCAGGATAGTATGTGATGAAACTATCAATAAACTGCTCCCTGAATTAGGTTCTTCTTAAAATTCTCCTCAGCTCCCAATGTGGCGCCCTCTGGAAGAACTGCGGTACTATTTCCACACACTCAGGCATGGTTACTGGTGCATAATCTTCAGCTCTAGCAGCCGTGCCCCATGAGGGCAACCTATTTCTGTGCATTCAGGATGCCTTGGTAACCAGCCGTGAGCACAATACAGGGGCGTAACTATAATAAGGCAAGGGGAGACAGTTGTCTGGGGACCCACTGCCTTGGGGGGCACCCCAGAGGCAAGTCACATGACTGACTCCCCCAGCTGCGCACCCACCCGGGCTTCCTTCAGTTGTGTTTGTTTGTTTGTTTGTTTGTTTATTATATTTGTACACCGCCCCAAACTTTCATCTCTGGGCGGATTACAATAGTATAAAACAAGTTAAAATATATACAGAAACTTAAAACAATTTAACAATTTAAAAATCAGACACGAATTAAAATCTTAAAAATTTAAAGAACAGAAAAAGCTTGGGTGAAGAGGTGGGTTTTCAAATGCTTTCTAAAAATGGTCAGAGATGGGGAGGATCATTTCTCAGTAGGGAGTGCATTCCACAGTCTCGGGGCAGCAATCGAGAAAGCCCGTCCCCGTGTGGCTACCAGCCAAGCTGGCAACAACTGGAGATGGACCTCTCCGGACAACCTCAATGGGCGGTGGGGATCATAATGAAGACGACGTTCTCTTAGATACCCAGGGCCTAAGCTATTTAGGGCTTTATAAGTTATGACTTATCCTCTCTAATAAAACGCTTGCTGTCTGTCCGTGGACAGACACCAAGCGTGTGTTCGTGCCTCCCTTGGTGGTTCTGGGCATGCACAGAGCGCATGCCCAGAACAGGCCGCGGCAGAAACGAAGACAGGGAACAGGTGGCCATGTTGGGCGGCCAGAAGCCGCCGCCCCGAAGAAGCCAGTGAAGCCCGGCCGAGGTGGCGGTGACGAAGCCGCCGCCGAGGCCTGGGGGCGCCAACATGGACGGGCGCCTGGGAGACCTTGGGCCACTTGCCACAGCCGATAACCGCCCTCCCAGCTGCCCGACTTCCCCTTCCCCGCACCCCCCCAAGGATTAAGGGCCTCCGCGGCCGCCGCCACAGCCGCTAACAGCCCTCCCGCCCTCCCAGCTGCCTGACTTCCCCTTCCCCGCACCCCCCCAAAGGAATAAGGGCCGCCGCCGCAGCCAAAAACCGCCCTCCCGCCCTCCCAGCTGCCCGAGCCCTCCTCACCCGAGTCAGCCCGCAACAGCCGGCCGAAGTGCAAGCATGTTTTTCAAAGGTAAAGAGAGGAGCTCGCGAACAGAGCTCCTCTCTGTGCTAAGCTTCTTCTCGAACTGGTGCTTGGGCAGCGAAGGACGCAATAGGCGTCAGTGAAGGGGGTGCCTTTTAAAATCTTGTCTCTGGGCCCACTCCAACCTTGCTACACCCCTGGCACAATAGCCTACCTCTGCCACACAGATGAGGCAAGGGTAAGCTTTAGCAAAAAATTAAAGGACAAAAGACCATGGCACAGTGTCTGGACTGCTCAAGGAAGGTGAGGGTTGCAAGTTTGACTTGGTAGATGTGCTTGTGGAGGCAGGTCTCCAAGCAGGGGCGGCCCTTCCTTGAAGGCAGGTGAGGCAGTCACCTTAGGCAGCCGGTTATTGGGGTGGCAGAGAGGCAGCAAGATGCCCTCTAGTGTCCCTTGCTGATATTAAAAGAAGGGGAAGAAGGGGAAGAGGTCGTGCATACCGGGGGGGGGACACATTTGGATCCCTTTCTCAGGTACACAGAGGTCTTGAGCTGCCAATGCTTCCCACTGGAAGTGACTCTCTCTTTTCTTTTTTAAAATCAGAAACAGCTGTGCTAATGAAGGCAGAACTGGTTCGGTGTGAGAACTGGTCTTGTGGTAGGAAGCATGACTTGTCCCCTTAGCTAAGCAGGGTCTGCCCTGGTTGCATATGAATAGGAGACCACATGTGAGCACCGTAAGATATCCCCCATAGGGGATGGAGCCGCTCTGGGAAGAGCAGAAGGTTCCAAGTTCCCTCCCTGGCTTCTCCAAGATAGGGCTGAGAGAGATTCCTGTCTGCAACCTTGGAGAAGCCGCTGCCAGTCTGTGAAGACAATACTGAACTAGATAGACCAATGGTCTGACTCAGTATATGGCAGCTTCCTATGTTCCTATGTCATGCTCCAGAGCTTTCCTACTGAAGGCCACCAGTTCTCTGCCCAATAACACAGATAAACAAGACTGTGTCTGCCCCATTCATATTCTTTATCTAAACCAGGGCTGCACAACTTTGGCCCTCCAGCTGTTTTTGGACTGCAACCCCCATCATGCTCAACCACAGTGGCCAATAGAAAAGGATGATGGGAGTTGTAGGCCAACGTCTGCAGGAGGGCTGAAGTTGTGCAGCCCTGATACACAATGCCTTCCCTCTGGTCAATTTCAGCCCAACAACTGCCATACCTTACATGGGACAGGTACATAGCTTGGGGAGAGTGGGCTCTGATCCCCCCCCCTCCCCATTGGCCCCAGCCACATCCCCTGCATGTGATGTCACATGCAGGGGCGTGGCCAGCACCCAGAAAGGCCACTGTGCAGCCCTCTGAAGCTTATTTCCCAGCCAGCTTTGTTGTCATCTGGGCATTTCCTTCATTCTGCTTGGAGTGAGGGAGGGAACAAATTGAAGCCAACAACAAAGCCGGCTAGGAATGAGGCCAGCTGGAGTTTGGAGGAGGGATGAGGCAGGCGGATCCCAGAAGCCTTGTGGCTGGGTTCTTTGAACCTGTCTGCCCAGTTATAGCTCTGCCCCTGGGACTGGAGTGTGCAAGGAGGGGGAGGCGCTTCCTTCTTACTCTGTGCCCCATTTCCCCACTGAAAATGCTCCCTGCCCCAAAGCTCCAGTTTGCTTCTGAAGTAACCATTTGGAAAAGATCACAGCTTCAGGGGCAAATCATGGCACTGGATGGGCAATTTTCGGAGGGAGAACAGAGTGCAGGGAACGAGTAAACTTCCCTCTTTCCATGTACTCCAGTCCCAACCAGTCCCCACCCCACTTGGCTATTTGCGGCCAAAAAGGGGGGGAAAGGAGAAACCTTTGGATGAAAAAAGTACGTCTCTAACACATGCTTTAGTGCACATGCATTGTTTGGCCCTAAGTCTGTGAAGTGCATATGGCCTTTAACAGAAGCTAAAATAAATAAAGTGACACTGAGCATATGGCTTGTCTGCAGAGATGGAATCTTCATTCTTCAGCCGCCTATATCCTGGTGAGATCACAGCTGGAGCATGAGTGAGGTCCACGACATGGCCCCTGCCTTTTAGCCCTTGTAGTGTGTCCCTCACAGCTGCTGCACGCGAGCCGAACAAGAGCACAGAGAACCATTTCCAAGCAAACAGACTGGTATCCCCAAGGTAGCTTAGGTGAGTGTGCTATTTCCTGTCTTCACTGAAGCACAGAGCCATTTGACTATGCTTACTTTTCTTCTGCGTTACAGCCAGGTGGGAGTAGAGGTGGCAGGAATGGAGGAGAGTGGGGTGGCTCCATCTCGTGCTGCTGCATAAGGTAAGGAGAAGGGGGGGTGGACATGCTGGGCTGGGACATGATGGGCTGGAGAGAGAGGGAGAGAGAGAGCGATGTGATGGGCTGGAGGATGGGTGGGAGCTAAGGCATTGGCAGCTGAGATGGGGGAAGAACTACATGGTGCAATTTACTGGATAAGTATAGAGGTGGGAAAATCTTTGGCATGCTTTGCACCAGGGCAGAGCTAAAATAAGATGGACAGGTCTGAAGAACCCATGACCCCTGCCTCCGGAGCAGCCTCACCCTGACACAGGAGCTGCCTTGCTCTAGGGTTGCCATATTCTGGCTCTTCAAATCTGGGCACCCTAATTTGCATTTTGGTGGACAAAACATGGCCGCCGGAAAAAATGGCCGCTGCACGTGCACAAATGGTCCCTGAGAGGCCCTAGGCCATGCCAGGCCTCAGAGAGGCCATTTGAGCATGCACGGCGGCCTCCAAAATGGCCACCGTGCCAGTAAACAGAGGCCCGAACGGGCCACAAAGGATTATTAAAACGGGCCGTGGCAGTGATTTAAGAGGCCAGTGGGGGGAGAGGGAACCTTTGCAGGGGGGTCAGTTCGGTCCGGGCGGACTGGGGTGGGTGGGTTCAGTTCTAACCTGAACCCCCGAACCAGTTCACACATCCCTAAATTAAACATCATAAAACAGTAATCAAACAATCACAACAATGAAAGAACCCTGAAAAACAGGTTACAACTTTAAAACAAATTACAACTATTTAAAAACCCTGGAAGGCCAGGCCAGACAGGCTCTCCTGAAGACCAGTAAAGAATTCAAATTGCGGATTTCTGCCGGGAGTGCATTCCACAGCCCAGGAGCAGCTACAGAGAAGGCCTGCCTCTGAGTCACCACCAGACAAACTGGTGGTAACTGGAGACAGACCTCCTCAGATGACCCTAATATACTGTGGGGATCATGCAGAAGAAGGCGCTCTCTAAGATAACTCGGACCTAAGCTGTTCAGGGCTTTAAAGATAATGACCAGCACTTTGTATTTTGCCTGGAAACATATTAGCAGCCAGTGTAACTGTTTCAAAACAGGCATAATATGGTCTCTCAAGGTTACCCCAGAGACCAATCTGGCTGCTGCATTCTGAACTAACTGAAGTTTCCGAACTACGTACAAAGGCAGCCCCACATAGAGCGCATTGCAATAGTCAAGCCGGGAGGTTACCAGCTGATGCACCAATTTTTTGAGGTCATCCTCTTCAAGGAATGGGCGCAGTTGTCGAATCAGTCGGAGCTGATAGAAAGCCTCCACCTGAGATACCATGGTGAGGCCTGGGTCTAGGAGTACTTCCAAGTTGCGCACCTGCTCCTTCCGGGGGAGTGTAACCCCATCCAGCACAGGAAGATCTAACTCATCCCTCAGATTCTGAGCCCCCACAATGAGCACCTCCATCTTGCTTGGATTCAGCTTCAATCTTTTATCTCTCATCCAGCACATTACTGCCTGTAGGCAGGCATTTAAAGAATGAGTGCCATTTCCTGAAGATGAAAAGGAGAAGTAGATTTGGGTGTCACCCACACACTCATAACACCCAGCACCAAAACTCCTGATGACCTCACCCAGCAGTTTCATGTAGATCTTGAAAAGCACTGATGACAGAATGGAGCCCTGAGGGACTCCATATAACAGCTCCTGTTTTGAGGAGCAACTGTCACCAAGCTCCACCATCTGGAATCTACCTGAGAGATAGGAGCGGATGCACTGCAAAGCCATGCCCCCTATCGCCAACTCCCCCAGGTGATCCAGAGGGATACCATGGTCGATGGTATCAAACGCCGCCGAGAGATCCAGAAGAACCAGCAGAGTCACACTCCCTCTGTCGATTTCCCCGGTAAAGGTCATCCATCAGGCCAACCAAGGCTGTCTCAACCCCATAGCCAGCTCCAAAGCCAGTTTGAAATGGGTCTAGATAATCAGTTTCCTCCAAGACTGCCTGGAGCTGGTCAGCCACCACCCTCTCAATCACCTTTCCCAACCAAGAGAGATTGGAGATTGGCCTGTAACTATCCATCGCTAAGGGGTCCAGGGAAGGCTTCTTTAGGAGTGGTCTAATCAATGCCTCCTTCAAACAAGGAGGCACCCTCCCCTCCCCTCAGTGATGTGTTTATGATATTAACTAGGCCATCTCCAACAATCTTCCTGCTAGATAGAAGCAGCCAAGTCGGACAAGGATCCAGAGAACAGGTGGGAGGCCGTACTGTCCCAAGCAGCTTGTCCACATCCTCAGGAGTCACAGACTGAAACTGATCCAATCTAATACTGCAAGAGGGATTGCTGGACACCTCCTCCATAGACCTTGCAGAAATGGTGGAGTCCAAGTCCGCCCAAATACAAGAGATCTTGTTAGCAAAGAACCCATTAAAAACATCACAGCAGAACGACCCCGGGGACTGATTTGAAGTAGAAGGAGCAGAGACTAAACTCACGGGGCCGGTTGGAAGTTCGAAGGCCCCAGGGGTGGCGCTTTAAGGGTGGGGGGGGGTATACTTACCCCTCCAGCCACTTTCCTCCACCAGCGTCATTTTTTTGTAAAACCTTCAGGGCGGCAGTGTACCTCCCTGCCGCCCCGTTGCCCTCCTCGGCTGGAAGTGTCACGCACGCCTGGTACTTCCAGCCACTTCTGGCCGAGGAGGGCAATGGGGGAGAAGTGGTGGTGGGAAAGCGGCGGGTGGGGTAAATGTTTTGGAAGTGAAGGACTATGCGCTGTCTCTTGTCTCAAAGACAGTGGAGGACAGACTAGTGAGTCAGAGGGCTAGAGGGTCAAGACATTGGTCATCCTTTCTCTACTGCTCTGCCACTATCCCTTTGGAATGTAGATTGCTACTCTCAGGGGACTTCCTTCCAGCCACTTCCTTCCTCCCTTCTCTTCCTGTTCCTACTACTTTGCAACATGCAAGCTCCTCTCCCTGCACCATGTGTGCAGAGAAGATGCAGAATCCATCTGCATCCAGCTAGCTAGCTAGATTAGAGATCCTAACTCCTCACTTTCCTATCTAGAATGGAGTTCCATAATAAATTCCTTATATATTTATTTGAAACTATGAACTGGCTCCAAGTTACTTTACTCTCAGCATACACACATGCCTTACCAAATTCCGCTGTGTTGTGCCTCTGTGCACTCTGCTGTAATGAAAAAGGGATTCTCTTACCAGAGAGAATTCCCAACAAAATGCACCCTCCCCCCGCCCTTAAAGCACCACCCCCGCCACTTCCGAAAAGCCCAGCCGCGGTTCCGTGCACATCCCTACTGAGGGCTCCTTGGAGGAAGCGGCTGGAATCATGGGGGGCAGTGTGCCAAGGATCCCTTGTAACCTGGAGCCAACCCTGACTAGAACTCCACTGAGAACTAGTGTAGTGTGGCAGCAATTTATCTTCCAGGGCAAAGCACCACTCCAAGGGGGTGGTTTTCATGAGGACTACAGTATAAGTTACATGATGAACCTTCCTCCCTGAGCGCTGTGGTCCCAATCTAGATTGGGGCGGGGGCAGCTGTGGCTGCTATTTTACACACACACACACACACACACACACACACACACACACACACACACTTGTGTTTCTTGTGGCATCTAGTGTGAGACTGATATCTGAATCAGGATGGAAATGCCCGGTTCAAATATCACATCTGGAAAAGAGAGAGAGGGAATCCCTACAACTGGGGAAATTATAAATTAAATTGTTTTCATATCACATGCACATGCAGAGATATGCAATGCAATACATTTTAAAATGTATGAACTGCATCTGAACGTGGCTACTGGTTAGAGGCAATAACCTGTCTCTCCTTCAAGAAATTCTATTTTTAGATCCCCTTATACTGCAGGATTGTCCAAGCTACATCTAATTGTACCAAAAGACAAAGTTCAGCATCTATTATGCATTTTCCAGAGACTTCTTGATAGCAGTGGATTGGTTACCATGGTAAATACAACCCTGTTTGAATATATAGAGGAGCTGCGAGGAGGGGACGAAGAGAGCTTAGCTAGATAATGCCATGCCAAAACTACATTGAAACCTTTTAAAGCATTTTGCAATGTTGCTCTCTAGAGCGGAAGTCAGTTCTTCGGAACACCATCCATTATTCACTGGCTTCAGAGGCCTAGGAGAAGAGCCAGTGCATGTGCTGGGAATAGAATGATTTAATTTTGACCAGGACAGCCTAGGTTTCAGTCCCTGATAAGCCATGACGTTCAGTGGGAACTTTGAGCAAGTCACTTTCTCTCAGTCTAACCTACCTCAAAGGGTTGTTGTAAGGATAAATAGAGCCTTAGCCCAAGGGCATTGTTATACTTAAAAGATCCGGGCCCCAGGCCCGAAGCCCCCCTTTTGATAATTTAGCTCACACATTTCTCCCCCTGCAATAATAATGAAGTATGTTTTTCAAAGTCTCTAATATTATTATAATGCAGCACCTATGAAAGTGGAAGCAGCAGAGAGCCAGGTGAGGTTAGGAGCTTTGAGCAATTTGTTGGAGGCCCATACCCCATGGACCACCCCCTAATAACGCCCCTGCCACAGCCTTGTCTTCATTGTAGCACAATCCATATTTAAATTTCATTGGAGCACAGTGAAATTTGTTGTTTTTGCTGAGCAAAAGCAAAACACAGACTTCAGTGGAAATTACTGTTTATATAATAATGGAATTTCCAAGCCCTGAAAGCATTTCCCCATGCATGATCTTGCTGCATTTCTTATAGCAGTCCTGTCACTTGGATGAGTATTATCCCCGTATTGCAGGCTGCAGTCCGGGGCTAAGAGAAAGAATGGCTTGGTCTAAGAACACCCAGAGAGTTGATGGCAGAGAAAATATCTGAAGCTGAGACTTCCTGAGCTCATTCTGCTCCTCGCTACACTGCACCAGTTCTATAAGGTAACAAAATGCTCTTTAAATAGGCTGTACTTTGTGTGCAGTGGCAAAGCAGCTTGTCTAGAATGCAAGAGGCTATTAGTTCGAATCCTCACTGGTGTGCTGCCCGGACTGTGCCTGGTAAATACATTTGTGGTCACCTATATTGGGCAGCAGAGATATAGGGAGGTGCTGAAAGGCATCATCTCATTCTGCGTGGGAGGAGGCAATGGTAAACCACTCCTCTATTCTACCAAGAAAATCACAAGGAATGTGATCGCTAGGAGTTGACATCAACTCAATGACACAATCTTCCCTCTACTTTCTGATTAGGGCAAAATACGTCAGACATTTCTGAACTGGAAACCTCATACAAAATGTTGGGGGATCTGACCAGTGCATACATAAGAATGGTTATATTTATACCTGACCAGTTGTGGATGGATGGGGAATGTGGATAGGAATGAGCATGCAAATTCCTTTTAAAAAACCCATCTTTTTAGCCTGACTTTTAATGCTATCTAGAGCAAAGTTTCTTAACCTTGGACCCCCAGAAGTTGTTGGACTACAACTCCCAGACTCCCCAGACATGGCCTTTGTGGCTGGGGATTCTGGGAGTTGTAGTGCAACAACATCTGGGGGCCCAAGGTTAAGAAACCCTGATGACGTTCTCATGAACAGCCAAGCCTGGGCTTGGTTGCCTGTGCAGAGTGGCTCCTGCAGGCACCTTGGCAGGAAACCCGCCTAGGGAGCCTGCCTCTTAGATGGGATGAAGGGAGCGAGTGCTCCCTTAACCCTGTTCACCTGATCGTGTGCCAGTGGCTGGCTGCTTTCAGCCAGCGCTGGGCAGATTCCCCACAATGCACCGTGCATTAACGCAGTGCATTGTGGGATCCCTGGATGCCAAAACCCTATAAAGCCCTAAACAGCTTGGGCCCTGGGTATTTAAGAGAATGTCTTCTTCGTCATGAACCCCACTGCCCACTGAGCTCATCCATCCAGAGAGGTCATCTGCATTTGCCACCGGCTCGTCTGGTGGCCACTCAGGGACGGGCCTTCTCCGCTGCTGCCCTGAGGCTTTGGAATGTGCTCCCTAGTGAATGCGCTCTCCATCTCTGACAGCTTTTTAAAAGTCTTTAAAGATGCATCTGTTCACCCAGGCTTTTAATTAATATTGTTTTAGTGGTTTTAATGCTGTTTTAAAATATTGTTTTACAATTTTTAAATTGGTTTTTTTTACTTTCCCATGAAATTTAATTTTTATTAATTTTTAACAATAATCATAACATCCATAATAGAAAAAAAAATAAATTGTTGTAAGGTTTTAAACTTTTTGTTTTAACTAATGTTTTACTTTCTATTTTTATGTTGTTGAAAATTGCCCAGAGACGTAAGTTTTGGGTGGTATAAAAATATGATAAATGAATGAATGAATGAATGAATGAATAAAAACAAGAAGTTCTGGCCCCGGATCCCTCCACCCTGCTCTGTGCTTCATGGAGCAGGGCTGCTCATGTGGGAACACAGAGCGCACTCCCACCACCAATCCTTGAATTGTCTATGGGGAAGGTAAGCTCACTGGTGCCTTCCCTACCCCACCCCACCTCCGCCCATCCCGCTCTCAGCGATCATGAGAATCACCCCCCTAGTTTTAATTTTAATCTGGTTTTAATGGTTTTATTATGTGTTTTTGATTTTAACGTAAACCACCCTGAGCCACTTTAGGCAAGGCAGTATATAAATCAAAGAAATAAAAAAATAAATGTGCATCTGAACGTGAATCCCATTGAAAGCCAGGCTGTGTGGAAAGGCAACATCTTCATTCAAAGGCGAGCAAACAGAAAGTTTCCACTTGCAAGTCTGAATAAACCTCAGTTTCCAGTTTCATGAGTTCAGATGTAATCGCAAAGGGACAGATCCCAGCAGTCCAAAAATGTATGGCAAACCTTAACATTTGCCACAAATTCACCCTTATTCTAGCAGTTGCTAGTAGACAAACCAGGATCTGAACCCATGGCTGGTCTCTGATTTCTTTGAAACTAAACACAGCTAGAATAAACCACAGTTTCCAGAGTTCAGATGCAATGGGAAGTTGCGGTTTATTCAAAACTTAACTGGAAGCTTTGAATCTCCTTCCCTTGTGAACAGATTGGGCAAGCCCAAGGCTTGCTGTGGCTCATTCAAGATCATCTTAATGATGGTGGGCAGGTGATTGTCTGAACTGGGCCTTTGAGTCACTTATCCTCCGTGAATCTGTCTACTTTTGAAATCTTATATCTATTTCCAAGAGAGCTGGAAATGTTATAATCCTTATGGACACCAAACTGGATCACCTGCAAGTGAGAGGGACGTACTGGCAGACTCAGGGTAATCCAACAGATATGTTAGTTTCACAAAGAGCTGAGTGGGGGGACCCTAAGGGGGCAAAAAGCAAACAAACCCCAAACTGCCCCAATGTAACTCAGTGGAGCAGAATGTTCACAGACTCAGAGGGTTAACAGACAACCAGGTGGGTGGAGCTAATGGAACTCAGTGGCGAGAGGAAGGAGGGCTTGAACACAAAGAGCAGGAAGTTTCTCATCTTGAAGAATAATCCCTTAAAACATTCTCAGCTCCTTCTGCTGCTGAGGGGGAAGGGTGCCTAAAACTTTCACCATGTTCAGACATACATACCCACCAGGGATATCCTACAACCAATAGTGGCCAGTAAGCATTGCTTCAGGGGGAACAGCAAGGGCAGCACAATATAACATGAAAAGCAGTGCCTCCAGCATGTGGTGTGCTGATGCAGCATCCTTTAGTGAAGGCACTTCACCTCATGGGATGCTGGGTTGACTGCCACCAGGGCACATAGCACGCCAGGTACTAGTCTGGAGGTTTTTCACACATGGCTGTATGCCTCGGGGTATCCGAAGAATGAATCTGCTTCACAGCAGATTTGAGGCATTTTAATTCAAGGGATTAGATGGACCATTCGCATAGCCATCAGCACCTCCTTCACATAGCCATCAGCACCTCCATCAACACCTTAGGAGAAAGCACCGCTGATTTTTTTACTCCAGACATAACTTGGTCTAAGCCAGAATTCGCTTTGGAGAAAAACAAAGCCCTGTCTGTCCTGGTCCACGATAGCCTGCAGGGAGGTTGGGTTAAATCCAGCGAATATGTGGACTGGCACACTCCAAATCAGGAGTGGATTCAGGGGAAAGCCCTGTCTGTAAAACCTCCAGGGGCATAGCCACACTTGTGCAGGGAGGGTTCAAAGAACCCAGGCCGCCGCGCCCCACGCAAATGGCACCCCAGCCATGCCCACTGCATCTGATCTTTGCAAACAGGGCCATGCCATATTTGCAGCACAGCCGGGAGCGCATTTTCTCAGCTTGGAAAGGCAGGGAGAGGTCTTCCTGGCCAGGCTGGAAACCCAGCACTGGCTGAAGCTTCTCAGAAATGGAGCCGCTCGGTCAGGAATGCCTCTCTCTGCCTTTCCAAGCCAAGAAAATGTGCTCCTGGCCATGCTGTGGCGCTGGCCGAAGTTTACTTGCAAACGGAGCACACAGCCCCATTTGCAAACGTGGCCATGCCCCCTGTGTCTGACGTTGGTGCGTCTGACATCAGACGTAGGGGCCATTTGATGTCAGATGCATGGGACATGGCTGGGGACCGCTGGCAGCAGGTTGAACCAAGGGCGCCTCTGGCTTCCCTATTCCACTGGTGCTGGCAGCAGGTAAGTCCACTATTTTTGCAGGCTGTATCCTGCTAGGGATGTGCACAGAACTGGCGGGAGATGGTTCGACAACAGGGTGGTGCAGCTTTAAGGGCAGGGGAGGATGCACTTACCCCCCCCCACACACACACACACTGCGTTTCCCCCACCGGCGCTTGGTTTCTTAAACATCCATCGGGGCAGCAGTGTAATTCCCTGCCGCCCTCTTTGCTACATTTTTCGGAAGTATCCAGAAGTAGAGGATGCACCTGCACACGCATATTGCACTCGCAAGCGCAAATGTCGGGCACACTCTTGCAATGTGCGCAGGTGCACAGGAGCATCCTCTGCCTATGGGTACTTCCGGAAAATGTAGCGAAGTGGGTGGCAGGGAGGTACGATGCCGCCCTGATGGATGTTTAAGAAACCGAGCACCGGTGGGGGGAATGTGGCGGGGGTAAGTGCATCCTCCCCCACCCTTAAAGCTGCACCCCCCGCCGTCAAACCCGCAGAACCACCCGCTGTTTGAACAGGTTCAGAGGCCCATAAAGGGCCTCTGAACCAGTTCCATGCTCATCCTATATCCTGCCACCCTCACTGCCCTCTCCTGGAGCCAGCAACATACATTGCGTTGCATTTTATTGCAGCATTTATTGCACCAGTATGTAACTTGTCTTACATACTGGCATCCTTTTGCATTCCTGGTTGGATTGCATCCAACCTCCAATTCCACCAGTGTTTTATTGGAAATATCACACCATTTCCCAGCCTGAAAAATTATTTCCTAAAGCCAAAAGAAATATTTGAGCTACAAACCACTAAAGCATTCAAAGAATTTGGCAGCCTGCTCCAATCACATGACCTTTGGCTCATTATGAAAGAGTCCAGCGTTTTCACTCTGCCCTGCGGCAGCTCAGCTCAGCTCAGCTCAGCCGCTCCTCCTTTCCTCCTCCCCAAAGCCTCCCACTGATTGCGAGAAGGGAGAGTGGCATGAGAGGCAGCCAGAGTACAGAAAGAAAACACCACGATTTAATAAGAAATGAAAATGGAAGGGTCAGCAGGAACAAGACGACACTGCACAAAGCAGAATATGTCAAGCATCAGTCAGTCGGGAAAAAGAAAGATGACGGAGGGCATACCAAGGAAAAAGGAGGGCATATTTTGGGGGTGCATGTCTTGGGTTCATCTGAAATGTTTTCATCCTAGTTTTTGTTTCTCTGTTTGGAGGTTTTTGCACACTTTGGGGGGGGGGCTTAGATCAGAGGCTTTCACAGGGGCATAGCTAGGGGAGAGGGGGCCCAGGTTCACCCTCTCCCGGGTGGCCCCTCAGAGTGAGGGAGATCATGAAGAAAATAGGGAGGGGCGGAGCTGGGGGGGCCCTCAGGACCTGGGAGGCCCAGGTTCTTTGAACCCATCTCTTACACCCCTGGACCGTCACTATTTTTCAAGCAGGGGTCACTTTGGCAAAAAAAAAAAACCCACCCCACAACATGAGAGCCATTTCCCATTGTGCTGACCTCCGCACAGTCTGCATTTTTCTCAGTGCTGGGAAGGCCCTTGAAGAGAGATAAAGCTCTCTGTTAAAAGCTCTAAAGAGGAAAGCAGGGAGAAGGAGCACACTCCCCAGAACTCTGGGCAGGCCTCCCAAGATGGTGCAGGGGCCCCAGAGGGCTCTGTTTCCCTTAAGGGAGCCTCCGATGCTAGGCAAAGCACAACACTGCACGGTGGGAATGGTGGCTTCCACAGGGTGCCACAGGGGGACTATGCAGAATATTCCGCTTTGGCTGAAGCTTCCCTGAGACCCAATAAACAATTAGTCAGGGAACGGCAATTAGGGTTGATGGGGGCTGCCACCGGCCCCCAGGCTGTACAATGAAGAACCCTGGCTTAGACATTAATTTTTGTCTTCATCCAGTTCTTTATGCACACTGTCACTTTGTTTTCCCTTTTAAAAACTGTTGGGGTTGCTTTCCCCCCAATCATATTCATGTTTAGCATTCTAATTGTTGAGTAATTGTGTTTGCAAGCACCAAAATTTACTGACTAATAAAATGTCCATTATGATGATGCATGAGTGTGTGTGTAGGACTTGCATACTGCATGGATCTTGAGGTGGGCAGTGAAATGTGTCTCTGCTCAGACTGAACACATCCTCCTCCTCTGTAGGATCCCTATCAGCGAAGACCAGGCGAGCCAGTGACAGCGGGGCAGGCTAGATTTCTCTCTTACCCCAACAGTATCCCTGAGTGTAGATGTCAAGCCCTACAAGCTTGGCTTTTACAACTGAGGTGGAGCTGTGAGTGGCAGCTGCAGGGTGGTGATGTGTGTGTGGCAGTTAGAATCAGATGAGAGAGAAGCCCTATTCACACATTATGTTCAGCACTTGTACAACAAATGTTATGTTGAACACAGGTACAGAGGTAGACTGCCAATTTGTGTCCTGCACTTGAGGGACCTGTAAAAAAAGGAAAGATTGTGCTGTCGAGTCGGCCTCGACTCCTGGCAACCACAGAGCCATGTGGTTTTCTCGGTAGAATACAGGAGTGGTTTACCATTGCCTCCCCCCACGCAGTATGAGATGATGCCTTTGCATTGTCACCGAAGTGAGCATCCGCCTCCAGCACCTTCCTTTATCGCTGCTGCCCGATATAGGTGACTACAAATATATATTTACTAGGCACAGTCTGGGAAGCACACCTGTACTGAGGTTCAAATTTTAAAATAAACACAGGTACTACAGTCATTCACATAAAAACATGTATGAATGTACAGACATCTACAAACTTGTACAACATTATGTCTGAACAGGGCTAGAGTGAGGGATAAGAACGTGTTGTAAGTGGACTGAGATAAGCATGTCAGGAAGAATTTGCAATTACTGTTAATTCATAAGCTGCTTTGAACTTTTAAAAATAATATTTTAAACTTTGGATTAAGCTGTCTTTGCTCTTCTATAAATTACTCAGGACAGATATTTTGAACTTACCTATGCCTAATACTCACTTTGAGTGGCACATCAGGGAAATGCTTGACTAACAAGCAGAATGTTGCCGGTTTGAATCCCAGCGGGTACTTTATCGGGCAGCAGTAATATAGGAAGATGCTGAAAGGCATCCTCTCATATTGCGCGGGAGGTGGCAATGGTAAACCCCTCCTGTATTCTACCAAAGACAACCACAGGGCTCTGTGGGCGCCAGGAGTCGAAGCTGACTTGACAGCACACTTTACTTTACCTTATATGATTAGGTAGAAGCAGCAGGAAGCTAGGGGAGGTGAGGATCTCTTTCCCAAGCTCTGTGCTGTGCCTCCACTGCTGCGCTTCCTTTTGGGAAGAGATCATGGACAAGCGAGGTGGCTGATGAGATTCGACTTGTTGGCACACTTTACCTTTACCTTATACTACACAGCATTTTATTTGGCCATAGGAACAGATGGCCTTTCTGCAAAAAATGACATCTGGCCACAGTCACAAATATGCCCTGGTAACATCTAGGTCAGAGTACTGCAATGCATTCTCTGTCGGGCTGCCCCTGAAGACTGCTCAACAACTACAGTTCATACAGTTGTAGTCCCAGAGCATGATCTAAGGGCACACAATATAGCCACCTTGCTGAAGCCAAGCAGGTCTTGGTGTGTTCAGTGTGTGGATGGGAGACCCATGGAGGCCACCTTTGGGAATGGGGCTGTAGCTTGGTGGTAGAACATCTGCTTTGCATGCAGAAGGTCCCAGATTCCATCCCTGGCATCTCCAGTAGGAATGGGTCCTAGGACAGAAAGTGAAGATGGGCCTCTGCCCTTCCTCCACCTTCTGATTCAGAGAGGTGTGAAGGGTAGAGCAAAGAGCAAGTTGCCACCTAGCTGGCGGGCCCCCTCCCTCAAGGTTCCCAGGGACATTTGACCTCCCCCCACTGCCTGCACTACGCCCCTGTCTCCAGGTAGGGCTGGGAATTTTGAAAAATAAAAAACAAAAGCAATTGCAAACTGAAATTGCAAATTGAAAACTGAGCTGCTGCAGCAGTTGTATTCCTTATTGTGTTTTGACCTAGCAACGTGGTGAGCTGCTACCCCAAAACAATAATTACTCATTTAATTGAGTCTTTTGCAGGAATATTACAGAGTGGAGGAACAGGCTTTATGGAGTTTACTCATCCTGACTCTGTGCCTGTGGTATGCAGCAGGGCCGACATTTGAGGCAGGCTCTTTTAACTTAATACCAGTTTACTATGCTGTAAAATCAAGGCTGACTGTGTGTTCCAGCATGGCTAAATCTTATTTTGGAAAGCTTGCTCACTGTGTGCAGCAGCAGCAAATGCAGGGTAGCAATTTCCCCTTTGTGCCATACAATGGAACAGTACTGGCAGGACTGCATTTTTTCACTACTGTAATTGATTAACCAGAAGTGTTGCATTATGAAACTGAAGGAGACATTCAGCAAAAAGCCATGCAGCACAGCAGCAGAGAGGTTTCCTGCTATAGCTTCCTTGTCTATCTCTTCGGAATGACTATTTTACCTTGCAACGGTGGCCTGGTCTTGCATATTTTTTGTAGGAATGGCCCAGGATTCAATTTAAGCTGCCGTTTTGGAGTCTCCACCTTGTGCCATGAAGGATTTTGCCGCACATTTCAAGGACATGTCGAAGATTTCCCTAAGGACCTTTCCTTTTGTTGTTAAGCCTCCCTAGCTTCAAACAGCACATGTGCATATTTTATAGATGGGAGTTCTGCTGCCTTAGATACTTGCTGTTTAGCCGGTTGGAAAGAGCTGTGTATCTAGGACAGCAGCCATGATGAAGGAGGGTCTTGCCTGGGAGCAGCTTTAAAGAGAGAAAACACACATTCATTCTCTAGCAATGGCAAGAGAGTGTTCAGCTTTCTTTTTAGGGGACCTACTTAATTTTCTGTGTGTATCCAGAGTATACCACTCAATTGTACCACTCAGGAATTACTCTAAAGGACTACTAAATTTCAATAGGACTTCCTCTAGTCCAGATGTCAGCCACAGTGTATAACTGAGGGGTGCAGAGCCTTCAGAGACATATTTTTGGATGGCACAGAGAGAAGGCTTCCTGGGGAAAGCAGGTCATCAAAAATTGTCCCTTCCCTGGTGCACTGGTACAGTAACTCTGGAAGTGCTGGTAGTCTGCTCCTCTCACTGCACTGGTGCTTCCTTGCTCTGGACACCAGCCACTAAAGATATTCTGGTTTTTATAGTTTTGTTTTCCAGGTAGTTTTTTATACCCAACTTTTAGTTCGCATCTCCTCCGGAATGGAGAAAATCAGCCAAATTTACCCCGGAATCCCTGCTTCACACACAATTTGGGTTTTTCATTGCATGTTAGAGCATAGCCCAATTTATATTGGGGTAAACAAATCCACTTTTTGCATCGTTTTGGGGGGGCAACTTCAAACTCACAGTAAATCCTCGCCGAAAACCTGCTGTCTGTGAAAGCTCCAGGGGGGAAACCTATTTTACTAAATGTCTCTATTTTTTCTTCTGCCAAACCAAAAAGATGCAAGAGTGAGTCAGACACCTCCTCCCATATGGACCTATCAGCGTGTGGCAGTCCTGAGGTGAGGCCTTGTTCCAGGTCTGTCCACTGTCCGAAGATTAAACAACACATTACAGAAAACATATCGTTTGGCCCTGTATGTGTTTACATAAACAGCAGCTGAAGCGAGGGGCAGTCCAGACTGAGACCACACTGTGGAGGAAGGCGGGTACCAGGACTGGTGTCAGGGGTTGGCATCATCAGCCAGTTGAACCCACTGCCCATCCCTGAGACCACCTCTGTGGTATCATAGCCTCCATGTGATGGCCGCAGGGCAATTCTTAATCAGGAGAGCCACTCCGTAATCACCTCCTTTCTCCCATCCCATCTGCCCAAGCAAGTCCTATCATGAAGCTTAGGCAGGACTCAAATAGGAGGGGGCCTATGCAAGGCAGTTTGCCAAGTGCTTTCCAAAACCTGGAGCTGGCCCTGCCTTTTCTCCTGCCATGGTCTTGGTCTAAATCTGCCCTCTAGCACAGCTAGGATGTGCCCCAGGTCAGAAACTCCTATGAACTACCATTGGGTGGGTATGCAAGAAAGAACCCTTTCAGCATGCTGTGAAATTCATTCCGCTTGGAGGTACTCCCAGATTCCACCCCCCACACACCCTGCTTCTTTTTAGGCACCAAATCAAGCTACATTGTGACCTGAGCAGTGCTTGAAAATCCTGGTTCTTTCATTCGTTTTACTGCTGTCGCTGTTTTATTGATATAACTGCTGTAATTGGCTGGCGTGCCATTTTTTCTATCTGAATTGCATCTGTTTATGGTTATTTGTGCTGTGAGCCGCTTGAATGTCCCTTATGGACAGAAAGACAGGAAATAGAAATATTTTAATAATAAACAAGCCAACAAATAAAAGCCTATTCACGAGAAATGTCATCTCTCTGCAACTTTGAGCAACTGTAGATAAGGGATAAGAAACACCCTCCATCCGAAAGCATCCCAATTTCTTTTTATTGTAAATGTAAATCAGGGCTGGCTCAAAATATTTTGGTGTCTGAGAGGAAAAATCTAAATACACACAGGAATGCACACACACACACCACAAATTATCAAGGGAAACAACCAACTGGGAAGTCCTGCACAAGCCTTATTAAAATTATCAGGAACTGCACAATAATATTACCCACAACCCACCAGAGGCATCTGTCTTAATGGGTCTTGTAGAAGTGGTTCCATTTATTGTCAACAGTTTTAAAGAAAAAGAGTGCCTTCCTCACCCAAAATTCTATGCTTTCTATTCTCAAATCAATATTTTAAAACTTGAAAGTCTTCTGCTGAGAGTATTCATGCAAAAAGAAGTGTGTGTGTGTGTTAGAGAGAGAGAGAGAGAGAGAGAGAGAGAATATGAGCGTGAGTTTGTCTGTCTGTAAAGAAAATAGGTGATTTATAACTTTTTAATAATAAAATCTCAGAAGTGCACAGCCTATGTTCTGGATCCTTTCACGTAACTGGCATTCACTCAATCCCCAAAAGGCTGAATTCCAGTTTTACCACACATAATTCCGGCCCCAGTCAGAGAAAAATTAAACAGGACCAAACTACACACTATGACAAGAATGTGATAGGCCCTTGAGCACAAGTTTATTTTCCCATAAATAGCAGCTGTGGAGGATGGCCTGATCAAGAGCGGGACCAATTTGTTCCGTTCTCATCACATTACTGCATTTCTGCTTTAATAAGTAGCAGGGGCTAAGAGTCTCGTAACTCAATATATTTTCTTAAGAAATAAACTGTAGAATGTTTTGTGAACAACCTTTATCAGATTAACAGGCCAGGTGGCAGACAAAGTGATCCAGGAGGTTATGTTGGTTCAGGAATGGTTCCTGAAGAGAAGGAAAGCTGAACAAGAGGGCAGGAGACTGTTCAAAGCTGAAGAATTAAAAATAGGAGATGTCAAGTGCTGAGTTTGGGGGCCTGTGGTCTGGTTGGATAACTTAACAGTGTTAAGTTAATTAACTAACTGTGAGCTATGATCTACCTAGTGTTTTTCAAGACGAATTTATGTCACAACATTATATGAAACAATTATTTGAAGAATGCCACGTTTCATGCTTGAGCACTTGGAAATAATCAAGATGGCTGCCAAATTAGTTTGGCATCAGAGCAAAAAACCATGAAGTGCTGTCCACCCAGTAAATGTTTCTGTTATCTTTATATTTCAGGTAGGCTTGTCACAAAAATTAATTATGCCACCTAATTATGCCACTTTATCAACACTGAGCAATTTAAAAAAACCCAGCCATTGTGTATATGATCTGTCAAAATATGTACAGTAGTTTTAAAGAATTTTGGGAAATGACCTGCCTAGCAAGCATGAGGTTGCTGTTTCGAATCCCCGCTGGTATGTTTTGCAGACTATGGGAAACACCTATATCGGGCAGCAGCGATATAGGGAAATGCTGAAAGGCATCATCTCATATCGCACGGGAGAAAGCAATTGCAAAAACCTCCAAGCACGGGTCTCTGGGGTTGCCAGGAGTTGGCACTGACTTGACAGCACACTTTGCCTTTACTTTTCGGTTAAGGCTAAATTCTTAAATTCTCATTAAATCTGATAGCTCCTATATTATCAGTTTATGTCTTGTCTGATACTGTCAGCTTATTTCTGTGTCTCTCCTATATTATGGACTTCATTCTTTGTCTGCGCTGCCCTCCAAATAAAAAGACTAAACCTGAACAAAAGCTGTTTATTTTCATTATTGATACTCTTTTATGTTGGTTGTTATTGGTTTTAATTAGCCAGGTTAAGTGTTTTTAACATTGCAGGTTATTGTGATTAGGCAAAGTTTAACAGGACATGATATTGGGGAAAACGGATTGTTTTTCAGTGTGACTGTAACAATTGCCAAAGTGATAAACTGATGAATTTATCTAAACTCACAAGAACAGTGTCTCAACAGATACATTAGCATTCCACAGTGAATGTTATCTGAAGACACACGGAAGCACAGGAGAAGTATCTCCTCTTCAATTGTCCAGGGTTTCAGACAAGAGTATCTCCCAGCCCTACCTGGAGATGCCAGGGATTGAACTTGGAGCCTTCATCATACAAAGCAAGTACTCTACCACTGAGCTGCAGCACCCTTCTCTCTTTCCCCATGATCTCGGTTTAAACACATTGCTCTGCCATCATCACATCTAGTTTGGTCCAAAGAGGCCAACAGATTGGACCAGTGCCCCATGTGAACAGAGTATGCATCCTCAAATATGTCCCTTGAACCTCTGCACTGCTCAGGAGTTGCTCAGCAGACAAGCTGATGTGGACAGGTCTCCCTGGACTTACTATGTGGGCTTGAGTACTTCCCATTCCTTTGCTACCAGAGTCTGGAAAAGAGCTGGGTGCAAAGGCAGTGTCCTATGCACAACACATGTAGCCCATTTCTTTTAGGGCTGAAGAACATAAGAACGTAAGAACAGCCCTGCTGGATCAGGCCCAAGGCCCATCTAGTCCAGCATCCTGTTTTGCACAGTGGCCCACCAGATGCCGCTGGAAGCCTACAGGCAGGAGGTGAGGGCATACCCCCTCTCCTGCTGTTACTCCCCTGCAACTGGGGACCCACAAGACTGGGTCTTGTTCTTCAGCCTTAAAAGAAATGGGCTACATGTGTTGCAGTACTAAACTGCCTTTGCACCGGGTTCTTTTGCATAGCTCTATTATCCCGGTTCTTTCTTTTTAAAAAATGCGTCTGTGATGACAATTCTGCAACTATTGTAACGAAAGGGTGGCTAACAAAGTCTTGTGGCACTTTCAAGACTAACACTTCCATCTGTGGAAGTGGACTGTAGTCCTCGAAAGCTAACGCTACACTACAATAAATGTATTTCTGATCAACGGCACCATTGCCTTTGCTGCATTGCAACAGACATCAGGGCTACTGCTTTTGAAGAATGACACAAACCCTGTAAACATTTTATTTGCTGAAATTCGTGGCAATAGCACAACAGGAGAGGCTGTTGTGGGAAGATTATGATCCTTGCGTGTTCTGATCCGTGTTTATGTGTACATCCACACTCTCTCTGAAATCATTCAGTAAGTCAGGCGAAAAAGCAGTTTGCAGTAAGATGCAAAGGCATGCAATGTCTACGAGGGGGTTATCTCTTTTAATTACCGCCCACACCCTCTCTGACAAACTCAACTTGCCCTCGCGTTAAGGCGGGGGCGGGGAGGGAAAGAACAAATTGCATAAAGCTCCCCCCTCCCCCCAGCACTGACTCATTCTTCCCCCTCAGCCCAACTCTCGCGAGCCTCAATCCCGCCTTGTAAACGCGATGTCCTTTTGGGCGCTGGTGGTGGTTCTTCGAGCGCCGCGGCGGTGCGGGCGGGGGGAAGGGGGAGGGAAGAGAAGAGAGAGCGCGAGAACAAGAGGAGGTTACTAGGCATCTTGAGTGACAGGCGGCTGGAGCCAATGAGCCAGACCCACGGGAAGCGGGGAGCCAATGGCGCCTCGGCACGGGCGCGGCCTCGCCGGCGGCTGATTGATCCCAGCCTTGGCGACGGCGTTGCTCAGTCGGAGCGAGAACATTCTAGAGGTAAGTGCTCGGCGGCCATTGCAGCCCTGCCCCCCCCGCCTTCCTCCCCCAATGCCGCCGCCACAGCAGGGTCCAGCTGTGCGCGCGCGCCCCCGCCGCACCCCTCCCCCTCTTCCCCGCGCGCCCCCGCCGCCCATCTTAACAATGCTGCCTCAGATGGTTGTGTTTTTTTATCCCCCGGCAGTGTGACCGGCCCGGCTGCTCCCGCTGACCCCCGCCCGCCTCAGGACGCTCGGACCCCCTCCCCTCTCCTGGCGGTTGCGGCGCCCGCCTCCTCCGCCCTCGACCACCGGAGAGACAAAAGGCGCCCCGGTGCCCGGTTACCCCTCCCAGCCGCCGCCGTCGTTCTCCTCGCACCGATTCGGCTTCGTCACAGCCCGGGGCGAGCAGCGTTGGGTTTATGTCTGTATTGGACGAAAACGGTGAGTAGGGAAATGGTGGTGGGGGGCGGGCGGTGGGGGAGGAGAGAGCGAGACTCCCGCGAGGCACCGAAGACCTATGGGGGACGGGGGGGGCAAAGGACTCGCCCGCTTACGGGGAAGGCGGCCTGCTCGTCTTCTTAACACTGAAGTCGCAGGGCGCGTTTGCTCTTTTTTTCTCTTTTAATTCGTACCGCGCCAAAAAGGGGGGAAAACCACCCCACGCAGCTCTTCCTGAGGGGCAGGGAGCCGAGCCGTGTCTTTGGCGGTGGCCCCGCTTTCCTCAGCCAGCCCTGCTCAAGGCGGGGAGCCCCATAGATAATGGGGGGGCGGGGAAAGAAAGGCAAACAGCAGACCGTAGTCCCCGCACATTTCTTTCCCCCCCGCCTTTCCCGCGTCGCTCGACAAGATGGCGGCTGCCAGACCCTTACGCGCCTCCCCCCTCGTGATGCCTGGGGGGAGGGGGGAGCGCCCTGGCTGGCTGGCGGGGGGGGGGGCGCGCTCTGTGGCGCAGTTCCTAAAGGCTGGGCGGGGGCTGCTCTCTCCCTGGTGGGGTTCGGCGAGCGGGCTGGGCGCGCGGTGGGGGGGGGGGGCAGACGCCAGAGGGCGGGAAGCTGGTCAGGCGCGTGCGCGGCGTGGTGCCGCTGTCGCCGCCTCCTGTTTTAAGGCTGACTCAGTGCTTAATTGCTGCATTTCTGAGTCATGCCGGGGGGGGCGGGTAGTGGGGACGACGACATGGAAAGCGGAAGTGCCGTTGGATAGGCGACGGCCTCGCAGTGGAAGAGGCTTTGCTTTTTCCGCAGGTAAAAGCAGCGCTCTCCCTTCCTTTCGCCTTTCTTCCCCCCCACGGAGAGTCTTCTCGCACCTTCTACTGGAGGCTGACCCGACTCTGTTTTTCCTTGCTGCTGCGCAGGGAGAATGCCTTTAGGTCACGTGGTGGGGAGTTGGTAGCTCCTCCCCTGCTTAAAACACTGATAAAGGGCTCTTGGTGGGCAGTACTGAAGAAAATGGGAGTGATTATCTGGAACGGGACCTGCCACTTCCTTTATCATGAGGGATTTGTGTAATGAAGGGGTCCAAGACCAGGATTAAGTCTTTTTGAGAACCCTGGGTTTGCTACTCATTTGTCCCATGTGTTAAGAGTTGCCAACACTCTCTGTGGTACAAGGTACCTTAGAGAGTTAGAAAGTGACTCAAATTGTAGTAGGTGTCTGCTGTTAAAATTCCTATTCTGTAAAACAGTCCTGCGCTGTGAAATATTAAACAGTGTGACTTCAAATGAAAACGTTATCTGCTTGACTATGGAGCTGCTATGTAGTGGAATGTGACACATGGTTGGTTACTGGTTCAAAGTCCAGAACTGGAGCAAGTCCACATCATGACTAGCTTACAGTTCTATCAAGTTCATAGTATTCGGGATAGAATTAAGTAGAATTAAATCTTGCATCACTTCAGCTGTTTTCTGTTAGGAAAATGCAGGTTTCATGCTAAGTAACATGATAATCTGGGGTAGAGATTATTGGAATGGTGCTTCTTAAAAAACAGTTACGTGGGCTATTTAGCTTTGGTAATGTTAAAATTCAGAAAATAAGCCTGTTCTGTGACCTGTTCTCACATAGCATTATGGGATACTGTTGGAATTTATACACAATGTAAAAATACTGGCTTTTAAGCAATATCTATTGACACGGGATCAGTCATGCTTGAATAATGTTTGTGCGGTGCCATTAAACTAAATTCTCGCTTTGTTAATCTTGCAGAGCTGTTGCGCAGCCATTGGTACCTGTATTGGGGAAATATAGCATACAAGCAAGAACCTCACAGCCTCGGTGGCGAAAAATTTTTCATGTCAGAGACCGAGAACTCTTGCAGTCGTTTATGTCATCACGTCTTCTCCAGACAGAAGATACCAAAAAGTTGCAATCAAAGATCTCTCCATCTTATTGATAAAGCTACTAATAAGCCAAAATGTCTGTCAATGTCAACCGCAGTGTTTCGGATCAGTTCTATCGCTACAAAATGCCCCGTCTGATTGCCAAGGTAGCTGCCCCACTACTTAATCTCAAGATCTATCTTACATTTCAGCATACTTAAGACTGAAATTTAGAGAATTATCATTTTAACTTAACTGTATTTGGTGTGTTTGAACTTTTTTCCTAGGTTGAGGGCAAAGGAAATGGGATAAAGACAGTTATAGTCAACATGGTTGACGTTGCAAAGGCGCTTAATCGGCCTCCTACGTGTAAGTTGTTGAACATAGTGTTTTCCCTAAAGTTTCCTTTTGTTAGTGCTAGTCACTGTAAAAGAACATAATAGAGATTGCAGGTATTTATATATTAGTATTTTTGTGCAAACATGACTTGCACAAATAAGCCGAAACGAAATGGCTGTATGTACAGCTTGTGGTGATTGCAGTGGCAAACTAGAGTGCACCTTTACAGTGCCACTACGCATGAACCTGATCGTTTGTGTCTCCCTCTTTTTTTAATAGGAACACTGAACTAACTTTATTATGTGGGCTGTAGTGATGTGTAGTTTGCACATTATGGGGAGGGGTGACTTGCAGCTGGTTCTCAAGTGGCAAGTTGTAATAAATATGCGTTCAAAATTAGAGAAATCTTGTTGTAATTACTACTTTTATGCAGTCAAATATATTAAGGGAGTTGAAGGAAGTTTCAGTGTAGAAGATACAACTAGGAGGGGAAAGACTTTGCACAATCCTTGAGATTCTTTCTCTTTTCTCTTGAAAGATCCCACCAAATTTTTTGGTTGTGAACTGGGAGCGCAGACCCAGTTTGATGTTAAGAATGACCGTTACATTGTCAATGGATCTCATGAGGCGAATAAGCTACAAGACATGTTGGATGGGTTCATTAAAAAATTTGTTCTCTGTCCCGAGTGTGAGAATCCTGAAACTGATCTGGTAGGTGGTGCTTTACCCTTCTCACATTTTGATACACAGCAATCCTATTTCAGGCAGGTAGATGGTTTTCCCAGGGTGTAGTGTGAAATTGCCTGGGAAACATATATATTTTTTCATTGTGGGCAAAAAGATTACATGTAGGAAGACTCTTTCAAACATGCTCCCTTGACCCCTTGGCAGAACTCTTTTCTTTAATGTGGCCAGACAAGTTTTAGAAAAGAAGCTGGCGTTAATGGCTCTTCTTTCTGTTTTTGGCAGCATGTCAATCCTAAGAAACAAACTATTGGTAACTCATGCAAAGCCTGTGGCTATAGAGGCATGCTTGACACAAACCATAAACTCTGCACGTTCATCCTCAAAAACCCACCTGGTAAGTGAGTACATCTTGTGGATTGTTTGGACTTCTGTTAATACATGTTAAATAGCTGTCTTCTGCTAGTATAATCGATCGACACCTTGCTTCATGAGGGGCCTAGCAAGGAAACAGACTGTCTGAAAACTTAAATTGCTTTAAAAAGCAACATATCACGTGTTTTACCTGGTCTGTAAGTGTTTGTCAGTTGATGTCTGTAAACATTGCCTTGACACTATTTATGCAAGCAACACTCTGTGGTAGATAATCTAATTCTCTGCCTCAATTTAAGCTTGCTATAGTAAACATAGTCTGACCTATTCCAGTGGTCTCTGTAGGTGAGGTCATCTGTTATATAGGCTTTAACATTCTTTAACTGCTTGTATTCTCTATTGGTAAATTTCAACTTGATACGCTAGCTGCATTTTAGCTGTACCATATTGTCACAGACTGTTTTTGGCTTGTCAGAAGTGGTAGGCTTAAGTTTTGCTTATGTTTCAGGCTATGATAAATCTAGAAAGGTATTACTCAGTAAGATTAGGAATGACACCTTTATGACTAATATCTGGCAACAACTTGTTTTGGTATTAGGATTTAGTAGATGCAATAAACGTGCTCACATTTGTATGCTTCAGTATTAGCATGAAGCTAGCATGCAGAGTTTACTTTGCCCTGTAAAGCCCACTGCTTCAAAAAAATTGAATGGTATTGGGGGGCCATCTTATTAGTATTAAAAATGCATGTAAAAAGTAAACAGTATCAGTATGCTATATACTCGCTTTATAGGGATGTGCATGGAACCAGCTGGTTCAATTCGAGTCCGGACTGCACTCAAACTTGACCAGACCAGTTCAGTCCAGCACCCCCTCAGAGAAACACACACACCCTGGTTCAGATCAGTTCGGGGGTTGCGGGTGGGGGGGGATGTGTTAACCAATTTTTAAATTATTTACCTTCTCCCTTTCAGTGGAGTTTGGTGGTGGGAGGTGTCTGCGGAGGTTCTCCTTCCCCCTGCCAGCCTCAGTAATCACTCCCTCTGGCCAGGTTTTTCAGTCCGTTCAGGCCTCCGTATATTGGTGTGGTTGCCATTTTGGAAGCCGTCGCGCATGCACAAACATGGCCCAGGGCCTCGCAGAGGCCGATTGCGCATGTGCGGCAGTTTCCAAAATGGCCAACACGCTGAAAAACAGGGCCGGAGAGGGTGATTACTGAGGCCAGCAGAGGGGAAGGGGAACCTCTGCAGACACCCGCCACCCCAATGAACTCTCCTGAATAGGAGAAGGTAAATAATTTTTTTAAAAAAATCAGTGAACCATCGGGTGGGGGCGGGGTTCGGTTCGACCCTGAACGGTTGAACTGAACAGGTTCAGGGTTGAGCCTGTTTGCACATCCCTATCACTCTAGAAGATCTGCTTTTGCTTTGTCCAGTGGCAGCTTTATAACATCTATTTTACACATCCTCCTTCACATAGCACATCACTCATTGAGTTTCATTCCACCAAAAATTATTCAAATGTTCCTTAGTTGCATGTTAAGATAGAAACATACTTATGACTGTAAGAAGCTAAATATCGATACCTGCAGTCAGATGAAACTTGACAAACCTGTGTGTAGAATTCGCAGCCAGCTGCGACTCAAACTGAAAGTTGGCAGGTGCTGAGATGCACTTTGATTTATAAACTGCTATTAACGTTTGCAGAGAGCTGTGATACTGGTACAGGCAAGAAAGAGAAGGAAAAGAAGAATAGAAAAGGCAAGGATAAAGAGAATGGTTCTGTGTCGAATACCGAAACACCACCACCACAATCTGCACCACCAGAAGAGATTAGCCCCCCAAATGTAGGGGTGAGTAGGTGTGGCCAAACTTGAATGTGCGAGTGCTCTGGTGTAGTCACAAGTGTCGTCATCAAACCTCTTTAAAACGTAACATGTACATTTAGCCAGGACCCCTGAATGGCTTGGGTCCAAGATATTTAAGAGGATGTCTTCTTCATGAGCCTCACTGCTTATTAAGATTATCTGTGGAGGTCCATTTGTGGGCTACTCGAAAACGGGCCTTTCCTAGGGTTCCTTCCAGACTTTAGAGCACACTTTCTAATGAAATTAGAGCTTCCCCTTCTCTGGATGTTTTTAAGAAAGACCTGAAAGAAATACCTGTTCAGTCAGGCTTTTATTTAGTTTATAGTTCTAAAGTTTTAGTTTTTAGCGTCTTTGTATTGTGTGTTTTAGTTGTGTTGATGATTTAATTGTTTAGATTGTGAACTGCCCAGGGACTTCCAAGGGTGGTATAAAAATATGTTAAAGTGTAGAATCAAACAAGAGTGAGTAATGAGCTGCTGTGTGAAAGTGGCTCTACTTGTTTAACCTTTATATTTTCAGGAGGATGATGACGATGACTGGGGTGAAGACACAACTGAAGAAGCCCAGAGGCGCAGGATGGATGAAATCAGTGATCATGCAAAAGTCCTCACACTAACTGATGACCTGGAAAGAACTATTGAGGAGCGAGTCAACATACTATTTGATTTTGTTAAGGTAAAAGTGTGTGTGTGTACTTCTAAACTCTCCTTCCTTGTAGCTTGTAGCCTGAAATGGTGTAACTTCATGATTTGACTGCTACTCTTTAAGGCATGAGAGCTAGTAATTGAGCTAATGTCTTAGATATAGACCACAGTTTTCTTGTTACATGGTGGCAAAATATCCAATCCTGAATGTCCATGCAAAATAGCCAGGGCTTCACTTTGGTGCCTGAATACAAGAATAGAACCCTTGCATCTTTTAACAGATTCAGAAATGTCAGACTATTTTTCCTTTCTCAGAAAAAGAAGGAAGAAGGTGTTATAGAGACTTCAGACAAAGATATTGTAGCAGAAGCAGAAAGACTGGATGTTAAAGCTATGGGCCCTCTGGTTTTGACTGAAGTCCTCTTTGATGAAAAGATACGAGAACAAATAAAGAAGTACAGGCGGCATTTCTTGCGTGTAAGTTCTCTCTTTTAAAAAACTTGGAAGTCTTTGTATGGCTGAAGCATGCATTCATCTGCTGAGGGAACAGAAACTGGGAGAACTTAGCTCATCTACAATTCTTGTATTGCCTTCATCTGCTTATAGCACCTTGTTTAACTATGCACACAAATGGCCTTCTGTTTCTCTAATCCATTCTCATTCACTTCATAGTTCTGCCACAACAACAAGAAGGCTCAGAAATACCTTCTCCATGGCCTGGAGTGTGTGGTAGCTATGCATCAATCTCAGTTGATTTCTAAAATTCCACATATCCTGAAGGAAATGTATGATGCAGATCTTCTGGAAGAAGAGGTCATTCTGGGCTGGGCAGAAAAGGTACTGTCAAATTCATAATCTGTTAACTCCATAATCTGTTAAGACTCCTCTCTGTGATTAATTGCAAAAAGGAAATGCCCTATTTAAAGGGTTGCTGTCTTTCAAGGGCTGCTTTCTAAAAATAAGCCTTTTACTTGCGTTTCTCAGTTTCTTGATGCCCAAGAGCAGCTGACTAGGGATGTGCACGGAACCGGGGTGGGGATGGGAGTGTGCGTCTTTAAGGGCAGAGGAGGGTGCACTTACCCCTCCCAGCGTTCTGTTTTGTTAAAGCCCCTTGGTGCAGCAGCTTCCCTGTCACTGCATCTCCCAGAAGTAACAGATGCGCCTGTGTGCACTGGGCACAGCCACACACATGTTGCTTCCAGGCGGCAGGGAGGTATGCTGCCGCCCTGAGGGGCTTTAACTAAACGGAGTGCTGGCAGGGGAAATGCAGCCTCCCCGGCCCTTAAAGATGCGCATGCACACACACGCTGGCAGAACCGCCCGCCTATCAAACTGGTTCAGAGGCCCATAAAGCGGCTCCAAACCGGTTCCGTGCACACCCCTACAGCTGACTACCTGATATGGACTGGCTGGCCAACACTGTCCAGCATCTTATGTGGTTTTCCTCTTCTGTGGATGGGTACAGCTCAGGATCCTAGGTCAATCTAGTAATGACTTGCCTATGTAACTAATGGGCAGTCCTCAAATTAATTTGGTGACAGATAAATGTGTAGAACTCCTATTCATAGGCTGTACAGATCTAAACTGTTTAAACTGACACTCTATTCTTCTATCTACATTCTTTTGTAGGCCTCAAAGAAATATGTCTCTAAAGAGCTTGCCAAAGAAATTCGTGTCAAAGCAGAACCATTTATTAAATGGCTGAAAGAAGCAGAAGAGGAGTCATCTGGTAATGAGGAAGAAGAGGATGAAGATGAAAATATTGAGGTAAGGCCTTCAGCTACTCCTCAAATAAGCAATCTCCTTCCTCTGGAAGCTGCTCTTAAGAAAACTTTGTGTTGGAAACTGAGCTACAAGTAGGGTGTTTGAGAGAGCCGCCATTGCAACCTTAAGCTGACTGGGGTCTGCTTAGCTCTAGGCTTCAAAACCAGCCCTAATGGAAATAAGGTGGCTTCAACATGCTACAAAGGAAATCTAAATTTGTGAAAACTATAGTTGTGGGATTTCAAGCCAGCATCTGCTGGAGCTGTGATACACCTTCTTGACATGTTGCATCAGTAAAGTCCATAAATAGAGAGTTTAACCCTATGGAGATTGGAGGATTGGAACCATCCCCCAATCTCCATAGGATTAAAGTCTCTATTTATGGTTTTGTTATTTGCGGAAACTGGCGAGAACAGAACCACCATGAATAACAAGGGACACCTGTATAAACAACTCCAGTGTGCATGCCTCTTTTTTGGTTTTGCTCCTAGTCAACAGGTAACTTGGTATTATAGAAGAGGCAGATGGGAATCATGTGGATCTTTCTATTGGAAAAGCAGCATGAGTGTGTTAAATAATGCGCTCCTGTTGCTATACAGCACAGGTGCCTGGACGTTTCTAGCTAGTCATACACTCTGGCATGGCCTAAGTGATTTCACCCACAGGGCATAATGGCTGGACAGGTTTCTAAAAGATGCCTTTGCTGATGGGACTCTGTATGTATTAATTGAACTCAACCTATCTGTTCTTGCAGGTGGTGTACTCCAAGACAGCCAGTGTACCTAAAGTTGAAACTGTGAAGCCTGCAAACAATAAGGATGATGACATTGATATTGATGCTATTTAAAGTGAATGAACCTAGTTCCCAGTGTTACACTGCATACCTCTCTGCATCTCTTGCCAGAAGTGCAACATGTGTGCCCAAGCTGCAATAGCTTAACATTGTGCTACACTTCTTGAACTCAAATGTATCTTACCATGATTGGTATTGTAACTAAGCTTAACAGATGAGAGGAATTAATACACCAGCAAGCTGATCCAAGTTTGCTGAACAGCATGTTTCTTTTAAACTTGTCTTGGACATAAATACCTGGAGCACATTTATACAGTTGTGAAAATAAAAGATTTGGTTTTGGAATCTTCAGTCATGGCTCACTCTTGGTGATTACTCACTAACACTAGCATCTCTGGGCAGTACAGATAGTTGATTTTTCACTTGTAAGGGACTCTTCCATAGGGAAGCACTCAATGTGCTGCTTCAAACTGCAGTATGAAATGATAGTTTTATGCAGCTCATCACTCAGTTATGCTGCATGTGTTGCCATGGCCTGAACTACATAAGAGTGCATAGCCTAAGATGCAGCATCCTCCAGGCCCATGGGGGAGACTTAACTGTTCCACAGCACAGTGCTTGAAAATGAGGGTCTGGGTGGCAGTTGATCCTCCAGATACATTTGGACTACAGGTACATTTTGACAAAGACACGCTGTAGCAATTTCTTTTCTCTGATTCTTAGAGGAAATATGAAGTCTGCTAACATCTTGCCACGTTGAAGTTTCCCTGAGTGATCACCTGGTAAAGATGTGGGTTTCTCCTGCCCTATCCTTTGGTGCCTGTGGATTAGTTTGCTTACATTGTTCAGAAGTGGCCCATTTACAGGTTAGCTTTTGACACCAATGCAGACTACTGTCTCAGCACACGGCCTCATTTTGGGGCACATGCTGGCTCAGGATAGGTCTTCTGTGCTGTGCAACTTGCCCTGACCAAAACAAGAACAGATGATACAAAGTAGTAGGAAATGCAAAATTATGCTACAGTTGCCCTCAAAGTGACTCAAATAAATCTCACATGTCACAGTGCATCATTAAGGAACTAGAATAAGCAACAAACAGCAAAAAAGCAATATGGAATATAAACAAAACAGATGCCAGCAGTTCTCAAACTTGGGTCCCGAGATGTGGTTGGACTGCAACTCTTTATCACCCCCAGCCCCAGTGGCCTATGGTGTCTGGGGATGTTGGGAGCTGCACTCTTGACAACATCTGGGGACCAAAATTTGAGAATCCCCCCCCCCCACTTCTGGCTTAAGAAAAACATAAGTTGCCATTGAAAGTGTGGATGAATTTAGCCAGGTAACAATAGGGAAGAAGCACCTGAATTAATATGTATGAGGAGAGAGTTCCATTGGTGAAGCCACCACAGAAAAGGCTCTCTTGACCCATCTAAGCTCCAAAGGCATACACACCTGGAGAAGAGCCTCAGGAAGCAGCCTTTTCTGGAGTCACACCATTGGTCCAACTACCTGGGAAAGACATCAGACTGGGAACCAGGAAAAATAGTGCTGGTCAGTGTATTGGCTGGTAGCAGTTACTCCAGGATCTCAAATCATGGCTCTTTCCCAACCCTAATGGAGACAGGGAGGAGAGCTGGTCTTGTGGCAGCAAGCATGAATTGTCCCCTTGGCTAAGCAGGCTCCACCCTGATTTGCAGTTGAAAGGGAGACCATGTGTGAGCACTGTAAGATGTTCCCCTTAAGGGATGGGGCTTCCCTGGGAAGAGCATCTTCATGCTTGCTTGCAGAAGGTTCCAAGTTCCCTTCCTGGCATCACCAGATAGGACCGTGAGAGACTCCTGCCTGCAACCCTGGAGAAGCCACTGCCAGTCTGTGTAGACAATACTGAGCTAGATGGGCCAAGGTCTGACTTGGTATAAGGGAGCATCCTATGATCTTGAAACTGTAAGGCCTGTGTTGCAGGGAAGAAAGAGGTTATGGAATTGAATGGTGGTGAAAAATATGTGATAAGTTGCATAATGCTAATTTTATAGGTTGACAGATGTATACTACTATTAATTAAATCTAATCTTTAAAGAAGTTCCTGTCTCCTCATTTGAAGGTAGAAAAACTTGCATTGAATGTACCACAGTGTGATACTACTGGGAAGCCACTAGGGGGCAATACTATTCACAGGCAGGCAAGAGCAGTTCCTCGTTAAGAGGCATATAAAAGTAAAGTGTGCTGTCAAGTCGATTTCGACTCCTGGTTGCAGACAGAGCCCTGTGGTTTTCTTTTAGTAGAATACAGGAGGGGTTTACCATTGCCTTTCTACCGTGCAGTGTGAGATGATGCCTTGCAGTATCTTCCTATATGATGCCTATATGCCTTACAGCATCTTCCCTGCCTGATATAGCACCAGCGGGGATTCGAACTGGCAACCTTATATATATATAGAGAGAGAGAGAGAGAGAACCACTCAGGTAGGAGTGTTGCTAATTGACATGAAAAAAAATAAGCAGCCCGGCTTAAATCTCTGCTTTCCTTTTAACAGAGCTCTGATCTGCAGTAAACAGCAAGTGAAGCTCTCTGTAGCATGAAGCTATGGTGCTAAACATTATCATCTTCTGGCTACGGACAAACTGATGTTGAAGGAACAGCTACAGGGCAATTTTCAAAAGTTGGCTGTTTTTTGGCACAGCATTCAGACAACTTTTAAAAATCAAATTTCAGCCCCTGACTCATGAGGGGTGTGTTTGAACGACAGTTCAAGCACTTTTGGGGAGCAAGAACTTCAAGAAGGAGGAAAGCAGGTCCTTACTTGCTCTCCACCACTCTGTGCAGCTTCTCCTGGGGTGGCGTGCACCCCAAGCACCCCTGTGCAGCACCAGCATGCACATGGTTCCCGCTCATGCTGGCACCATGCAGGGGTACTTGTGAAGCACACTGACCCAGCAGGAAGATGCATGGGGCGGTGGAGAGCAGGTCAGGACGCGCTCGCCTTCCCACTCCCTCCTCCGAAAAGGTACTCGAACTGCGCTCCATGCACACGCCTACTGCCCCAGGGAACTTACAGTTTGGCCTGGTTCACACGTAATGCAGAACCTCTGAAGTATGCCAAGGCAGGAAACTGAAATTCACCCGGAGGCTTTACAGACAGGACTTTCCCCTGCGCACACACTGGAATCCAGGAGCATAGCCACCATTGGATGACCGGGTTTAAAGAACGCAGGCTGCCGCCCTTCAGGGGCCGTGCCTCGCGGCCCCAACACACACCCTGCGTCTGACGTCAGACTCAGGGGGGCTATTGGGGGGCCAGCTTGACTCAGGATAAGACAGCTTAGTACATATTCTAACACACCTGTGGCTCATCTTCCTAAAAAACAACCCACCCCACCGCAACCTGTAGAAGAATACGTTGTATCATAAGGCAATGGGCCCCAGACTCGGGCTATCAGGGACCAAGACAGACAGGGCTTTGTTTTTCTCTGAAGGAAGGCATTGTGTTCGGGGTAAACAAATCCTCTATTTCCAGCAGCTTTTGAAAAAAGAAAAAAGAAACTCCGGGGCTTCTGCTTTCTCCGAAGGTGTTAATGGAGGTGCTGAGGGCTATGCAAATGGTCTCTCTAAAATCCCTCAAATTAAAATGCCTCGAATCTGCTGCAAAGCAAAATGTATTGCCTGCCAGCTTACTTTATACTAAACATTTTGATCCAAAAGAGAAAAAGAGGGAACATAACATAAACAAAAGAACATAAGAAGCTGCCATATACTGAGTCAGACCATTGGTCCATCTAGCTCAGTATTGTCTTCACAGACTGGCAGCGGCTTCTCCAAGGTTGCAGGCAGGAATCTCTCTCAGCCCTATCTTGGAGAAGCCAGGGAGGGAACTTGAAAACTTCTGCTCTTCCCAGAGCAGCTTCATCCCCTGAGGGGAATATCTTGCAGTGCTCACACATCAAGTCTCCCATTCATATGCAACCAGGGCAGATCCTGCTTAGCTATGGGGACAAGTCATGCTTGCTACCACAAGACCAGCTCTCGTCTCCCATGCCTTTTGCAAAGAGCAGTAAATTGGCCACATGTCTGGTGATGTACTTTCCAAGAAGCAAAGAATTTGCAGTTCTCCCAGAATTACCAACACACACAAAATAATTTGCTCAAACATGAAGGACACTCGGTACCATCTGGGAGCCCAAGAAGCGAACTTTTAAACAGCTAAGGCATCACTTTTTATTTCTGCTCCTTTTCACCTTTGGCTGTCTTGTGTCGAACTAACCTGTGCAGGTTGATAAAGGTGAATTTCATCCAGATGTGAAGGCTGATGACATCTTAACTTTTCCAACCACCATTTAGTTGTGCAGAAGTTGAACATGGGCAGGAAGGCTAATAGCCCAGACTGGGGCCCATTGCCTTATGATACAACGTATTCTTCTACAGGTTGCGGTGGGGTGGGTTGTTTTTTAGGGAGATGAGCCACAGGTGTGTTAGAATGTGTACTAAGCTGTCTTATCCTGAGTCAAGCTATTGGTCCATTTAGCTCAGTGTGGCCTGCTTTGATAGCAATATCTCTCCAGGGACTTTTGCACATAGCAGGTTTTACTATGAGTTTACTGGGAGGCTTGACTGCAAACTTGAAGTTGTCCCAAAAATCCAATGCAAAAAGCAGAATTTTTTTAACCCCGAATATAAGTCAGGCTACACTCTAATGCGCAGTGGAAAACCCAAATCGTGTGTGAACTGCTCCCTGATAACTGGCAGGGATTTTGGGGAGAATCTGGTCGTTATGTGAATGCACACTCTCCATTCTGGAGGAGATGCGAGTTAAAGGGCTAAAGCCCCATGTATAAAACTTCCAGGGCATTTTTCACACAGCATGCTTTACTGTGAGTTCAAAGTTCCCCAAAAAAAACTGAGACAAAAAGGGGATTTTTTTCTACCCTGGGTATAAATCAGGCTAGACTCTTAATGTGCAAAGACAAATCCGAATCGTGTGTGAAGAGCTCCCCGATAGCTTGCAGGGACTTTGGGGAGAATCTGGTCATGTGAATGCGCACCCTCCATTCTGGAGGAGATGTGAGCTGAAAGCCCCATGTGAAAAAGGCCAGGGGAGCGGTTTCCATTACTTGCTTCAATTTCTTTGCATTACTTGCTACTTGATTCTCTTGAATGGAGATGCCCAGGAATTAAACCTGGGACCTATTGTATGCAAAGCATGAGATCTGCCACGGAGCTATAGACTCCTCCAGCATTCCTCCTAACAGGGAATTCCAGATGTTGTTGACTACAACTCCCAGCATCCCCAGCTGTGATGGCCTTTGGATAGGAATTATGGGAGTTGTAGTCAACAACATCTGGAATGTCTCTATCACAGTTTTTAGAAACCCAGGCTTTTATGATTGTCTCTACTGCTGCTTCTTTGTATTTTGTATGGTTATTTTATGCTTGTATTTTAAATCTTTTAAGGCAGATCTATGTTTTTATATTCTAGCTTAATATCTTAATTGTGTAATTTTTATAGTCTTGATGTAATTTTTCTATGTGAACTGCCTTGAGATTGTTTTAATGAAAAGTGGTATACAAATTTAACGCTAAAATAATTAGAAATAAAATATCCCCATTAGGGGATGAGGCTGCTCTGGAAAGAGCATCTGCATGCTTGCATGCAGAAGATTCCAAGTTCCCTCCCAGGCATCTCCAAGAAAGACTCCTGCCTGCAACCTTGGAGAAGGTTGCCAGTCTGTATAGACAATACTGAGCTAGATGGACCAATGGCACATATGACCAGAGTACATATGACTCTGTATATGGCAACTTCCTATGTTCCTATCTTTGGGATTTCTCCGTTTTTTCCTTGGCTTTTCAGTGCTGTGTCATTCCTCCCACCCCCACCTTTTTTCCTTCCTTTAGCTATCTCCTTTAGTTTTGTGTCATCTGCTGATCTGATAAGCAACCCCTCTGCTCCCTCCTCCGCATCACAGAAGTGGTACTTTTCCTTTATCTTTGATCACAGAAGATGTGGATGCCAAGTTTTTCCATCAGCAGACTTTACATGTGAACTGATAAAGAACATCTTCTCATACAGGTGGCATTCTGTTCCCCCACTCCTTTATCAGGTTTTTTTTGGTCTGCCAGTGGGAAAACACTACTGACTGGAGTTTTGGAGAAAATAACCCCTTAAAGTTTTTAATAGTTTTAATTGTTTTTAGTAGTTTCAATGTTGTTTTACATTTTAAATTGTTGTAATGTTTTAACCTTTTTAGTTGTTGTTTGTATTGTTTTGTTGTAAGAGACTTGCATTTTGGACTGTATAAGAAAGAAAGAAAGAAAGAAAGAAAGAAAGAAAGAAAGAAAGAAAGAAAGAAAGAAAGAAACTATCTTCTTACCACAAAATATATAATCATATTTTCCCCAGAGCTGATTTCTTTCACCTTGCACACTACAGGAATAAATCGTATGTTCCTTCAGGTGCAATGAAACTTTCTAGACCATTCAAAACAAGAAGTGATGATTTATATAGCCTGGAAGCAGGTCTTAAATCACAGACAGTTCCTAATTTCATTGCAGAAAATGGGTTTCAGTGGGGAGGGGAAGGACAATCAACCATTCCTAGGAAGGAAATTCATACTGCGTGCAATACTGCAAGAAGGGGAAACTCTGAAGCTCTGGAACAATTCTGAGTAACCTTTTCATAAAGGGAAGCTATTCTCTTCTTCTTCTTTTTGTTTCCCCCACCCACCCATTGAAAAGAATGACTTTGCCATTCACTTCTGCATTTAAGAAAAATCTGAACACTCAGCATCCAGAATAATTGGGACAAACCCTTTGTTCGAGTCCAGGAGTTTATTGTGGCTGTGGCTAGAACCTTGTTCTAGTCTTTAACTCTGTTCAACAGCCAAACAAAAATAATAGCATGTTTTTCTTAGCTCAAAGCCACCTAGTGGTCCGATGACATACAGAAATCGTGTGTGTGTGTGTGTGTGTGTGTGTGAGTGTGTGTGTGAGAGAGAGAGAGAGAGAGAGAGAGAGATTAGAACAAATGGATGCCACAAAAACTGATATTGTAATGTCTCCATTATAAAGTTGCTCTACCTTCCAGGAGACCCCCAGCTTTCGGGGATAGAGGGGCATAGCTTACAGCACAAGTTTTCCCTGCAGAAGGTCCGCGATCCAAATGAGCAGGGGCGGCGCCACTATTGAGCAAATGGGTTCGAAGAACCCAGGCCACTGCCAATCAGGGGCCGTGCCTGGGGCCAATCAGGGGCCCCGCGGCCCCGTTTGCAAGCAAAAATACGCCCCTGTGTCTGACAACAGACGCAGGGGCGGGTCTTTGTGTCTGACATGAGGACTGCATGGTGTGTTCACATATCGGCCAGATTTACCCCAAGTCCCTGCGAGTTATTGAGGAGCAGTTCACACACAATTCGGGCTCTTCACAGCACATTCGAGTGTAGCCCAATTTATATCTGGGGTAAAAAATTCCACTATTTGTGTCATTTTGGGGGAACAACTTCGAGTTCCCAGTAAAGCCTCCCAGTAAACGTGCAGTAAAGCCTTCTGGGTGTAAAAGTCCCTGGAGAGAGAGACACTTCCTTCTTCTCCCTTTTCTCACTTCCCGTATGTAGCTAGCAACAAGGCATGTAGGCCTTATCTATCTCTTTGTCTAAATAAACTGCTTTATTTAGAACTTTAACTCCATGTCTCCAGACAAAATTAATTAGCACTGCTCAACTTACCTACACTTCCGCTGCAGCTGGGAAAGATAAAGACATCTTCCCTCCAAGCTTTCTAACACATTTCCCATGTGGGAATTGTATACTGTAAACAGACACGTAAAAAATCTTTTTTCTGCAGTCCTGTTGCTGATAAAACACACACCTTAAGGCACATTGCCACATGTAATACATCTTATGCGGTTTATGTGATTGAGTGTCCCTGTAAATTATGTATGTGGGGGAAACCTCCAGAAATCTGAAGAAACCTAATGTAATATTAGGTAGCTACCTGACCTGGCACAGAGCATCTGTGCCCCTAGTTCTCCCTGTCTCCCCCCACTTCAGCCCCAATTTGTTCTCCCCCCCACAGCTCATTCTCCCTCTGCGGCCAGCTGGCCTGGCCACCACTTGCCCTCCGCGGCCAGCCTGGCCACTGCTTGCCCTCCGCGGCCGACTGCCGCTTCCCCTCCATGCCTACTTCCTTCTGCCTGCCGCCCTTTTCTCCAACAGCTGGTCGGCTTCCACCACCGTCTTTCCCCCCGGCCGGCACCACCGCCATTTCCCCCCCCATCCCCCTGGCTAATCGGCAGCTGCTCATGAACTCTCACGAGAGCTGCCACACATGGGATTAGCCACAGGTACGTCTTAGAGAAATATATCTATCTATATATATAGATAGATAATGTAATATTATTTATAATGTAATAATATTAATTATGTAATATTATTATCGGAAAAAACCTAATGTAATATTCAGAATAAACATAGTGGAGAACCACTAGTAGAACATTTTGTAGAACACAATCATAAATCCACAGATTCCATTTTCTTGGTGATAGAACAAGAGAGGAATCAAAATGACCAGCTGCTGCTGCGAAAAGAAATGTAATGGATTCTAAGACTTCAAGATTGTAACACCTAAAGCATTACATGAAGGACTGGATTATGTTTCTCTTTTAAAACATTGAGATACTTCTGATACTCTTTTAAAAAGTTAATTACCTCATTAGTCCCCTCCCCCCAAAAGCAACACATTAACAACAGGTGCTTGCACATCGGGAGTGTCTTTATTTAGAAAGGTGTTTTGCATCCGTGGTTCCTAAAGAGCCAGAATTGACTGCGGAGGTCATTTCTGGTGGCCATTTTGTCTGTGGAAGCCATTTTTGTGGCTCATTTCACCAAAATCTATATACTTATTTCTTGTAGACGGGCCATGCGTAGCTACGTGGTAGGAAGGAGGCGATTGGCTGAGTTTGCAAGCAGAAGCACCTGATTGGGCAGTGGGGATTCTATATGCAGAGTTTGCAAGCAGAAGCACCTGATTGGGCAGTGGGGATTCCATATGCAGATAGGGAGAAGGAGCCTGTGAGAGCAGAACCACCATGGTGATTGGGCAGTGGGGATTCCCTATGCAGATAAGGAGGAGGGGCCTGTGATGGTTTAGGTCGACAGGTCATGAGGGAGGAAAGTAGTGGTGTGCATGGTTTGGTAGCAGCGTGGTCCGGCACTTGGGGGGTGTCTCTTTAAGGGGGGGTAGTACTTCCCACCCCCCCGCCGCCGCTCTTCCCGCTCCGGCGCTGGTGCTTTTAAAAATCTTCTTGGGGCGGCAGAGTTCCTCCCTGCCACCCCTGCCCCCCTCATTGTCCATGTATGCCTTCAACGAAGAAGAGCTGACGGAGCACATGTGCCCTTCGCAGCGCATGCGCTCATCTCCGCCGCAGGCGGGCGCGCACCACATATGTCACGCTGCGCGCGTGCGCCCGCAGCAAAGGCAGGCGAGCGCGCCACAAAGGGCGCATGTGCTCCACCAGCTCTTCTTCGTTGAAGGCATACATGGACGACGATGGGGGCAGGGGCTGCAGGGAGGGGGAACGGTGGCGGGGGGGGGGTAAGTACTACCCCCACCACCCTTAAAGAGACACCCTCCACCCTTCTGAACCGCCCGACCGCCGGAATTCCGGACCAGTCCGGTGGCTTTCCCAATGGGTCCAAACTGAACCATGCACACCACTAGAGGAAAGAGCCCCTTCAGGAGAAGGAGGATGCCATTGTGTAAATGAACAAAATCTGTTAACTCAGGGAGGGAGGAAGAAAAAACATGAAGGGAAAGGGAAGGAAGAGTGGAGAAGAGCGAGTGGAGAAGAGAGAAAGAGAAAAAGAAGGGAGGGGGAAGAGAGACAGAAGGAAGGGCAAGGGATGGGCCTGAGCATGTCAGCAGCCTGAGGGGGATGAGTGGCCATGGTGGCACTGGCAGCAAGGAAGGGTCCAGGCAACCACTGCTGCTGTTTGGGGCTACTGAGGCCATTGTAAGAGGGAGGCAGTCAGGCAAGGGATGGGCCTGGGCCTGTCAGTGGTCTGAGGGGAACGAGCGGCCATGATGGTGGCAGCAGCGAGGAACTACCCGGTCAACCACTGCTGCTGCTCTTGGATGGAGGAGCAGGAGCGGGGCTCAGGTGAGGGTGGGGAGGTCTCTGGGGATAGGGGGCTGCAGCTTGGCCAATAGGCAGCAGCAATGCTGCAGCCATGACCAAGAAGGGTGAGGAGGATGGAAGCAACGGGATGGAGGAGGAGCAGGAGTGCAGCTCAGGTGAGGGTGGGGAGATCTCTGAGGTGAGGGGAGCAATCAAGTACTAACGTGCAGATGCTCTAGAGTGTGCAAGAGTTCCAGCATTGAAGCGGAGAGAAAGAATGGCAGCGGTCAGGAGGATGCAGAGGTGGAGGGCCAGCAGGCAAAACTGCTCCGGCCAGAAGAGGTGGGTGGATGGCGAGCAAAGCCCTACCAGGAGGAGAAGGTGGGAGGCGGTGGTGGGATGGCTTGGCCCCGGCCCGCCCAATGGGGAGAGCTGCGGGAGGGGAGAGCGCGAGCGAGCAAGCTGCGGGGGGGAGAGCGAGCGAGCAAGCTGCGGGGGGACAGCGAGCGAGCGAGCTACAGGGGGAGTGAGCGAGCGAGCTGCGGGGGGAGTGAGCGAGCGAGCTGCGGGGGGGAGAGCAAGCGAGCTGCGGGGGGGAGAGCGAGCTGCAGGGGATGTCACAGGCTCAGTACACAGCTGCACAGATGCTCTGTGTGGGGTCAGCTAGTAATAAATATTTTTTAATCCACGATATTTGGGACCATTGTGGGGGCCTTGCTTGATGCCAGGAGACCTGTGGAGCACTGTAGAACATTTTACCTGGCCTGTTTTTGTGGGTTTTTTGGTGTTGGGGTGGTTGGTTTTTTTAGGTCTGGGACCCTAACCCTGCATTCCCATAGACTCAATGACTCATTATTCATAGTCTTTGTTAATATGTGGGAACTGAACTCCCGCAGATAATGAGACCCACCTGTAAATGTTTTGATATTAATGGCTTATTTTTAACAGCATTTTTTTTTGTCAACAATTTTTAGACAACTGCATTATGCACTGATAATTTAATGTTTTAGATATAGAGGGTTTTTATAGTTAGGGAAGTTTTTAGTCGTGATTATTCATATGTTATGTTTTTGCAGTTGCGCATGAGGAAGAGCAAAGCTCGAAATGTGTCGGGCTACTGAATAAAGACAATATCGACTTATTCAGCACCTTTAGGTTTCTTTCCCTCTTCTTTCTTTCCGTCTTCTTGGGTCCCCAAATGTCATTGGATTCAGCTCCCATCATCCACAGCTACAACGAATGAAGGCCATTGTAGTTGGGGATGATGTGAGTAGTAGTCCAAAAGCACCTGGTGGCCTAGAGTTGGGAAGCCCTGGCCAATGAAGGAGCCGAGCAGCAAGAGAGAGAAATACACAAATGTATTATCGGCTTCGGCTGATTTCCTTTCTATTCCTGATCCTGGGACTGGTACAGCACAGTGTATGTTCTGATAACCTCTGACATGACAAGCTTCAAAAAGGGGGCTGGATTCGTGAGGGAGGGGGTTCCTCTGGCTGGGTGAAAACTTGCTTTTGCCCTCCCCCTTGCATCTCAGGGCAGGAGTGCTGGCTTCCTTTTGAATGACCATTGTCCCCAGATGTTGACTACAACTCCCATCATCCCCAGCCAAAGGCAATTGAAGTGGGGATGGTGGGAGTTGTAGTCAGCACCATCTGGGAATCCCTGTTACATGGAACACTGAGAGTGACAAATCTACGTTTAGCCTTTTTGGAGACATACTATTTAAGGCTATCTTTTTTATTTTTTATTTTAATTATTTTATTTAAAATATTTCTATACTGCCCCAAACTTGCGTCTCTGGGCGGTTAAAAATTAAAATCATTTAAAACATTAAATCTATTAACAATTAAATTTATTTAAAAGATTAAAAACAATTAAAACTCAGTATTAAAATTATTTAAAACAATAAATCTAATTAAAAGCCTGGGTGAATAAATCTGTCTTTAGTGCCTTTAAAAAAGTTGCCAGAGATGGGAGGCTCTTATTTCAACAGGGGGCACATTCCAAAGTCCAGGGGCTGCAACAGAGAAGGCCCTTCCCAAGTAGCCGCCGGATGAGTTTGCAGCGGCAGCAGGCAAACCTCTCCTAATGATCTTAACAGGTGGTGGGGCTCATGGCAAAGAAGACGTTCTCTTCAGTACCCAAGGCCTAAGCTGTTTAGGGCTATATAGGTAATGGCCAGCACCTTGTATTTTGCCCGGAAATGTATTGGTAGCCAGTGCAGTTCCTTCAAGACAGGAGAAATATGGTCTCTCCTAGATGACCCAGAGACCAGCCTGGCTGCCGAGTTCTGAAGGAACTGCAGTTTCCAGACTACGTACAAAGGCAGCCCCACATCGAGTGCATTGCAGTAATCCAGCCTAGAGGTTACCAGCAGATGTATCACTGTTTTGAGGTCATCTATCTCAAGAAACGGACGCAGCTGGCATATCAGCCGGTGCTGATAAAAAGCACCTCTGGCCACCATCTCAACCTGGGACACCAGGGAGAGGTTTGGATCCAGAAGCACCCCCAGACTGCGTACCTGTTCCTTCCGGGGGAGCGTGACTCCATCCAGAACTGGCAGATAAAACTTGTCTTCCGAGTTGCAACCCCGCACAATAAGTACCTCTGTCTTATCTGGATTCAGCCTCAGTTTGTTATCCCCCATCCAGCCTATTACTGCCTCCAGGCAGGTATTTAGGGAGGTTATGCCTTCTCCTGATGATGTTGACATGGAGAAATAGATTTGGGTGTCATCAGCATATTGATAACAGCCTGAACCATATCCCTTGATGATATCTCCCAGCGGTTTCATGTAGATGTTAAACAACATCGGAGACAGTATGGAGCCCTGAGGGACACCATATGAAAGTTCAGATTTTGAAGAACAACACTCTCCAAGAGACACCATCTGGAATCTGCCCATGAGTTGGGAATGGAACAACTGCAAAGCAGTGCCTCCCACCCCCAATCCCCTCAGATGTTCCAGAATACTATGGTCAATAGTATCAAAAGCCGCCGAAAGATCCTAAAGGACCAACCGAGTCACATTCCCTCTGTCAATTCCCAACTGGAGATCATCCATCAGGCCAAAAAAAAGCAGTCTTCACCCCACAGCCCACCCAAAAGCCAGTTTGAAATGGGTCCAGATGATCAGTTTCCTCCAAGACTGCCTGGAGATGGGAGGCCACTACCTTCTCAGTCACCTTGCCCAACCATGGAAGGTTGGAGACAGGCCTGTAATTATTTAACTCTGAGGGATCCAAGGCAGGCTTCTTCAGAAGCAGTCTAATTATTGCCTTCTTAAGTCAGGAAGCCATCCTGCCCTCCCTCAGAGAAGCATTTATAATCTCTACCAGGCCCTCTACAACAGCCGCCCTGCCAGATAGTATAAGCCATGTCGGGCAAAGATCAAGAGGGCAGGTGGTAGGCCGCACCATTCCAAGCAACTTGTCCACATCCTCAGGAGTCACAAACTGAAACTGATCCAGAGTCATCACATAAGAGAAGCTGCTGGACACTTCCGCATCAGACTCTGTAACAATTGTGAAGTTTGAATCTAAGGCTTTGAATTTAGGCATGCTTTATATGGTTCGTGTTTGCTTTTATTAGTACTCAGTTGGAAACCAAGACATCCTGCACACTTTCAAACTTTGCAGCCTTGAGGACTGGAAATGTTTAATTTTTGGAAGCTGAATGATATTCTGGTATCTTTCTTTATCAGCTGGAATGCAAGGCCATTTTTATAGCTTTGCATTTTGATTGTACACAGAGAGCAGACTCAAACCAACCGCCACCCTAGTGATTAAAGCACCAACACACTGCAGGTGACAAATGTAAAACAGCTGCTCCTGTTTCTGCCAAATCATGCTGCAGCTTGATCCAAGACAGCAACATCTGGTGTGAAACAACCACTTGTCTATGCAAGTGCTTTGCATAACGGGATCTTGAAAGTCCTTTGCAGGCTTTATCAGTGGACCAAACAGTAGTAGCCAGTTCCCCATTCAGACTCATTCATGTCATACACCAGTGATGGTGCAAAAACCATCATTTGTAGCTTTCTGTGGGGCTCTTCTCTCTCCCCACTGTAGCTTCATCTGAGAAGATCCAGTCTGAGCTGGCTCATTGAAGAATGGAGACTTTTTCCTTTTGACTCTGTCTTGTCTCAGACTGGGGCCTTGGAGAGTCTTCCAGGGGTGTGTCCTCCAAGGGTGAGTCCTCCAAGGAAAAGTTCTTGATCAGCCAACTGCCTGATCCAGAGGCCGTGACCAACCAATTAAAGAGAACGCCTCCTTTATACACCCTGCCACCTATTAAGATCATCAGGGGAGGTCCAATTACAGCTTCCACTGACTCAGTTGGTGACTACTCAAAACCGGGCCTTTCCTAGGGTTGCCTGGGGACTTTGGAACATGCATTCTAACAAAATTAGAGCCTCCCCTTCTCTGGATGTTTTAAAGAAAAATCTGAAAACGTATCTGTTTAATCAGATATCGTGCAGCCCCATTTGGGAGGGAGATTGCTCGGCCCTGCTGCATTGGCAGCAAGACTAGGAGCAGCTCTCCCTGCTTTTAAGGGAGAACCAACACAGCGCAGGCCGATTTCGGCTCCAAAAGGGGCCCCGTGGCCCCGTTTGGGACTGAAATAATGACCCGCGCTTGACATCAGATGCTGGGGGCATGTCTGGGTCTGTGTTCGTGGCCCCTGATTGGTGGCGGCCCGGGTTCTTTGAACCCATTTGCCCAATGGTGGCTCCGCCCTGTTTTGGCTGTTATGCATTTTGTTTCAAGCTCAAAACAGATTGCAAAATCTGTTTCATGCACATCCCTAATCTGGGGAGGGCTGGTTACAGCTACCACCAGCGCATTCAGTGGCTGCTCACGACCTGGTCTTCTATGTGACTGCCTTGGGGCTCTGGAATGTACTCTCTGTTAAAATAAGAGTTTCTCTGATTTTTCCATGCTATATGGAAAAAGTCCTTGAGGAAGACCAGCAGTCAGAAGTTGAACTACGTCTGACTTGTTCCCGGAATTGAAACATTTGACATATTTGTGGACATACTGAGGAGAGATGATCTTGTGGTAAACGTAGTGTGCCATCGAGTCAGTGTTGACTCCTGGCGACCAGAGAGCCCTGTAGTTGTCTTTGGTAGGAAGGGTTTACCATTGCCTCCTCCTGCACAGTATGAGATGATGCCTTTCAGCATCTTCCTATATAGCTGCTGCCCAATACAGGTGTATCCCATAGTCTGGGAAACATACCAGCAGGGATTTGAACTGGCAACCTCTAGTCAAGTCATTTCCTCACTGCACCATTAGGTGGTAGCAAGCATGAGTTGCCCCCTTTGCTAAGCAGGATGCACCCTGGTTTGCATTTGAATAGGAAACTACATGTGGGTGCTATAAGATATTCCCCTTAGGGGATGGGGCCGCTCTGGGAAGAGCATCTGCCTGCTTGCATGCAGAATGTTCCAAGTTTCCACCCTGGCATCTCCAGATAGGGCTGAGAGAGACTCCTGCTTGTAATCTTGAAGCCACTGCCAGTCTGTGTAGATCAGGGATTCTCAACGTTGGGTCCCCAGATGTTATTGGACTTCAGTTCCCATAATCCCCAGCCACGGTGGCCTTTGGTTGGGCATTATGGGAGTTGGTCCAATAACATCTGGGGACCCAACGTTGGGAATCCCTGGTGTAGATGATATTGAGCTAGTGGTCTGACTCATCAGGACATTCATTCATTCATTCATTCAGCAGATTTATTGACCGCCTGACTTACTTAGACCTGAGGCAGTTTACATTAATTAAAACAACAACAAAGACAAGAGAAGAAGGGGGGAAATGGGGGGAAGAAAAGGGGGGGAATAACCCCACCCTCCCCACATACACACGTTAAAAACTAAAAGCCTGGCAAAATAGATAGGTTTTCAGGAGCTTCTTAAAGGAGAAAAGAGAGGGGGCATTATGAATCTCAGGAGGCAGAGTGTTCCATAAGGAGGGGGCTGCCACAGAGAAGGTATAACTAGACAGCTTCCTATGTTCCCATGACTTTTAATACCAAGGGAAGTTATGATAGCATTTGTTTACTAGCCTTTGAAAGCTTTTACACCATCAAGACCCTTAGCATTTTTATTGTTTTATGTATTAACAAGGCTTTATGAAAACTTATATGTACTAAACAGTTTTTATGGAAACATATTTATGAGGATAAAGCTTTGTGAGTAATGTCTTCTTAGAATCTCGATAGACATATATTTAATTACATTTCCCCACAACAACCCTGGGTACAAGCGAACCTGCAGATGGGAAGTGGACCGCTATACCTATGTTCAACAGAACATGTGAATAACTGTACCTGTGTACACTGTACACTCATTGTACAAGTGTTGGACATAATTTGTCAGTCGGGCTTTCAAGTCTCCTGCTAACTTGGCAAAGAGGCACCTTTTAACGTGGTGATTCTCTTTATTTAGCAGGGGGGGAGTAACTGGCCCTATCCACCCCCAGCACAGTACCTCCAGTGACTGTTGCTGGTGTCTGTCTTATGTTCCTTTTTGGATTGTGAGCCCTTTGGGGACAGGGATCCATCTTATTTATTTGTTATTTCGCTGTGTAAACCGCCCTGAGCCATTATTGGAAGGGCAGTATAGAAATCGAATAAATAAATAAATAATGTTGGGAAGGGATCGAGCAACTGTCCCTATCCAATCCCAGGAGATTGTGAGCCCTTTGGGCACAGTGAGGGGACCATCTTCTTATTCTTCATGGAAACCACTTTAAGAATTTTTGTGTTGGAAAGTGGTGTATAAATCGTACTGGTTGTCGTGGTCATCTTCTGCAAGAGTCTGCATCGCCTTTCACGTCACGATCGAAAGCAATGCTGGAAAAGTTTTTATGGCTTGATATTGTGAAAAAATATTGGTGAGGTGGAGTGGAGCGGGATATCCACGAACAGCTTCAGTCAGTCGGCAACCCTCTGTCCGTGTCAGGAAGTCAGTGCCACTCACGTCACCCAGTTCTTCCTAGAGACAGCTGGCTTGATGGAAGCCAGAATTCTGAATGAGATGTGATATAAGGCAGGTTTGCATAGCTACACAAATCCCTCCCTTCATTCTCCTTGCAACTTGGCTACACACACACATACACACACACATACACACACACTTTTGGCAAATAGTGACATTTGCAGCATCCTAGGATAATTACACTTTTTTTAAAAAAAAAACTACAAGGTTCAGCTCCTGCTGCCAGAAATAGCCCTCTCCTCTTTTGGAGAGACGTGCTGTTTACAGTTGCCCTCATGTGGTTCTAATTAGCAGTGTGTCCTATGAGCAGATGGTGCAGTGCCGCTAATGTCTCCATCCCTGTAGCAAGAACAGCATCCCTGGGGTTTGGTCTCAGCATGTGGGCCAACACATCTTTTCACCCAGGCTTTTTAGTTTAACTGTGCTTTAAACTGTGTTAAGGTTTTTCTTTCTGTGTTTTAACTGGTTGTAAACCGCCCAGAGTCGTAAGTTTGGGGCAGTATACAAGTTACATAGATAGATAGATAGACAGACAAACAGCCTTTCAAAACACACACACACACACAAAAAAAAAAAAAACACAACCCCCAAAGATCTGCTTGGCTTCACCTGGGACATTGCTTTGAATGATATCCCTGTTAACAAACACACAGGAATGGAATGAAAAGAAAATCTGAAGTTCCTCCTCCTTAACCCCTCTTTTCTTTCTTTCACTTCTAGCCTGCTCTTCCTTTGGGAAGATTCAGGTTCCTTGGGAAATCATTGACCAAACTGAAAAGCTGCTTACAGGAGCGTTGGGAAGCCGCCAGTGGCCTCTGTTCAGCTTGCCGCTGCCCCCCCCAGCCACGCCCCCTGCATCTGATGTCAGACGCAGGGGGTGTGGCTGGGGCGTAGGCGACAGCCCCTGAGTGGCTCCACTCCTGGCTGCTTAGCCTTTAAGCCAACCTAGTAAAAGTAACCAAATTAATCACAAACTCTATTCTCCCCCTTAGGGGCACTGACGGCATTGGGCCACCTGGGTATATACCCTAGATTCATTCTTCAGGGCCCTGGTCCTCTGCGACATCCTGATGTTGCTGGATACATTGGTAATTAATGGCTTCAAAAACTGGAAGAGAGCATTGGACCGTAAGATCTTCTTCAGAGGCCCTCCTCCAAGTGCCCCTGCCAAATGAGGTGAGGTAGGTGGCAGTTTAGGGAGAGGGCCTTTTTGGTGGTGGCACCCTGTTTATGGAATAGCCTCCCCAGTGAGACTCAACTGGCATCATCACTGTGTGTTTTTTAGCTGCCAGATGAAGATAGATCACCTTGTTCACCCAGGCTTTAATTTTTTTAAAAAAAATTTAATTTAATTGTAATTTCTTGTATTTAATGTGTTTTTAATCATATGTTTTATTCCATTGTTTTTGTTTTTGTTGTTTGAACAGCCCAGATAAGAATAATTACTATGAGAAGGTTTAATTATCAAAATGCCAGAGTGAGGGGGGGGGGCAGAGAGAAGGCTGTGGCTCTGGATCTCAGATTTTTTAGATATTTAGCAACAACACTGCTCCTCATTTCACCGCTGCCTCAATTTCTCCCCCGTGGTATTCCCCGCATTGATATCTGGATCAGGGTTTCCCAAACTTTGTTCCCCAGATGTTGTGGGACTACAGCTCCCATTATCCTCTTCCACAAAAGCCAAAGCCTGATAGGCACATAGGAAGCTGCCATATACTGAGTCAGACCATTGGTCTATCTAGCTCAGTATTATCTTCACAGACTGTCAGTGGCTTCTCCAATGTTGCAGGCAGGAATCTATCTCAGCCCTATCTTGGAGATGCTGCCAGGGAGGGAACTTGGAACCTTCTGCTCTTCCCAGAGTAGCTCCATCCCCTGAGGGGAAGATCTTACAGTGTTCACACATCTAGTCTCCCATTAATAAACAACCAGGATAGACCCTGCTTAGCTAAGGGGACCGCCAACCCTTTTAGAAAATTAATTTCTACAGCTTTGCCTTCTTGTAACCAAGCTTCCCAGCATATCATGGTGGAAATGATCGGACTGGTAGTCCCACAACATCTGGGGACTCAAGGTTGAGACCCCCTGCTTCAGGGTAAATGAATCCCTAGTGCAAGGCTCACAACCTCAGTCTCCAAGTTTATAACCCCAGGTAGTTTTAACTGTCCTGCTGTGGCTCTTTTGGGGTTAGAAATCGTTTTAAAGGCTTTTGTATTTGATGTATTAAAACTGTAACCCGCTCTGATGGCTTAGCTGATAGAGTGGGGCATACATTGCCCAGGAAATAAATATCCCTAAGCCGTTCTCTGGACCCGATTCTAGGAATGATGGATGACCAGCTGGTGCTGGTTTGGGGATACAATGGGAGAGCGTTCCCAGTCTATTATGAGGGCAAAACGCCAGAGGCGAAAAGATGCTGCTGGGCTATTAATTTGGAAATCTAGCCCGAGATCATTTCTTTTCAGAAACAATTGCTGAGACAACCCATTCATATTCAGGAGAGGGAGTGCAGCTTATGAGACTAGCTGTTTATCGGGGGGGGGGGGGGGGGCTGGGGTGCAATGAGCAAATGGATCTGAGGGTGCAGAATGTGCAGTCCTTTTGGTCAGCAGGGTGCAGTATTGCATATTACATTCTTACCCTACTACTGCTATGTAGTACTTCAGGGATGCAATACAAGAGGAAGAGAGAGAATAATGGGCAGTGCTGTGCTAGGAACATAGGAAGCTGACTCACGCAGAGTCAGACCCTTGGTCCATCTAGCTCTGTATTGTCTACCCAGACTGGCAGTGGCTTCTCCAATTCATATATATGCCCTTGCCAAGCCCTCAGCTGCCACTTCTTTTCAGACCCCCACCCATCCCACTCCTCTCTATCCCATGGCCCCCTCCTTTTCCCAAGCCCCCTTTCCCTGGCCTCTTCCTACAAACAATGTTCTGGCATGGTTCATGTCCCCCAAAAACTGGTGCCCAAAAACTTGTGCCCTGGGTGACCGCCTAGGTCTGCCTAGTGGATGGATCAGCCCTGAGCTCATAAAATGTTGGAAAGAGCAGTAGCTGGGGGCAGAGCTTCTGCAGAGCTTCACCTTTCATCTCCTAAAGATAAAGGACAGTTGTATGTTAAAGCCTGCTACTCCATGCAGGTTAAATGACTTGACTAGCAAGCCAGAGGTTGCCGGTTCAAATCCCCGCTGGTATGTTTTTCAGACTATGGGAAACACTTATATCGGGCAGCAGTGATATAGGAAGGTGCTGAAAGGCATCATCTCATACTGCGCGGGAGGAGGCAATGGTAAACCCCTCCTGCATCCTACCAAAGACAACCACAGGGCTCTGTGGGCGCCAGTAGTCGAAATCAACTTGACAGCACACTTTACCTTTATTCCATACAGGAGATGTTTCCTGTTGGCTAAGAGGGGCCCTCGCAAGACCACAGGCCAAGTGCCACATCATCAGGCAATGAGTGTCCTAGAGAGAAGTGGGACCCCTAACAATACCACTAAAGAAAAGGGGGCTCTCTCTGTCCATGTGCTTCACAGCTAGCATTGCCAACAGTCCTGCCTTCTGCGAGATGTCCCGCATTTTCGTGGGAAAGTGCCGGTCCCCTCTGGGAGGCAATTTTTCTCATTTTACCACTTTAAAAAAAGTACACACACACACACACACACACACACACACACATATATATATTTAACCAAATGAAACAATATGAATGGCTGCTGCCTGCTGAGCTGCTCTCTGGCTGGGGCTGTGGGGGTAGGCTCGTTGGGAGGGAGGGCCTGGCATGCTGAACAACAGAAAGCAAAGCACTCACCAGTGAGTGAGTAACCCACCAACTGACCCAGCCTAGCCAACTGAGGGAGGGGCGGAGTCTGGGAGAAGGCAGCAAAGGACTGCCTTCCTCCGGCCCGCCTTCCTCCAAACGAGGCAGACGGGCCGATTTTAGGCTCGAGGGGGAGGGGTTTACTGAGACAGAGAGAGACAGAGAGACAACCTGGCCAGTCGGCCACTCTAGTGCCAGAAAAAGGATAAGAAGGTGGGATTTTTCAACATCGACACCATGAGCTACAGTGCCTGGAGAGAAGCACATGCACACGCCCACAACCAGAGGTGCACCTAGGTAATTTTGGAGCCTGGGTCTAAAGGTCTTTGGAGCGCCGCCACCCCCCAACCCCCGGCAAGTTAAGCATCATCCCCCTACATACACACATTGGTTGTCGTGTTTTTGCATATACTTTTTATTCAATTTTCACAACATCAAAAGACAAACACAAATAGTACAAACACTCACAAACACACACAATAAGGACTTCCATCTCATCCTTGGAACAAGTGTTGTTAACAATAACCAGGATCTTGCCTATAGGTTAAACATTCTCTCCCCAGTAGTTCATATAACGATATCTGTTAATTGTTATCAACACATCTGCATTGGCCCAAAACATCTATTCTCATATGCGTTTTATGTCTATCTAAAAAGGAAGTCTACTCCCTCGCATCTAAGTTTTGATTCTCCATATGCCATGTAAACCAAAGTGCTCAGCCATATTGAAAGAAAACTCTTGGTGATTTCCCATCATTTCCCCTCAAATCTGTTGTATCTCTATCAGCCTACGTTGAGACAATTCCATTAAGGCCTCCCATTAATATAATCTGTTGCCTATCTATCTCTGTTAGTTGCTTTTCCAATTTTCTATAGAATTCTGCTTTTGCCTCATTGGGGGCATATATGCCCAGTACTATGTACTTTGGATCTCCAACCTTTATTTCTACCACCAATACTCTTCCATAATCATCTTTATATAACAGTTTTGGCCCCCTACATACACACATTGTGACACACATACAGTATTTTAAACATGCAGGTTCTTGAGGGCACAAACAGCAACTGAACTCACAAGAATGTAAGAATATAAAACAGCTATATTTATGCAAATATGCATTAGCAGAAACATTTCAACACACAGCGTTGGGTCCCCAGATGTTATTGGACTTCAACTCCCATAATCCCCAACCAAAGGCCGCTGGGCCTTAGTGCAGGTTCTCAAACTAAGTTGAAGTCCAATAACACCTGGAGACCCAACATTGAGAATTCCTGATCTAAAGGATTGGGGGGGGGCACAGCAGGTGTGGAGGCCTGCCCAGGAGTCCAGGAGTAAGAGCACCTCTGCCCACAACCATTAAAGCAATCTTCCCACTCAAATTTGTATCCAGGATACTCTTCCTACATCCTCATCCGGACTTCTAAGTCCTGGACTGTCCAGGCTAATCCTGGACATGTTGCAACTCTATGTTTGTGAGCCTGTGCAAGAGCTGATTAGTAGTAGGTTTTCTGGAACATTTTGATGAACTTTATTTAATTTGACTTCTTTCTGATCAATATCCAGGAGTTGCATAGAACGTTGCAAAATACTGTGTTGCAATATGCATAAGACAATGAGAGTTAATTAAGGATTTTACTGGACAAAGGTTGTATGCTCCTTACTGTATTTGTAACTTTACTGTATCTGTGCGTGCAAGTTTGTGAAGTTGGGCAGAGACCTCTGCACCATGTTTTTACTGAGCTTCTGTATCGATATCTTTCAGGCTAAACCCCTGAATTATTTTATTTTATTTAACATATTTATATACTGCCCAAAACATATGTCTCTGGAAGGTTTACCATGAAACAGTACAAATTAAAACAAAATTAAAATATTAAAACAATAACATAGTTTAAAATTTAGCACAATGTTAAAAACTGTGATAGCTCTTTAAATGCATCACTCTGTGAAAAGTTGGCACTAGGAAGCCTGATTGTGGAAGGTAAGTTACCTATAGGGCACCCAGATTCAGTCCTTGATGGGACACAGAGACACCTGCCTAACAACCCCTGAGCTTGTTCTGGTGCTGTGAACAGCTGTGTGTGGATGTCAAACAATCCCCAGAGACTTCTACAATAGTGAAACCCAAGCCTAATGACATGTTGCTGGTTTAGATTAAACAGGCCGATTCAGCTGCTAGTATGAGGCAGGCCCAGATCCTAAACATTAGCACAGGCTTGTCGGTAAATATAACAAAATTGCAATGGCCTGTCAGACCATATGTTCCTGCTTAAGGGATACTTCACACTCTGTGCAACAGAGTAAGTTGCTGTGGGTACACTAATGTTTTCTATAGCAAATGTTATATATGCCTGATCTTCCTAGTTGCCAGGTACAGTCCGATCTTCTAGTCCCTGCCCATGTTGTTTACCTTTTAAAGTGGACTTCTTTGGCTTTTACTAATGCAAGTCACCATTATTTAGAGAACCACTCTGTCCGTAGGAGTTGCATTTCTGAGTCTTGTCTCTAGTGTACATGTATAGAAATGCATGCACATGAGCACTAAGGCACTAGACAGCACACAGCCTACCATTTATTCATACACACATACCTCGCTCTGTAGGGGAAGAATGGCAGTTCAGTCTCCAAATAGCAAAGCCAGTTTGCGAAAGCAATAAAGCAAGAGGTCTTGAGGCAGTTCTTTAGTATTGAAGAACTACAAGGATTTATTTAAAGAAAAGGTTAAAAACAAATGTGAAAAAGCCTGTAGCTTAATTTCAGCTGTAGCTTATGGCTTAAGAGAGAGCACAAAACAATGATCTCTGGAGAGATAAAATGGAGACTAACACTGGAAGAACAAAGAGGGGAGGAGTCCAGAACTTTTATCCATGACCCTAAAAAACCCCAGTGGTCACTATGAGACATGGCAGCTGGTAGCTGATGCTGCCAGGATCCTAGCTCCAGCATGCTCTTCCTCCAAGGAGTCCAGAATGGTGTACATGCTTACACCATGTGTACCCTCACAACCTGCCCTGTGAGGTAGGTTAGGCTGAGAGAGAAGTGACTGGCCCAGAGTTATCCAGTGAGTTTCATGGCTGAACAGGGTTTTGAACCCTGGTCTCCCTGGCTGTATTCCCACATACGGACTCTGGTCCTTTCCACATGCTGCTGACTTTCATTCTGAACTGTTGATAACAACTCATGGGACAATTATGTTTTTTCTAATACAGGGGTTCCAGACTTGTGGTACTCCAGATCAGGGTTTCTCAATGTGCAGGTCCCCAGATGTTATTGGACTTCAACTCCCATAATCCCCAGCTACCTGGCCTTTGGTAGGAATTACGGGAGTTGAAGTCCACTTACATCTGGGGACCCACACATTGAGAATCCCTGCTCCAGATGTTGCTGAACTACAGCTCCCAGCATGCTTGGCTACAATTGTGCATGCAGAGTGGCTACTAGTTTACAGCCGTCACCTCAAGCCACGTTGGTAGGCCAGCCCTGCCAAATACAGTCTTTCAAACGAAGTATTGTGTGTGTTTTAAAGAAGCATTTATTTTTAGGCTGGTCACAGGAGGATGCCATAGGAAATCTTATGTCAGATGGAACTGAGGAAGGAGGGTGGGGGTCGTCCCCTGATTGTGTTACATAGAGTAACTGAAATGTGACCTATTAGCTGTTGTTTTTTAGAAAAAACAAACAGGGACTATAAATACTTACTCCAGCTGTACCAATATCCCCTCATCCCTCTTTCCTTCAAGACACCTGTTGACACGAATGCCCTCAGTTAAGATTAGCTGCAGAGTAGTGCTGAATTCGTAGCGTCCATAACGGCTAGCAGGACAATCTGTGTTGTGGCAGACACTTGGCTGCCCCATTTCAGAAGATTGCTGGGGGGCAAAAGGAGGCAGGCCAAGAAGACCAGCCACATGGCACAGCAATTCGCCAGCAAAAAACAAAAAACCCAGGTTGACTCCAGAACGGAACTGTGAACTTCACTGTTTTTCAACCTTGGCAAAAACCCTCCCATGTGGGAGCCATTTCCCACTAGGCTGAACTCTGCACACAGTACTGGGCTTTTCTCAGTCCTGGAAGGGCCCTTTAAGAGAGGTGGAACCCTCTCTTAAGAGCACTGTGGGGAAAGTGCTGGGAAGGGCTATGAGGCAGGCCTTCCAAGATAGTGCAGGGGCTCAGGAGGACCTCCTTTTCTTTAAAGGGGCCCCACCAGCACTGGGGAAAGTGTAGTGCTGCATGGTGGGAACAGTCGCATTCACATGCTGACAGGGGGACTGTGCAGAGTATTCAGCTTCAGCCAAAGCTTTGCACATGCCCAATAAACAATTTGTCAGGGAGTTGTACTCGGGCATTACAATGAAGAACACTGGTCTAGGGGAAGTAGTTATCACATGGTTACAGTGTGGGTTGGATGGAGTTCAGGAGGGCCACAGTGGGGGGAAGGGGGTCTACTGCACTTAGGGCTCACACAAGGCACCTCTGGGCACACATCATGGGTCTGATCATGAAGGGCCATCTGTGACTTGAAATGCACGGAGCTGCTTTTAAAAAATTATCTGCATTCTTTTACAAGCTGTTTTTGTACTGCACTCATTTTGGAAGCTTCCCTCTAAGGCAGGGGCTCTCAGATGCCCAGATTTCGTTGGACTACAACTCCCATCAGCCCCAGCCACAGTGGCTGAAGAGAAGATGGGAGTGGTAGTCCATTCACATCTGAGGAATCAAGTTTGAGAACCTGCACTAAGGCCATCAGGAGAGGCTCTCTCATACACACACACACACACACACACACACACCCATGCAAGTTGCAATTAGCATAGGGTTATCATGTCCCCCAGAATTTAGGGTAGCTCCTGGATTTTGGCTCCTCCATCCAGCTGCTAAATTACACCCGGATTTGCACTGATTTCAAATGTGCTGCCCAGATTGCCCGGATTTTACTCTGGGAGGGCAGAGAAAGAGGGGAAAGTATACAAATCTGCCAAATAAATAAATAAATAAATGCAAATTAGTTGCCACATAATTTACATAATATGCAAATTAGGCCACCTGGATTTGGGAAGCTTGAATATGGCAACCCTAAACTAGCAGGAATGCAGCACCCACCCTTTGGAACTCCCTGCCTTGGCCTCTCATCATCACGGGCATTCCACCACAACCTGAGACATTTTTGTGTTCCAACAGGCCTTTGCCTGAAATGTCATTTAACTTTTGCTAGCTTTTTGTGTGTGTGTAGCAATGATAAGTTCTTTGTCACTTTAACTCCTTGTGCTTTCTGTCTGCACTTTTATTATGATTTTGTAATGGCGGTTTCACTTTTCTTTTTTTAATGTTAGCCCCCATGAGTGCATCATGGCTTTCAAACTAAAGTTAGGATATATGTATTCCAAGTAGATACTGTGCCTGTTTCTGTGTGGAATGTGCATGCTGGGGTTGAATGCATAGCAAGTTCCTTATAAATATCTAAGGCCTAAGAGCATTAGCAGCCTTTATAAGGCCCTAAAATCACATTTTTGTTTAATCTGGCATTCAGTGATTTTTAAAAATTATATTATTTTTAAAATTGTTTTAATGGGTTATTTATTTTGTTTTTATTTGTGTGAACCACCTAGGAAAGGAAATACTGTGCCGTTGAGTCGGTGTTGACTCCTAGCAATCACATAGATTAGTCTTTCCGTGTGATTTTCTTGGTAGAATACAGGAGGGGTTTGCCAGCGCCTCCTCCCATGCATTATGAGATGATGCCTTTCAGCACCTTCCTATATTGCTGCTGCCCAATATAGGTGACTACAAATGTATTTACTAGGCACAGTCTGGGCAGCACACTGGCGGGGATTTGAACTAACAGCCGCTTGCACTCTAGGCAAGCTGCTTCCACACTGCGCCACCGCAGATGCATTTGAATTAAGCGGTATAAAAATTTAATAAACAACTTGCCTAAGGCCACCCACTGAACTGAGCAGCTGAGACTGGGGCAGGAGAATTTCCTGGACTGGCTCACATCACAGCCGCTCTACTGCATGGATAAGTTTGTATTTTTAAAAGCAAATTAGAGCTGTATGCAACATTGCCAGGCGAGCATCACATGTCCTTGGGCTGTGGGTTAGGAACATAGCAACATAGGAAACTGCCACATACTGAGTCAGACGATTGGTCTATCTAGCTCAGTATTGTCTTCACAGACTGGCAGTGGCTTCTCCAAGGTTGCAGGCAGGAATCTCTCTCAGCCTTATCTTGGAGAAGCCAGGGAGGGAACTTGAAACCTTCTGCTCTTCCCAGAGCGGCTTCATCCCCTGAGGGGAATATCTTGCAGTGCTCACACATCAAGTCTCCCATTCAGATGCAACCAGGGCAGACCCTGCTTAGCTATGGGGACAAGTCATGCTTGCTACCACAAGACCAGCTCTCCTCCAACTGACATTTTAATGTTGCTCACACAGGCATCAGCAGGGCGCTTTCCCGACTAGCTGCTGGGACAGCAGCAAAATGCCTCAGTTCGGGCAAGTCGCATTTGGGGTGTAAACAGCAGGGGGAGCAGTCTCGCAGCAACTAGAACCCCCCCCCCGCCCCACACACACACCAGCAACTTTTTCACACTAGATGTAAGATGTCCTTGCTCTACATCGCAGTGATTAAATTCGAAACAAGGCATTGGAAAGGTAAACGGCACCCTGCTGTCCCCGTAGGGACTGCGGTGTCACAATGCAGGAAGTGTGGAAGCACACTTCTGAGATATGTCCTGACCCTGTTGTAGGGTCTAGTCTGGAAAGCGCCCAGCCCAGTTTATACCTATGCTGGGAGTGTAGAATTACACACACAGGTATTTGTTTCCAACATATTTGGTGTCAAGTTTAAATTAAGCCAGGACTGCTCAACTTCAGCCCTCCTGCAGATGTTGGCCTGCAATTCCCATAGTCCCTGGCTATTGGCCATTGTGGCCGGGGATTATGGGAGTTGTAGTCCAAAAACAGCTGGGACACCCAAGTTGAGCAAGCCTGATTTAAGCCTTAGCCACTATGCTGGGGGTTTCCAACCTTGGGCTCCCAGATGTTGCTGGACTACAACTCCCATCTTTCCCAGCCATAATGGCTGCGTATTCCAAAGCCCCAAGGCAGCCACAGAGAAAGCCCACTCCTGGGTTGCCACCAAATGAGCCGGTGGCAACTGTAACCGGACCTCTCCAGAAGATCGTAACAGGCGGCAAGGTTCATGACAAAGGAGGCGCTCTCTTAACTACCCTGGACCCAAGCCATTAAGGGCTTTATAGGTAATAACTAGCACTTTGTATTTCACCCAAAAACATATCGGCAACCAGTGCAGTTCCCTTAAAATTGGCATTATGTGGTCCCTTTGAGTTGTCCCAGAGGCCAATCTGGCAGCTGCATTCTGCACCAATTGTAGTTTCCGGACTAGGTACAAAGGCAGCCCCACGTAGAGTGCATTACAGTAGTCAAGCATGGAGGTTACCAGCATACGTGCCACTGTTTTAAGGTCATTCAGAAATGGATATAAGGGTGATATAATGGATATAAATGGATATAATGGATATAAATGGATATAAGGGTTCTCTAAGGGTGATTAATCACCTGGTGTTCCAGTCTGCCATGCCTTGTGTAATAGTTAACAAAGTTGTGGCCCTTTTCTTCCATACTAAGTCTACGTGTTTTCTTGAGCTGGGGTCTGGGGACAATGTTTAATTTTTGTTTTAAAATGTTTTTAAATTGTTAGTTGTTGTTTTGTTGTTTTTAATTTGTTTTCGCTTTTCATTGTTTTATAAGTTGTTTTAATTGTAAACCGCCCTGAGCCATTTTGGAAGGGCGGTCTATAAATCAAATAAACAAACAAATAAATAAATAAATATAGCTGTTGTATCAGCCAAAGCTGATAAAAAGTGCTCATGGCCACTGCCTCAACCTGGGAAACCAGGGAGGGCTTTAGGTCCAGGAGCACTCCCAAGCTATGTACCTGATCTTTCAGGGGGAGTGAAACCCCATTCAGAACAGGCAGATATAAACCATCTCTCGGGTCCCGACCCCCCACAGTCAGTACCTCTGATTTATTTGGATTCAACTTCAGTTTGTTATCCCTCATCAAGCCCATTACCGCCTCCAAGCAGGCATTTAGAGAAGATATGCCATTTCCTGATGAGGTTGACATGGAGAAATACATGGGGTGTCATCAGCATATTGATAACACCCAGCACCAAACCTCCTGATGATCTCTCCCAGTGGTTTCATGTAGATGTTAAAATGCATTGGAGACAGTATGGAGCCTTGTGGAACTCCACACTTTGGTTCTTGCTTTGCAGAGAACTAGATTTGTATATTCCAGATGGTGCTGAACCACTGTAACACAATGCCACCCAATCCCACCTCCTTTAAGCGACCCAGCAGGATATCATGGTCAATGGTATTGAAAGCCATTGAGACATCCAAAAGGATCAGCAGTGTCACACTCCCTCTGATGATAGCCAGTTGGAGATCATCCATCAGGCTGGCCATGGCAGTCTCAACCCCATAGCCCGCATGGAAGCCAGTTTGAAATGGGTCTAGATGATCTGCATCATCCCAAACTGCCTGGAGCTGAGAGGCCTCCACCTGCTCAATCACCTTGCCCAACCATGGGAGATTGGAAAAAGGTCTGTAATTAGCTAACTCTGAGGGATCCAATGCGGATTTCGGTCTAACGCGGTCTAATAATAGCCTCATTAAGACATGGAGACATCCTGCCCTCCCTCAGAGAAGCATTTATAATATTTACCAGACCCTCTCTGATAATATAATTATCAGATGAGATAAGCCAAGTTGGGCAAGGGTCAAGAGAACAGGTTGTAGGATGCACAGTCCAAAGCAGTTTGTCCACTTCCTCAGGAGTCACAAACTGAAAATGACCCAATCTAATCCCATAAGATGAATTGCTGGACACCTCCACAGTAGACTCTGCAGTAGTTGTGGAATCCAGCTCGGCCTGAATTGGAGAGATTTTATCCGCAAAAAAGGTCATTTAAAACATCACAGCGGGTGACCGACAGTTCCAAGTTTAAATTCAAGGGGGAGGGGGTACATACTAGCTCCCTCACAACTCTAGACAGCTCAGCTGGATGTGACTTTGTGGAAGCAATGCAGGCAGAAAAGAACCGCTTCTTTGCTGCCCACCTGCCAGAGCGTAGATCTTCAAATGTGCTCTGTGTTGTGCTTGATCAGACTCACGCCGAATCTTCCTCCACTTGTGCTCTAATTGTCTACCTCGCCACTTCAGTTCCCGTCATTTTTGCAGATAGATGATGGTTTCAAGCGTGATAGAATAAGGAAAGCAGAAAGGAAGTTTTTCTCCCTTCCCTTGCATAATGGAAGGGTGGGACGGCACATCTGTACAGGTTCTTCCTGTTTGCTTTTATGGTTTCAAATGCATTGTACAACAATGCTTCACAAGAATGTTCTAGAAAGAAATATGTTCTGCCACCCCATCTTTTCCTCTCCAGGAGATTTAGTCTTAGTCATGGATTTTCCTTTAATCCAGGGGATTTTAGACTTGGGTCCCCAGATGTTGATCCAGGCCAGCTTTTGAACTGTGCTTTAGTTACTTTTATTCCAGTCCTGGTGGGGCTAACTAACAGCCAGCAGCAAGAGCATGGAAAAGCAGTCTGCACTTGCCTCTCTGTACATAATATCTATTTCATTAATTTATTTATTTTTAAAATTTTTACATTTTATATCCTGCTCTTCCTCCAAGGAGCCCAGAGCGGTGTACTACATACTTATGTTTATCCTCACAACAACCCTGTGAAGTAGGTTAGGCTGAGAGAGAAGTGACTGGCCCAGAGTCACCCAGCAAGTATCATGGCTAAATGGGGATTTGAACTCGGGTCTCCTCAGTCCAAGTCCACCCCACTGCCTTGTCGTTCATACTACCACTCTTTCCCGTGGCTTCTACATACTATATCTCGTATTATCCTCAGCCACAATGGCCATGCTGGAGATTATGAGAGTAGTAGTCCAACTGCATCTGGGGTCTCAAGCCTGGGAAGGAACCCCTACCTTCACTTGTGTGCATTTGACTTGATTACATGAACTAAATTAAGGATTTTCTTCAGTAACATTTTCCCAAGGCTGCCTTTCTTGTCAGGACTGCTATTATCTGCACAACTGAAATGTATGCTAAATAATTAGATTAATTGCATACGAACACTATACCTCTATGACTCACATGCCTTGTTCCTGCATGCTGCTCCTTGCAGTGATTGTGTAACCCAGTGAAGAAGATCTGTACAATTGCAACTATGTGGATTCACGTAGGGGGTGTCTGTTCTCAACTCCAAGAGAGAAAATATATTTTATTTTATATCTGGTGGTCATGGTTATTAGAGAAGAATAAGAAGCACTCGAGGGCCACATCCGATGCTGCATTTTATGTAACCATAAAGGGATGTGGGCAAACAATTGATAAAAAGAAATGAGGCTTTCTCATGCAGTAACAGTCAAGTAGGAGCCTGAGATGTAGGAACAGCAGAGAATGGGAGGAGAGGTGGTATTGAGGTAAAAGTGTCGTTGAGTCGGTGTCGACTCCTGTGGTTGTCTTCGACTCCTGTGGTTGTCTTTGGTAGAATACAGGAGGGCTTTACCATTGCCTCCTCCCATGCAATATGAGATTATGCCTTTCAGCATCTTCCTATATCGCTGCTGCCCAATATAGGTACCAGCAGGGATTCGAACCAGCAACCTCAGGATTGCTAGGCAAGTCATTTCCCACTGCGCCATTAGGTGGCTTGTATTGTGGTAGAAAGCATGAATTGTCCCTTTTGCTAAACAGGGTCTGCCCTGTTTGCATTTGAATGGGATACGTGTGAGCACTGTAAGATATTCCACTCAGGAGATAGGGGGCACTCTGAGAAGAGCATCTAGGTTCCAAATTCCCTCCCTGGCACCTCCAAGATAGGTCTGAGAGAGACTCCTGCCTGAAACCTTGGAGAAGCTGCTGCCCATCTGTGTAGTGCTGAGCTAGATGGACCAATGGTCTGACTCAGTAGAAGGCAGCTTCCTATGTTCCTAATGTCCTTACAGCTTTGAAAGGTCCTTCTACGATTACTGGCTGACATGCAGAGCAAAGAGGCACCGGTGCAGTGAGAGAGCAGCCTAGCAGAATTGCACTGGTTCAACAGGGGCCATTTTTTATGCCCTCTCCTTCCCCAGGAAGCCCTTTGTGCCATTCAAAAATATGTCCCTGAGTATTGTGTGGTCCACAGGGACATATTTTCAGGTGGTCCTTTCAGGTGTGTGGTCCTCGGGGACATATTTTCAGACATTTCCCCCCTGTATGTGATATTGGGAGCTGCACAGGATTGGTTGATTGCCTTCAGTTCTTTAGCTGAATCATGGTGTGGAGTTGTATTTAAGAACAAGACTCAGCCCCCTTTGTACAGCATTGATGTCTTACATCGAAACGTTTGCTATTTTGCTACTGTACATCTGTGGTTTAGTTTTTAAGTTTTTAAACTTTTGAATGTTTTTAAACTTTTAACTTTCAATTGCGCATTAAAGAGGGTCATTGGAAAAAAGCTTTATTTTCAAGTGGCAAAGACGACTTCATGCAGAAGGGAAGGGCATCGAAAATGGCCACTTCCCTACAACACCAGTGCAGTTAGTTGGAAAGTTGTGTTAAGCTGATCTCTCGCTGCACCAGGGCATTCTTGCTTTGTATATCAGTCCCTGATTTAATCATGTCACTGGGCAGGCTCAACTTGCCTGTCCCTGTGGCATTCCACATGGCAAGTGACAGTGCCCAAGCATCACTGGCAAAGTTGTAACAAGGCCCTCTCGCCTCCTGCCGAACAACCTTGTCTGTTTTGAAAAAGTGGATACTTGATTGGTGTCCTTTAGCTTCGTTATGTCCCTCCTTGCATTCCTGGCTACCTGATTTGTGTTTATAGCCAGACATGGAAGTAGAACATGTAATTAATTATATTATATTCATAATATAGACATTTTATTAATTATATTGGGTAGCATTCAGACTATGTTTGTCAATTCAGAGGTTGCCCTGTTCTGCACCTTTTCCTTTTCTGTCTGTCTACCTTCTGCACTCCATGCATAATTTTATACACTTCGATCATGTCTCCCCTTAGTCACTTCTCTTCTGTCCTCCATGAATCTGTCTAAGCCCCTTTTAAAGCCATCTAAGCTGATGGCCATCACCACATCCCATGGCAAGGAATTCCATAGATTAATTCTGCGCTGTGTAAAAAAGTAGCCAGCATGGTGTAGTGGTTAGAGTGCTGGACTAGGACCAGGGAGACCTGAGTTCAAATCCCCATTCCGCCATGAAACTAGCTGGGTAACTCTGGGCTCATCACTTCTCTCTCAGCCTAACTTACTTCACAGGGTTGTTGTGAGGAGAAACTCAAGTATGTAGTACACCGCTCTGGGCTCCTTGGAGGAAGAGCGGGATATAAAATGTAAAAATAAAATAAAATAAAATAAAATAAAATAAATAGATAGATAGTAAAGTACTTCCGCTTGTCGGTCCTAAGTTTCCCAACCTTCAGTTTCATAGAGTGACCCCTGATTCTAATGTTGTGTGTGAGAGAGGGAGAAAAATTTCTCTCTGTCCACCCTCTCCACCCTATGCATAATTTTATACACTTCGATCATGTCTCCCCTTAGTCGCCTCTTTTCCAAGGTAAACAATTCTCGCTATTAAATATATCCTATTCCACGTTCCCTTGCCCTCCCCACATGAAATAAAACTCATGTCAGAGCCGTGTCTCTTGATTTTCTGGCTAACTTTTGTTTTTTCACTATGCTCAGCCACAGGCTGAGACAACACTTCCACTCCAATATTTTATACAGAAATATTTTGTTGTGGGTCCATAATTGTTTAATCAATTAACCAGCTAGACACATCAATTTAAATATAGGGGAATGTATCTATAGGGGGAAATGTGCAAAACAGCTGCCAATCTCCACTGTCAAGCACTCTTTTCAATCCCAGTTAAAAAAAAAAAAAGCAGGGTTTTAATATTTGTGTTCTTTCTTTTAATGGTTGTGACCAAGTCCAGGAATTCTCTCCAGCAAACGTGGCAACCCTAGATTGAATGCTCACATGAATCAAGGCTTCCCAGACATCAGACTCTGTGACCTGGTCCCTGACTACAAAAAAGAACAAGTAATGTTTTCTGGAAGTGCTGAAGTTTATTGTACTTTATTGGCTATAGTCTGAGGTATTTGCTTTTTTAATGTTTCATCAAAGTGAATAAGAAGTGCAGCAGTAAAGTTTTAAAAAAATGCTTCCCAGCAAGACAAATTTGCATTTGAGCTTACATCAAAAGAAGAAGAAGAAAGGGAAATGATATACTGAAGAAAAGCTTTGAAAACAAAGAAAGAAAGGAATAGATTATTTAGTGCTATTTATATCAGCTAGTCCAAGTGGAAAACGTACTGTTCAAATGCTTGAAGAGACTGGTGGGTAAAATGAGGACATACTAAGGCAGAATGAATCATGATGAGAGTGACTGTCTAATTACTTAAGCCCAAAGATTCCACATTGCTTCATCATCATATTGGAGAAATTTTTCTCCCTCTCTCACAACACTAGAACCAGGGGTTCTAGTGAAACCAGAACAAGGGGTGAAACTGAAGGTTGTGAGGACAGGTCTATCAATGACTACTAGTCTGGTGGCTGTGGTCCACCTCCAGCCTCAGAGGCACGATGCCTCTCCATACCAGTTGCAGGGGAGCAACAGCAGGAGAGAGGGCATGCACATACCTCTTGCCTGTGGGCTCCTCAGAGGCATCTGGTGGGCCACTGTGTGAAACAGGATGCTGGACTAGATGGGTCTTGGGCCTGATCCAGCAGGGCTGTTCTTATGTTCTTCCCAGAGACGTAAGTTTGGGCGGGGTATAAATTTGATAAACAAACAAACAAACAAACAAATGTTCTTATGTTTGTTGTATGACTGTTCGTATGCATACAATGATCAACAGATTACCAGATTCAGTGCTCAACTTCCCCCTCTGTTCCTTAGGTGAATTTATGCACATACAGTTGTTAAGTTATTATTGGTGCCCCATATCAAGAACTTAAATGTGTCAAACACTTGCCCCTTCAGAAGCACAAAATATGTTAAATGACTGGTGATAAAACTAAAGAGCTTTAGATACCTTTCCCTTCTCCCTCAGAAGCAGGAGTTGTGAGTGTGGCTGTCTTGAGGGAGTATTCTTCAAGATGAGAAATTTCCTACGCCTTTTGTTCAAGACTTTATGCGTCCATAAGGATAACTACATTTCCAACTCTTTCAGAAATAGATATAAGATGTTGCAAGTTTATTGAGCATACATGTATATTTTAGGTACCCCCTTGTTCTTCTTTGTCTAGCAGTGACTAAATAAACTCGTAAGTGTGTGAATAGAAATGGCTGACATGTCCTGCAGCATAATGTGGCAGTGCAGACTTGCTTGCATTGTTGCAGGGCTCTAAATCATCTGGTGACACTGCTGTGTGAAAGGGTGGTATCAGCACTGCTGACTCATGTGCAATTGCACATTTTGTGCTGCTACTTCCATTATTCCCAGTGGAAATGGGTGGATCTGCATTGTGCTGTGTTACACTGTGGGACATACAAGCCAATATCACAACTCCCCCCCCTCCTTGGAAGAGAGTCTGAGTAAATATTAAATTTTAAGTAATTTTTAAATGTGGAAATAATTGCTATTGGTTTTTTGTCCCAGTAGTTTGCATACATCCGGGAATCGGTCTGGCTGTAGCATCTATGAGGCTGATCAAATTACATTTTTAAAAAACCAAAAACCCCTTCCTCTTGCTCTTCAGCTTAATTAAGTTATAAACTGGAGATTTGGGGGCTTTCCTATCATGTCCCATTTTTCCTCCCCAGTGCCCCTTGTTTTGCATTAAAATTCAGTGGTCTGATAAAGCCCTGTGGAAAAGCTGAAGGCTTACAACATCATGAATCTTAGTTGGTAAAGGTTATTATGATATGATGGCATTTGCTTTCTCCTAATGGACTGACAAGGTTATCTACAATTTGTGTAATCTCACTTGACACTTAGGGCACACTGCTTGTTGTGAGCAGTTTTTCTTTGTAACTAGCTGAAAAATGGTCCTTAAAATCCCCCGCCCCCCCAGACAATCCATCCCAGTGTTGTTCATTCCAGCCACTGGAAATCTGCTCCTGGACTAAGGAGAGAGTTCTTCTTAACCTGAAAGCTATGACACAATCTTCCCCTTCGCTCTAGAAGCAACCCCTGCATTTAGCTGGAAGACTCATCCTCTTTCATGAATCTTGACTTGGTCAAATACCACCCCAGTTCAGGAAAACTTCCCAAGTTCTGGTCCTTTTCTTTGACCTGGTTCCAGGGCTTTTAAAAAGGGAAATTCAGAACTGCACAATGGTACATGAATGTAATTCATGTGCATTAGTATGAGCTGCTACAGCACCCACCTGAGCATTTTCCTTGTCTGTGCGCACACTCTTTGCTGTCTAGAGTCACATTCCATGATATTTTGAAGCGACACAGAGTGGAAAGGAGCCTCAGATCTGGGAATCTGACAGTACTGCTGCAGGAGAGTGATTTATTTATTTATTTGTTTGTTTGTTTATTAGCCTATTTATATACTGCCCCAAACTCGCATCTCTGGGTGGTTTACAATAAATTTAAAAAAGAATTCAAGCATCAAGTCATTAAACTTTAACACAATTTCAAACAATAACAGATTCTATAACTCTAATTAAAAGTCTAGATGAATACATGTGTCTTTGCAGCCTCTTTAAAAGCTTTCAGAAATGAGACAGCTCTTATTTCTGCAGGGAGTGCATTCCAAAGCCCCGGGGTGGCAACGGAGAAGGCCCATCCCTGAGTAGCCACCAGATGAGCTGGTGTTTGGGTGCATGAGGCAAGCAAAGTATGTTTGGTTTGGGTTCAGTTCCAATTTGCAGCAACCCCCCCAAACCCCAAAACAAACAAACAAAAACCCCAATCCTTTCTGCACCAGTTTTTGGGTGTGCAATTGGTTCAATTGATTCCCTGGTTTGAAATCATTGTCCAACTGTTGTTACTATTTTTATAAAAGAGCTTAGGTTGCATCTCTCATGGCCACAGGATAGGTTCCTTCCTGCTAATGTGCAGGGCCATCAATTATTAATGTGCACTTTTAAACATTACATGGGCTGGGGCCATCTGTAGTCTTTCCCATCAGTGTGAATGGAGTCTTTGATTCAATATTAACCACACAGGAAATACAGAGTAGGTGGAACAGTTACATGCCTGACTCAGAAGGCAAAGCTTCCGAAAGGCTTTATGTCTGAGATGAATCTCTACAGAGGACATGCCATGGTATGAACAGACGGCCTCTATAAAACAAGTTCGTTAGTTTTAAGCACGTTGGGCAAAACCCATTATTAGCATCACCTCTTCGCTTCAAAGGAAGGAGACCAGGGAAAGTTTGACCTGCTGCCCTGAAGAGCGTTTGCTCTATTATGAATCAGAAGTGTTCGCAGATTTATAGTGCACTACATAAAAGGCATGTTAAGCCTACAGTCCAATCTTAAGCACGTTTACTTGGGAAAATATGACTCGTTTAATTTCAACAGGCTTACTGTGTGTATTATAAAATGCGCTTAAGCCAAGGGGTCTCCAGCGTGGGAGCCCAGGTGTTCACAGGATAATAGAATGTTAGAGTTGGCAGGGAGCTTGGAGGTCATCTGGTCTGACCTGCTGCTCTGTGAAGTAAACTGTTATAGCATCCCTGACAGATTGGTTGCCCAGCCTCTGTTTGAGAACCTCCAGTGAAGGAGATTCCACCATTGCACAAGGCAAGCTGTTCCACTGCTAAACAGCTCTTACACTTATTGGTTTGTCTAAAGCCTAGCCTAGATCTGCTTCCTAGTAATTTCAATCAATTGGTTCCAGTCCTGCCCTCCGGAGCAATGAACAGAGAAGACGTCTGTTCCTTCTTCTATGTGGCAGACCTTCATATATTTGAAAATGGCTATCATATCTCCCTTTAGTCTTCTCTTCTCCAGATTTCTCTAGTTCCTTCAACCATCCCTCATAGGACTTAGGAACATAGGAAGCTGCCATATACTGAGTAAGACCATTGGTCCATCTCGCTCAGTATTGTCTACACAGACTGGCAGAGGCTTCTCCAAGGTTACAGGCAGGAATCTCTCTCAGCCCTATCTTGGAGATGCCAGGGAAGGAACTTGGAGCCTAGATGCTCTTCCCAGAGTGGCTCCATCCCCTAAGAGGAATATCTTACAGTGCTCACACTTCGAGTCTCCCTTTCATATGCAACCAGGGCGGACCCTGCTTAACTTAAGGGGACAAGTCATGCTTGCTACCACAAGACCAGCTCTCTTCCCTGAAAGTAAAGTTGTGCCATAGAGTCGATGTTGACTCCTGGCGACCACAGAACCCTGTGGTTGTCTTTGGTAGAATACAGGAGGGGTTTACCATTGCCATCTCCCGCGCAGCTTGAGATGGTGCTTTCAGCATGTTCCTATATCACTGCTGCCCAATATAGGTGTTTCCCATAGGAAATTCCCATAGTCTGGGAAACATACCATCGAGGATTCGAACCAGCAACCTCTTGCTCTCTAGGCAAGTTACTTCCCCACTGTGCCATTAGGTGGCTGTTAGGTGGACTTGTGAGGAATGGTTGAAGGACTTGCGAGACACCCCCTTCAACATCTTCGTTCCCCTACGCCGAACTCATTCCAGATTACCAATGTCCTCCTTAAAATGCAGGGTCACGGTATTATGCACTGGAAACAGTATTCCAAGTGAGGTCTGACCTATCAGGGTCAGAGCTATCGGGGAGCACTTAACAAACTATTCAGGTTTTTCATGGTGAGAGTGTAGCCCAATTTATATCCAAGGTAAAACAAATCCACTTTTTGCATTGGTATTTGGAGGCATGAGAACAGCCCTGCTGGATCAGGCACAAGGCCCATCTAGTCCAGCATACTGTTTCACACAGTGGCCCATCAGATGCCTCCAGGGAGCGCACAGCCAAGAGATATCTGCATGCCCTCTCTCCTGCTGTTGCTCCCCTGCAACTGGTATTAAGAGGCATCATGCCTAAGGCTGGAGATGGCCCATAGCCATCAGACTAGTAGCCACTGATAGACCTGTCCACCATGGATCTGTCTAAGTCCCTTTTAAAGCTATCCAAGCTGGTGGCCATCACCACATACCAAGGCAAGGAATTCCATAGATGAATTATGCGCTGTGAAAAAGCACTTCCTCTTGTTGGTCCTAAGTTTCCCAACTGACCCCTGATGCTAGTGTTGTGAAAGAGGGAGAAAAAATTCTCTCTGTCCACCCTCTCCACTCAATCATGTCTCCCCTTAGTCGCCTCTTTTCAAAGGTAAAGAGCCCCAGATGCTGTAGCCTAGCCTCATAAGGAAAATACTCCAGCCCCTGATATTTTTGGTTGCCCTCTTCTGCACCATTTCCAGTTCTATAATATCTTTCTTAAGATACGATGACCAAAGCTGTTATATATTTTTGCTAGGAGATTGGCCGTTTCATGTTTGGTTCCTTCAGAACTCTTGGGTGGATGCCATGTGGCCCTGGCGATTTGTTAATTTTTAGTTTTTCAAGACACTTTAGAACATCTTCCCTTGTCACGTCAAATTCACCCAGTTCCTCAGCTGCTGAACCTGAAAAGCTCCATTCTGGAGAGGCGATATCGTCAATATCCTTTGCGGTGAAGACACATGCAAAGAACTCATTCAGCTTCTCTGCAATCTCCTTATCCTCCTTAATAATCCCTTTCACACCCTCATCATCTAAAGGTCCAACTGCCTCCCTGGCAGGTTTACTACTTCTGATATAATTAAAGAAGTTTTTGTTATTCCCCTTATTCCTCAAACTCTCTCTTTGCATCCCTTATTGTGCCCTTGCATTTCTTTATGTTCCTTCCTGTTCTCTTCATTTGGGCAGGACTTCCATTTTCTGAAGGAATTATTCTTCCCTTTTATAGCTTCCCTGACCCTGACTCTACTTGTTTTTGCCATGCTGGCGTCCTCCTGAACTTGGTGGTGCCTTTCCTCCTTCTTGGTATACATTCCAACTGTGCTTCTAGTACTGTGGTTTTAAATAAGCTCCATGCTTTCTGGAGTGATTTGACCCTCCTGACTTTCCCTTTCAACTTCTTTCTTACCAGTCCCCTCATTTTTGAACTTCCAACTCACAGTAAACTCGCTGTGAAGCCTGCTGTGTGAAAAATGCCCTTGCCCAACCAAGGGAGGTTGGAGACCATTAAGCATTTTAACCTAGCAACAAACCATGCAAAATGCTTTGAGAGAAAGTAACTTTACAAATCCAGAGAGGATACTTTAAAATGCTTTCGCACTGTGTCCACACAAATATCAAATGTTGACACTGCAGTTGCTATTGTTATGTGGTATATGAAAATGAGAACTGAGAACAGTTATGTTCCCAGTGGGTTAATTCAAATGTCACTTTATAGTAGGTACTCCGGAAGCTAGAATCGCTCAACCCTTTACATAGCTGCCAAAATATCACCCACAAACCCAAGATACCACATTGTAATGATGGAAACGCATACATTTTATGCCTACTCAAATCTGTGGATCTCCTGTGTTAGTGTTTTAAAATAGAAGTTATTTCCTTTCCCAGAGGAATAGCATTTTGCACATTTTCAGGGGCATGGAACCCGTGAAAGGAGAGCTGGTCTAGAGAGGAGAGCTGGTCTTGTGGTAGCAAGCATGACTTGTCCTCTTAGCTAAGCAGGGTGTGCCCTGATTGCACATGAATGGGAGACTAGAAGTGTGAGCACTGTAAGATATTCCCCTCAGGGGATGGAGCCACTCTGGGAAGAGCAGAAGGTTTAAAGTTCCTTCTCTGACTTCTCCAAGATAGGACAAGATATTTTTTTTTGATAGGACAAGATTTTTTATTGATACTCCAAGATAGGGCTGAGAGAGATTCCTGCCTGCAACCTTGGAGAAGCCGCTGCCAGTCTGTGAAGACAATACTGAGCTAGATAGACCAATGGTCTGACTCAGTATATGGCAGCTTCCTGTGTTTCTATGAAGCCCCCTTTGTTGTTCTCCCTGTGGAAAAGGTACTCAGTCATGCTCAGAGTGTTTGAAATCAGACATTGGCAAGTGATCACCAGTTCAATCTTTGGATAATGCTGCAGTTCTAAAACACAATACTGAACATTGAATAATAATGACATTGAATAATAATAATATTGAAGGAGTTAATGGCTAAACTAGAATCTACAAGCAAGTGTGATTCTATTTGTTTAGGAGTCAACCATGTCAAGAGATTTCTTTTCCACTACAGGTTAAAATCAAAGCTAGGAAAATTGTGTTCCTGTTTGGTACTGCTGTGGTGAATGACTGCTGTGAATACCTTTGGGCTTTGCACAGAAATGGTAGTCTTTACCTCTTGCGTTTCCCCCCTCTGTAGCTATGATTCCAAACACTATGCATGTCCATATGTGGAATAATCATTAAAAAGAGAAAAAAAGACCCAAGGGCAAAGTGCTTCTGAACATGTGCAAAATACCATTGCTTTAGGAACTGAAATAGCTTATCGGCCGTCTGAGGATAACATTTAATGCATCTGATGAAGTGGCCTCTCTGTTGTTCAAGAAACCTTAAACCACAGTAATCTGCAAGTCTTTAATAAGGTGCCACAGGGTTCTTTCTACCGTAAATTACGTTTAGGATTGGCCTGCCAAAGCTGCAGCAAGTTTGATTATATGTGGCTGCTGCTGATAGGATTGATATGATTTTTGTGCTGCTCTTTATAATGGAGCGATTTTTATTGCTTTTATTTAGGGTTTTTTTAAAAAATGATTGTTTCTATATACTTACATTTTATTTAAAATGTCTTTTGCATTTTAAAATAAAGAGAATCAAAAGCCCTCCTGAAACGGAAAGAACTCTTTTCTGGATAAACCCCAGTTTATTCACAGAGCAGACGCGTTGTTGTCTGTATGTGTGTGTGGCGGCGGGGAATCTCAAGGATGAAGAAATGTGCCATAAGCTGTCCAAGACGACACGAAAGCGGCCACCGCCAGAAATGTGTTCCTCTTTAAAGTACGACTGGATGCTTGACCCTAATTTCATTTTGTACCGGGCGGGGAGATGTATTAAAAGCTTTATTATGTGAGAACGTGGCCATATTCCAAGGCTCTACTACCCAGGTGTCATCCTCTAATGGGGAGAGACGAAGGTTCCCTCTTCACAGCCAAAAAAATGGAAAAAGAATTAGGACGGGAAAAGCGCCCCCAAAGCCCGTGCCCCTCCCCCACCCTTGCCAAGGGACCTTAGCAACAAGAGGTCCGAGAGCGCGCGGGACTGCGCCTGCGCACTGTCGTGCTACTCCGCCTCCGCAAGCCCGGCCGCCCGTCTCAGAGCAAAGGGGTGGTCTCTTCCGGTTCATGTCGGAGCAGAGGAAGCCGGGCGGCCATCTTGGACTATCCGGGAGCGGCGGCGGTGCTGCTGCTGCCTGAGGGGGAAGCGCGGGAGCCTGTTCGCCTGGGTCTCCGCGCCTCACGCGTAGAGCGCGGCCCGGGGCTGCGGCAAGAGCGCGCTGGGGAGTTGCGGCCCCGCTCTTGGCCTACCCTGAGCCCGCCCTGTTGAGCCCTGCTGCCGGAGGAGGAGGAGGCGGAGGAAGGCGATTAAGCATGAGAACCGCGGCCCGGTGAAGAGGGGCTGGGGTCCGGGGAGAGAGGCTGACGGGGAAGAAGCCGCCCTGAGTGGCCTCCGCTGCTTCCCCGGCGGGGTGCCTGAGGGAGGACGGTGGTGGAGGAGGAGCAGAAAGCGGGCCGGGGCGGCGGCGTCCCGCGTTCCCATCCTCTCTCCACAGCCTCTTACTTGGGCTGCGCTGCAGTGGCTGCAGCGCCTCGCACCCCTCCTCGCCCGCAGCCCCGTCCCTCCCTCTTGCAAGCTGCTGGCCTCTTCTCTCCCCCCAGCCCCACTCTTTCTCACACACACACCCCGCCCCATTTTGCACTTCATCAGACTCCCTCTTCTCTTTAATCCGCCGCCGCCACCTTCTAAGGATCCTAATCTGCCTGTAGGATGATCCTTGAAGACTCCTATGGGGATACAATGTTCTATGAGCAGACTGGAATATAGATGAGAAAAAGGGGTCGTGGTGGTGGTGGAAACAGCTCAAATTTCCCTCCCCACGCTCCCCGTTTCTTGATGGTGACACTGTGTAACCACTATCATGCATTAAAATCAAGATTTTTTGGTAAATATATATATACAAGTATTCGGGCGGAGGAGGGTGTTAGGATTTTTGGGGGTATTATTTTTATATAATATATAGCTGGGATTTGCCATCACAAACGGTGCTTCAGCACAAGTGAATGAAAATGTCCACTAGAACTCCGTTGCCCACGGTGAATGAACGCGACACTGAAAATGTGAGTGTACTTCAGGATTGTTCATTGTTAAACTGTGACTTGTACAGTAACTGAATGCCTTTTTAACAATTGGTGTAGAATTTCCCAGCATATAGCCCAGAATATGTTGCCTCCATTTTATGAGGTGTATGCATGATATAAGGGGTTATTAAACTGTTTTTTAAAATTGTATTTCTGAAAATTCTGCCATTTTTCCTGAAAACTCTAAAATCTGCAGTTGTATGCAATCTGTTGTATATAGTCAAAGGGTAAGGTGATAATTAAAATCCCTTCAAAGGGCAGCTTGAAATTGCTCTCTGCCCCTACTGTTATGACACTCCTTGGCTGACAGCTGGACATCTGCTAACAGATGTTTCACAGGTTGTTATGAAGAATGTTATCAATAGGGAAGCTGTTATTAAGGCCTCCTACAGGAAGCTTCTGTTCCAATTTAAACTTACACACACACTCTCTCAATTCTATGTTTCCTATTAAGCGCCCTATATTTCAGCCATACCTCTTCAGAATGCAAGGGATAAGTTAAAAATCCAACAGATGTTCTTGTGTGTTAAATGTGTTAATCACTGAAAGTGAAGCATTAATAAACACACAACAGGAAAGAATGGGTGCTTTGCCTTGGCAAAGAATGGATTGAGTGACCTAGATAACATGTCTTTCAAATCTGATTTGTATTTCTCTTAAGTGACAAATTAAGCTCTTGTGCTGGAAAGCAGTGACAGGTGATTTGAATGAGGCCTTGTCTGCCTTCAGACATAGCATTTGAGTGTTGGCTGCATAGATGCTAAAGAAAACTGCATTGCTTTTTAAATAAAAATTGTCAAACTGTTTTTATTTAGCTGTATTAAAGTAGATGTGAAAGTTGAATGTTTCTGTGGAACTTGAAAAATAAGTTGGTGTATCTGCTAAGGCACGATCAGCATGTGGTGTCACTTTAAAAGGGAAGACCATTGTGGGAATTCCTTTTGTCTAAGAAGTGTAGGGGGGTGACCATTGATACAGGATTTGTGACAAGTTATTGATTTGTCAAGTTTAATGTGGACTTTTATAATCTGTGATAGGCCCCAAGAAAGAAGACTATTATATGCAAGCCAATATATCCATTGTCATTGATTTAAAACACTTGCAACAAGCTTGGATACTGAAGTGGAAAATATGCTGAACAGAACAATTGCTGTATTGTCAAGACTGGTTTATTGGCATATTAGAGAAAACTTCACTTTAGCTCTTTATGCAGCCTGCAAAGTAAAGGCTATATAATTTATCCAAAGTTGAGTAATCAAGTGTAGAATCTTACGTGCTTCCAGCGTTGATAAAAATCAACATTTTTTTTAAAAAAAAATGGGTTTAAATGGATTTTTAAAGTTTTTAAATTGGATTTTAATTTTAAAAATTCATTAACAATTTCATCTATAGGGATGAGATATAACAGACCTGATCAATCTTATTCTGCAGGTGGTGTACATCCAGCACGCGTGCACATGCGCGCACACACACACAGAGTCAAACCCTTGCCTCCCTTCTCCCTTTAAAAGTGCAATGTCAAAGTGGTCAGTAAATGAATTGAGCAGGGGGGTGGGGGTGGAGTAGACCTGAGAGAGGAGGATTTATAAATTATTATAAATGCAAGGTTTGGGAGTGGGGAACAGAAAGTGAAAACAAAACATTTTCATGCAATTCTGAGGAAATGTTTTTGGAGCATATCATCCATTGTAGAAGGGAAATACATGACAGCAGGCTGTAAAAAGACCCCATTTGGGACTATTTTAATGAAGTTTCTGTGGGTAAGACAGGCATGTGTGCAAAATGCAAACAGTGCAACAAAGAAATGTAAGCCATGGTTGCCCAAAAGAAACAGCATTATGAGAAGTGTGTACCTTCTAAAAATGAAACCTACATCTATCTCTGTGTATTGTCTTATTAGACAATAATGTACTTTTACTAGAAAATGATGATTTTCCTGACTAGTGATTTAAATAATTAAAATTGAGTCTCTCTGTGAAGCTATTTAAATTGTGAAGCAACCCTGTGTGCTTCAGCCCAGGCCACCAAAATTTTATTTTCCAGAAAAGTATTCAAAATTGGTCACTTCTGTAATTGTCAGTATTTAAGTTTATATAAATAATTTGCCTATCTGCTTTTTGGCTAGCTAAACCACCCTAATTTTATTTATATCAGCAAGCTTATCAGGCTTAGAAATGTTTGGAGACTGCTCAAATACAGTTCTGCTGGCTGGTTATTCAAGTTCTAGACTAGAAGATTTCTTAAATTGATTTAGGGTGGTTATATATTTCTGCTTAAATGAAGCAAATGAAATGTGTGTGCTCATTTTGCACTTCTGGAAACATGTCCTGTTTTGTTTTAAAAATATAAAATGAACTCAACATAGTGTTTGATTACTTGCTTCTGGTCATATTATTACTTTGATCATGTACGAGCTTGCAGATTGAGCAAAACTGGGTTGATTGTTGAGGGTTTCCATGTGGGTAGTTGTACTGGTTTATTAAGTACCATTTGTGTTAAGGCCTGCTCTTGATCACAGAAGTATCAGACTGCAGAATGATCCTTGGCATGACTAGAGTACATGTTATTTCTCTCCTGATTGCATTTCCAGTTGAGTATAGGCATTCAAAATGTATACTTGTATTTATCCAACTAAAGTTACATGTTGTTTCCTCTTTTAATTATAATGTTCCTTTTGTACGAACTTGATGATCTTGCGAGTAAATAATGGATCTTGTTCTTGATTAAATTTTTTGCAGATGCATAAACAAAAAGTTCCTGAATTGTATTTTAGTTCAAGGGTCATAGTACCTTCAGTACTTCTTCACACTAGGAAAATATACTAATTTCTTATACCAGGAAGGTATGTAATTGAGCCAGTGCTGAGTTTTCCAAGGGTAGTTATCACCAACATCTATTGGCGAAGACAAATAATGTTTGTTACAGTTTCATAGTGGTGTCTAGAAAAGTGCTGAATGGGCATTGTTCTTGCCTGTGCTTGAAGTTGAACCACGTTGAGTAATTTTTAAGGTGAAGACAAATCCTACAAGCGAGTGCAAATCTCCATTTTTCTTCTCTAAAATCACTTGGCACAATGATATCCTGTAAAAGTGATTTAAAGTTCATATTGGTCAACTGTGAATGACCAAGGATAATTTTGTGTGCTCATAATCTGAATCACTAGCTTTGAAATCTGTGGTTCTTGATCCCTAACTCTTTATGGCTGCTTCGGTGTGTGTATAAGTGAGTTTAATCCTTGTGTTTTGGCTTATGTCTGGCTTTGCTGAGAAACTGTGTACTACACTACAACACTTGTTACTGGTATGTGAATTTTCATTTGTATCATCTCATCAAAAGAAGTGTAGAACAGGCCTTCCTTTTAGAGCTGTTCACACATTTTCTCTACAAGCAGCAACTTCCAAAGATAGGAAAACACTTGAGTGGCTTTTTACTAATAATGGAGCACATTAATTTTATTTATTTATATTTGTATGCTACCTTTTGTCCTAGGAGCCCAGGGCAGTGAGCAACAGTTTAAAAACAGAACCAAATAAAATTTCATTAAAAAATAAAGCAGAAATCGCAGACACAACTACAAGCATCTATTGGGGAATCAGAGAGGAGCCATTCATTGACTAAAAACCTGGGCAGTCTTTAATCTCTGAAAGATTGGGAGAGAGAGCCATGTGAATCTCATCTGTGGGTGAGTTCCATAGCCTAGGGGCAGTCACTGAGAAGGCCCTACCTCATATGCTTGACAAATGAATTTCAGCAGGTGGCTGCATGTGAAGCAATGCCCTCCCAGCTAACCTAGTTATGGGTAGATTTAGTTGGGAATAGGTGGTCCTTAAGGTAAATGGGGACCAGGTCGGGGCTTTAAACGTAATAACCAGCACCTTGAATTGTACCCAGAAACAAATTGGCAGCCAGTGCAGTGTCTTCAAGATAGAGTAATATGAGCATGGGAGGTGGCTCCAGATATTACTCTGTAGTAATATAGTATATACTATGCATGTTGTGTGAAGCAACTGAATTTTTTTCATTGGATAAAGTTCATTCAGCAAGACATGCACGCACACAACATCTAAGTAATTCAAGTGACTGTTACTTGTTGCATGGAATATTTCTTACATTTATATCCTACACTTTGTCCATTATGAAGGCACCATAAATGGGATTCCAGACAGTCACTTGTCCAAAGTCTGACCAGGTTTAGACCTGCTTAGCTTCAGTAAAGTGGCTGTATCTTGTACCCTCAGATCATAACCTAAGATATTGCCCATGAAATAAGTTAGTACTATTTTTACACAGGTTCACCAGCAGAAATTTTTTGACAGCTTTTTAGTTGAAATAATTAAGATCCTTGTGGAGTGACTTAATATCTTTGTATTGACTTAGGTTGACTCTGAAAGCATTATTCTAAATAGACATCTAGGAACATAGGAAGCTGCCTTAAACTGAGTCAGACCATTGTTCCATCTAGCTCAGTATTGTCTACAGCACACAGACTGGCAGTGGCTTCTCCCAGGTTTCAGGCAGGAGTCTCTTGTAGTCCTATCTTGGAAATGCCAGGGAGGGCAAGGGCATGCCTCTTTGAAGTGCATTCTGAACATTATCAAGGTTCCTACAAGCAACTACACTTATCCAGTCATCTAAGGAGTCACACATCTAGTAATCAAGAAGACACATTTGTGATGCAAAATAGAAGAAACTGGTAAAGTCAGAGCTTGTTTCACCACAGTATTTGGCAGCCCAATTCTTGTACTCCAGTCAGAAGGATGAATTTAGCTTTTGTTGCACAAGTGAAATAGCATCTTTTGAATGTGTATTCAAGATTTTCTGTGCAATGCATTTTAGTACAGAGTCTTCCTATACTAACTACAGGAAGAAACTACAAGTCAGTAGTTTTCATAGTGCTGCACTTATAATGCAGTACAGTTTCATTGATCTTTGCAAAGAGGTCTGTTTGTATGACTATCTGCAATGATGCTTTTAATTGCAGAGATTAGGATATTGCTATAGGTCCCAATCCACACTGTTCCTATTGCTGTGACATACAATGTTCTGTGTTGCTGCCCTGTCTATCTTGAAATAGTCGTGCTTGTCACATTTCTGTTTCAGGAAATTTCAAACTGCATGTGTGTTTGCATAATCCATATGTATGCATACGTATTTTACAAAATAATAATAATTATTATTCTTATTATAATTATTATTCAATTTCTCTACCATCCTTCCAAAAATGGCTCAGGGTGGTTTACACGGAGAAATAAACAAATAAGATGGAACCCTGTCCCCACAGAGCTCACAATCTAAAAAGAAACATAAGATAGACACCAGCAACAGTCACTGGAAGTACTGTGCTGTGTGTGGATAGGTCCAGTTACTCTCCCCCTGCTAAATAAAGAGAATCACCATGGTAAAAGGTGCCTCTCTGCCCAGTTAGCAGGGGTTCAGCAAGGTTCAGGACATCCTCTAGTCTACTTTGTGATGAGTGAAAAATGATGCCTGATGAGCAAAAAAAATCCTGACTAATAATTTACCAACATAGCTCAACAAGTACCAACATTTGACCCCTAATATATGAGAATGGCTGTACAGATGTCTTCTCTTCAGTCTGAGTTATATATCTGACACTGTAATCAGGTCCCAGACACAAGTATCAACTCTGAAAAACAGCCACTGTGTGACCCTCTATACTTTACAAAGTATGTGCCACATTTTCATTCATGAATGTGGATCTGCACATTCTACAGCCCTTGGTTATATGTTTCATGGCATTTGATTAAAGAAGCCATATCCTTTTGGGTTTAAGGTGTGACCTTTAGACATACTGAACTCCCAAAACTTCTATTACAGAAAACCTCTAAGGATCAAATCTTTCAATTATCTTTTGGGCCAAAATCTTGACTACTTAAAAATAACATCTGATTACGTCAGTGGCTCAAAATATAAATGGGGGGTTTGTAACACATTTCAGATCTTTGACCATTGGGTGTCCTCCTAACTTCATACATAATTACAAACAATGGCTATATGGGAATTGGACTTAGCTGGCAGTTTTATTGATGATTCAGGCTTGACTGTGTCTTGCTCTTCAGCTGCTATATTTACATTTCAGTGCTGATGTCAGTAAAAACTTGTTTTGACCAGTGAACAAAGTCAGTGTGACTTGGATAATATAGTCAATCTCAGATACAGATAACGCAGACTACAATTTTCTCCTTTGTTTTGAAAAACATCTGCTCTGAAAGTTCTTGCACTACAAAATAGCTGTTTTGTTTATATCTGGATAGTTCCTTATTCTGGAGGTATCACTTCTCCTAGCCTCTAACTCAGGATAATTCTTTATCCTTTATGACAAAAATATTCCCTTCCCAAGCACCCAGATACTCAGAATTCTGCTGTATACCAGTATATCTCTAGTATCAAACTGTGATGTTCTGTGACTAATAGTAGGTAGAATAATACTAATTACTTACACCATGGCAATATACAATATTGTTGTGATCCAAACCATTGATTGTTATTGCTGATGTAATTAAGCAGGAGCTGAGAAAAAGATAAGTACTAATGAAATAAGAAATTTCAACACTATAGTAGTCCTTTGGTCTTAAAGAGATATTTAACGTCTTTTGACTGCCAAGGTTTAACAAGCTGTTCCCATTTCTGGCTCCTTGGCATGATGATGCCCCACTCTGTCACTCTTTCCCAGACTGCAGGTTGGCGGTAGATGGGATTCTAATTTTGGAATATGTGTGCTTGCCTTTGACCTACACGATTAGACCTGCATGAGAAATACAGTTGCACTGACACATGAAAATATTACAGGAAGAAGCAAGACCTTGCTGCATATGCTGATAGCTCAGTGGATCATATACCTAGTATTTGGCAGGTCAATATTGTTAGTCCTCAAGTTAAGTGGTTGCACTAGTGTCCTGGTGTGTGCTCCCCCCCCGGTGTGTGTGTGTGCGTACATGCATGCACATACACACACCCCTCCCTTCAAAGGTTTTATTTGTTATAGTGGCTGTTTTTTCATGGAGGTAGACCAGTATAAAGATGACTGATCTATTTGTAGATTATATTTCCTCTGCTGGTTATCTTTTAAAACTGATTGTTTGGCAAGTGTGACCTGGTTAAATTGACCAATCAGTTTAACAGTCTTCGAAGCTGGCCTAGAGTATACAAATTGTATTTGCACAGTAAAATATCTTGTTTATCACTCATGTTGCTGTATGGGTTCTGGTTAACTATCTGGCTATGCCATTATCTAGCTCTTAAGTAAATTCTGCCTCACTTTCTTTTCACATTGAGATGGAGTGGAGTAGTCCAAGGTGTGTGTCTGTCTATAACATGTCCCCTTGACTCTAAAAATAGAGGCTGTTTTGTTTACAAAAGGACATTTGCCCCCACCCCCAGGATACAACAGCAAATGAGAGAGAGACTATGTAAATAATGAAAATCTTTAGTAGAAACAAGTTGTTAGTGCACGCAGAAGGGCAAAGAAGGCAAAGATACTTTATTAGCAAAAGTTTTCACAGCAGTCATGACTCTGGTAGAAAGACATATTGCACTCTCTCACTTTTGAGACCTCAAATCTCCATATAGATGTCAAGCCACCAGGTTCTGTTAACACATTTGCAGGAGTACCACATACTTGATTCATAGCTTAAATCAACCTCTTGTTTATGAGCAGAAAATATAAACTGGGGGAGAAAATTCCCCCAAGAGTGCACAAAAGCCCCAAAGTATCCAATTGTAATAAAATCCTGAGAGACCTCTGTCTTCAGTTTATTGAAATTAACACATCTCCATTTGAAGCAAAGTTGTAGAGTTTCAGGACGAGAGCATGGTAGAACACAAACTAGAATGATCAACAGTTTAGTGTGTCTGGGGTAGGGCGTAGTATAGAGAGGAGATTGAAACTGGCTGGTCACCAAGATCCAACTATAAGTAAAGCTTGGAGGGAAACTCAGGAAAAAGCACTCAGTGGTCCATTTCCAGGTGCCCTGCCCTGCTACACAGGTGATGATTGGAAAGGGCAGGACTTGTGCTCCTTTAAAAAGGAGTGGTTTGTCTTGCCCATCATTTAATCATTAGGTTTCACTGACCTGGACTTCCAAAAAGCTTTCAACAAAGTTTATCATCAAAAACTCTTGAGAAAACATAGCAGTCATGGGATAAGGGGACAAGTACATGTGTGGATTGATAACTGGTTGAAGGACAGGAAACAGAGGGTAGGGAAGTAAGAAGTTGGGTCCCCCAGCGATCTGTATTCAGACCGGTGCTAGAATTTGAGGTAAGCAGCCAGATTTGCAGATGACACCAAACTCTTCCGGGTAGTGAGATCCATAACAGATTCTGTAGAGCTCCAAAAGGATCTCTCCAAACTGGGGGAGTGGGTGACAAAATGACAAATGCGGTTCAGAGTTGGCAAGTATAAAGTGATGCATATTGGGGCAAAAAACCACAAACTAGCTTCAAGTATACTCTGATGGGACCTGCGCTGTCGGTAACTGATCGGGAGAGGGATCTTGGGGTCGTAGTAAACAGCTCATTGAAAGTGTCGACTCATTGTGCGGCAGCTGTGAAAAAGGCCAATTCCATGCTTGGGATCATTAGGAAGAGAATTGAAAATAAAACTGCTAATATTATAATGCCCTTATACAAAACTATGGTGTGACCACACCTGGAGTACTGTGTACAATTCTGGTCACCACTTCTTAAAAAAAGACATTGTAGAACTGGAAAAGGTGCAGAAGAGGGCAACCAAGATGATCAGGGGCTTAGAGCACTTTCCTTATGAAGTCAGGCTATAACACCTGGGGCTTTTTAGTTTAGAAAAAAGACAACTGTGGGGAGACGTGATAGAGGTCTATAAAATCATGCATGGTGTGGAGAAAGTGGATAGAGACACATTTTTCTCCCTCTCACATAATGCTAGAACCAGAGGTCATCCCACGAAATGGATTGCCAGGAAATTTAGGACCCACAAAAGGAAGTATTTTTTTCACACAACGCATAATCAACTTGTGGAATTTTCTGCCACAAGATGTGGTGACAGCCAACAGCCTGGAAGGCTTTAAGAGGGGTTTGGAAAACTTCATGGAGGAGAGGTCTATCAATGGCAACTAGTCTGAGTGCTATAGGCCACTTCCAGCCTCTAAGGCAGGATACCTCTGAATACCAGTTGCAAGGGAGTAACAGCAGGAGGGAAGGCATGCCATCAACTCCTGCCTGTAGACTTCCCAGCAGCACCTGGTGGGCCACTGTGTGAAACAAGATGCTGGATTAGATGGGCCTTGGACCTGATCCAACAGGGCTGTTCTTATAACTTCCTCTAAAATTATTTAAAATCTGCCCAGTCCTTTTGTGGGGAAGCTCCCTTAGAAATCTAGGAATGTATTGGCTCAACCTATGGATAATGAAATTCTTCCAGGTAGGCATACTGGTGACCATGGTTCTGGTTCCCAGAATCTCAAAATAAAGTGTGCCATCAAATCAGTGTTGTCACCTGGCGACCACAGAGCCCTGTGATTGTCTTTGGTAGAATACAGGAGGGGTTTACCATTGAGATGATGCCTTTCAGCATCTTCCTATATCGCTGCTGCCTGATATAGGTGTTTCTCATAGTCTGGGAAATATACCAGTGGGGATTTGCACCAGCAACCTCTGGCTTGGTAGTCAAGCCGTTTCCCCGCTGCGCCATTAGGTGGCTAGCTACCAGAACCTACTCAGTCTCTTCTAACAGTTTTGAAAACAAAGGTTCAAATCATGAGCAGCCTACTAGCCTAGCAAGCATAATGATTTGAACCTTTGTTTTCAAAACTGTTAGAAGAGACTGAGTAGATTCTGGTAACTAGAGCCACACCAGTATGTCTACCTGGTAGAGTTTCATCAGCCATAGGTAGAGCTACTCTGGTGACAGAAACCTGGAGGAAGTTGAGACCCTTTGATGAAAAGGACTTGAAAGGAAGGAGGAAGAGGAGTCTGAATGTCATGGTGTTGGGGACAAAGGAAGTCTTGAGAGAAGGGGAGTGTAGGAAGATGAGAGGAGGATGAGTAGTGGATAGAGTGTGCTGAGAGATGGGAACTGTGTGAAAAGCTGCAGGTATGAGGTGGAAGCAGATGACAATCTGAGTGTAAACCTAGTATGTAACCCATGACCTGAGCAACTATGATGTTGCAATATTTGGGAAAGAGAAGTTCATCTTGACCTTAAGAATAGAAAGATCTGGGGTTTTTTTCCTCTTGGGAAGAGTTCAAAGAGATGGGGAAGCCTGCACTTTCTAATAAACCTTATTCAAGAAGCCATTTCCCCCCTGAATTCTTATTAATTTCCAGTTTTCATACTCTGCATATGTGATTATGTAAGAACAGTCTTGTTGGATCAGATTTAAGGCCTGTCTTGTCCAGCACCCTGTTTCACACAGTGGCCCACCAGATGCCCCGGGAAGCCCACAAGCAGGAGATGAAGCCATGTGCCCTCTCCTGCTGCTGCTCCTCTGCAACTGGTATTTGGAAGCATTCTGGAACTGAACATGAGGGTAACCCTTTAATAACTATCAGGATTAGTAGCAATTGATAGACTTGTCCTCCATGAATTTGGGGCTAATTTGACTAAGCCCCACTTAAAGCGATCCAAGCTGGTGGCCACTGTCACATCACTTGGCAAAGAATTCCATACATTAATTGTGCACAGTGTGAGCACTGTGTGAAACAGTATTTCCTTTTGTTGGTCCTAAATTTCCTGCCAGTTTCCTGGGATGACCCCTGGTTCTAGAATTGTGAGAGCGGAAGAAGAACGTCCTATCCATGTTCTCCAAATCATGCATATGTCTCCCCTTTGTCATGGTTTTTCTAAACTAAAAACCCCAAATGTTGTAGCCTTACCTTGTGAGGAAGGTGCTCTAGCCCCTGATCATCTTGGTTAATGTCTTCTGTACCGTTTCCAGTTCTATAATTTTTTTTTTTTTTTTGAGATACGGCGACCAGAACTGTACCATATATGCTGACTATTCTTAAATACTATAACTTTGGTATTTCTCAAGTTCATGGTTTTGCAATACTTGGAATGTTTTAAATAGGGAATAGAAGTCAGAATAAGGATTCAAAATGCTCTTAGCAGGCTCGAACACAGAAAAAAGCAGCAAGATGAAATTCAGCATAGAGGAATGTACAATCTTGCATTTAGGTAAGAGAAATCAAATGCACAAGTAAAGGAAGAGGGAGACCTGTCTTGGCAGCAGTACATGTGAAAAGCATCTAGGTGACTTCAAGGCTCACAAGCTGAACTCAAACCAGCATTGTGATGCAGCTGCTGGAAAAGCTAATGTGATCTGGGCTGCATTAACAGAAGCATAATGTCTAGATTACAAGAAGTAATTAGTCCACCTTATTCTGTTTTGATCAGATCTCACTTGGAATACTGTGTCCAGTTCTGGGCACTGCATTTTAAGAAGAGCATTGATAAACTAGAACAGGTTCAAAGGAGGGTGACAAAGATGGTGAGAGATCTGGAAACCAAGTCCTGTGAGTAATTGTTGAAGGAGCTGGTTATGTTTAGTTTGGAAAAGACTAAGGGGAGACATAAATCTTCAAACATCTGAAGAGCTATTGCATAGAAGGAGTAGTGGCTCTGTTGCTCCCAAAGGTAGGAGTAGAACCAATGGGTTGAAATCACAAGAAAGCAGATTTAGTCAAGCCACTAGGAAGAAATTCTAGGAGGTGTTTGCCTCCTCCTCTGGAGGCTTTCAAGAGCTGAATAGCCATAAGAAGATAAGAACAGCCCTGCTGGATCAGGCCCAAGGCCTATTTAGTTCAGCATCCTGTTTCACACAGTGGCCCACCAGATGCCGTTGGGGAGCTCACAGGAAAGAAATGAAGGCTGTCGACTAGTCTCATAAGGAAGGTGCTCCAGGCCCCTGATCATCTTGGTTGTCCTCTTTTGCACCTTTTCCAGTTCTACAATATCTTTCTAAAAATACAGTGACCAAAACTGTACACAGTGGTCCAGCTGTGGCTGGCCATACCATAGATTTGTATAAGGGCATTATAATGATAGCATTTTTATTTTCAACCCCCTTCCTAATGATCCCTAGCACAGAATTGGCCTCTTTTCACAGCTGCTGCACACTGAGTTGACACTTTCATCAAGCTGTCTACCACGGATCTCACAATCTCTCTCCTGGTCAGTCACTGACAGCTCAGATCCCATCAGCGTATGTGTGAAGTTGGGGTCCCCCCCCACATATGCATCACTTGATGCATTTGCCATTTTGTCACCCACTCCCCCAGTTTGGAGAGATCTTTTTGAAGCTCCTCACAATCTGTTGTGTATTTCACTACCCTAAATAGTTTAGTGTCCCCTGCAAATTTGACCTCTTCACTGCTTACCCCAACTTCTAGATCATTTATGAACAAGTTAAAGAGCACTGGTCCCAGTACCTATCCCACTTCCTACTCCTCTCCATTGTGAAAACTGTCCATTTATTCCTTCCCCGTTTCCTGTTCTTCAACCAGTTACCGATCCACACATGGACCTGTCCCCTTATTCCATGACTGCTAAATTATACTCAAGCCTTTGGTGGGGAACTTTGTCAAAAGCTTCTTGGAAGTCCAAGTATACTATGCCAACCGGATCACCTTTATCCACATGTTTGTTGACACACTCAAACAACTCCAAAAGGTTAGTGAGGCAGTACTTGCCCTTATAGAAGCCATGCTGTTCTTCTTCAGCAAGGCATTTTCTATATGTTTAACAATTTTGTCCTTAAGTATGCTTTCCTTCTATTTACCTGGCACCGAAGTTAAGCTGACCAGCCTGTAATTTCCCGGATTCCTTTCTGAAAATTGGAGTTACGTTCGCTACTTTCCAGTCCTCTGGTACAGAGCCTGATTGTACAAGTTATATATTTTTGCTAGGAGATCAGCACATTTGAGTTCCTTCAGAAATCTTGGGTTCCTGGCGATTTGTTAATTTTTAGTTTTTAAAGATAGTTTAGAATATATTCTCTTGTTACCTCAAATTGCTTACTTCTTCAGCCTTTAAACCCGAGAAGCTCAATTCTGGAGAGGGTATATGGTCAGTATCCTCCTCCATCTGGGATGCCATAGTAAATTCCTGTACTGAGCAGGTGTGGACTAGAAGACCTTGGAGGTTCTTTCTGACTCTAAAATGCTGTGATTTTTTGCAAATGGAGAGCTCAGTATTCAGGGCCTTGCAGGGAAGATTGGTACATAAGACCAGGGGTTGCATGGCATTGTGTCCTCTTCTGGACACAATTACTGGGTACAATTTCAGTGGAAAGTACACCCAGTCATTTTTCATATAGAAACCTAATGTAAATCTGATGCAGTGAGAGACTGGAATATAGGGAGAAACTTGTACTGCCTCCTGCATCTGTCTTTGAGAGGTCTTATCACATACTGCTTATAGATGTTTCCCTGCAGTCTTGGAGCTGGAATAATGTAGAAAATGTCTGGATACCAATATCAAATTTGTATGCACTATCATTGCACTTCTTAGTGTCTGGGATTTGTCATTTACTTTTAAAAAAATCAATTGTCTATATCTGGTGGTGGTGCAGGGAGGAGGGTAATCAGACTTTGTAATATTCAGCTAGATTCTGTTTTGAGTGTACAGGCCCTCTGCCTATGGATCTTCTTGTATAGCCAAACAATTTCTATCCATATTCGTGGGTACAGCTTGTGTTATTTTGCTCTTTCTTGCAAGTATCATTATAGTGTGATGTATTTTTTTTAACTTCTGTAATAGACGCATTTGAGAGCCTAACTAATATTGAGAGATAAAGTGAAAATAGGTCCCTTTATCTGTATTGTACACTAAATGAATAAACTTCTATTTTTAAAGCTTGATTTTAGTTCGGCTCTCATATGCTTTTGTGATTTTACATTCTTGTAGAACTGCTTTTTTTTTAACTTGCAAAATCACAAAAACATATGAGAGCTGAACTAAAATCAAGCTTTAAAAATCTGTATCTAGTAGTGAAACGGAAGTGATTGATAGCTCTTTTTGTTGTTGCCAGCAGGTTCTAAATAACAGCTGTAGAAACTAGGGAGAATTATTCAGTGCTCACTCTGGTATAGACTTGAAATGGGGAGTTGGAGGAAACAACTGATAGAGATGTTTGCATACTGCGTGCTGTTGAGAAAGAACATAAAAACAGTCCTGCTGGATCAAGCCCAAGGCCTGTCTAGCCCAGCATCCTGTTTCACACAGTGGCCCACCAGATGTCCTTGAGAAGCCCACTGGCAAGAGATGGATGATGGCATGCCCCCTCTTCTCTTGGTACTTAGAGTCCTCTTGCTTCTGAGGCTGGAGGTGGCCTATAGCCACCAACTAGTAGCCATTGATAGACCTGTCCTCCATGAATTTGTCCAAGCCTCTCTTAAATCCATGCAAGCTAGTGGCCATCACCACATCCTGTGTCAGATAATTCCATAGATTAATTATGTGCTGTATGGAAAAAGTACTTCTTTTTGTCTGTCCTAAATTTTCTGGCCTTCAGTTTTATGGGATGCCCTTTTGCCCAAAAAGCTTCACATGCTCCCTAGTCAGTGCTTTGTCTCAGAATCAAATGCTTTGGAAGAAATCATCCCAAATATTAAACTCTGTAATATAATATGATGTTTCTGGATTAATGGTTTATGTTGGAGATGTAACTTCCCCCTGGCCCATAACTCCAACAAATCCAATATCACACTCTCAATGGGGCAGACCTCTGCCTGTGAAATTGTTTCTGTCTGTAGAGCAGACAGTGTACATGTGGTCAGGGCAAGCATAGATGTTACTTGGTAGGGTGGAGCAGAAGACACACGCAGTCCATCCAAAATGATTGTGCACACTTGCCCTTAGATGTATATTACATCTTCGCGTAATCACACAGTATTCTGGAGTAACTAAACGTACTACTTTGTTCTGGAGGTGAACTACTTGCAGATATTCTCTACCCTGCTGATTAAAATATTAAGATTCATGTAGGCTTTTTACTGTAGATTAAGTATTCGAGAGATAGTTTTAGGATAGCAAGTGATACTCTTCCTGAATATATGAATCTGCTCTTGTGTAGTGTTGCATGTTTTGGTGAGCATTTATTTATTTATTTGTCAAATTTGTACACCATCCCAAACTTTAGTTACTGGGTGGTTAACAATAGCATAAAACCAGTTAAAAATGTATACAAAAAACTTAAAACAACTCAACAATTAAAAATAAACTAGAGATTAAAACCTAAAAAATTTAAGAAGCTAAGAAAGCTTGGGTGAAAAGATGGGTTTTCAGGTGTATTTTGAAAATTGCCAGAGATGGGGAGGATTGTATCTCAGCAAGGAGTGCATTCCACAATCTCGGGGCAGCGACTGAGAAGGCCCGTCTTTTTGTAGTCACCAAACGAGTTTGTGGTAACTGGAGACGGACCTCCTTAGACGACCTCAATGGGCGGCGGGGCTTGTAGTGAAGAAGACACTCTCTTAGATATCCAGGGCCTAAGACATTTAGGGCTTTATAAGTTATAACTAGCACTTTGTATTTTGTCCAGAAACCTATTGACAGCCAGCTCCATCAGTAAAGGAGTAACATAGTCTCTCTGAGATGACTTCCCTACAGAACACAATTTAAAACAATTCTGATGAGTAAATATATTTTTCCAAACCTGCTCACAAAGTTTGTTTTGTAATAGAGATTTTCTGTTGCTCTAGTGGGTGTATAATGTGTCGCTCAGGTTTTCCATCTTCTAGAACCTCTGTAGAGTAGCAGTCAATTGTGAATCTTGCTAGCTGATTGATGTTATCCTTGTAAGCTGTTGCTAATGCATGACTATGATTATGCTCGCAATATGTACAGTTTTAAAGTAAGCACAAGTATTGCCCAAAGAAACATCCACTGCTGCCTTACCCATGGTTTTTATTTTTACGTTTCCCTTTTTCTCTTTCTCTATCATGCTTATTTCACATTGAGAAAGGATGCTGGAACATCGGTAGGGGAAAGCTTTTGTGAAAAGGTGGGTCTTAATTTTTTCTTCTAAAAGCAGACTTTGCTCTGTTACCAATTTATTTCTCTTTTCTTTGTTGCCTTTAGTCTTATCACTCCAGAAGAGAAGATCTTTGTCAGTTGCTGACAGAGAAGTAGCTTGTGAAATTGCTAACCCTGTCCATAAGCATTGTGTAGACTTCAGGTTTTGGAACTGAGACTATGACTCCTTCACAAGGACAAGGCCTACAACCCTTCTCTTCTTGGGATTGCTCTCCTACAAGCAGAGCTTGTCAGCTTTTATCTGTGCTACTCTATCCTCGTACACTGCTGACTTCTCACTACCTGCCTGAGTCAGAGATTCTGGATCCATTTCCTACTGGGAAAAATTTGAATAGAAATGAAAGGAAGGAGTCAGCTGTTTCATCTTATTTTCAATGTTGGCTCTCCCTGCTTTCAAATCCTGTATCCTGTCTAGTTTCCATATTTTGAATCTGAACCCCAAAGAGATGCTCATGATATCTTGTTGCCTGTGGTTCAAAATCCAAACAGCAAGTGTCCCCCCCCCCCCCCCGTGGTACAATTCTAAACTAGACAGTTTGCATTTAATAGTATCCTTAATTATTGCCCAAGAAACAAAGCCTTGGCTGCTTCATCTTGTCTAGCCGTAGCAAGCACTATAAGAAGATGGGGTGATGGGCATCATCTCTTCGTTGTGCTGTGCCCTGGCTCTTAGCTTGTATTGGACATTCAAGATTTGCTTCTCCACTAGCGTGTGACCCACTGATTACTTCCATTGGCATTGCAAGACAGAAAATGTGACACTAAGTTCCAGCTACTGAATGAAGACGATTGAATACAGTGCAATAATTATGTAATATTTATTTACTTTGAGTAGGTTTACTTCACCTTTCAATTGAATGATCCTCAAGGCTGTTTACAGCAGGTTTCAGTAATGTGTACAGACACATGCCACTCAGAAGCTTTTCTTACTCTGGCCAGAGGAAAAAGCCAAGTGTGTGTTTTCCTTCAGTGCTGCTGGAGCAGAATGTTAGGGTAGGCAGGACCAAACTCCTTCTTTGGCCAGTGGATGGAGCCAGACTGGTCTTCCATTGCCCTGATGCTCTATTGTTAATAGAATGTTATTACAGCTACAAATATTATGTGATTTATTTATTTTTTGCTTTAAGACAGTCCACTGTTTTCTTGTTGGTAACTAAAAACAAACAAAACCCCCTCTGCATCTGATGGAGGCATAAGTTGGGTCCATCAGGTTGGGAAGAGATAGGTGATATGCGAGGATTGTGAGGAGAAAAAACAGGGCAGACTGTTTAGATTTGGATACTGATTGAGAAATTTAAGGTCCTGATTGGAGAACAGAGGGGAAATTCAGGGATGAGTAGATTTAAAAGGAAATGGATGAAATTCTTCTAGTGTTTGGCTGCAAAACTATAAAGGCACACATCATCAAAGTGGAAATATTTCACAATATTTCAGAAATGGGAATATTTGGGGCACAACACCATTACCACTGAACTGAAGGTTATACAATTGCTTTGATAGTTACTATTCCCACTAGTGCTCTAATATCCAAGAAAGTTGTATAAAAGACCTGGGTTATAGTATAGAGAAACTATTTTTAGATGCTTGTTTGAGTTTATGTACCCCCCCTCACTCTCACTCTCTCTCTCACTCACTCACTCTCTTTTTAAAGCTGCAAACAAAACTCTATATAAGTAGTTTCTGGATCCCAGAAGGATGCTGCTAATCAAAAAGAATTGTGGTGTGTGTGTGTGTGTGTGTGTGCGCGCACGCGCATGCGTGTTTATGTATACTGTGTGTGTGTATGCGTCTGAAGTTGATGCCTGTAGTGTATCATTTTTAGTCCTTGATGGGAGGAGAGCTGGTCTTGTGATAGCAAGCATGACTTGTCCCCATAGCTAAGCAGGGTCTGCCCTGGTTGCATATGAATGGGAGACTTGATGTGTGAGCACTGCAAGATATTCCCCTCAGGGGATGAAGCCGCTCTGGGAAGAGCAGAACGTTTCAAGTTCCCTCCCTGGCTTCTCCAAGATAGGGCTGAGAGAGATTCCTGCCTGCAGCCTTGGAGAAGCCGCTGCCAGTCTGTGAAGACAATACTGAGCTAGATAGACCAATGGTCTGACTCAGTATATGGCAGTTTCCTATGTTCCTATGACTTGTATTATACTACACTCTAAATAGGAAATTGTAGGACACTTTTTCTATTCTTTATATCTAACCAATGTTGCATGACATTTAAGAAACAGGAAGTGTAGAAGAAGGCTGCTTGGAAGAGGAACAGTGGCTCAGTGCCAGCTCCAGACAGTCTGTCAATGTGCACAGTGCTTTACTGTGTAAAAGAAGCAGGCAAGTCCATGCTCCAAGGAGGTTATAGTCTAAACGTTGAAAAGAGAATCAAGGGAAGAGGCAAACTTAGTATAGAAACAACAGGGATGTAAGAGCTTAGGGTAATGGAATGAATGCTGGCAAATGCGATTATGCATACTAGAGCAGGGATGGACAACCTGAGGCTCTCCCAACTGTTGGGATACAACTCCCATCATCCCTAGCTGCAACAAATTGCAGCTGGGATGATGGGAGTTCTAGTCTAACCACTGAGCATCCTCAGGTTGGTGGTTCTGTTTCAACTGAGGAGGTACTGTAGACCAAAACAAAGTCTAAGTATCTTTTACTTGCTCACATTCTTTGTTATCCCCAACTTGTTTGCCAAATTCTGAAAAATGTTGATCAAAGAACAAAACTAAGATATGGTTCTCAAGAAGCTGTAAGAACACTACAGCTCTTAAAGTTGAAACTGATGTGTAAGTCTTGATAGGCTTACCACCTGCTATTATACTGTACTATGCAAAATGTCATGAATGTGGACAGAGTATGGCTTTGAATAACTGTTACTGCTGGAAAATATTGTTTCATTTGTATTGCTAGTTCAAAACATTCAGTATCAAGCCTCACTTAAAACTGGTGCATTTTAGCCTTGTTTGTAAATGTATGTTACTCAAGGCTGTGGTTAAGAACCTAAGAAGAGCCCTTCTGAGATAAACCAAAGGTGCACCTAGTCTACGATTGCCCAACTTCAGCCCTCTAACTGTTGTTGGACTGCAGCTCCCATCATCCCTGACTATTTGCTGGGGGATGAGGGAAGTCCAACGAAACTGAAGGACCGAAGTTGTGCCCCCCAGATCTAGTCCAACATCCTGTTTCCATCAGTGCTCAAAAAGATGCTCCTGGGAAGCCCACAGGCAGACCATGAAGATAACCTGTTTCCTGCTTGCCTCCAGCAACTGTTTTTCAGAGTTACAGCCTCTGAACATGGAGATTCCCTTTTGCTGTCAGCTAATGTCTATTGGTAGATCTATCCTCCCTGAATTTACAGCCATTTTTATAGCCATTAAAGCTATTGACCATCACTGCCAATCAAGCAATCTTTATTACGATCATAGACCAGCATAGACCATCACTGCCCTTTGTGACAGTGGATTTGATAAATCATTCTGTGAAAGTACGTGCTTCTGTCTGTCTGCTCCTTCAGCTTCCCTGAATTGACCTTAGTTCTAGTTTACTGGCCTCTGTGCCCTTTTGTCATATAGGACAACACCTTCTGTAGTTGTGTATTTAAATGTTTGTGTTTCTTTGTTAACAGCACACCTCCTCTCATGGTGAAGGACGTCAAGAGGTTTCCTCTCGGACTAGTCGCTCCGGGGCCCGCTGTAGAAATTCTATAGCTTCATGTGCAGATGAGCAACCCCATATTGGGAATTACCGGCTTCTTAAAACTATTGGAAAGGGGAATTTTGCAAAAGTGAAACTGGCCAGACACATCCTTACTGGCAGAGAGGTAAAGTGTGCTAATACTCTAAACCTATTTGAAATGGTATTTTAGCATATAAGCTCTTTAGGTTTAAAGCAAAATCAGACTCCTACTGTAATAATTCTAGCAAGTGGAAAATTGTGAATTTGGCACAGTTGTGTAAGCTCAGCAAAAGTAGAGAGTCTTTGTATTTGTCATATGTATGCATTACAAAGAAAGTGGATTTACATCTGAAAATTGTAATTGAAAAGTTGCGGATGAAACTTTTTCAAATCAAAGTACATGTAAACTGGGATCCTGTTTAAAAGCATTTATGCTTTTAATTTGTTGCAGTGGGATTTCTTTGGCTTGTATAGATTTTTTTATTTGCCCCACAAATATTCCTAAACAAAAGCAAGGGCGATCACGGAACTACAACCAAGCAAAACAGAGGGGGGATAAAACCCAGCCGTGACTAAGGTGAACTTGTATGAAAATTATATATAGCAAACAAACAGAGATATGTATTAATATTCAATAGGCCACTAGTAAGGTTATCTCTGATTTCTAGCACTGATAAACAATTGATGATTAAACCAAACATAACAATTCAAAACGGAACAAGAATAATAACATGTACAATGATGATCAAAGACTTCCAGAGGAGATATAACTGAGCAGAGCTCAGTTATTATTATTTTTTTAAACCAAAAATGACATGTGAAGCCTGTATTCTTCCACAAGGGCATGAGTGGGCTTAGTTTGTGATTGATGTCACTTATATTTTATTGAGGCTACGCTTGATTGGTTTTTTGTTATTTGCTCTTTTGCAATCTGGAACTTTCACTCCTGCATGGATGATATTGAGCCTTGCCCACTTAATCCAGCAGCCCCAATTTTGCACTGCTCAGTTACATCTTGACATGTTAAGCTTGCATTCTCCCACAAGGGCATGAGTGGGCTTAGTTTGTGATTGACTATTTCCATACTCCATTGAGGCTATGTTCGGTTTGGTTTTCTTGTAATCTGGAACTTTCACTCGTGCGTGGACGACATTGAGCCTTGCCTACTTTATCCCACAGATATTCCTAGCAATTTTTAGCCAAGATATATTTGTATACCTTTTCAGCATCTGTCATTAACAGTAGATTTGGGTGGTAATTGACCAGGTTTGCTGATCAGTGCTCTCCCTCTGAAGTAATGGAGGATTTCAGTGAGCACACAATGTTTCTGTGACCGTAAATCACCTTGAACTTGTTAAAGCAGAACATAAACTAACAGAGGCTGTTTAAAAGATATTGTTGCTATTCCATCTCTTCTATTTATTTTTTTATTTGCTACATTTATAGACTAGCTTTCTGCTGAAGCACTCATGGTGATTTACATTTCACAGTGATGGTTTATAATCTTAAGTGACAGGATATAGAACAAAAAGGAAAGAAAGGGGGAAATAAGCATACTCGGGGACCAACCCTTTCATCCGGATTGCATAATGATGAGGGGAATGGCCCTTCAGGACACATTGAGGGGAGGAGTGATATAGTAGTTGGTCCCAGTCAAGGCAAGAGAGGGTGTTTTTGCTGTCTCACCTCTCAGATGCAGCCAAGTGAAATGCAAATCCAGATGGTTGCCTTTTTGATAATTTTAGGGTTCTTTGCCTAAGTGTGATATGCACTGAAGAAAATATCAATAGAGAGCTTTTTTTTTAATGTGGCATTGGGCCATTCTCCTTATTCTGCTGTATCAAGATTGTGTGCAGAGTTTAATGTAGCAATGGAAATCTTCTTAGTCTGGGTCTTCACTTTTGATATTCATGACAGTGTCATGCTTTAGCTTTTAGATTCTTTGTGCATAAAGATACTACAGAAGCAGATGGGTAACATAATTTGCTGATAAATTCAAAAAGTGCCTGCCTCTTCCCAGAGAGTACTAGAGATAATACAGATCTAGAAAGTTATTGTTGCATTCATCCAATAAAGGTTATAAGCGGGCAGCAGGTACCAACATATTGCTGCCATACTTGTTTTCATGGTGAGCTCTGTAGTCAAGGATTCCCAGCATTCAAAAATATTTATTTTTGAAATTAGCCCTTAAAAACATATTGGAAAGACGTATGATAGGTCGTCTTGCAAGAAGAAAATAACAGGTAGCTTACCTTCTACATTAGATGTTTCTGAGTAGGTTTGCCTCATCCCCCCACCCCCAGCATATACTATGCAGTGTTACAGTTAATCCAGACTAGAGGTGATAAAGCCATGGATCAATGTGCATCTGGTGAGCAACAGAAGGAGGTTGCAACTAGTAGTTTTGTGTTGGGCTTGTGAGGATGAGCTGGCACTGCAGTGTGAAGATATTCTGTGTTGAACACATTGTCAAAAGTTGAATCGAGGTGAAGAGGTTATTGCCCAGTGTGGGTTGGAGGGTGTCTTGTGTTAAAGGTAATCGTTTACAACATACTTATATATTGTGTAACAATATAGAAGTAGAAAGTCCAGTGTATGCTGTGGGAAAAGTCCCCCACCCCCGATCAGTTAAAAACCTACATGATGATTGGTATATGTAGATAGACTTAATACTGAGAAATAGTTTAATCTTCCTTTGGGATGAGCTTTTTGAACAGAGCAGCAATCAATAGATATCATTAGATGAAAGTTGCATAAGTTTGTTGAGGTGAAATGGGACAAATTTTGTTCCAAAGAATTTCATAAATTTTCATGTTCCCTTAAGAGCAGTTTTGAGATTGGCCTGCTCTACTGGGCAGCCTCTAATACACAGAACAGGTAGCTATGCATTTGCCACTTTCCTGATCACCCACTGCTCTTCTCTTCTACTTATTCAGCATTGCTGCCGCAGTTGTTTGTGCATCTTTTCCTGTTCTCTCTCCCTGCTCTTCAGAACTTGTGCAAGTGTGGAGTGAGAGTATGTTGCAAACTCCAAATGTGGGGAAGAGTTTGAGATGGAAACTTTTTTGTGCAAACTGTACTGAAAACTTGCTTGATAAAAAGCATTGTATAAATATTCTTAATTATAATTCTAATCTGATATGTTGTTTGAAACGTCTTCACTTCCCCCCCTGCTGAATTCTAAAGGATGTAAAATAATGAACTAGTCCTGTTAAGGCCATTTCTTAATTCCTCACCAGTGTTCTCTCTCTCTCTCTCTCTCTCTTTTTCCCATCTGTGTGAGGAATGGGTTTTGTTCTAGTCAGCAGTATCAAAGCAGTATGCGCACACATATATTCAGAGTGGGGCCTTTCTGATTCAACCTGAGTGGGATCTAAAATTAACTGAGCAGACATTAAAAAACATGGGAACACTTTTCCTCTCACACACACTCACACACTTTGTCACCATATTTCTATATTTTGATATTTGTGCATCTCTTGCACTGAAAGTAAAGAAATGTTGCTTAAGCTTTCAGTTATTGAAATAATGTAAGCAAAATATTTTGAATACCTTTGTAAAAGTATAAAAGTATATATATCAGTAATTGTATTTGAAAGGGTCATGTTTTCCCCTCATGAATAAATGTACTGATAATTTGTCAGTATACATTTAGGTCTTGCACATATGTCCTTTTAAAAATATGTTCCTTTATTCATTGTTGCATCTAAACCTCTTGCAGATGTTCAGATCTCAGTGGGGAATTAATATGACTCCTAAATTATTTTGTTGTCTGATTTTATTTTGGTGACCATATGACTCTTTTAGGAGTAAATATATTTCATTCTAGCTGTTCAGGGTCCTGATGACCATCTCCATGTCAAGTTCCCACAATCACAACTGCTGAATGAATTGCAAAACCCTTGGTTGAATTCAGCTTACGATTTGTCATCGATGGAGATGACAGGCAGTATTCTTGCAAACTGTTGGTTTAGATCCATGACAGTTTTGATCACACTGTTCTGGCTTTAAATATATTTCAGTTTTTGAATCTTTTACACTAGATATAATTATCTATATAGTTAATTCTCCTGGGTGTGCCCTGGAATGTGCATCCTGGCGCCTGATTGGCTGAGGCACACTCAGGAGGATTGGTCGCCACCACAGGCCTGGCTGCGGAGGCCAGAGGCAGTGGTGGGCCTGGCCGCGGAGGCAGGCAGCGGCGGGCCTGGCAAGACCCAGGAGGGGGGAAAGAAGGGGGGCAGAAGTGGTGGTGGGGAGGAGAGGTGGTTGGGCCCGGCATGGGCCAGCCGTGCTTAGGAAGCAGAGACTGGGGCAGAAGGTGGTGGGGGCAAGAGGTAACTGCTGGCCCCAAAGAGCACACAGATGCTCTGTGCAGGGTCAGCTAGTGTATTCTAACTCTAAAACTCACATCTCTTCACTTTATTGGTTCTGTAGGTAGTATTCCGTTAACATCCCCAACATCTCTGACTTATTAACTTGACGAAACTCATTCTGAAATGCATATTGATGGCCTTCTTCCTCCCTTCTAGGTTGCAATAAAAATAATTGACAAAACTCAGTTGAATCCAACCAGTCTACAGAAGGTAGGGCTATTTCAAATTTTTAATTACTTGAGTATGCTAGCTCATTTCCTTATGTTCTTCTCTCCTATTGGCTCTGCCTGAGTTTATTTAAACATTGCATGCTTTATATTCACAGAATTGCACACTCGGTAGAGGTTTCATTTTAATACTGACTTGTCCAATGAACACTTGGGGGATGGGAAATTATGCTGTCTCATCAGATGAATCTGAATTTGAACTACAAATGCACAAAAAAGGGGCTGAAATAACACTTGTCAGTCTTATTTCCTTATTCTGAAACCCTGAACTGCTGCATAAACTGAACAAGATCCCCTATGCTGCCTGCTATTTTGTCTCATAGACAGAATCTACAAAAGTGACATCTAAGGGGTTCACTTTCTTGAGCCAGAACAACATAATGGATGGCAGTTTTGGTGATAGAAGAAGGATTGTTGTGTGGGTTTTTTTTTTTAGGGGAAAGTGTGGGAGGATTTAGCTCTCTGCTTACTGCTTCCCTGCTGGTAACCACCCATCCTCCCCTTCTGCCTTTCAGCTGTTCAGCAATGACTGGGATTGCTTGCAGGATGTATAGTTCCAGTCTATGAAACTGTTCCTTTTGAGCAGTGAACTTTATTGCTAGAATTCCTGTATTTTCTACTGTTTTAGGAATGCCCTGCTGTTTTGCTAATGTCTGAGAGGATAGTGGTTGGTTTAAAATAAAACCACTTGATTCCTCTGCTGCCTCTTGTGTTAAGAGGAGCTTTAAAAAAATAATCAAGAAATTGCTTGAGAGGACCAACCATCTGTACTCCTGGGTTACTTGAAAGAATGGAAGGGCAAAACACTGCTTTGTAGAGGATTACAAGGTATTTTGCTTCCTAGGAATCAGAGACTTTGTATTTTTGGGAAGCCTCCAAAGACTGGCTCCCAATCTTCCCCCTTCCAGTTTTGCTCATTTTGTATTATCAAACTTACTTATCAATGTTAATGAGTTATTCAACCTGCAGTGGAAGAACTAAAAATAATTTAACATAGGATTTAGATTTGCCAGGCATTCATTGTGCTCTTACTTCAAGGCAAAGTACCCTAGCAATCAGTGTTCCCTCTAACAGGGATTCCCAGATGTTGTTAACTACAACTCCCAGAATCCCCAGCTGCAATGGCTTTTGCTTGGGGATTATGGGAGTTGTAGTTAGCAACATCTGGGAATCCCTGTTAGTAGGAACACTAACAGTGTAGAGCAATAATAGTTTTGTATTTTTTTAAAAAATGAAAAGAGATCCATCACCCTCTTATGTTTATGATAAAACTCTTATTGTAAATAATCAGATAAGAGTAGCAAGAACATTTTTTTAAAAAACTATATAAATAGCAAAACCAGTGTGTTCCTACAATTTCTAAAATATATTCCTCCTTCAAAAGTAAATAATAGGTTTGTGCAGAAACTACTTAATTCAGATATTCAGAATAAAGGTGGAAATAGCTGATGGGCTGCTTCTGTTAGGATGTTCTCTGGAGCAGGGTGGCATATGGCATGGGAAGCTGCAGCAGGGACAGTCAAATAAGGGGAAATTTTCTCTCCTCCCTGCACAAATGGAGCCACTTCTGCTTGTGCTATGAGCTTGCTAGGAATATAACCCAATGAAGTCAAGCTAAGTCTCAAAAGCAGGGGAAAGAATAGCATACATGTTAACATACCTATTACACCTGTAACTTATGGAGAAGGTTTTGTTTATTTTGTGTAATAAGGGCTTCTACAAATATAGGACACTTTAACACCATCCAAGCTTAACCTGTAGATCCCTAAACTCTAATGTGGTTTGTAGCCTCAATTAAGCAGATTCGTTCTAAAACAATGCACTGTAAGAAAGTAATAGCATCTTGGCTAGAATAATATTCTGAAAACTGAAACAAGACCCCATGTTAAGTTGGACTTTGCATACTGATACCAAAGGCCTATTTGGAATATGATTGACTTTTCACTGAGAGACTTGATAATTTATCTCATTTAGAATTGTCTTGTTGCATCCTAGACTTCTAATTTTAAAGGTAATATGGTCCGCCTTCCTTCCTTCCTTCCTTCCTTCCTGGCACTTGGGTATCCACTCCCCTCACCTCTTCAGCTCATCCCCATTTCACTGGTCAATCTGGTCATTGCTTCCTAGTTTTGGAACAGAGACCCTAAGAAACTCCCCCTGCCCCCAATTCATAGAAATTTAGGGTTGGAAGTTGCTCGATGAAGGAAATTGCTGCAATATTTCTGACAAACAGTTGTCGAGCCTCGTTTGAAAAATCTCCAGTGAAAATTTTGACCACTGCATGGCACAGACTGTTGAACAGCTCTAACATTTAGGAAGTTCTTCATAATGTCTAGCTTAAATCTGCTGCCTTGTCATTCCAACTTACTGGTTTTAGGCCTGCCCTCGAGAGCAACAGAGATTGTCTACTCCTCCTGTGTGACAACCTTTCAGATATCTGAAGACAACTATCATCTCTCCCCTTAGACCTCTCTTCTCCAGGCTAAGCATGCTCCATTCCTTCAGCCATTTCTCATTGGATTGGATTTCCAGACCCCTCACCATGTTTGTCGCCTTCCTTTGAACCAGTTCATCAAAACCCTTGCTTAAAATGCAGGGCCCAGAATTGGACACAGGATTCTAAGTGCAGGAACTTAAGAATATACTGAGTCAGTCCCCATATACTGAGTCAGTCCATTAGTCTATCAAGCTCAGTATTGTCTTCACAGACTGGCATCAGCTTCTCCAAGATTGCAGGCAGGAATCTCTCTCAGCCCCTATCTTGGAGAAGCCAGGGAGGGAACTTGGAACCTTCTGCTCTTCCCGGAGCGGCTCCATTCCCTAAGGGGAATATCTTAGAATGCTCACATGTGAACTCCCATTCATATGCAACCAGGGCGGACCCTGCTTAGCTAAGGAGACAATTAATAATTGCTACCAGAAGACCATCTCTCCTCTCTGAATAGAGTGAAATGATGACTACTTGTGATCTGGACATTATTCTCCTATTCATTTGCGTTTTTAGCAGCTGCTTCACACTGCCGGCGCATGTTCAACTTGTCCATTAAGGCACCTAGATCCCTTTCACATGTATAAGTCTCCCCCATATTGTACTTGTGCATTTGATTTTTCTTATCCAAAATGCTGGACTTTACATTTGTCTCTGAACCTAATCTTGTGTTTGGCCCAATATTTGAGCTTGTCCATATCAGATTGAATCTGATATGGACACCCTACCCCAGCACTGTGTCCTCTTCAGATTTGATATGCAGTCCCTCTATCCCTTCCTCTAAGTCATTTGTGAAAATATTGAATATCACAGGGCCGAACCCTGTGGCACTTCATTCACTACCTCCCTCCAGGGTGATGTGGAACATTAAGAAGTACTTCCTGACTAAAGTCATTCAATGAGCTGTGAATTCACCTAACAGCAGCATCTAGCCACATTAAACCTGTTGACGATACTGTGGGAGACTGTAAAGTGCTTTGCCGAAATCAAGATACACTATTAGGCTATGCTCATGAGCAACCCAGGCTAGGTCAGCCTAGTCTGGATTGGGGTGCTTGTGTGGAGCATCGGGATTGTTCCTTCTCCCACTGCTTCTGCCTCCACTAGCCTGGCTTGCTACTCCATCCCTTAACCAGGGTTAAAGGGGTTAAATTCCCCTTATCTCAGGTCATGTGTATGCTTAGACTGCAAGCAGACGCACAGCCGGGTTCCTTAAGCACCCAGCTAAAGGGGGAATCCCCTCAATGCACTGCACTGTTCACGTGATGCATCTTGGGGTTCCTGGAGACTGGAACTCATTTTCCCAGCCTCTAGAGATCTGTGCTGCTCGAAGCAGCATGGATCATGTGGCATGTGAGCTGCTGCGCTCCACACAGGAGACGATGGATCGTCTGAGGGGAAAGCATGTTCAGTGCAACCTTCCTCCCCTTCCCTGTAATGGTCATGTGAACGACCTTACTGTCTATAGCATTGCCATGATATACTAAACTAGTGATTCTGTTGAAAAAGGAGATGAAATTAGTCTGGCACAACCTGTTCTTGATGTGTTGTGCACCAAAGTTGCCATGGGGTAGAACAATGGATTTGGATCAAGATACGTTGAGATCCATAAGAATGGGTAGGACCTTTCTAGAATATTAATAAGAATGTTGCAGCTCATCAAGGCAACTGAGCCCTGCCTCCACACCTACAGCGTGCTATTTAAAGACGGGCCGGGCACCATGTTCTTCAGTTTTTTTCCAACTGTCATTGTGTTCAGTACTTGGGCTGTCGCTTCTCCTCAGTAAATTTCTTTATTGTGAGTTCATCGGTTTTTAAAAAAACCCCACCAGATTGTTAATCTCGGACTATTGACTCAGTAATGGCTTCCAGACTTCGTTGGCTTAATTCGGCCTTGGAACAACAGACTTGGACTATGTGTTTTGATATGGCTGAGGAGAAATGAAACTTTAAGAGGTGTTAGGGCTGTAGTGCCAATCTTCCCTCAAAAGACCTTCACAATCTATGTCTGATCTGCTTAGGGGAGGAACACAACGTATCCTCTAGTAAGATATGCTTATCGTTTTCTAAGTAGACATGCAAGAATTGGGCTCTGCAACTTCATGCTGCCATTTATGACGAAGTGTTAAGCCTTTTGACACCGGGTGAACCCCTCCCTGCAACATCGACTTCTAAAGACTCGTTGCCAGCAACTAAGCCTACTTCCTCGAAGTCGTCGCAACCTTCAACATGTATATCGACATCGACTGCTTTCAAAAACCTGAAAGTTCCTTCGAGGTCGAATCTACTTTCAGCACTGAGGCATTAAAAGTCTAGAGAAAAGTGGCTGAGATTGGATACTCATTCATCGTCTCTGCGACCAAAGAAGGCCAAGTTTATGGACTTGGCATCATCTCTGTCCGGTCTGCGATGCCTGCCTTCAAAACCCTCTACAGCCATCGAGGTCGACTGCCACTGTTTGACATAGAGAACCTCAACGTTGAGGAAAGTGACACGACAGTCTTCAGAGATACCTGGACAGGAGAAACCTCACCACGTGGACTGATCTTCGACATTGGGATTGTCGCTGTCGAGGGCCTGATCTCCCTCTCCAGCTCTAACTCTGGTCGATTCCTCAGCCCCGTCGATACCACCTGATCGATGTCGAGAGTCTCTATCGATGCCAATGTGCCTTCCATCGACACCAGGAGCATGAGTTCCAGTTTCAAGCTTGAATACACCTATGTTGTCGGCTTCAAGAATGGTGACTCCTCTATTCCACACCCCGATACTGACTTTTGATGTCGAAGAGGAGGACAGGGAGACTATATTGGACCTTGCTACTGCCCACACCTTGCTTTCCATACTGGATTCTAATTCAAGCACTCCTTCAACATCCATGTTCAAAAGTTTCCCTTCATGGGCTACTGGGGTGGGAACTCCTAGAGAGTTGGTTGCGGCTCAATCAGTTGACTGTGGTACTGCTGAACTATGTGCCCTGACTGCTGCTCATTTGGCTGGCCCTTCTCTGTGGCATTCATGTGGTTTCTCAGATTCGTTGGCTGCTGGTGCAACACTTGCTTCTGCTGCTATGGGGACCAGATCTTCGGGCTTCCCTTAAAATTTTCAGGAGGACCAGCTCTGGAGATCCTCACAGTCTAAGTCATAATTACCACTAGCGTCCGCTGTGATTCCAGTTCTAACTGTGCAAGCCCGGACTGGTGGTGATGGTCCAGCCCTGCCAATAAAACCTGCTGTACAAAGTGTTTTTATTGCTATGCAGATTGCCTAGCTTCCTGAAAAAAAACTTAGTCAATACAGCCATACAGACTATGTTTAGTGGTGTGGATATTGAGACAGAAACTCTGCCTATTCCCACACCACAAGGCAAGACTACCATTGAGACCCGGACAATGGGTCTCCTCATTCCTATCCATTGATTAAAACAGCAGATTATTCAGCTTGTACAGCAAAATAAAACCATGGCATATGGGAGGATCTACAAAATGATTTGGACATCCTGTCTCCAGAAGAATTTAAGAAGAAATCCCAACAGACACTAAATAAATCGGTGGTGCTTACTCACCAACAATTAAATACTGCCAAACACCTGGCCAAGTCAGAATCACATTCCCTGACTGCTGCAATCTCCCTGAGGAGGCACACCTGGCTTCACTCTACTAATCTGTAGGGCAACATGAAAGAAAAATTTGAGGGCTTACCATTCATTGTAAAGGCCTCTTCAGTGAAGATACAAACTCGACTATGGAGAGAGTGAAAAAACCTAGGTTTACTGCGAAAACTTTCACTACCTCTGCATCTGCCTCTTCCTATAGGTCCAAGCATTGTTCTTTTTCAAGATAGAAACCCACATTCAGACAGCAGGAACACCATGACTTTAGGAAACAGTACCATTCTTACCATAAGCACACTTATCAGAGCAAAGGGAACACTAATCAGTCTCAGTGTACGAAACAAGTAGAACCTCAGAGCCATCTTTGAGGTTCAAGCCCACCCACTGTCACCACTACACTCTTCTCCCTTCCCATCACTGGGGGCGTTAACATCTTGGCACACGAAGCACACCAGATTTGTGAACCCTATACTCTTACCAGCATCCAACATGAAGCTAGCATGCCATGCCCCCGCTTGGCACCACATAACATCAGGCCACTGGGTCCTGATGATCATAACTTTGGGATACACCATAGAGTTCAGGACAACCCCAAGATTTTCAGGGATGTGTTTCATTCAACCCTCCCAGGTGTTATTGGAAGAAGTGAACAAGTTGTTATCAAAAGGGGCTATCACCCTGGTGCAGTGGGTACACAGGCGGGAGGCTTTTTATTCCCACTATTTAATGATCCTGAAGAGAGATGGCTGGATTCGGCCCATCATGATCTACGCCACTTGAACAAATTTGTCCATGTGAGAAAATTCCGCATGATAGCGTTACAGGAGATCTTGCATCTTCTATACCTGTGATCACTGGGGGATGCCTTCCAGTTGGACTTGCAGCAGATCTCGTATATGTTTCCTCCATGGCCATTGCATCCAGAGGTTCTCACTCTCCGTCTAACAACATGGCAAATCAGCTTTTGAGTAAGATCCTACTTAACCAAAGGAAGTCTTCCACCCGACGTAATTACCTTGTCAAGTGGCTCCGATTCAAATCTTTGTGCAAGAACGCATGGTTTCTGCCTAAACGGGCTACAATCAGAGATGTACTCCTCTGCTTGACTGATCTAAAATCACATGGGCTGGCGAATGTATCTTTGAAAGTGCATCTGGCAGCACTCTCTTCAAAACATCCAGGCTGTGATGGGAAGACTCTCTTTTCACACCCAGATAGTAAGGCTTTACTGAAAGGCCTCTTGAATTTCTTTCTGCCCATCTGCACTCCTGTAGAACTATGGAGCATATCCTTGGTCCTTTCAGCTTTAATCGAGGCCCCATTTGTACCAATGAGTTCTGCATCCATAAACTAGTGGCTTTGAAAACTATGGCTAAATGTGTTAGTGAACTGACAGCATTGTGGATTGATTCATCATACGCCAGGATCTATCCTGATAAAGTGCTAATGTGTATGGACCTAAACATTTTACCCAAGGTGGTATCTGACTTCCACCTTAACCAAGATATCGTTCTCTCTACATTCTTCAGGGACCCGTCTACACCTTTAGAGCATGCAGTGCACTCCTTAGATGTGCGAAGGGCACATTTTATATTATCTGGACCGCACGAAGGGCCTCAAATCCACCAAGCATGCATTCGTAGCTTACAAGGGCTCTGTGAGAGGCTTCTGCATTTCCAGACAAAGAATGTCCAGATGGCTAGTTGAACTCATTTTGCTGACCTAAAGGTCACAGAACATGCAACCGCCTGAAGCAATCAAGGCCCACTCCACCTGTGCCTACACTTTATCAGCTGCACACTTACCGGGGGTAACCTTCACGGACATCTGCAAAATGGCAACTTGGTCCACTGAATTACCATTTCTTGATCATTACACCATAGATGTGTGCTCTGCTGCAGAGGCAAGCTTCAGGAGAAGCGTTTTGAAGCAGATATTAGAATAGCTATTACTGCACCCTCCTCCATTGGAAGCTAGCTAAACACCCATTCTTCTGGATCTGGGTGGATCTTGATCCAGATAAACAATTACTCACCTGTAACTTTTGATCTGGTAGAGATCCATCAGCATCCACAAGACCCTCCCAAACCACCCCTCTGCAGTAGTGCTACGCTATGTGCATACTGAGTGTGCATGCTATTCTCTTTCGATGCTGGACTCACCTGCTTCTGGATGATTGTCCTCCTTGGCGGTCATCCAAAAACAGAAGAACATGGCACCCGGCCCTCCTTTAAATAGCACGCTGTAGGTGTGAAGGCAGGGCTTGGTCACCTTGATGAGCTGCAGCATTCTACCACAAAGGTCCTGTGCAGGGGCAGTACCCATTCTTATGGATGTTGACGGATCTCTATCAGATCAAAAGTTTCAGGTGAGCAGCTTGTTTTTCCTGCTAATCACCAGGTTCTTTTCTAGGTGCTCATAGACAGAATGCTTAATAATCTGTTCTAGGATCTTGCCAGGTATCTGTGTCGGATCTATAATTTCCTGTTTCCTCCTTCCCCCCCCCTTTTTTGAAGATAGGGACATTTGCTTATCTCTAGTCTTTCAACAGCTCACCCATTCTCCAGAAGTTCTCAGAGATTACAAACAATGATCTGAAATCAGATCTAAAAATACCTTCAATAGCTGGGGATATAATTTGGACCTTTGTTCTTCTGCAAACATTGTTCATTCATACACACACACACACCACACACACACACTCACACACACGTACACACACACACACACACACACACACACACACACGTGGACAAATTTGTTGGTACCCTTACAGCTCATTGAAAAAGTGTTTTATGCCTCCTGAAAAGCGATTAAATGAAAAGCAATTGTCCCATGTATACCTGCATGCCTTTGATATGTCATTGAGTAAAGCAAAGCAAGTGTGAAAAGAGATAAAGTATTGCTTATTCTACAAAGATATTCTAAAGTGGCCTGGACACATTTGTTGGTACCCCTAGAAAAGAACATAAATAATTGGATTAGAGTGATTTTTCAGATTAGCTTTTTTCTTTAATTAGTATCACACACGTCTCCAATCATGCAATCAGTCATTCAGCCTTTTAAATGGAGAAAAGTAGTCACTCTGCTGTTTGGTATCATCGTGTGTCCCACAATGAACATGGACCAGAGAAAGCAAAGGAGAGAGTTGTCTGAGGAGATCAGAAAGAAAATTATAGACAAGAATGTTAAAGGCAAAGGCTAGAAGACCTTCTCCAAGCAGTTTGATGTTCCTGTGACAAGTTGCAAATATTATTAAGAAGTTCAAGGTCCAACCTCCCTGGACACGGCCGCAAGAATGGGTAGAAGGATAGTGAGAATGGTAGACAAAAAGCCAAGGACAACTTCCAAAGAGATACAAGCTGAACTCCAAGGTCAAAGTCCATCAGTGTCTGATCGCACCATCTGTCGCTTTTTGAGTGACAGTGGGCTCAATGGAAGAAGACCCAGGAGGACTCCACTGTTGAAAGAACAATATAAAAAAGCCAGACTGAAATTTGCTAAAATGCATATTGACAAGCCACAATGCTTGTGGGAGAATGTCCTTTGGATGGATGAGACAAAATTGGAGGTTTTTCATAAGTCGCATCAGTTCTATATCCACAGATGAAAAAATGAAGCTTTCAAAGAAAAGAATACCATACCTTCTGTGAAACATGGAGGAGGCTCGGTTATGTTTTGGGGCTGCTTTGCTGCGCCTGGCACAGGGTGCCTTGAGTTGTGCAGGGAACAATGAAGTCTCAAGACTATCAAGACATTCTGGAGCGAAATGTACTGCCCAGTGTCAGAAAGCTCTGTCTCAGTCGCAGGTCATGAATCCTCCAACAGGATAATGACCCAAAACATACAGCTAAAAGCACCCAAGAATGGCTAAGAACAAAACATTGGACTATTCTGAAGTGGCCTTCTATGAGCCCTGATTTGAATCCTATCGAACATCAATGGAAAGAACTGAAACATGCAGTCTGGAGAAGGCATCCTTCAAAGCTCACACAGCTGGAGCAGTTTGCTCAGGAAGAGTGGGCCAAACTGTCTGTCGACAGGTGCAGAAGTCTCATTGAGAGCTACAGGAATCGCTTGTTTGCAGTGATTGCCTCTGAAGGTTGTGCAACAAAATATTAGGTTAAGGGTCCCATCATTTCTGTCCATGCCATTTTCATTTGTGTTATTATTTGAAATATTCTGTTGCATCAAAACTCTAAAGCAAAGTATGATTTTTATTAAATGCAGAAAAAACAATGATGGGTGCCAATTACTTTTGTCAGTTTCAAGTTATTTCAGACACAACTGTGGGGGGTTCTTTTTTCATGGAGGGGTACCAACACATTTGCCCACATGTGTATATAGAGGGGGAGAGAGAAAAGCATCTCAAATTTTCCCTTACAGCTTCCATATAGTCTAGATCACTTCCTGTGCAGCTGTCTTTTGAATTAGTCTGCTGCTGTTCTTTATTTACATTGTGATGTGGAAAAGCAGTTTAGTTGAGGTCTTGAGCTATGTTGTTAATTCAATGGCATTTTATGAAGCTTCCTAATAATGTGTAAATGAGCAATATAAACTAGGATTGAAAGAGGGGATCATGCAGTCTGTGGAGAGTGAAAGCATCTTGAGTCCCCTGGGAGTTGTCTTCATTAGCAAGACTTCGTGTACACAAACAATCACTTAAATGGGGATGGAGCCAAACTTGTGTAAACTAAATAAAGCTCACTCAAAGGCGCTTCCCCACTCCTGCTCCCTGTAGAAGCACCCATCTCCCCCGCTCCTCACATGAGTTTAGGAGACTTGTGGGAAAGGGATGAGATTAGATGTAAGGGATTGCAGGAGGAGGGAGGAATTACCAGAAATTGGGTATAGACACCTTCCACAAGTAAAACTTCCCTTCAAGAAGATGTGTGAGCTTTGCTGCTCTCACTCAAGTTTGGAGCCAACCATTTGCATTGTATTGTGCTTACAGATTCAGTAGAACAATGCAAACTTTGCCCATCCTTCTAGATCTCTGCCTCAGTTTTCACTACTAGAAAATAAAATTACGCAACGAAAAGATTTTCTCCTTTCCTTGCCCATCACCATTTCTAATAAATATTTGTGCTTGCTTGTTGGCAGAATCACAAAAATCATTGTGTAACTTTTTGAGATAAGCATTTTGATTTTGACCCAGAACTTATCGAACAGTATTATTGCTGGAATGTTCATCTGGCACTTGGAGCACTAAAGTATTTCAGGAGTTCAAACTTGGATAACCTACAAAAACCTGGAATGTCCTTCTGAAGTAACTCTGGAGCGTCAGCTTGCTAAGGTCTTGATTCAATGTGTGTGGCTTGCATTCATTTAAAAAGGGGGTGGATAGGTGGGCTCACTTTATTCCAGTTCTTTTCAGATATAGTTGTAGTGCTCCAAGCACCTTGAATGTGATGGTAGCCTTTTAAAAAGAAAATGTAGTCTCTGGACAGTTTTACCATTAATTTTTGTATTTTCTGTTCTGTTCTAGCTATTCAGGGAAGTAAGGATAATGAAGATTTTAAATCATCCCAATATAGGTAATGCATGTCATAAGGTCTTTCTTCCATATATATACATATATCAATGCATGAAAGTGTGCCTGTGACTTTATTAATATGTAAAAATTGAATGAGGCTTCTCTGTTTGATCCCACTTACAGGTTACTTTGACTAGATTCATGATTTGCTTTAAGCAGAATTAACAGGCCTCATATGCATTGCATCTTAAACTGAAATATTAAGTTGTGTGTGAAGTGTTGTTTGTTTCTTTACTCTTCTGGTTCCATGCTTATGCATGTTGCAGTGTTGCTCTTCATTTGTATTTGAATATGCTCCAAATGAAGCTTTAACCAAAATATTAAATTTAGGGGTATATGATGATTTGCAAGTTCCCAAACATTCTTCTGCAGAAAACAATTTTAATAGTCTCCTGCCATGTCATGCTCTCCTCTCTCCAGAGTTTATGAAACTCTCAAATAGCTCACCATGCTACACTTTCATATATCTTAAGATAAAGCAGTTTATGCCCTGCTGGGCAGATGGACTCAGTCACATGATTGACTGTATTGTGGCAGTTTGGAAGGAACCGGGAAGCTATAAAGTTCCTCCATGAGGAACATAAGGAAACTGTCTTATACCGAGCCAGATCACTGGGCCATCTAGCTTTGTAAAACACTAACTGGCAGCTGTTCTATCAGCTTTCAGATGGATCTTGCATCTGAAGACACTGAGGATTGAACCTGGGACTTTCTCCCTGCAAACCATGTGTTCTATCATTGAACGCAGTCCCTCCCCTAGTGCCCTTCTCCCTGTCTTGCTGCAAGGCCAAATAGTGCATCTATGGCATCAACCCTTCGGTTATAGTGATGACAAGCAGGAATAACCAGTTAGCTCCAGATAATTCAAGCAATTGAGGCAAGTCCCGTGCTGCAGGGCAAGGCAGTCTTTCCCAGGGCCACTAGCAGATCTGGCCTCAGTGCACATTTTATTGCTAACAAACATGGCCTGGCAGATTCTGAATGTTAGCAAGGGCAGTCCACCAGCTTGTCCTCAGAGGGAAATTACTGACATCTCAGATAGCTTGTTCTGGAACATATTGAAAAGGATAATCAAGCTACTGTACTGCACTTATTGGCAATTGTTACAACTATTAAGGGGTAAACTGTCTAAAGTAGACATATTACAACTGATTTGAAAACCTCTTGTTGAAAAGTGATATAATAATATAACAGTCAGCAAGGCTACCTTCCAACTTTGAGGTTGCCTTTGCTGAATGGGATTGAGAGTGAAGATGGTGTGAGGTTACAAAGATGTACTCTCTCCTAAACACAAGTCTTCTTGCTTAAAGAATAAATCCCATGTCATCTTAATAAGAGATTCAGCTATTCCCTGACTCGGCAGTTTTAATCTCCAGACTCGGCTCAGGTTTCTTGTAACAGCCTCTACATAATCCCTAATACCTCCATCACACTTATGAAAATGCAAGTCAATCTAAAACTAAGCCCAGTATAAAAATAAGTTGTAACTGATACTGTCACTTATAGTGATGGTTTCTGAGAGCATTCCTATGTAATTCAGGATTCTTGATACAAATGTAGGTCTAAAGTACTACTAAAACCTTTTAGTGTTCAGAGTTAATGGAATATTTAGTAATAATGTGTACATACTGACTCACATCCTGCACAGTGAAACGCGGATGGTTCAGCACCACTTGCACTGCTGCATGTGTCTAAAACGCTGTCTGCGGTGCTGCAGAACAGGACTGTTCCGCTGCGACTTAAAATGGTGTAGTCACAGTTGCACAATGCTACCTCCATTGGGAATAACAGTTAGCATCACACAATTGCGATTGTGCAGTTTGCAGAGGAACAGTCCCGTTTCACAGCATGTGTCATTGAATTCAAAATCTGAGCAAATGCCTTGTTGCATATAGTTCAAGTTATGCCACCTGTAACTGGAATGCAAAAGTGGCTATCAAATCTCCTAATTAAAATGACTTAAGACTCAGCATTTGTATAGCACTTTTTGAGTGTCCAGTATACCTGGCATGCATTATCTTGACATAAACCTTAACCTGAGCAGTAGGTAAGTAGCATTATCTCCATAGAGCAGCTGGTAAGCTGAATCTTAGAGTGTGTGGCTTGCCTAAGGCCACCTAGTAGGTTTGTGGCAGATATGAGACTTGAACTGGGAAAGTCGTGATTTACTGCTCAGCCCCTTAGCCAATACATTAAGTCAGCTATGCTTTGATTCTGCTTTGTATGTTTCATTGGGTAGGATAATGGCTCTTGTTCATCAGTATGAAATGAGCGATAACTAAGATTCAGCTGCCAAGAAATCATTGTTAGATTACAGTGCAATGATAAACATGTTTACGTTTCGGTCTCGTTGAGTTCAATGAGACTTACTCCTTAAGTATGCTTAGGATTGAAACTTTAATCTGCAATTCAATCAGTACTGATTACATTAAACTTCATAGACAGATTTTTGAATTAAACTATGAGAGTTTGAAAATCTTTTATTTATTTATTTTAAAGTGTTTCCTTTATAATGGAACCTTTTTAATGTCCTTAATATACGTTATAGTATACTTTGGAACTGGCTGACTTGTTGCTTTAGCTGAGGAACAGCCAGTTCAGAAAAATTCTATTGCATGTCTTGTTTTCCAATCTGTTTTCATTTTGCAATATGAAATATATTTTTACTAGTAGTTTCCAGTACTCGGGTGCAATCAAATTGCACAATTTACAGGTTGGTTTGAAAGGTTTGTTCTTTAACAAATTGTACAGATTTAATGAGTTGAAAAAACATTGCAGTATAATACAAGATAAATGTAGTATGCTAGCTTAACATATCAAAGGAAACATATACATAAAATTATGTGAGATGACTATACTGTGATATTGAAATTCCATGTAACATTTCTGTAAAAAATTCTTCCAACAGCTATATGTGCTCTACTCTATCCAAATGAATCTATAAATACCCATCACTTTAGCATCTAGGCACAAATTGTACTCTAGAATGAATAATTCAATAATGATGTTGCATGCATGTATTATGCAGCTAGGCAAAGATTTCCCTTCCCATTTTCCTTCAGAAGACCCTTCTGATTTGAAATGGCTTTAATAAGGGTAGCAAAGGAGAAGGTTGTTAAAAAAATATTCTGAACTTTTACCATCCCCTGCTAACTGAGCAAAGAGGCACCTTTCAGAGTGGTGATGTATATAGCAGAGGGAGAGCAACTGGCTTTATCCAGCCCTAGCTCAGCATCCCTCCAGTGGCTGCTACTGGTGTCTCTTATGTTTCATTTTTAGATTGTGAGCCCTTTGGTCACGGGACCATCTTTATTTATATTTATATTTATTTCTTTGTGAACAGCTTGGGTAACCTTTGTGGAAAGCAGTATATAAATATCAGTAGTAGTAGTAGTAGTGCCATTAAGATTAAAATCCACCGTCTTTTTAAAATGCAGTAACACAGCTACCTGCATTGTTTGTGAGCTGAAATTAAATTCTACTGTTGTTTTAGACATTTAACACAGAAATTTAAACTTCTGCAAACATTGTGAGTGGACTAGCTGTTGACAAGACTGTCACTTCTCTGCAACTCCTAGAATTTATGGCATGTTAACGTTTTTTCCAGTTAAACCTTTTTTGCTGTTTTTAGTTGACAACTGAATTAGTTTTCCAATTTAGATAGCTTTCGAATAGCCTGTTCTTAGTTATTTGTGAACCTTAGGAAAATGAGGGACAAGATATTATTGTTGCAGGACTCTGGTTTTACAATGGTATCATAACATCCTACAAATAAAGTTAATGTTCTCAGGAACAAGATCTTGTGCTATTTTAACCAAAAGACCAAACTTAATCCAGAGCACATTTTAAGCATGCATACATAGCCTTATTGATGGCAGTGGGAATTGAGCCCTTGTAACTGAACACTGGCTTGTTGTGAGAAAAAGGCAGTCCTTAAAACATGATGCAATTTCTGAGGAACTGTCCAAAAGCAGCGTTCTGAAGGCCAAAAGAACAACTGAGCTATTTATCATACACAGAGCAATTCAGCAACTAATGATTGGGAATGAAGCCATAATTCAGTAGAAGAGCATATGCTTTGCATGCAGAAGGCCCCTGGCACAGACCCCTATCTAAAACACTGGAGAGCCACTGCCAGTTAGTGTAGAAAGTATTGAGCTAGATGGACCAATGATCTGACTTGCAGGAAGGCAACTTCTTATTTTGGTCCCAGGGCATGGTCTGAGGATTCATGCTAAAGCTACCATGTTGAAACAAAGGTCTGGTCAGTGCCTCTATGGGTGTTCACAGCATGCTGCCTTCAGGTTCATATATAGGTGGAAGATAAAATAAAGTGGAAATACGTTACAAGCTTTGTTTCTTCGACATGGTCTCTGTGCTTTACATGAATGGGCTTTGCGCCTGCGTAGAGACCACATCGGAGCTTCCAAGCTAGAGTTCTGCTTTTTGGCGGTAACTCCACCCCCTTGGTATATAGGCCGCTGCGCAGGCTTCCCTCTCCAGTCTTCTGAGTCCGCAACCTGAAAGAGAATAGCAGAAAAGACATGAGAAGAGGGGAGGATGGGTGGGCGTGTAAGAGCACAGATGACCACTAGAAGAACGCAAGTTACAGGTAAGCAACCTGTCGTTCTTCGACGTGGTCTCTGTGCTTTACACGAATGGGCGCATAGCAAGTTGCACCTGTGCCATGCTCACCTGGAGGCGGGATCAGGCAAAGCCCATTCGTGTAAGAGCACAGATGACCACTAGAAGAACCCAAGTTACAGGTAAGCAACCTGTCATTATGTGAGCTTATATTGGAGTAGGACTGGAAGTTAACAATTTACTTTGTTTTGAGGATTCCACAAATGACAGCCTTGAGATTGCACCTGTTAATGAGTAATTTCTGAGGCACTGTTCTCTTACTCTTGCAGCATATATATTGGAAGAGGATTATTCTTCAGATCATAAATACCTAAAACCATAGCAAACACTTATCCACTATGTTAAAAGCATCTGTGGATGGTCATATGGAATAGTGGAATTGCCTTGCTTGGATGTTTCAACATTAGTCTTTTTATTTATGCTCCTGGAAAAAAGAGATACTTCCTGAAACCACTTAGAGGACTTTGCCTCATTGATTTTGTAAATGGGTTTAAAACTGCAGCATTACTCTGTGTATCATCAAATACATAACTAATAGCTATACTGCAATCCAGAAAGCTCACCAAGTTCATGCCTAGTGGGACATCTTATTTTTCATTGAATGGTCTCATGTGCCATTGCAAACTGCTTTTGAGACTCCCTCAAGTTTTCAGTGTGGCTTGTTGTATAATTTGGAACTATGTTCAGGAACATGTTTCCTGAAAGGTGAAAGCTGATATAGTAGGGGGAAAGGCCAGTCCTCTTCTCTCTTCTGTGCATGTTTTCTACTTGCAGGGTTTATTTTTAAAAAATATTGTGGGTATCTTCCACCCCCTGCCACCAAATCTATAGTTTGAAAGGGTCATCCTGAAGTGGCAGAATTGCTTCATATGTAGGTCTAAGGAGTTAAGCTTCAGGTGGTGGAATGACATGCAATGGGAGCCTGTGGAGAAGATGACAGAAATATTAGCAAGATTGAAAGAGGGTACATCAGATACAGGATCATCAGTGTAAAGATAAGATTGATGGCTAGGTATGTCAAGAATAGATGTGAAATGAAGCATGTAAATGGAAAAGGTAGTTGGGGATCCAGAAGATGTACTTTGAACACAAGCTAGCCAAGGAAGGAGAACAAGTCATTACCAGAGGAGCTGATGTGGAAGACTGGGTGAAGACCCGACAGCAGGAAAAAACTGAGTTGGAGAAATCTAGAGTGAAGCAGGAGCAATGTGTGGTTTAATGGTGTCAGAGTTCAGAGGAGCGTTCAGGAGGAGAACCAGCGACTTGGGATTTGGCAATAATTAGTGGCTGACATACCCCATAGTGTGGCACAGGCAGTTCAGAACTAGTGATGTGCACAGAACCGTCTGGCCCACTTCGGCTTAAATCCAGACCAGATTCGAGCTGCCCTGGACAGCTCCGGCTTCGGCTCAGTTGAGCCCAGCCAGGTCCGATTCCGCCATCAAACATGGCTCAAGGGGCTCAGTGGCTATACTTGTAAAGGGGAATCCTGCAAGGATTTTCCTTTACAAGTAAAAGGTGGGGGGTTCTTTGTTTTTACCTTCAGAAATCACCACTGTGCGGCTGGATGGAGGTAGGGACGGAGGCAGCAGCGGAGACTCCTTTCACCCTCCGGCCTGCCTCCCAAATGACAGCCCCGGCCAGCTGTGGGCCTCTCGGTGCATCATGCAGAAACCCGAAATGGTCCACAGCAGGCCTGGGCTGTCATTTGGGAGGCAGGCAGCAGGGTGGAAGGAGTCGCCATTGGCACTATCCCTGCTGCTGCAGCCGCCACCATCCCACTGCACAGCAGCAATATTTACAGGTAACAACAAATAACTTCCCTTCCCCCCACCACAGCCCTTTACTTGTAAAGGGGAAACCTTGCTGTATCCCCCTTTACAAGTATACCATTGAGCTGGCTTGCGAGGCAGAGGCTTGGCTTTAGTCACTGTCAGACACCCCCTCTCACCCCCGTTTGGCTCGAGGACGAGCCAGCTCGATTTTGACCCGGTTCGCACATCCCTATTCAGAACCATCCACACTGCTGCAGAGCTCTGATGCACACCTGCAGTGCTATGTGTGAGGACTGTTCTGGTACAACTCAGCCTTGTATAATTTCATGTGTGCTATTTGCAAGTAGTGTGCAGCTGGTGATTGCGCAAGGGCGGGTTGTACTGAAACAGCCTTGTGTGCAGTTCCATGGGCATTAGAGCCCCACAGCAGTGCAGGCACACTTCTGAACTGCATGTGTTACACTGCAGGGCATGTCAGCCACTGGTTTGCATCAAAATGATTCTGGCTGTATGATGGGAGCAGAAGTCAGATTTGTAAGGGCCATGGAGAGTTGAGAGAGAAGCAACAGATATTAGGAATTTAGACATGAAAAGTGGTATGGCAGCAAAAACAGCTAAAGATAAAGGATCAAAAAGTGTTTTGTTTTCTTACTTAAGAAGCAGGAGCAATTTTGGAAAATTGTTGCTCAATCAGGAAAAATGGTAGGAAAAGAAATGGGTTCTTCGACGTGGTCTCTGTGCTTTACACAGATGGGCTTTGCACCTGCGCAGAGACCACATCGGAGCTTCCAAGCTAGAGTTCTAACTTTTTGGGCAGTAACCCCGCCCCCACGGTATATAGGCGGCTGCACAGGCTTCCCTCTTCAGTCTTTCTTCATCCACGATAGAAGACGCATTGTTGAGCACTCCTTGCTAGATCGCACTGTTAAGTATCTACCCTTGCTGGTTTTTACCTCATATTTTGTTTAGTATTCCCCTTCATTGCGCTTTTATTTCGTAGCCAGTACCCGCCCCACCTCTACCTTCATAGTTTCCTTGGATTTTTGCTGTTCCGTCGTGGCCCTCGGGCCCAGTGTGCTATGGTTTACTTGGTCCTTCACCGGCCTATGGCCAAGACTACAAACTTTAAGTAGTGTGGTCGCTGTAGATCTAAGATCCCCTCGACCGACGGCCACAAACTTTGCCTCTTTTGTTTGGGCGAGGCCCATAAGTTCTTGCCCGCGCTGTGTGGCCTTTACCAAACAGGCACGCAAGAATCGAGCATCGCATCTTCGTTCTTGGCTTTGGGAACAAGCCTTCAAGTGTTTGGGCTTGGACAAACCGCCTACTATGCAGGCCTCTTCGAGCGCTTCTCCTTTGGCCCGTTTCCTCCCCACCAGGGATCTTGGTGAACACACCAGACAGAGGCCAATGTAGTGGTCGATCCCATGGCTCAGACTTCGACCTTGGTACCGAAGAATTCTGTGGCAGTGTCGATCTCAACAGCGGCACTCATTGAACCGCGCTCCATCCAACCGGCCAAGAAGAAAAAGAGAAAGAAGACCCGTCATGCTCCGGCGGAGCCCCCTAAGAAAAAGCATAGATCAGCGTACGATGCTGATCACCGATCCCGTACACTCCAGACGGAGACTGTTGTAGATGCTGAGGTGGCTTATGCATTTGGTCCCACAATCCCATTTACGAATCTGAGCGGGATTCTGAACCTGAGGCTCTTCCACAGGAACAGCCCTGTTGATGGTCTAATCGAGAACTTGAGGCAGCCCTCAATGAGTGCTACTCCCGTCAGGTTGAGGATGAGGCGGACTATTTTTATGCCCACCAGGAGCTTCACCAACACTGCCGAACCCAGGCAGCTACTGAACTGCCCTTTCGGCATTCTACCTCTCCCCGGCTGTCTGCCTCGGTACCGGCATCGGTACCAAACCCTCGCTCAGAGGCTACACCTCTTCCCCCTCTGCCTCCACCCCGAACCACATCTCTGCTACTGCCGCGGGTTCCACTGAGGAGTTCTCCCATGCAGGCAGCCACAGCTACAATCACCCCAGATTCTAGACCACCTCCTACTTGGCTTCGAATCCGACCCCTCCCTCCTCCGAACTCGGGCGACTCCTCAGATTCGTCTTCGGATGAAGAGGGACCAGAGTCCTCAATTTCAGACAAGATATCGTTGGGTTCTTCTCCCCCTACACTCATTATGGAACCAAGGCCTAGCTCTCCTTCGGAGGATTTCCGAATATACACTGACTTTGTCTCCCGTATGGCTACCTCCCTGGGAGTTCAGCTTTTCCAAGGGGATAAGTCAGAGCCAGATCCTCTCTTCCAATTGATTGAAGACGATGCCCGTCCTTCGGTCTAGCTTCCTTTGAATCCCTCCATCCTCAAGGTCACCAAGGCGTCCTGGTAAAAACCCTCCTCCCTTCCCCAGACATCGAAGAAACTTGATTCCTTCTATAGGGTGCACGCTTCCCCTGACCAGGATGACTCCTTTCTAAAACAGCACCCTTCTACTGACTCCACTGTAGTAGAGTCCTCACTCTCTAAGTTCTGTGGATATACCTCTTCCACCCCACCCAACAAAGAGGGGAAGAAACTGGACACATTTGGGAGGCGTTTCTATTCAATTTCATCTTTATTGACCAGAATTGCAAACTATCAGGCTTACTACGCCAAATACCAGTCTTTTCTGTGGGACCATGCTGCCCCCTTCCTGGACCATTTGCCTGAGGAACAATAAGGTCCAACTAAAGTTTTCCTGCGTGAAGCCACGGAGGTCTCAAAACAGGAACTTCACGCAATTCGTCACTTAACAGAAGGCCACCTCTAAGGTGATGGCATCCTCATTTGCTCTTCGCCGCAGCGCCTGGCTCAGATCTTCCGGACTGACGCCCGACGCTAGATCCAGAGTGGAAGATCTTCCCTTTGATGGTTCATCCCTATTTGGAGAAAAGACGGATGATACCCTTCAGAAAGTGCAGAAACTTCGTAACACGGCCCACTGTATGGGCTCCAGCAGTCCTCATCCCGGCCCTATAGGCCCCAGAAATGGCAGCAACAGCCATACTCCTCTAAATACCAGTACTACCAACCACAAGACAGGTCCTTTTGTTCTACCAGGTATCAACCTTACAGAAAGTGTTCCACCTTCACCGGCTCCAAGCAGCAGCAGTGCTCTAAGGGGTCCCAGCCCCATACTAAGAGACAATGACTTGAAAACCCCTCCCAGATGGGGCACCAGGCTCTCCCCCTTCATCTCCACCTGGGAAAATACCACCACCGACTCCTGGGCTCTTACCATCGTGAGAGTCGGCTATGCTATAGAGTTTGCATCCACCCCACCATACAATCTTCCACTCCCCACACCAGTTGCCCCGGCTCTCCTCTCGGAAGTAAACTCTCTACTCGCAAAATCTGCAATAGAACTGGTTCACAACCCACAATCCCCAGGTTTCCATTCCCGATACTTCACGGTAGCCAAGCCGGATGGCTTCCTCCGTCCCATCCTGGATCTCCGGGAGCTGAGATGTCACATACTGGAGGTTTTATATGGTCACCATTCCCACCATCACCTCCCTCCTGCACAGGAATCAAATTTTTCCATTCCTAGATGTGTGGTAGCCGACAACCCGCAATCCCTACTGAGGGATCTCCACACAGTTATCAACCTCCTTTCTAACCTGGGGCTCCAGGTGAATTACGAGAAGTCGAAACTCAGTTCTTCCAGAACCATATAATTTTGGGAGATCATCTTCGACTCCAATCAGTCAAAGATTTTCCTGCCTCAGTGCAGGATCCAGGCTATCCTGGATCTGTCATCCCATCTCCTCTACCACCTGTAGCAGTCTGCATGTACAGTCCAGCGCCTGCTTGGCCACATGGCCTCCACCACCTACATCCTACCTCACGCTGTTCTGCGTGCCAGGACTCTTCAACACTGGTTTCTCTCCATATTCTCCCCACACAAAGATTCCCTCACCCGCACCCTTACGATCCCGCCTTAAGTCCTATATTCCCTCCTGTGGTGGACGGACCTTGCCAACCTCAGCGTCGGTTCCCCCTTCCAGCCTCCGCGTCATACCCTTCTACTCACTACGGATGCATCCATGCAAGGCTGGGGTGACCACGCCAACAACCACAACATCCACGGCACCTGGTCCCCAGCCGAAGCCGCTCACTATATCAACTACCTTGAATTGCTGGCTATCTTCAAGGCTCTAAGAACTTTCTCCCTCTGATATGAGACTCTCACATTCTGGTCCAAACGGACAGTACTACTGCCAAGGCGTGCCTGAACAGGCAAGGCGGCACCTCCTCCAGCTCCCTCCTATTCCTAGCCATGGAAATGTGGTTCTGGTGCACTCGCCACGGCGTCACCCGCAGTCCATATTCAGGGCCAGGACAACATCACGGTGGACAGGTTGAGTAGGACTCACTCAACATCTCATGAATGGCAGCTACATCCCCCCCACGCTCTGCTCCCTCTTCCGCCGCTGGTTCCTCCCAGAAATAATAATAATAATAATAATAATAATAATAATAATAATAATAATAATAATAATATTTCTTGTTTACACAGTCAGACAGGTGTTATTGACTGGTTTGTTTTATCCAGACATCGAGTCCTTCCCAAGGACCTGAGATGGCTGAATTTTATTGTCAATGTTGTTGCTGTTGTTATAGATATCGTTGCAGAATATAGGCTGTTCCCAGTAAAGCTGCTTTTTGTAATTGGCTGATGGTGATTTCTGTGGCCCCTATGGTGTTGAGGTGCTCTTCAAAGTCTTCTGGAACTGCACCCAGGGCGCCAATTACCACTGGGATTATTTTGGTCTTTTTCTGCCACAGCCTTTCAATTTCAATTTGTAGATATTTGTATTTTGTTAGTTTTTCTATTTCTTTTTCTTCTATTCTGCTATCCCCTGGTATTGCTATGTCGATTATTTTGACTTGTTTTTCTTTCTTCTCGACTACAGTTATATCTGGTGTATTGTGTGGCAGATGTTTGTCTGTTTGTAGTCGGAAGTCCCATAATATTTTTACATCTTCATTTTCTTTTTCGGTTAAGCGACGTTTCTTCCAGTAACTTTGCAGTCTCCAGCCCTGGTTGCTCAACTGGAGATCCTGAGTCCTGTTGCCCACTTGCCACCAGATGTCCAGGGACTACAGCACCTGGCGCGGTCCTTTTTGACACAGGCGACGATCGATCCGGTATAGATTTATTAAAGTTACGTCTCACCATATTGTTGATGGGAGAGGCACTCTTTGTCTGGCTTCTCTGGTGAGACCTGTCCAGTATGGTTGGACCTCTGGCATAGCTCTCACCTTCTCACAGTATTATTATTATTATTATTATTATTATTATTATTATTATTATTACATCACTTATATCCTGCTTTTCCTCCAAGGAGCCCAGAGCGGTGTACTACATACTTGCGTTTTCTCCTCACAGCAACCCTGTGAAGTAGGTTAGGCTGAGAGAGACATGACTGGCCCAGAGTCACCCAGCTAGTATCATGGCTGAATGGAGATTTGAACTCTGGTCTCCCCAGTCCTAGTCCAGCACTTTGACCACTACACCACACTGCCTCCTTCACATCAGAGACAAATGTGCAGTGTCACCTGTATTGCTCTAGGTCCGGGATCGGGCCCAATTCCTCCCTCAGGGACGTGTTTGCTATGAACTGGGCAGGACTTCGGGTCTGCACCTTTCCCCCGATTCCTCTACTTCCTCTACTTCCTCAAGTTCTAAAGAAAATCTCCCAGGACCGACCACACTGCATACTCATTGCCCCGTGGTGGCCCAGGAGGCCCTGGTTTCCCCGCCTCCTCCACCTCTCCAATCATCAATACCTCTGCCTGCCACACAACCCTCGCCTCCTCTCCCTGCAGAACGGTCACATCCTCCATCCAGACCTACGTCTCCATCTCACGGCTTGGCACATAGTCCCAACCTGCCCGTAGACCTACAGAGAATAGTTAGTGCTTCACATAAACCTACTACCCTCACCTCCTATTCCCATAAATGGATATATTTCCAAAACTTTCCAAAATGGATATATTTCCAAAACAGGAACGTTCCCTTACACTCTGTCTCTGTAGAACATGTTTGTTCATACTTACTGTCCCTCAGGGAGGCTGGACTGAAAATGCCTTCCTTGCGAGTTCATCTCGCAGCCATAGTGGCTAACTCTCCACCGTCTACGCCATCGTGGTTCCAACAGCCCATGGTCAAGCGTTTTCTGAAAGGCCTCACCCACCTTTACCCGGACCCTCCGATCATGGCACCTGCATGGAACCTGACCTTGGTGCTCTCCTCTCTCATGCACCCTCCCTTGGCCACGATTTCTCTGGACCTCCTTTCCTGTAAGGTGGCCTTCCTTATGGCTATCATTTCCGCCAGGTGGGTCAGTAAACTCAGAGTACTGAGAGTTGACCCTTCTTACCTGGTTTTCCATAGAGAGAAGGTCGTCCTTAGACCAGACATTGCCTTCCTCCTGAAGGTAGTTACGTCCTTTCATTGCTCCCAACCGATCTCCTTACCTGCGTTCTTCTCTGAACCATCGACTGAGGACAAACGACGTCTCCACACCCTTGACATTCATAGAGTGCTGGCCTTCTACGTAGACTGAACCTCTGCTCTCCGCACCTCTACCTCTCTCTTCATGCTTCACTCTGGACCCAACGCAGGCAAGCAGGCCTCTGCACAGACCATATCCAGATGGGTGGTTCGCTCCATCACTTTAGCATACCAGCTCTCCAAAAAGCCTCTCCCAACCTCCATCAAAGCATACTCAACAAGGGCTGTCGTGGCTTCCACTGCCTTTGACAGGTCCATTCCTTTGGACGTCATCTGCAAGGTGGCTACGTGGGTGTCAAAGCACTCCTTCATACATCACTACGCCCTGGATGTCCAAGCCAGAAAAGACACGGTGTTTGGCAGGGCGATGTTACAGTCCATCTTTGCCTGATCCCTCCTCCAGGTGAGCATGGCACAGGTGCAGCTTGTTATGCACCCATTCATGTAAAGCACAGAGACCACGTCGAAGAACAACAGGCTGCTTACCTATAACTTGGGTTCTTCTAGTGGTCATCTGTGCTCTTACATGCCCTCCCATCTTCCCCTCTCTTAATGTCTTTTCTGCTAGTCTTTCAGATTGGCAGACTCAGAAGACTGAAGAGGGAAGCCCATGCAGCCGCCTATATACCGTGGGGGTAGGGTTACCGCCAAAAAAGTTAGAACTCTAGCTTGGAAGCTCCGATGTGGTCTCTGCGCAGGTGCAAAGCCCATTCGTGTAAGAGCACTGATGACCACTAGAAGAACCCAAGTTACAGGTAAGCAACCTGACGTTATTCTACAGCTCTCACTCGCTCTCTCTCTCAAACGCACCCACACGCACCCTTTACTCAATCCTGGGCATGAAAGAAGCAGTACAAGCAGCTAGTGAATGACTATTACTTTATTGGGTTTAAAGGACTGTTAATGGAAGATTTTTCCCCAGAGGTTTTCCAGGTGCTTTGTAATTCAGGGCCTTGTCCTTCAGATAGTTCCCTGTCTTATCCATAACATTATGTCATAGTATTGTACTTGCTAATGTCAAATCAGAATAATTAAGAACATAATAGACTTGCTGGATCTGACCAAGAGCCTGTCTAAGCCAGCATCCTGTTTCCAAAATGGGGCCATAGCTCAGTGTTAGAGCATCTGCTTAGTATTCAGCAAGTCCCCAGTTCAGTCCTCGGTATCTCCAGATAGGGCTGGGAAAGATTCTTACTTAAAACCTTGAATAGCAGCTGCCAGTCAGTGTAGACATTATTGAACTAGATCGAACAAGTAAACCAGCTTCTTGTCTAGCAGCTAGCTGAATACTTTTTTTAAAAAAAATTTATATCCTGCTCTTCCTCCAAGGAGCCCAGAGTGGTGTACTACATACTTGAGTTTCTCCTCACAACAACCCTGTGAAGTAGGTTAGGCTGAGGGAGAAGTGACTGGCCCAGAGTCACCCAGCTAGTATCATGGCTGAATAGGGATTTGAACTCGGGTCTCCTCAGTCCTAGTCCAGCACTCTAACCACTACACTACGCTCTGAATACTTCTGAGATGCCCACCAACAGAGCAAGAGGGAAGCAGCCCTCCCTGACTTGCTGCCCCTCCCAAACTGGTATTAGAGGCATATATTGCCTCTGAACCTTTAACTGTTGTGGCTAATATCTGCTGATAGACCTGTTCTCCGTGAAGTTGTCCAACCCCCTTTGAAGCCAGTGGCAATCTCCACTTCTTGTTGATATGTATACCATAAACAAATTGTGTTGTCTGTCCTGAATCCATTGCTGATCCATGCCACAATCCACCCCTGTGGGGGTGGTGGACCTATTAGGATGGTCTGTCCAAAAAGGCTGCTGGACCCAGTATGGTTCTAAAAAGCCTTGGAGGGTTTTGATGTTGGTGTGGCCAGTGATTCTGTCATTGCCCTGGTGGGAACCTGGAATATGGAACTCACCAGGGCAGTAGACATGATTGCTCCTAAGCGTCCCTTCCAGCCTGCTTCAGAAATAGCCCATTGGTATACTGAGGAGTTGCAGGGCTGGAAACAGCTGGGTAGGTGATTGGAACACAAGTGCAGGAGAATTCTGCTCGAATCTGACAGGATGCAGCATAGGACCCATTTGAAGGCTTATGTTGCGGCATAAGTTATTTTTAACTGTTAGTTGATTTTAATTGTTTTTATTTTAATGTCAATCACCCTAAGCCATTTTTGGAAGGGTAATATATAAATATAAACCACTGAGATACCTTAAAGGCCAAGTTGAAGACAGCTCATCCTGGAGAGAATCGATCTATGTGGTCACTAAGAGTTGACACCGACTTGACGGCACTTAATCAATCAATCATATATACAAATCAAATAAATAAATAAATTGGCTGTCTCTAGGTTCCAGTACTGAGTTGTTTATGAGAAACATGCTTAACCAGTGTTGATCACTAATTAAATTCTTTCATTTCTTTTTCCAGTTAAGTTATTTGAAGTAATTGAAACTGAAAAAACACTCTATTTAATCATGGAGTATGCAAGTGGGGGTGAGTACAAAACTGTTTCAATTAATGCTGGTTTTTTATCGGACTACAGTCCAGATGATACTTTTCCCAACATGTAATTTTAACATTTGAAAACCACCTCAAATTATTTTCATTATAAATTTAGAGTATTTAACTATTTTCAGAGATCACTAGGTACTTTCCTTCATTACCATCTTAGGCTAGCAAGTTGGACAGCAACCGTCAGATTTAAGTCACTTCAGTTGTCTTATAGTTGTTGCTTTCGATCAACACTTCTATATTTATTGATTTGTTTGTCGTATACAACATTCCCATTCTTGGAATCTCATTTGTTTTATTTTTTCCTATATTGCCTTATGTATTTATATGCTTACCTTGATTTTTTTTTAACCTGGGAAATGTAATAGGGGCTGCAACATATGCACAAAGCTTTTGGGGAAAATAGGAGAGAATTTAATATAATTACTCCCATAGAATTAGAAAAGTAATTATGTAAGCACTCATAGCGTGAGTGGAAGAAGTTCTGTTCATTCAAGGTGTAGGGGCAGTTTTCAGTCCTTCCTTCCCTTTGCAGCTCCCTGTGCCCTCCAAAACTCTATGCTTGAGGATTGGGGTGCTCCAGATTTCTGTTTTATATTGTAATTTGTTCATATCTTGTTTTATGTGTATTTTTGTTTTTTACGGCTGTGTTATTGTGAACCACACAGAGAACAATTTGTTATGGGGCATCTGATGATGATGATTTATTAATGGAAGGGAGAAATTACTTCTTGGAAGAGTGGAGCTTCAAGCACTTCTACATCTTGCTATGGACAGGTGTTTCTCCCCCCCCCCTCATGTTTTTACGGTATACATTTTACAAATACCTACAACTGAGGTGCTGAGCACCTGAGCAGGTGCTGATTCCGTGCTGAGCAGTATGCCCTTCATGTTGACCTCTATCTCATATTTAATTTTAATCCCTTGGTGTGTCTTACATGTTTAGGAGCTTTAATTCATTCCTCATATTACTATGTTACCACTGCTAGTTGGGCAAAGAGGCACCTTTGAAAGTGGTAGTTCTCCGACACTTAGCAGGAGGAATAGCAATTGTCCCTATTCAGCCCAGTAGGCATCCTGTGGCTGCTGATGGTGTCTGCCTTGTTTCTCTTAGATTGTGTGTTCTTTGGGGGACAGGGAATTTTTTTTTAATGAAAAGCACTTTGAGAAGGTATATAAATATAATAATATTCCAGCCTCTCCCCAATTATGATTGAAATAAAGCTTCTGAATAATCTTTACTACACATTTCTACTAGATAGTAGCCTTATTCACATATTATGTTCATCACTTGTATTATGAATGTACAGTGTATACAAGTACAGCTGATCATACATTATGTTGAGCACAGGTACAACATAAAGTTCCTATATGTATCATGCAGTTGAGGGACCTTTATCCAGGTTCACTGTTAAAATGAACACCATTACTGTCATTCACTCAAAAACATGTATGTTCGCACACCATAATGTCTGAATAGGGCTATTGTGTCTCCTGAAAATGAGTGTGCACTTCATAGTTGGTATTTTAAGGCTTTGATTTTCCACTGGATAGAATACAGAGCCAGGATTAGAGCTGGCTTTTATTTAGTTATTTATTTATTTATTTATTTATTTATTTATTTATTTATTTATTTATTTATTTATTTATTTAAATTTATACCCTGCCCAAACTTACATCTCTGTGCGGCTATATCCCCAAACTTTTGCATGTGAGACTTGAAAGAATTCTACTTCCAATTCTGTTCTAGAGCAAGCCATCCACAGTTGCTCTTTACTATTGAAATGAGAAATTCTGACTTATTCTAATCAGTGTGTCAAAATGAACCAAGATCTGAACCTGGAAAGCAGGTCTGGTCCTGATTTTGCTCATTGTGTCTAAATCTGACCACTATTCCGTTGAGATGTTATTTCCAGATTTTTTGTGCCAAAGCTGAGTTCTGCTTATAAAACTATCTAGAACATTTGATGTGGAGGGATGTAGTAAAGATGACCTCTCAGTTTTTTAGTATACATTTTTTTAAAAAGATAATATACATACATGCAACTGGACTATACACTAATAGTTTAAATTATTTATTATGGACATATGGGTCACAATCCTCTTCCCCCCCCCCCAGCATTTATTTCATTGTTACATAAAGTGGGGAGGCAAATAATTTAGATCTCTACTTCATGGGGCATTAAAATACAATGAGAATTATAATGCACTTATTAGATTAAAAGTGCTTATAAATTCTAGGTGGTGATAGTGGCAGCTAATTAACTTGGAACAGTTGAGCAGATGGTAAGCTGCTTGTATGTCCAGCATCTTGTATCCATAGGTAGTAATCATTTCCTTTTATTTTCCGTGTGTGTGTGTGTGTGTGTGTGTGTGTGTGTGTGTGTGTTCTAGTTCAAAGTAGCAGTAGACATTCTCTCTCAAAACCATCAGAAAGCGATTTCAAAAGCTTAGAGGGGTTGAGAGCACAGGGCAGACCTACAGAGTGTGTGACTTCCTGAGCTAAGCTGCCATTAGTAATACGTTGTGGCTTCAAGGTCACAACCACACTGTTTTTTATGGTCTTGGGCCAGCAGTAAAGAACATGAGACTGCAGCTGGTGCACTATCAGTGGACCACAACTTACGCAGGCCTGAAATTGAGCTACTCTTGCTTTTCGTCTCCAAAATGTGAGAAGTAAAAATTTCTTGCAACATTTCTGTGTTGGTTCGTTCAAAGAAGGTTGGCTGCTAGATTTGTAAGGAGTCCCAGAATTCTTAACCTTTCCTGCAAACTCCCCAATTGTTGAGACAAATTTTGACTGGTTTTGGCACTGGAGAGGAATCATGTAGTGAATGGCATAGTTAGGTACACTGCTGCCCTCTGATGGAGTTGTGGGCTAAAGAGGGTGGCCCTATTGCAGGCCAAGAGCTGGAGGGCTGAAGTTGTGCAGCTCTGCCCTAGTGCCATCTAGTGCCTAACCTAAAGGCTACTATAGGTATTGGACACTTTAGCTAAATCTGTATAAGGGCTCACCTTCCCCAGTGCTTATATGGGTTGGTTTGTGCCAAATTACACCTCTATGGCTCATCTAGAAGCCTAGTTCTGATAGCCTTTCTTTGAGGAGAGGAGAACTGGTCTTGTGGTAACAAGCATAACTTGTCCCCTTAGCTAAGCAGGGTCTGTCCTGGTTGCATTTGAATGGGAGACTTGATGTGTGAGCACTGTAAGATATTCCCCTCGGGATGGAGCCGCTCTGGGAAGAGCAGAAGGTTTCAAGTTCCCTCCCTGGCTTCTCCAAGATAGGGCTTGGAGAAATTCCTGCCTGCAACCTTGGAGAAGTTGCTGCCAGTCTGTGAAGACAATACTGAGCTAGATAGACCAATGGTCTGACTCAGTATGTGGCATTGGGATTCTTGTTTTCTCACCACCTTTACACTGTTTTTGACTTGCACCCCTCCATAATATGCATTGATTTCAGTGCTAACACAGTGGTATATATTCTGTTTGAACTATGGGGGGTGTACATATGCAAGCAGGTATGTTTGTTAGCACTCCTGTGTGTATCTAATTCCCATTCCACATCACCACTGCAAGAAATATAAAATTTTCATTTGGTGACTGTGAAAGACAAGCCCAAAGGATGCATACTGATTTGTCTGACAACTACTAATATCACTGACTGCATTTGTTGAGAATTTGCTGTCTTGAGTGTCTGTCTTTGAGTGAATCACTTAATTCCTGCAGTATGGTGATTGTAGTCCTCTGCGTGCATTCTTAATTGGCTCCTATGACTTGTTAGATTGACTGAAGCCTTAGGAATTTTGGTATTGTGTGCCAGTTGTTTGCCTGTCACAGATCCAACATGAAACTTTAAAAGGCTTGTGAGAGAATAGTGCCTCCCCCACCCAAATATTTAAATATGTTTCTGCAGATCACGCTGCAGTGGGTAGCACTCCATGTCAAATGGCAGTTTCTGTTAGAAAATAACTTTTATTGAGGCTTTTAATGTGCTACTCTATCCACATAATGACAGTTTTAAATTTTAGTGACTATGATAGCATCTGAAATGAGTCCTGACTAAACACTGTTGAAATCAATTAGGCTCATTAGTTGTGACTAAGTCCCATTAATTTCAATGGGACATAGTCATGACTAACTTAGTTTGGATTCTGTCCAGTGTTCATCTAGTAATGAAGTGATCTTTAAAACTATTTGTTTCAAACCATTATTGGCTTGGTCAGTGTTCAAGCAATTCATGTTTCTGTGATGCTCCTTTTAGAAATTGTTAGAACTTCCAGAAAAACACTTTATAGGAATGCAATTTAACATTGCCTTAACCTGATCATTAAAATTGTTTTGATATAATACATAGAATTATTACTGAATAATGTTATAAGATGTAGTTATGTCAAATTACATCTTATTCTGTTATGATTAATTGAACACTGAGCTTGCATGTCTTCCCACCACCCTTTCCTCCATGTCTGTGTGTGCAAAGGAATCCTGGTTTATGAAACCACAGTTTGAACCTGGTTTAACTGTGGTATAGAAGCCAGAATATATAACCAGGATTTTATCCTTTGTATCCTGGATGTAAATCTTCTTTTAAGCTGCTGTTTCAGATAACTTGTGGAGCTATGGTTTAACAAACTGTTATTTTTGTATCCTAGCCTGAACCATGTAAGTACAGTTGTCCCTCGCCAACCACGGGTTTGCCAATCACATATTTGAGTATTCACAACTGGCAAACTGCCAACCCCCTTGCCAACCATGATTTGAGTATTCGTGGTTGGCGCCATTTAATTTTTAAAAATGTTGGGGGTCAATCCGAGAGTCAGGGGTCATTTACGGGGATCAGGGGGTTATTTTGAGGGTTTGGGGGCATTTATGGGGGTCAGGATATCTGTTCTGTGGGTCAGGGGATCTTTTCCGGGGGTGAGGGTGGATTTTTAACCTTTTTGGGGGGTGGATTTTAGGCACTTTGGCACTCACAATTCCCCTAATCCCCTGTTTACAATGTAATCCTATGCCTTGCCAACTGCAAATTTGCCAACCGTGGGGGTTTCTAGGAACAGAGCCCTCGCAGTTGGCAAGGGACAACTGTATTGAGAGCACGTAGGCTCATGTTTCACAATTCAGCAAACCACGGTGGTTTGGGTGATCGGAATCCAGCCTTTTAATCCAGCCTAATAATCGAATTATGATGATGGTGGTGGTGATGGTGATGGTGATGATTATTATTCTCACCAAACTAACTGTTAAAGTTCCCATACCTTTTGTATGGTTCTTGTCATAAAATATGTTAGTGATATTAAATTCTCTTATTGCTGTATGAAGTAAACTAGCTGCTACTTGAAACATTTGAGTGAATCTGTTTCATTTTGTTTGTGTCTTATTTGCAGGGGAGGTATTTGACTATCTAGTTGCACATGGAAGAATGAAGGAAAAGGAGGCAAGAGCTAAATTTAGACAGGTATGTATGGCCTACAATACTAGACTTCTAAACTTCTAGGTTTATCAAGATTTTTCCCAACCAGTTGCTTCTGTTCCTCTAGAGCAGGGCTTCTCAACCTGTGGGTCCCCAGATGTAATTAGACTTCAACTCCCATAATTCCCAACCAAAGGCCACTGGGGCTGGGGATTATGGGAGCTGAAGTCCAATAACATCTGGGGACCCACACGTTGAGAAGCCCTGCTCTAGAGAATGGGTAATGCTTCAGTTTTTAGGGTTTTATTGTATTTAAATTCTTTTAATTATGTTAATATTTTAATGGTTTTATATTGTGAATCACCCAGGAACTTTTTGTATGGCGAGGTATACAAATGTACTAAATAAATAATAAAAATAATGCTGTGAGAGGGAGAAAATATCCATAGAACTGGCCCATTCAACAGGCTGTTGCTGTGTGAGATTAGGAACTGGTTCCTGTGTAGTCCAATGTGTATATGTATAAGAGGGAGGCCCTCAACTTTAGTCTGAAGTATACTTCTGGAACAGAATCTTATGCAGGCTTTTCAGAGTTCAGAGCCCCTGTAACCTTGATCTATGTTAGTCACATAGAGGACAATATTGAGCACAAAGGGTTTCAGAAGAAATGATGGGCTGGATCACCAAACCATGGTTTACCATTACATGAGCAAATCATTGGGTTCCCACACTCCTCATGTAGTCCAATTCAGTTAGTTACTTACTGCACAAACTTAGCACAAACTGTAGCTTGCATCTGTATTGAGATCCATCAGTGTCCATAAGAATGGGTTCTGCGCCTGCACAGGAGCCATGCAGTAGCTATGCCTGAGCTTGTCGAAGCGCCCAGGCCATGCCCCCATGCTGCAGCGTGCTATTTAATGTGTGGCTGAGGCGCGAAGTCCCTCTACCAGATCATCAGTTACAGGTAAGCAACCTGTTTTACTGCATCTGAACCAGCAAACTATGGCTCATCCTCCAAATGGCTATTGCAAACTAGCTTCAAACTTCAGTGTGCAGTCCTGATTTGAAAGGCCAGTGCAAACCTTACTTGGTTCCAGTGTAACAATAAACTATGGTTGGTGGTAAAGAGGAAATAACTAATTCAGTCTCCGTGAATGAAAAAAGGGAGAGAGAGAGCATAAAACTTTGTTCATGTAGCACTAAACCATGGTTTGGAGCTACGTATCTGAACTGAGCCATTATTTCTTAAATAAGGCTGCAATGTAATGAAGACTCATGAGTTGGGAACAGCTCAAAGAAAGAAAATATTGGCAGCGGAACAGCTTGTCCTTGGTCTGAGTTCCTCCTCTTTTGGATTGCAAGTCTCCTTTCTCTTTATCTTGTCTGCCTCCTGTTTCAGATTGTAGGCGAATCTGCAGCAAAGGCTATGAAAGTGTGCAGGGAAAGTAACTTAAAAAAAAAAAACACCTCAAAAAATCGAAATCAGGGGAAGGGGAAGCTTGCTCCCAGCTAGAAATAGAATTCATGAGTGAGGTGGTTGGCAGTTCTCGTGAAATTGATAAGTGAGGCCCTCCCTGGATATCACTTGTCGTTTCTTAAAACAGGTTTCAGCCTTGCTGAGATCTTGGAGAAACTAATCCTTTTGTTCTGCATAATGTTAGAGGTGCTGGATATAGTTAGTGGCATTGTGTTGGAAATTGATAGTTGCCAGGACTGATCGCTGACTCAAATAAAGCCCTGCACTTCTGTTTACCCAGTCTAGTACAATCCATACAAGTAGTTTAAAATGTGAGTGGCGTGTAGGAGGGATTGAAATGTGTTGATTTTGGGGTAATACGTACTTCATGAAGTTGGTGCAAAACATTAACAAAATTCTTCAAAGAGGAAATAGAACTGAAAAACAATAATTGGGAGATATAGCATTTGCTACTGTTAGACCTTAAAATGGTTCATCTTGTAACCCATATTCCACTATAGAAAATCTGGCATATTAATTGATTTTTTGATCTAGTGCGGCCATAACATTCCTGACTGCAGAAGTAGGCCATGGGATCAGACACTCCTTCTGAGCACAGATTTGTACCACCAGTGCTCACCATGGTTAACAACTATGTCGGCATCAATAGCAATCCTAGTTGATACTAATCGGGGATCCCCTTTAACCCATAATCTGAAACCTGATTTGGACTACTGCTCAGTCTTGTGATTTAAGCAGTCGGGAAAACTAAATTTGCACCACCTTCACCCCAATTCAAAATAATTTACCCAGAAAATATAAAAAGTAGGGGAAATCTTAGGGAACACACATAAGCAGCATTAATGAGATTGTCTTTCTTGGCACCTGTTGTCTGACTGATTGTTAATCTTGTTTATCATAAAGAGAAACCATAACAATCTTCTTGAAGGGTAACAGTAGCCTAAGGTTTGCCTTCAATTGTCACTTTGACTCTCACTCTAAATGCACTTATTTTAATAATTCTTATTGATTTCAATGAGACTTACCCACAATTAAGTGTATTTAGGCTTGGGGCTTTTGGTAATTTTGTTCCATATAATGGGTATTATACTGACTTCTTAATTGCTTCCTCATATTAACTGCTACTAAAATGTATCCTTGCAAATCTATTTGATTTATTTCACTTAATATAATTGAGCCTGTTTTCTATCCAGATAGTATCTGCAGTGCAGTATTGCCATCAAAAGCATATTGTTCACAGAGATCTCAAGGTAAGGAATAAACCCCCCAAATGTATATGTGTGTTTTGTCCATATAGGGTATTCTTTCTGGATTTATATCAGGCCTGCTCAACTTAGTCCCCCAGCTGTTTTGGACTACAACTCCCATAATCCCCAGCCACAGTGGCCAATAGCCAGGGATTATGGGAGTTGAAGGCCAACTTCTGCAGGAGGGCCGAAGTTGAGCAGCCCTGATTTATATCAATGTATGTTTGTAACTTAATTTACTTTATTGAGGGAGGGACCCTTGAAATACCTTTCATATTATCTTCAGTTAGGCATGTTAAAGCTTCAGATATCATTTGAGAAGCTGGTACAAAAAGATCTTGTGGAGATGGTGTCCAGTAGTCATTTCTCATTTTGGTTTTTCTTTGAGTGATGGGGAAGGAGAATTGTCTACCTGTCTCTGGGATCAACTGCTCTTCCCCAAAGAGAAGAAGCAGTCCCAGAGATAAAGCCCATTTTATGGAATTAGACGGCAGCGGCAGCTACTGTTGTACCCTTCCCCATTCTTAGAGCTGCCTCTTCTCTTGGGCTCCCTGCCCAAATTGCTTTCCATGCCCCTCGCATTCTCTTGTCTCTCTCCCCCCCCACCAGTTTAGCCTCTTTTGGGGAGGAGAGTTGGTCTTGTGGTAGCGAGCATGAATTGTCCCCTTCGCTAAGCAGGGTATGCCTATATCACTTCTGTTAATTGCATAAACTAGAACTTGGAGATTATCAAATAGAGGCACTGTTGTCTTCTGGAGGAAAAGGTCTGACATTGTGTTACACATTCTTTTCCCCCTAGGCCGAAAATCTATTGCTAGATGCGGACATGAACATTAAAATAGCTGACTTTGGTTTTAGTAATGAGTTTACGGTTGGAAATAAACTGGACACATTTTGTGGCAGCCCCCCATATGCTGCTCCAGAACTCTTCCAAGGCAAGAAGTACGATGGACCTGAAGTAGATGTTTGGAGTTTAGGTGTTATTCTTTACACACTTGTCAGCGGATCGCTGCCTTTTGATGGACAGAACTTAAAGGTGCACACCTAATTTACGCTTAAAGGGGTGGAGGTGGAGAGTACTTAGAATGTTTTTCAACTGCAATACTTGCTATACAGCCACAAGTCTTTTTAACTTTCTACTTGATTTGATTTAATTTAAGGAACTGAGAGAGAGAGTGCTAAGAGGGAAATACAGGATTCCTTTCTACATGTCAACAGACTGTGAAAACCTGCTAAAGCGTTTCTTGGTGCTAAATCCAACTAAAAGAGGCACTCTTGAGGTAATGGTAGATCTGTTCATATTTTCCCTTTCATTACAAGTAATACAAGATCTGAATTTTGAAATGTACTCAAACATCCAATGTGATGGAATATATATGGTTTTAGCTAATATTATGCTGCTTACGAACAAGTGGTTACCCTGGACCTCCCCAGTTCTTTTGCCTCAGCAGGCAGCAACTGCATATTGGAGATTCATTCATTCGTTTATCATATTTCTGTACTGCCTGATATGTACATCTCTAGGCGGTATACAAAATTTAAAATACTTAAAAGTTACAAATTAAAATACATGACAATAGAATAAAATAGATATTAAAACAAGGTTTTGAAATTATTTAAATAATTCTAATTAAAAGCCTGCAAAAATAGTCTTGAGGTTCTTCCTGAAAACAAACAGAGAAGGAGATGCTCTTATTTCAGTAGGGAGCATATTCCAAAGCCCTGGGGCAGCCACAGAGAAAGCCCAGTCATGGGTCGCCACCAAATATGCTGGTGGCATCTGTAACCGGACCTCTCCAGAAAATTGTAACAGATGGCAGGGTTTATGACAAAGGAGGTGCTCTCTTAAATAGCCTGGACCTAAGCCGTTAAGGGCTTAGCAGCAAAATGATGCCATTTTGTTGAGGAGTATCCAGGCAAACAAAGCCTTCCCTGCAATAGTCATACAGTCACTCCCTCGAACCCACACAAAAGCTACCTCCTAGTAACTGTTGGGTTGTTAGTACAAATATCAGATTGTGTTGTACTAAACAAAAATCATACTATCATTCAGCTAATAGAAATGCCTGTTGTAGCATCTTCTAGTCTCTCCTCTTGGTGCTTGAGATTGCCATGCATGTTATGAAAGTATTGTGCTCCACCTAGAGGGTGTTCTTTGTGTTAATTATTTAAGCCAAGTAGCTCTCTGCATTAGGCATATCTGATATCTGCAAATCATGGTGATTTTCTTCTTGTCAGTACACCCTTTATGAACAGGAGTTTCAGGCTTTGGCTCCAAACCTCTTTCTGGGGTTTTATGTTGCATTTCTTCCTTTTTGAAACATTTAAAATATTAACTTGTAGTTGAATAGAAGCCAGTCTTTTAAAACTAGGTTGCTATGAAGATATGATTGTTTCATTTAGAGGCATGGCCTGATTACTTTTGAAGTTTAGCATGTGATATTGACAGAGCATGTGTGGGTATTGACAGAGAAGCCAGATTTCTAGATATGCTAAATGATTGTGCCTAAGAACAGTGGCTCGTGGAACCAACCAGAGAGAAGGCGTCCTTGGAGTTAATCCTAAGTGATGCCTAGCACCTGGTGTGAGATGTCAGAGTTGTAGAATCATTGGGGAATAGTGACCATAGTGTGATCCAATTCAGCTTGTATGCGAGTGGAGCATTGCCAAGGAAGATGTGTTGGACTTCAGAAGAGGAAACTTCTCAAAAATGAGGGGACTGGTAAAAAGGAAGCTGAAAGGGAAAGTCAGGAGGGTCACATCATCCCAGAAGGCCTGGAGCTTATTTAAAACGTCAATAATAGAAACTCAGTTGGAATGTATACCAAGAAGAAGGAAAGGTATCACCAAGTTCAGGAGGATGTCAGCATGGCTAACAAGTGGAGTCAGGGAAGCTATAAAAGGGAAGAAGAATTCCTTCAGAAAGTGGAAGTCCTGCCCAAATAAAGGAACATAAACTCTGGCAAAAGAAATGCAAGGAGACATAAGGGATGCACAAATAGAATTTGAGGAGCATATAGCTAGAAATGTCAAAGGGGATAAAAACTTTAAATAAGCAGAAAACCTGCCAGGCTGGACCCTTAGATTGATGAGGACATGAAAGGGATTATTAAGGATAAGGAGAATGCAGAGAAGCTGAATAAGTTCTTTGCATCATCTGTCTTCACGGTGGAGGATACTGACCATATACCCACTCCAGACATGAGCTTCTCAGGCTTGCAGGCTGAAGAACTGGGCCAGTTTGAGGTGATGGGAGAGGATGTTCTAAACTGTCTTGAAAAACTACAAATTAACAAATCTCCAGGGCCAGATGGCATCCACCCAAGAGTTCTGAAGGAACTCAAATGTGAAAAAATATGTAACTTGTTGCTACAATCAGGCTCTGCAACCAGAGGACTGGAAAGTAGCTAATGTAACTCTGAAAGTTATATTATAAGTTATATTTTCAGAAAGGGGATGGGGGGGTGGGGAGGGGAGGGGCTGAATCTGGAAAATTACAGGCTGGTTAGCTTAACTTCTGTGCCGGGTAAATTGGTGGAAAGCATACATAAGGACAAATTTGTTAAACACATAGAAGAACAGGCCTTGTTGAAGGAGAACCAGCATGGCTTCTACAAGAGCAGGTCTTGCCTCACTAACCTTTTGGATTTCTTTGAGAGTGTCAAGCATGTGGATAAAGGTGATCCGGTTGACATAGTATACTTGGACTTCCAAAAAGCTTTTGACAGATTTCCCCACCAAAGGCTTTTGAGTAAACTCAAAAGCAGTCATGGGATAAGGGGACAGGTTCATGTGTGGATTGGAAGGACAAGATAGATAGATCTTTTTATTTCGGTCATTGACCAGCAGTAATAAACAGACAACAGCTACCAACAGTAATCAGATGGTGAGTTCTTTGCAAATTTTACAAACTACATAGCAGAACTTGGCCACATTCCAAGACACCGCGTCTCTAAAATTTGACAACAAATAATCTAAATCAAACTCATCGGTGTGGCCAGGAAATTCCATTTAAAAAGAAGAAATAAAATATAATTCAAATATCCTTGTAAAATGTACAAAAGAGTTCTACATGTGCAGTTGTTTCTATAACTCCCGAACCACAAGGACATAAGTGGGCTGAGTATGGTAATATCTTAAACTTCCCCTCTAAAACTGCAGTGGGAAGTTCATTTAGCCGAGCAAGTATCACAGCTCTTCTAAATTTTGCTGCTGTTAGGTTGATTAGGTATTCAGCAGGTTTTACAGTTGAAAACTGATTACCTATATAAATCCCTCTAGGCAGCTTGGCTAACTCTTCTTGCATTTCCATATCAAATACATGTTGTTTGGTGACCCGTATTGCTTGATCATACCCCATCCTAATAAGCTCCTTCTGGGAAAGGCCCTAAGATTGTAGCTTCTGTCTTAAGATCAACTTCCATCTCAAAGTGTAACTATCTATAAAAGTTAGGGAAGCCAAGCCCACTTGGGAAAATAACAACTTCAACCAAAATACAAACGTACTCAGCCAGAGTCTTATTTCTAATCTAAAAACCCCAGCCTCATATCTGAGAGCTGTATTGGAAACCCAGCATGGCACTTGAAATATTGCTCTTAAAAATTTGGTTTGGACTACTTCAGAGGGGTAAAATTCTTGTAGGGGCCGAGTTGGGCACCATACAAGAGCTGCGGGCAAACTTTAGCTGTGAAAAGCTTTATGGCAGCCGGAATGAAGAGAGCTCCCCTGGTGAAATAAAAAGACCGAATAGCATTGGCCTATTGCTGGGTATTTTGCGTCACGTTGTTAAGGTGCACTCTTTGTCCTCCTGCGGAGTCGAATACGACTCCCAGATATTTAAAGGTTCCAACTTGTTCAGTTGCATGGCCATTCATAGACCATGAGTAGGTCTTAGGTCGTTTAGCAAAGACCAGCACCTTTGTTTTGCAGTAGTTTACTTCCAGCGCTGCTTCAACACAATGTAAACTCAGTGAGGCAAGCACCTGCCTCAGCACTAACAGGACCATATAATCTGTATAAAGCAGGATCGGCAGATGTTTATTTGCCAATTTGGGTGAGTGAGTATCTGGTTTATTCAGGTGGGACACCAAGGGATTTATATAGAAACTAGCTGACCCTGAACAGAGCATAGGTAGCATTTTGAAGTCCAGGACCCCCAAGGTAGCATTCTCAGAAATGCTACCTGTTCCACGTGCAAGTACAGTGAGACAGGCAGAGCTGAGGAGTTTCAATGCGTGGATGAGACGCTGGTGCTGGGAGGAGGGGTTTAGTTTTGTTAGGCACTGGGACACATTTTGGGGCAAGCAAGGCCTGTACAAAAGGGACGGGCTGCACTTGAACCAAGATGGAACCAGACTGCTGGCGCTTAAAATCAAAAAGGTTGCAGAGCAGCTTTTAAAATGACACCTGGGGAACAGCCGATGGGAGCTGGGCAGTATCCCGTTTGGCAAAAGCCATCCTTTAAAGTGTGAGGCTGCAAAGAATTCAAATAAAACAGAAGGGGACAGAGCAGAACCGCATAAAGAGCAGACGGGAACCTGTGTCAGCAGGTCAAAGAGTCAAAAGAACAGCATATATTAGGGGAGAGATTCAGTGTATAGGTGCTTATATGCCAATGCCAGAAGCCTCCGAGCCAAGATGGGTGGGCTGGAGTGCTTGGTTGCTAACGCAGAAATAGATATAGTGGGCATAACAGAAACATGGTGGAACAGTGAGAACCGGTGGGACACTGTTATCCCTGGGTATAAACTCTATAGAAATGACAGGGAGGGGCGCCTTGGAGGAGGGGTAGCACTGTATGTTAAAGAAGGGATAGAATCTAACAAGCTAGAAAACCTAGGTGGACTGGAGTCCTCCACTGAAACCCTGTGGGTGACTATACAAGGCCGGAAAGGAAACGTGCTACTGGGGACGTGCTATCGCCCTCCGGATCATAATGCTGACAGTGACTGGGAGTTGCAGGAGGAAATCAGGGAGGCGTCAAGGAGAGGCAGGGCTGTAATTATGGGTGATTTCAATTACCCACACATAGACTGGGTAAATTCACATTTGAGTCAGGACAAAGAGGTCAGATTTCTAGATACGCTAAATGACTGTGCCCTAGAACAGTTGATCATCTAACCAACCAGACAGAAGGCGACCTTGGATCTAGTTCTGAGTGACACCCAGGACCTGGTGCGTGATGTCAGTGTCATCGACCCTTTAGGGAACAGTGACCACAGTGCCATCAAATTCAGCATACATGCGGGGAGAGAATCACCAAGGATGTCTAACACAGACATTTTGAATTTCAGAAGAGGAAACTTCTCCAGAATGAGGAGTATGGTGAAAAGAAAGCTGAGGGGGGAAATCAGGAGAGTCACTTCGCTCCAGAGTGCACGGAGTTTACTCAAAACCACAATACTAGAAGCCCAGTTAGATTGTATACCCAAAAGGAGGAAAGGTACCACTAAGTCCAGGAGGATGCCAGCATGGCTAACGGGTACTGTCAAGGAAGCCATAAAAGGGAAGAAGACTTCCTTCCACAATTGGAAGGCCTGTCCAAACGAAGAAAACAGAAAGGAACACAAACTCTGGCAAAAGAAATGCAAGGTGACAATAAGGGAGGCAAAAAGAGAGTTTGAGGAACATTTAGCCAAAAGTATCAAGGGGAATAACAAAAACTTCTTTAAGTACATCAGAAGCAGGAAACCTGCCAGGGAGGCAGTTGGACCATTAGACAATGAGGGAGTGAAAGGGATTATTAAGGAGGATATGGAGGTTGCAGAGAAGATGAATGAGTTCTTCGCATCTGTCTTCACGGCAGAGGATACTGAGCATATACCTGTTCCTGAACCAGGCTTTTTAGGGATGGAGGCTAGAGAGCTGAGTCAGATAGAAGTGACAAGGGATGATGTTCTAAGCTGTCTGGAAAAACTGAAAGCTAACAAATCACCAGGGCCGGATGGCATCCATCCAAGAGTCCTCAGAGAACTCAAATGTGAAATTGCCGACCTCCTTGCTAAAATATTTAACTTATCCCTGGAATCGGGCTCTGTACTAGAGGACTGGAGAGTAGCAAATGTAACACCGATTTTCAAGAAGGGATCCAGGGGCAATCTGGGAAATTACAGGCCGATTAGCCTAACGTCCGTTCCAGGCAAATTGATGGAAAACATCCTCAAGGATAAAATTGTAAAGCACCTAGAACAGGCCCTGCTGGGAGTGAGCCAGCATGGCTTCCGCAAAGGTAAATCTTGCCTCACCAATCTTTTGGACTTCTTTGAGAGTGTCAACAAGTGTGTGGATCAAGGTGATCCAGTTGACATAGTCATAGTCTGGACTTCCAAAAAGCTTTTGACAAAGTTCCTCATCAAAGACTCCTGAGGAAACCTAGCAGTCATGGGATAAGGGGACAGGTACATGTGTGGATTGCTAACTGGTTGAAAGACAGGAAACAGAGGGTAGGTATAAATGGAGAGTTTTCACAATGGAGGGAAGTAAGAAGTGGGGTCCCCCAGGAATCTGTACTGGGACCGGTGCTTTTTAATTTATTCATAAATGATCTAGAAGCAGGGGTAAGCAGCGATGTGGCCAAATATGCAGATGATACCAAACTCTTCCGGATAGTGAAATCCCAAACGGATTGTGAGCAGCTCCAAAAGGATCTCTCCAAACTGGGGGAGTGGGCGACAAAATGGCAAATACAGTTCAATGTTAGCAAGTGTAAAGTGATGCACATTGGGACGAAAAGCCCCATCTTCAAGTATATGCTGATGGGATCCGAACTGTCAGTGACGGACCAGGAGAGGGATCTTGGGGTCGTGGTGGACAGCTCGTTGAAAGTGTCGACTCAATGTGTGGCAGCTGAGAAAAAAAGCCAATTCCATGCTAGGGATCATTAGGAAGGGGATTGAAAATAAAACGGCTAACATTCTAATGCCCTTATACAAAACTATGGTGTGACCACATTTGGAGTACTGCGTACAATTCTGGTCACCACATCTTAAAAAGGACATTGTTGAACTGGAGAAGGTACAGAAGAGGGCAACTAAGATGATCAGGGGCCTAGAGCACCTTTCTTCTGAGGCAAGACTACAACACCTGGGGCTTTTTAGTTTAGAAAAAAGACGACTGCGGGGAGACATGATAGAGGTCTATAAAATCATGCATGGTGTGGAGAAAGTGGAGAGAGAGAAATTCTTTTCCCTCTCACGCAACACTAGAACCAGGGGTCACTCCATGAAATTGATTGCCAGGAGGTCTAGGACCAACAAACGGAAGTACTTTTTCACACAACGCGTGATCCACTTGTGGAACTCTCTGCCACAGGATGTGGTGACAGCCAACAACCTGGATGGCTTTAAGAGGGGTTTGGATGACTTCATGGAGGAGAGGTCTATCAATGGCTACTAGTCGGAGGGCTGTGGGCCACTTCCACCCTCAAAGGCAGGATGCCTCTGAGTACTAGTTGCAGGGGAGTAATGGCAAGAGAGAGGGCATGCCCTCAACTCCTGTCTGTGGCTTCCAGAAGCATCTGGTGGGCCACTGTGGTAAACAGGATGCTGGACTAGATGGGCCTTGGGCCTGATCCAGCAGGGCTGTTCTTATGTTCTTAAGCTAACTCCTTCTTCTTCGACGTGGTCTCTGTGCTTTACACGAATTGGCTTTGCACCCATTCATGCAAGAGCACAGATGACCACTAGAAGAACCCAAGTTACAGGTAAGCAACCTGTCGTTCCCTTAGCTCTAGGTAGCAGGATGGGAGAGAGCTTACACTGACACGCCTCCCCACTCCCTTTTCCTTACGTCTGCTGGGCAGACAAAGGTTCTAGCTGCTCCTATGTGCCCTCACCTTCTGAGATAAGGCAACTGGCAAGCCTCAACCCCATCCTTGAGGAGAAGGCAAAAGCTGTTTAAATGGCCCAGACTGCTCCTTCCTTTGAGGAGATATCACTCCCCGCCCGCCTGCCCCCCCATGCCTATCTGACCACAGCAGCAGGCCCCTCCTCCTTGGTTGATCTAAGGCTAAGCAATGGGTGGGCAGACTGCGCTGGACCAAATCAGCCCATCTTTGGGGCTCTGGGGTACCAGACACTGCCTTTCCTCCCCTAACAGGTGGCTGGTGGGTGGCCACATGGTCTGCAGGAGAAGAGCTGGCTCATGGGGTCATGGTGCTTCATAGCTCAGAGGTAGAGCATCTGATCAGCATGCGGAAAGTTCCAGATTCAGTCTCTGACATCTCCAGGTAGAGTTGGGAAGGACTCCTGCCTGAAGCCCTGGAAAGCTGCTGCCAGTCACACTAGACAATACTAAGCTCAATGGACCAATAGTCTGATTCAGTAGATGGCAGCTTCCTGTGTTCCTACTCTAACCTGAATTGGTTCTCAGGGTATTTTTTTTTTTTTGCTATGAACAATCTTTCCACTACTAGAATTTAAAATCTCCCCCTTGTGCTATAATACTCCTGACAATTTGAAGCTTAGGAGTACAAATCTGGGAGAAAAGTATTATTGGCATAGATTTCAAATGTGCTATATATATTTGTTTCTGTGGTGAAGGGAAGAGCAAGTACAGGAGAAAATGGAAAGTCCTTTGTGCAAGACATGTTTACTTGCTTTCAGTTACTCAGCTTAAAATAAGACCTGACCTTTACTAGTATTTTTGTTACTGTTGTGCTAATACAAATCCTGTCCTTGCAGCAAATTATGAAGGACAGATGGATCAATGCAGGGCATGAGGATGACGAACTTAAACCTTTTGTTGAACCAGAGTTAGACATCTCGGACCAGAAGAGAATAGGCAAGTACTGGAAAACACTGGCAGGACATACTTTCTAGTGCCTATTTGTGTGCATTGTGGTGTGAAGTTTTATTGCTTGCTTTAATGTTCAAATTAATATAGACTGGAGATGAGTCTTAGCCAAAACATTGTTTTTCATAGCAAGATGTTAAGTTCTATTATTAAACAATTATGCTGTATTCCTATGAACTATATATTAGTAAGTATATAACATAATTGTAATCAAACTTTCATATTTCAGACATTATGGTTGGAATGGGATATTCTCAAGAAGAAATACAGGAATCCCTTAGTAAAATGAAATATGATGAAATAACTGCTACATATTTGCTACTGGGGAGGAAATCATCAGAGGTGTGTGCTAACATTAAATGTTGTTGCCTTGAATTGAAATATTCAGGATGCTTGCAACCGTATTGCCTCTAATCACAGTGCAGCATGTATAATCATTTTTTAACTGTTCTTCTGTAAAAGTTCTTCAATTTACCACTGGGCTGTCTTTAATAGCTCCAGGTTTATAATCTGTGTTCAGGAGTTCCTAAGATCTAATTGGACAAGAACTTCTCACTCACCTCTATACTTGATGTGAGTAGGAGAGTCTTGAACTTCTTGTGATATAAATATGGGATCTCCCAATCAGTGACCTGTACGTGGAGAGAGGGAGCTACAAGAGCCACCCACTGAATATGGGGTGTATTGTACTTGTATCTTGCTGTTACATGGGGCTTCCTGTCGGCTGCCATCTAAGAGGACTGATCAGATCCACAAATTCTTAGCTTCAGCAGTGTTGTAGCCTCGCCACTGTTCCCTTCCCTGCTGATACCTTAGGATTGTGAGTGTGGTCTGCATGCTTTAGCTATCAGACAGGCAAAGGCAATGAGTCTGGTAATTTCCCCCCTTCCAGCTTTATCTTGATTAGCAAAATCCAAAGCAGCCCAAACCTTGTATAGCTCAACTATCCTAAAATAATGGACAGTGTTAGGAAAGCATCTGTGATTATTTCAAGCCTTCTCAGTTTGACCTCTTGCTTGCCTAGGATTGGAGTGAGTTGGTTGCCTCAGGGTAACCATTAAAATAAACAACATCTTAGTTAACACTGCTTGTAAACTTGTGCAAGAGAAATGACACATGCTCAATAATGGCACATTTATATTACTACAGCTCATTGGAATTGGCCACACATCATGTAAATGAATAGTGTGCAGGGCTTGCAGGATTTTATGCTGTAGTGAATATTCTACAGGGTGAAGTACTCTGACAAATCATTGCACCTGCTGTTTAGAACATCCTCCTAATGATCAAGTTAGAGAAATATATCCTCCTTTTTATTGCTTTTGCAACACTGCATGCTTTGATTTGCTCCTGATTAGAGCAAATTTGTATTGAAACCCCATATTTTAAGGCTCTTTATCTTTGTTTTCTCAGTGAGCCAGTAATCTGGAAAAAAATCACTCACTCTAGGCATCTTCATTATATTTTAAAGCCTTAGGACATATGTAACAAATCCTGTGGTACATGGCACATCCTGTGAGAGTTCTGACAGCACTCGGGGAGAGGGAGGGGTAGAGGCTGAGGGAGAGCATGGAGCGGGAGGCTGAGGAGTGGATGGAGGGGCAGCTCCTGCCAAGAAGGAGCAGGAGGGACGAAGAAAGATAAGCGGCATCACTCACTCACTCAGCTCCAACCGCTGGCCTCTTGACGCTTCACCGAGTCTCCTCGCAAGGAGGACGGCCAAGCCGAGGCTTCTCATCCAGTCTGCACGGATGGCCCTCAGTACTCCCTGCCCCGGCTTGGCCATCCTCCTCGTGAGGAGACACAGCAGGGTGTCAGAAGCCAGTGGTTGGAGCTGAGGGAGTGAGTGCTGGTTGCGTGAGCCTGAGAGAGTGGGGGAGTGGAGGGGTGGCTGTGAGTGGAAGTGGGGGAGTAGGGGTGGCAGCAATTAGGGTTGCTGAAAGTGGTGGTGGGGAGGAGGGGTGGCTGGGAGTGGGAGAGTAGAGGGGGTGGCTGCAAGTGGTGGTGGGCAGGAGAGGAGTGGCTGGGAGTGGGGGGAGGGGTGGCTGAAGGTGGTGGGGAGGAGTGGGGTGGGTGTGAGTGGAGGAGAGGGGTGGCTAAGAGTAGGGTGGCTGTGAGAGGGGAGATGGGGGGGTGGCTACAAGTATGGGAGGGCAGGGGGTGGGTGAGAGTAGGGTAGCTGACACTGATCAATAAAGCAGGGGCTGTGGCTGGACTGTAGGGAAAGCAATAAAGTCCGAGTGCGCAGATGCTCTGCACAGGGCCAGCTAGTATAAAGAGAAGCTTTCAGCTGAGTAACTGTGATCTGTATATCCCAGTGCTTTTTCAACAGTGGTGTTGAAAAGCAGTATATAAATAATGGTGGTAGTAGTACTAGCCAACCCTGACTGCATCCTCACTTCAGGGTTTTAAGGAGAGGAATTTCCCATCTGGGTTTCTTAAGATTCTTTTAAAGCTGCAAATTTATCCTGGGGCAGTCTAAGTGAAAAGTTTGCAAAGCTCATGTGAAATGTTACAATTGCGAGCCTACCTCAGACTTCAAGGACTGGGAATGACCAGTTGCTTCATGTTGTAAAGGAGTCTGAAAGAATCTGGCAAGCGGCTTTATATTCTCAATATTGATTCTGCTGTGCTCCAATCTTTCTCTTTCACTTCATGCAGTGCATAATTTTCTCTGCACACTAAGCTTCCCATTGAGTTCCATAGTACAAAAGAGTGTCATTTCTATCACTGAAATGTTAAATAATAGAAACTGTTCATCATTGTGCTTTGCCCTCTGGACGTTCAAGAAGTATTAGACCAATCTTCCATTATTAACCTTTCTACACTCAGAGCCTCTGTTCTGGATATTCTAATTTGTATCCTGTCTGCAAACTTATGTTTAGCTGGATGCCAGTGACTCAAGCTCCAGCAGCAACCTTTCACTTGCTAAAGTCAGGCCAAGTAGTGATCTCAACAACAGCACTGGACAATCTCCACACCATAAAGTGCAAAGAAGTATATCTTCCAGCCAGAAGCAGAGACGGTACAGTGACCATGGTGAGTGTCCCTTTCTCCTTCTCATTGCCTCAGAACCTATGTTGCAGGAAGTTAGCAGTGTGGCTATATTTTTTAATCTCAGCCTCTAAAAGTAGAAGAAAATAGTGGTTGAAGATTGAGTTTACATGTCCTAATCAATGGTTGGGGCAGTTAGGTGGAATTCTTTTTTCCTGGGAGTGTACACTTCTGACAGGCATGTCTTTCAAACCCACCAGAGTCCAGTTTGTGAGCCTTCTGCCCAATATTTTCCACCCAACTTCAAATGTAGGTTACAGCTAGGTGGAGTTTATTCAAGAAGTCCTAAGAACCAGTCTTTGGCGGGTTTGGCTAATATATCATTCATTCATTCCCCAGGAACCAGATTTCCTAGCCATTCTCTGAACCCATCCATAATTTTTTAATTTTATTTATTTATTTTATTTAAAATATTTATATACCGCCCAAAACTTTTGTTTCTGGGCGGTTTACAATTAAAATCATTTAAAACATTTAAAATCCAGTATTAAAAATTTTAAAACTATAAATCTAATTAAAAACCTGGGTGAATAAATGTGTCTTCAGTGCCTTTTTAAAAGTTGCCAGAGATGGGGAGGCTCTTATTTCAACAGGGTGTGCATTCCAAAGCCCAGGAGCAGCAACGGAGAAGGCTCCTTCCCAGGTAGGGATGTGCACGGAACCATGGAGGCACGGTCCGGCACCCGGGGGTGTCTCGCTTTAAGGGCGGGGGGGTAGTACTTACCCCTCCCACCGTTTTCCCCCCTCCGGCGTTCCACTTTGGAGCAAAGTTTTTGGGGCGGCAGCGTTCCTCCCTGCCGCCCCTGCCCCCGTCGTTGCGTGCGCACGTGACGTGTGCGGCATGTGTGCACGGCAGCAGACACGCGAGCACCGCAATGGGCGCATGCGCGGAAGTAACTTCCGCTTTTCCAGGCAACGACAGGGGCAGGGGCGGCAGGGAGGAAAGCTGCTGCCCCAAAAACTTTGCTCCAAAGTGGAGCGCTGGAGGGGGGAAAGCGGCGGGAGGGATAAGGACTACCGCCCACTGCCCTTAAAGCGACACACACACACACCCCACCGGACCGGCCCAATTCTGAACCAGTTCAGAGGCCTCCAACATGGCCTCCGGACCGGTTCCGTGCACATCCCTATTCCCAGGTAGCCGCCAGACGAATTGGCAGCAACCACAGACAAACTTCTCCAGATGATCTTAGCAGGCGGTGGGGCTTATGGCGAAGAAGACGTTCTCTTTAATACCCAGGGCCTAAGCTGTTTAGGGCTCAGGTAATCTCAGATGTTCTTGCCGAGTAAATCCTAGAATGAGACAATAGCTTGCCATAACTTTTGGTAGAAATGCCACATCGGTGTAAACGCTGCACTAAGGAAAAAAGGCTAAAAAATTGCAGAAAGCTACAGAAACGCCGCATCTGCATAAACGCCACAGAGGGAGACATCATGCTTTTTAAAATTGTGTTGAACACTTAAAATGTTACTACCGTACAGCTAAGTTTAAAATTTTACTACAGCTAAGTATTGTAACCCATATCCTCGTCAGTTTTAACACAATGAAAGGAAATGAATACAATAAAAGGAAATTAAGACAAAAAAGCTGAACAATTTTTAAAAATTTAACACATCACATTTCAGAAGTAATTTCCCATTACACTTCATAAGAAACCTTCTTTTATTCATTTAAGCACATCACATTATAAACTCCAAATTGCACTTCAAAAGAAACATTGGTTGCCTCCCCCATCACATTCCAAAAATTATAAATTTCATATTGCACTTCAAAGGAAACATTGGTTGGTTCCCACCCCCCCCTCCCCATCACATTCCAAAAATTATAAACTTCATATTGCACTTCAAAGAAAACCTTCAAAGTCCAAATTATCACTCTCTGAAATAAAAAGATTTAACAAGGTCTTATCTAATTTTCCAGGATAGTCTGCATCCTCAATATTTTCATCCTCTTATGAAAAGTCAGCTGCTTCGCTTTCAGCATTTTCAGATTGTATAATTCCAACTTCTGTGGAAGCAGAAATCACTAAAGTTGTTCTAATAGCTTTCCATGCTTCCAAAATCCATTTTAGGACCTCACCGTAGGTTGCTTTGTGTATTTTCCTGCCCTTTGTGAATGTATGCAGGCCTTTCCTCATCCAGTTTTCCCAACGCTTTCACATTTCACATTTAAATGCCTTGTTCACGGATAAGTCTAAGGGCTGCAATACTTTTGGCCAAGCCATGAGGAATTACATCTAGCGTAGCTGATATCTTTTTGCATTCATTTTTAACTGAATTCAATAAGTGTGCATGCATCGAGTCCATTCTTAAAATGCCACATGGTTGGAAAAAAGCTCCTTTTCTTTTCCGCCAAATTTGATTAAGTCATTCTAATATGTCTTCGCACATCCACACTTTCTCATTAGCAGGAATAACAGCATCCAAAGGAAAATTACCTTTTGGGATAGATTTCCATTTTAAAATTAGCATTGGTTTTAGTTTGTCGCCGTTTGTGGCGCAGGCTAATATGCACGTGAAAGAGGTCTTCTCATTTCCGGTTGTCGCTATGGAAACTGTTTTTTCTCCTGTTTCATTCACAGTCCTATTCGGGGGACAGTCAAACGTCAGTGGAGCTTCATTCATATTTATTATTTGATTGCACATATTTTCCCCGCTCAATAGCTTTTGCAACAAACTTTAAAAACACTGATTTGCCCCCCCACACACACACACCAGTCCTTCGGCAGCTGCTGTCTCGTTTTAGTGTGCACAGATACATTCTTTCACCTCATAAATCTATAGCACCAAGATTGGCTACCTTTAAAGGCAGTTTATTCCCATTTGTTCTGCCATTAATTTTGCTTGTAGGATGATTTTCACAGTAGAGACTGGCAGTCCTTTTTCTCTCTGCCCTTTAATCCACTCAAGGTTATTCTCCAAATCAGGCCAGGCTGCAACACCACTTCTCCTTGCATATTTTGATTTCGGCATACTTGCCAGGTCATTTTTTTCTGATTTGCACCTGTGATTGCAGTTTTCATCCAATTCAAATACACAGGCTACAGCTCTCTTTCTGATCTGTTCTGCTCTTAACACAGCTGTCAGCTTGATACTAGCAGTGTAGCTCTTATGCTGTTTGGACACCATCCCCCACCCCACGAAAACACTGCCAGAAATCCCACCCGGAAATCTCGCGTAAATATCCCATCGGTGGGAGCACTTTTTCAGCTTGCACCCAAATTCTCATGTAAATGCTGAATGCTAAATTCTCACATAAATGCTGCACGTAAACACCACAGGTGGCGAAAAACAACTTACTCACCACAGCATTTCTTCCGAAAAGTACGGTGCATGTGATGTATTCTGAGAAACATTGGGGTCAGAACTGGTTGGAATATGCATCTCCCTCCTACATACACAAGGCAGGGTGATAGGCAAAGGCTTCCAAGGCTGCTGCTTCAATAACATAATGGGAGAGGACTGCAAATGCTCACCCAGATGATGCCTGGTTTTACTTCAGAATTTTCTCCTGCTAAGAAAGACTTATGAAAGCTTCTGCCTTGCACATGTATCTTGTTAGAACTATTGATTACTAGATAATTTTTTTTTCCTATTCCTAAATTTTTAGGGAATTGCATGCCTCAGGCTTTTCCAGGCCTGCTGTTGACCAAACTTGAATACTTTAAAACAACAATAACATATTGTATTAATAATTCTCAAAAAATGGAGAGCTCTGAAGAGTTCTAGTATTCTCTAATTCTCACTTCCTTTTGGGGGGTCCCAATAAAACACAACTCCCATCCCATCTCCCAGGTTCTGGTCTTGGATTCTGATGGTGATGCTAAGCAAGGAACTTTATTTTTTCTGAAGAGTTTTCCTTCCAACAAAAGGAACCTTCCTCATTTTGCCCTATTCTGCTAGCTAATTTTAATCTACACTTTATTATCTTTACATATTATCTATTATCTATTACATGTTATCTTTACATAGAAGTTTCTCTTAGCATGGCAGGTACTTATCATTAAGAAGTTTAATATTAGCCAGTTAGAAAGGCTAATTTTAATTTCTTGTTATGTCAAGAAAACTTGGCTTATATCTCATCTCAGTAGCAAATATGCTACTTTACACTGATCTCAAAATTACCAAAACCATTATATGTGCGCCTAGGGGGACTTGACGTATTTTGTAAATCTAACTAATGAAAAATTGGAGATATAGGATATCCAAAATGAAATTGTACAAGTAGATCCCAACTATGCGGAATCAAAAAGTTTTCTTTAGACCCTTGTTTTTTTAAACATTGTTTTGTGTTAGCAAAGATTAATATTTATATCACGTAGCACTGTTGGTTTGGCTAATGAATTGCCTTACCTTGATCAGTTAAATCATGTGTGCTTATGTTGCCAGTACTTCCCCTGGCATTCATGATTGTCTGAGGAAGATTTAATAAGAAGCAAGATTTCTTAGAAAAAGCACAAAAGTCTCTCTCTTCATCCTACTCTGTGTGTGTGTGTGTAGCTTTTGTTTTCTTTTTGACACTATTAGGTCAGCTTGTGTTTAAAAGAACTTGGGGAACTGTGTGTGCACCAGTATTTCTTTGCATTTCCTCTCTCCTGAGGGGCTGTCATCTCTTCCACAAAGACTACTAGTTATGCAGAACAACAACACAAAGGCTTCTTGCCTTGTATGACCTAGTGAAAGTGATCATCTTCTGATCTGAATGCACTGCAAGGCTTAATCCCAACCTGAGAAAGGTCAGCTTTTGCTCATCCAGTCTCTTCAGATCATCCGGAATGGTATGAAGTGGTTGAAGAAAAGTCAAGCTTCATTTTAAAAAGATAAATGGCATGAACTATTAAATATACAATCAGATTTAAACTACAATACCACTAAATATAGAAGTTTCTCATCTTCTAAAATTACAGTCTAAAAGCCAGGTGAAAGTGAAAAGTCTTCAGATATTTAAAAACAAACAAAGAAGCTTGGTATAGCTTTATTTATTAGAAACATTTAATATTCCACCCACTCCAAAGACTCCGGGTGGTGCACAAAAACATGCAAAACAAGACAACTTTAAAAATTACATTCTAAATTAAAAACTAAACTAACAAAAAAAAGGAAAAAACAATAGGTAAAGTATAGGGCAAAAGCCTGGCGAAAAAGAAAAGTCTTCAATAGAGATTTAAAAATCAGTAAGGAAGGGGCTAAATGAATCTGAAGGGGAAGAGAGTTCCAAAGAAGTGGGGCAGCAACCGAAAAGGCCTTTTCATGGGTCCTAGCACCCCGAACCTCTTGGAAATCAGGGACCGACAAAAGGGCCATCTGAGATCTAACTGGACAGGATGTAACTGGATGGGTGAGGCGGGTCTGTAGGTAGACGGGTGCCAAACCCTGCAAGGCTTTGAAGGTCAAAACCAGGACCTTAAATTGAACGCGGAAGTGAATAGGCAACCAGTGCAATGACAGCAGGAGAGGTGTTACCTTGTCATATTTTCTGGCACCCATGAGTAGATGAGCCGCTGCATTCTGGACCCGTTGTAGCTTCCCGATTGTTCTCAAGGTAACCCTAGATAGAGAGCATTACAATAATCTAAGCGGGAGATGACAAGGGCATGGGTCATTGTCATTAATGCCTGCCGATCAAGGTAAGGGCATAATTGGCGAATCAGATGAAGCTGGGCAAAAGCACTTCTGGCCGCAGCCTCCACCTGCTGTTCAAGCAGGAGGCGCGAATCCAAAAGGACCCCCAAATCACGAACAAGCTCCTCTTGGGGCAGCACCACCCCATCTAAAACAAGGTTCACATCCAGCTGTTGGCTGGTACGGGGGCTGAGTAAAAGTAGTTCAATCTTAGTGGGATTCAGTCTGAGCTTGTTTTGATTCATCCAGACCTTAACACCTTCCAGGCATTGGGTAAGCACAGAAACAGCATCCCCAGAATGGTCTGGGATGGCAATATAAGCTGAGTATCATCAGCATATTGATGAAATCTCACTCCATACTGGGAAATGACTTGACCCAGTGGCTTCATATAGATGCTAAAGAGGACAGGAGCAAGAACTGAATCCTGGGGAACTCCATAAAGGAGTGGCCATGGGTCAGAACATCTGTCCTCAATGCATACCGACTGGATGCTAAGGTAAGAACGGCCCCGATACCCAACCCACGCAGGCGGTCGAGAAGGATAGCATGATCGATAGTGTCAAAAGCTGCTGAGAGATCTAAAAGGACCAAGAGAGGGACACTACCCTCGTCAAGGTCCCAAAGAAGGTCATCTACCAGAGCGACCAGTGCTGTCTCTGTACTATGCCAAGGCCTGAAACCCGATTGATAAGAATTAAGATAACTAGTTTCTTCCAAGATCCTTTCAAGCCGGGCACATAAAACCTTCTCCAACATCTTCACTAAAAAAGGGAGGTTGGAGATCAGTCTATAGTTGTCAAGGACCTCAGGGTCCAGGGAGGGTTTCTTCAAGTGAGGGTGAACTATTGCCTCTTTAAGGGCTGCTGGCATGAAACCCTCATGTAACGAGGGATTAACCAACTCCCGTAGCCAAGAATTAACATTCCCACCGGCTATTCTAACAAGCCAGGAGGGACAAGGTTCCAAGCAACATGTTGCCTCACCCATACCCAAAAGAATTGTATCCGTATCCTCGACCAATTCAAAGGTGTCCCATGTAACATCACAAGGCAGAATCTCCTCTATCTGATCGGATCCTGTAGAAGTAGAGTCCAACTCTAGCCGAAGGCATGTGACTATCAGCAAAGAATCGAGCAAATTGATCACAGTGGCCAGACTGAACATCTACCGGATCCACTCTCCTAAGAACGGAGCGGGTAATCCGGAATAAGGCCTCTGGACAAGAGTCATCTGATTTGATAAGAGCAGAGAAATAGTGAGATTTTGCCGCTCTTATCGTCCTAGAATATTCCCGAATATGAGCAAGTAATCGCATTCGGTCATCTTCGGCACCAGTTTTCCTCCAATGACGTACCAAGCGTCTTTTGGTCTGCTTCATCTCCCTAAGCTCCTCAGAGAACCAAGGGAGCCGGGATCCACAAACGCTTGGGAGTGATTTCATCTAACACGTTTGTGGCCTCAAGATTCCAAGAGCTGCGTCGGAGAACTGCCCACCAGATTACAAGGAGTGTTCCCAAAAGCCTCCTGAAATCAGACAGGATCTATAAGGCTCCTGGGGCAGACCATCCGTGTTGACATGCTGTCCCGGTGGAGACAGAGGGCCTCCACAATCTGCATATTAACCAGAAAATGATCGGACCATGGCAGGCAAGAGATGACAATGTCTCCCATGACCAGATCCGCCTGCCATTGCCCCGAGAGATAAACCAAGTCCAAGGTATGTCCACCCACATGAGTCGGGCACAAAATGATCTAAGATAAGCCCATGGTAGCCATAGAGCTCATGAACTCCCAGACCATCGAACCCCATCAGGAGCCGGAAGATTGAAATCCCCCAGAACCTTAAGTCTAGGGGTCGTAATCACAGACCTGACACCAAATGAAGGAGCTCGGAAAGGGCAACAGATGGACAACGAGGAGGTAGATAAACCAGGAGAAGCCCAAGTTTGTCACGTCGACCCAGACATACAGAAAGACATTCACACCCCGTCACCTGTGAGGTAGGGCCCCTGATCAACATAAGATCTTCTTTAAAAATCACCGCAACACCACCACCCCAACTATGACCTCGGGGATGATGAAACACAGAGAGCCCAGGTGGACACATCTCAGTGAGGGGAACACCCCCATCCGGATCTAACCAGGTCTCAGTGATACAAGCCAAATCTGCCTGTTTATCTAAAAGGAGATCAAAAATGGAAGAAGATTTATTACCTACTATCTCCCTGTGGGGGGGAGAGTTCCAAAAAGCATCAACTCTGGTACCTGCCAAGCATATTCCAGATAGAGACAGACCAGAGAGCAGGTCCTCCAAGGTTGATCTGAGGGCCCAAGCAGGTTTATAGTGTTCGTTCATGACCTTGAAAAGAAAGGATAGCATCTGCGTGGACACCTGTATGCTTAAAGCTGTCAAAAATAGTAGAACTGTTTAAAATATTGATCAAGACTATTATATTTTCTCACCCAAGAACCTGGGGGTTAGCCATTATTTTGCAAATGGAAGGTGGTAGGTGCAGGGACTTAAAGAGGTGTGGGCTTTCTAGCAAGAAATTGCCGTTTCTCAGGAAGCATACTGCATTTATTGCCCTTTTGCTTTCCGTTTGTGCAAGAACCCAACTTTTTTTTAGTGGCTGACCAAGCCTGCGAGCTCTTTTCCTTGGATGAAGTGCCTCTAATCTTTCCTCCACTCACAGACAAATTTCTCATCAGCTGAAAACACATGACCTGCCGCTCTGTTCCCTTATGATTGATTGATTTGATTTGATTTTGATTTGATTTGTATACCGCCCTTCCCAAAATGGCTCAGGGTGGTTTACAGCATGATAAAAACAATTAAAACAAGTTAACAATTAAAATCAAATACATTTAACACATTTTATAACTGAGAGCTTAAACTCTGCAGTGTACAATTTGCATTTACCCTCTTTTTTCCCCTTTCTTTTCTTTTTTCTTTTCTTTTCTTTTCTTTCTTTCTTTCTTTTTTTTTTTGCCCCTGGGAAGTGCTTCCCTGCACTAGATAATTTTTAGAGAATCCCTGGATCACAGGTGCAGTGAAGCAGTTGGAATGCTCTCTCGCTCCTCTTCCTTCTATAGGAAGCAGCAGACACCATCACACCAGTCGCCTTCTCCACAAGCAGCTAATATGGGGAGTAGAATTTTTAGAGGATCCCTGGAGGCAGCTGAAATGCTCTCTCGCCCTTTGCCACCAAGTTCATCAAAGTTAAAAACTGGGGGATCATCTTAGGTTCAGGGTCCTCTTCCTTTATATTTTTAAGGGAAGTCATCTTAAATTCTGGGTCATCTTTGATTTGGGTAAATGTGGTATTATTATTTCTATCCCAGTTTAATTTCACAAATATGTTAACATAGTATAGGCATTGTTGGAAGTGTAGACTGTAGATGAGACACTGGGATTAAAAAAGCTGTAACTGAAGATGATTAAAAGGAAGAAGGAAGCACAATTTTGTCAGAGAAGACAAATACATTCTTGCAGGAAATGCATAAAGTACATACTGCTTCACGGGATTAATATTAAGCAAAATATTTGCAAATTAATGGACTAGCCATTTGTATAGAACATGGTTAGCCTTCTAACTTGGACTCTTAAACTCTGATGGTAGATTCTGTTAAAGGAACCATATCTTGTACAAAGGTAACTTTAGTTTGCATAAATTAGGGGTGTGCAGAACGTTCCAAGGTTGGAATGTTCCAACTTGAAATTGGCCTTTTTGAGCATTCAGAGGTTGGAACAGAATGCCCATTGAAAAAGGGTCCTGTTCCAAGCTTGGAACAGAAAAATGGAACATCCCGACCCCAGTTAGAATGCCATTTTGGACTGGAATGGTCTAGTGGGACGGGAGTCGTTCTGTCAGAGCAACTGACTCACCTGGTTGTTCTAACTCATATCACACATTTTGTGCACACCCCTAGTTTGCATACATAGGCCAAATTAGGATGCACATGGATTTTATTCTTTGCAAGTGGTTAATCCTTTATAGAAGGAGAACTGATAGCAGGAGAAGGTCTCAACAAAGTAGTAAACTCTGTTCTTAATAGGCTAACTAAAAGAAGAACTCAACTAAATTCTGTATCTAGTAGATTTCTAAGGGTATTGAAACCTCCATGGCAACTATGGGCTTGCTGCAATTAATCTCGGCTCCGACTCACATTGGCGGCCACACATGGGATCTTGTCTTTGCCTCGGAGCAGTGGTGACGTGATCTGAGGATGGGAGATATAGTCGTCTCACCCTTGCCATGGTCAGATCACTTCCTGGTATGTCTGCATATCACTGTGGCTCCTGTACTTAACAGAGGCGATGGACCCATTTTATTGTTCTGCCCCAGGTGCTTAATGGATCTGGATGGATTCCAGAGGGCACTTGGGGAATTTTCCAGCAATTTTGTGGGCAGCTTTCCAGCGTGACATGTTGAGGCTTGGAACATCGAGGCCATGAGGGCACTGGCTGAGATTGCTCCTAAGCGGCCTTTTAAAGTCTGTGGGTCTCATGACCCTTGGTTTTCAGAGGAGCTAAGGGGCATGAAACAGGTCAAAAGACACCTAGAGTGATGCTGGAGGGAAACTTGGAGCGAAGACGATTGAGCACGGTTGCATTCCTATATCCAGGAGTATACTGTGTCAGTGAGAGTGGCAAAGTCTGCTTATTTCTCCGCTCTCATTGCATCAATGGAATCCCGTCCAGCAGCATTATTTTGGATCATCCATAATCTTTTGGGGAAACAGGAGAAGGAAGACCTTCCGAAAGGCCGCTGTGACGTTTTTGCCAAATTCTTTGCCGATAACGTCGCTTGTCTCTGCTCTTATTTGGATTCTGATTGTCATTGAGATGACAGAGGTAATGTGATGTCATTTGGGATACGTTTGAGCTTATGGAGGCTGATGTGGATAGGGCTCATCTTGTTTGTTTGATCATTACCCCTCCTGGTTAATTTGTTCGGCCAGGGTGTGTGAGGTACTGGGTCCAGGAGCTAGTGAATTCATCACTCGGGAAGTGGATTTCTTTGACCCTTTTCAGTCAGGGTTTAGGCCATGGCACAGCATGGACACTGCATTGGTTGCTCTGGTGGATGACCTCTATCGGAGCCTCGATGAGGGGAGCGTGCCTCTCTTGGTTCTGTTAGATCTCTCAGTGGCTTTTGATACCATTGACCATGGTATCCTTCTGGATCATCTGTGGGGGTTGGGAATCAGGGGGCATAGTGTTGTGCTGGTTCCATTCCTACCTTAGTGGATGGTTTCCAACAGTTTGCTTTGGAGGTGAGTGCTGTAACCCATGGCCTCTCGCAGAGTGCCGCAGAGCTCAGTCCTCACTTTTTAACATCTATATGAAGCCACTGGGTGAGGTCATCCGTGTTTGGGGTGAGGTATCATCAGTATGTTGATGATACCCAATTGTACATCACCATCCCGGGCCGATCCGGGGATGCCGTGAATGTGTTGACCCAGTGTCTGGAGGCTATAAGGGTTTGGATGGGCCAAAACAAGCTCAAGCTTAATCTCTACAAGACAGAGTTGCTCTTGTTCAGTTCTCGATCTGGCCAGGTTCCGGTTTCAAGTGTTTCCCTTGATGGGGTTGTGCTCCCATTGAAAGAGCAGGCTCGCGATTAGGGTGTTACCCTGGACTTACAGCTCCTACTAGAACAGCATGTGGAAGCCATGGCCAGGGGAGCCTTTGCCTAGTTTTGTCTGCTGCGCCAACTTCAGCCTTACCTCGACCGGCAGGACCTGGCAACCATAACTCGTGCCCTCGTCACTTCTACGTTGGACTACTGCAACCTGGGGTTGCCTTTGAAGACTATTCGGAAGCTTCGCCTGGCCCAAAATGCTGCAGCCCGGCTGCTTACGGGCATCAGAAAATATGATCATGTTTCACCTTTGCTGAGCTCGCTGCATTGGCTGCCAGTTCGCTTCTGGGTCCAATTCAAGGTTCTGGTTATCGCCTATAAAGGTGCCTGTGTACCTTCAGGACCTCCTCTCCCGTCCAACTTCAACCTGCCCTGTGAGGTCACCTCAGGTGGGCCTTCTCAGAGTTCTGGGCCCAGGGGAGGTACGTGGGGCCCGGGGTCATGGGAGGGCCTTCTCTGTTGCAGCCTCCTCCTTATGGAACACTCTGCCTCTTGAGATTCATAATGCCCCCTTTCTTCTGTCCTTTAGGAAGCTCCTGAAAACTCCTGAAGTTTTCTGAAGCTCCTGAAGGCTTTTAGTTTTTAACGTGTGGGGGGGAGGAGGGTTCTTTTTCTTTTCTTTTTTCTTTTCTTTCTTTCCCGTCTCCCCCCCCCCCCTTCTTCTCTTGTCTTCGTTGTTGTTTTAACTTATGTAAACTGCCTCGAGTCTGAGAAAGTCAGGCGGTCAGTAAATTTGCTAAGTAAATAAATAAAACCTCCAATTGATAGATTGGAACTTTCCTTACCCTAGATGGAAAAACTGTACTCCCCCCCCCCTTCCCACTTCTGAGCAATTTGCAAATTGACATGATCTTGATGATCCCTTTAATATTGTCTCAGACAGAAGCTGAAATGAAGTGGGTGGCATCCAGATAGTTTGGCACAGTGGCACACTGTTAACAGAAGCTCCTTCTGCCAAAGCACACTGCTGCACCTAAGATTTGGATGCCACCCGACTGTCACTAAGAGAGACAGTCTGTCACTGACTATTTCAGAATTTCAGTATTATTTCAGAACAAATTGCTTCCTCCCCCCACCTCCACCCCCAATTGGACATTGAATACACTTTTATTGCAATAAAATTCTTTAAAACCCTAATAGTTTATTCCGGTTTTCCAGCTTATCTTTGTATGAGAACGCAAATTTATCTTACAGTCGTTTTGCAGAGGCTTCTTGCATCTCAGAACATGCTCCATGAGTCCTCAAGTGTGGGATTGACACAACTCCTCTTAGATTTTGTGTCAATATCACACTTGATGTCCCATGGAGTACAGTCTGAGATATGAAAAAACCTTGTTATATGAGGAAGTTACATCAATAAAATACATCAATGTTAAGAAATAAGAATAAGTAGGTTGAAAAGACTAGAGCTATGTGAAAATAATTTGAATATTGAAGACTGAGCAGGGCGGCACAACTCCACCCCACCAGCTGTTGTTCGACTTCCACTCTCGTTATCCCCAGCCATAGTGGCCAGTAGTCAGGGATTATGGGAGTTGTAGTCCAACAGCAGTTGGAGTTGGCTGAAGTTGTGTAGCCCTGTTTTAGAGGAAACTAACGGACTTTTGGAGAGAAAACTTTTGAGAGAGTTGCTTTATTCTTGCTGCTTGCTTTATTTGAGGTAATAAAACTGACTTGCTTGTAGATTGGCAGGTAAATGCAAAAAGAAATTAATGCCGCCAGTCATTGTAAAAGAATGCCAACCCTCAACTAATACTGATGAGGAGCTTGTAGCAGAACTTCTATAAAGAGCTATAAAGAATTTATCTTTATGACATTCTTCTCAGACATTGAAATTTCAGAATTGAATTAAGGGCATAAAACTCTCCTTGGAACCATACAAAAGATAAAACAAACAAAGCTTTGAAAAGTGAACCAACTGTTATAGAATGGTACAAAGAAGTTGAGAAGTGCTGTGTAAAGAGTGTCTATGAAATCCTTGCCATCAAATCCCCAGACAAGGCGTGAGGCAACAGTAATAAAGAAGGGAAGGACCCAACACTTACGGAATTATATCGGCTGTTGCTGAATCAAGATTGGCAACTTTACAATCTTAACTATAACAGAATTAACGTTATAAGGCAGTTTACTGTGATTATTTATTTATTAACATATTTTTATAGCGCCCAAAACTTATGTCTCTGGGCAGTTTACAACAAAATAAAAACAAAGTAAAACATTCATTAAAACAAAAATGAAAAGTTTAAAACATTACAATTTAAAAATTTTAAAATAATATTTTAAAACAGCATTAAAACCATTAAAACAATATTAATTTAAAGCCTTGGTGAACAGATGCGTCTTTAAAGACTTATTTAAAGCTGTCAGAGATGGGGAGGCTCTTATTTCACTAGGGAGCGCATTCCAAAGCCTTGAGGCAGCAGCGGAGAAGGCCTGTCCCTGAGTGGCCACCAGACGAGCCAGTGGCAATTGCAAATGGACCTCTCCAGCGGATCTCAGTGGGCAGTGGGGTTCATGACTATGATTAGACAAGATATACAGCAGGAAGATTACTCTGAAAGCACAAGCTTGAAACAAAAGAAAAAAGATGATAGCTTTAATGGTAATGCTGAAAAGGCTTTTGATATAATTGAATTATTCCCAACTCTTCACCATTTTAAGTTCATAGAGAGAATCCTAGTGAGTGAGTGTATACACACATACATATATGGAGAGGGAGCGCACATGCCATACCTGGGCCTGAATCACCACCGCTACCATCTGCCTGGGTGCATCCAAGTAGTGTGGGAGGGCAGTGCTGGAGATATGTCCTTTAGGGGTGTGCATGGAACCAGCTGGCTTGGTTCGAGTCCGTCCCAAACCTGACCAGGCCAGTTTGGTCCGGCACCCCATCACACCCACCCCGGTCCAGCCCGTGGGGGTTTGCGAACATTTTTTGGTAATAATCTTTTTTAACTTACCTCCTCTGGGGGAGTTGTTGGAGGAAGCAGTGGGCGGGGGTCCATGGAGGTTCCCCCTCCCCCCGCCAGCCTCCCTTGATGCCCATGCCGGCCAACTGGCTCTTTGGCCCATTTGGGGCCATTTTGGAGGCCACCACGCCTGCACAATTGGCCTCTGCATGTCCCAGGCCAAAGAGCTGGCTGGCCAGCTCTTTTTTTAAAAAAAGAAAAATGTTCGCAAACCCCTCAAACAGTTGCGGGGGGGTATTCCGTCCGGGGTTGGACCAAACAGGGGATGGTTTGGTTTGACCCCAAACCTTAGACGCTGAAACTGTTTGCACATCCCTAATGGCCTTTAGGCAGCAGACCTGTGCATCCTTCAGGGTGCCACTCACAGGCTCCCTACTTTGGGGATGGCTGTCTTTGGAGAGGGGGTGCCATTAACTGAATGCACCTCTCTGAAAAGTTACAGTCGCTGCTGCCTGATGAATATATTGGTATAATGTATTTTTAATACTCTCAGTGTTAGGTGTACACACCTGAAAAATATAGCATGAAAAGATCATTAGCCAGAAAAAATTATTGACCATAGTATCTAATGTTACACTGTCTTTTGTTCAAAATCTGGTTGTCTCAGGTAATAACCCACGAAATAGATCCTTCTCTCTCTCTCTTTTTAATTTGATAACTTCCTTTTTTGTTTATAAATGGATCTAGGACTATTATTACTGCTTCGAATTAAGTGTTTAGCTTTTCGGACATACCTTGGAATCATGATATGTAATAAGTTTGTTTGTTTTAGCTGGTCCATCTATTCCTCCGGTTGTGGCCTATCCAAAAAGAAGTCAGACCAGCACTACAGACAGTGACCTCAAAGAAGAAGGGATTCCGTCACGGAAATCTAGCAGCAGTGCTGCTGGAGGAAGAGGAATTGCTCCTGCTAGCCCCATGCTTGGGAATGCCGGCAATCCTAACAAGGCCGATATTCCTGAGCGTAAGAAAGGCTCTGCTGTTCCTAATGTAAGTATGGCTTTTCTTTAAATTATAAGAAGTCTTGACATTTTTGAAAATATGAAAGATGCTTAACCCAGTGATTCTTCACTGTTTGCATACATATATGTCCGTCTTGCTCTCTCTTAAGTCTTATTTATAGAAACAACAGTTTTTAGCAAAATATAGTCAAGAAGCATTTATTCAGTCAGAAGCCTTGTCAGGACTTCATGGGTTTTTTATATTCTGTGGAATAAACACTTATCCAATCACTTAGTTCAGTAAGAAACTTCTGCCATGAAGTTGCACACACAAAATTAGGTTTACTTAGAAAAAGCTTTGAAATATACATGATTATCTATTCCTATTGTTTTGTTTCCTTCTGCTCTATTTTACATCAGTGTAGATTTCATACAAATTATCCTTTAGTTAGAATAAACCTAGTCTACACTTTTCCACTAAATTTTGGTTGATTCTCTGCTTCATTCTCTGCTTTTTTATTCTCTGCTTCAAAAGAATTACACTTGGCTTCTGTTAATCTAGCTGGTAGAAATATTGAAAATTTCATCATCTCCCAACTATCTATTTGGCCTCCTTTTTATTATATTGGAGGGGGGAAGGCAAGTACTTTTTAATGGTAACAGAACTTACATCTTTTACAGTACTATTTTTGATTACCACCTCTGTATAGATTTGGGAAATAGTATGTCTGATACTTTGCTTTTATAGACCAAAGGGTACTGAATGATGCAGGTTTTTGAACTATTGGCAAATGTGAAAACAAATTCCTACAATCATTGATTTTGTAGTAGAATATATTTTAAAATTATCAAAGCAAATCTTTACAAATCTTGATCTTATGTTAACATCATATAGGAGTGTTGGGTTTTTGTAGCTAGAGTGAGACAAGGATAGCTCACTGCAGACTCCAGCTCAATCTGTTATCTTTCTGGGCCCTACCTTTTGAATACCCTTGCTACCACTTTCAGTGAAGTATACAAAACATCTGAGTAGGTGGAAGCTTGACAATCCTGGTTCATTCACATTCCCTTGTGTCCCTTCCTGATTCTTCTACTGTTCAGTTTGTCTTCATCGATAGCCCAACTAAAAACTAACCTTTTTCCTTTTTAGGAACTCTTATCTACTGAAGGAAATAATTCTTGAATTTTCAGATTGGCTTTGAGCTTTCATTTAACTTCTGTTAAGCATCTTGTGTTTTTAATCATCTGTGTAACAGTGCTTGCTCTTGGCTAGTGTAGATGATTTCATGCAGTGCTTGAAATTGATGCTCTTGGGACACCTAACCTTGTTTCACACAGAGATTATTTTTTCCCTCTTTGCTCATCTCTGGGTCACTTTTAGACTTTCCATTTCACTAATTAGCACTCTTCAAGTAGCTCAGGATGCCTGATACGAACATATGAAGCTACTTTATACTGAGTCAGACCATGAGGTCATTCACATGACTGGGTGGGTGGAGGAGGCTGGTTAAACTCGCCTCCCCACTGCCTAGTGCTGTTCTGTTGCTGGAAGCATGAACCACACTCCCAGACAATCCACGCTACGTGCCACAGCACGAAACCCTGGAGGCCGGGATCACTTGTCCTGGCCTCTGGATATGCGACATGTGTAGTGCATTGTGGGATTACCCCAGGAGACAGGTGCTCTAGGAGCCCGTCTCAGAAGAGGGTTTTATCCGCTGCATATTATGGATTGCTTCAACCTCCTGCTCCAAAACAGGGTCTGTCACAGAGCTTTGTCTGCACCTAGAAGGGAGGAGCAACCCCCTCAACTTCAGTTTTTCGCCCTGTCTCACTCCAGCAGGCACTGCTATTGTAGCTCCATGTTAAATCCTGATCTTGAAGAGTGGTTCTGAGCAGTGTGTTCTCTAATTTTTTATGTGTGCAGAATGAGTTTTATTCTGGGTAGCAGTATCAAGGCGGTGTGTACACACATGCATTCAGAGTGCGGCCTTCCTGACTCAACCTGAGCAGGATCTAAGTTAACTGAGTAGACAATGTGTGAGCACGCACACACATGCACGCCTTAGAGGAAACACTGGTTCTGATCTCTGTTCATTTTTCTCCTCCCCACTTCACCTTCCCTGCATGTCTTAATGCTAGTCAGGGGGAACCAGGGAGCCGGATCCGCGTGTTCGCAACTCTTATATTTATCAGGGAGAGTCTGTCCCTATGTAACCCTAGCACAGCATCCTTCCAATGACTGTTGTTGATGTGTACCTTGGGGTTTTTTTTAAGGTTATGAGCCTTTTGGGACAGGGAATCATTTATTAATTATTTATCTATCTGTGTGAACCACTCTGCAAACTTTGTTGAAAAGTGGTATATAGATAGTAGTAGCAGCAGCAGTAGTTTTGGCTATTTCCTCCGCTGCGGCATTTAGTGCGTTTTCTCCAACATGGCCGCTGACGCCTCACACAGCAAGAGAGAGGTTTCTTCCTCTCTGAGGATTCTGTGGTGCACTTCATTGCTAGGCCTAGTGGTTGGCGGCAACTTATCCTGCACCCGACGCCCAGACTCCAAAGGCCACAAAGGAAAAGATCGCAGCAGCGAGGAAAGTTAAGAGGAGCTTGGTGGCATGTAAGGCTCTGCTTCAGGAGGGGTTGTCAGCCAGAAGGGGAGCCAGTGCCTTGGCATCATCCAAGGGCAGTCGGCCTTTGCCCAGCATGTCAAGGGAGGAGATTGAGGACCTGAGTGCGCAGGCTTCAGTCGAAGCCTCTGGTGCTTCGCCCGCCAAGCATTCTTGCCCCTCCGAGGCCTACCAGCAGGCGGCTTAAGCCGAAAATGATGAGGACATCCCTCTGAGCTTTGTGGCTCTGCTCTACCACATTATGGCAGAGGAGTTTAGGAAATTGCCCTGCCGTCCATTCCTGCCAATTTGCCGTTTTTACCTGTCCTAGGGGCTGCAGCTGCCATTTTGGGGAACAAGGGGACTAACACGGGCAGGGATCTCGCTGCTCACCTATTTCCCGCAGGAACAGGGGCCGCCTGTCTTGTCTCCACATGGATCTCCTGTCTCTGTCTGCCCTGCAGTGTCTTCGCTGCCTCTTGGGTCCGACACGGTTGATCCTTCAGAGTTGTCAGATTTGGGAAAGGAGGAGGGGAGCTTTTGGGGGAATGAGGAAGAGTACAGGTCTTCCCAGCATCTCCCTTATTGACTGTTCTCGCAGACTAATTTCCCGTAAGAGCCTTAGGTTGGAGGGGGATGGCTCAGGCTGCCCCTGAGAAGCCCGAAGGGGAACCAGCAGTACTTCCCTCTCTACAAGCACCTCGTGTTTTAGTGCCTTGCCCGCAATTATTTTTGGATATCATACAGGCCAAATGGGATAGGCCTACTGAGAATAAGCCCCTCCCCCTCAGTTAGGCATTTTTATAATTCAACCAAGCCCATAATGGAGAAATGTAGGGGGCCACCCATAGATGCCGAAGCGGCGGCCTTAGTGACGGGAGCCATTCTCCCAAGGGATGGGGATGAAGTGCTAAAAAATGTGGATGACAAAAAATACGGGGACGCCTTGAGCAGGTTGCGTGAGGCTACTGCCCTTTCAATGCACACTTCTGTGTCCAATTCCATATTTGCTAGGGCTTCGATAGATCATGGAATTACTGCCGCTTGTCCCTCCTGAACTACCCAGGTTGCGCCAGGGACTTAATAAGCTGGTCAAGGCTGCTGCATTTATGGCAGATTCCTCCCTTGACACCATGCAGTTGTCAGCCAGAGCAATGGTGTCAGATGTTACGGTTCGCCAGATGCTCTGGCTTACAAATTTGGAAGGTGGACCAAAGGTCTAGGAGCAGTTCGGCCTTCAAGTTGTTCAGCGAGGTTCTGGATCCCATACTGGCTGAGATGAAGGACAAAAAGAAGGCCATGCCTTCTAGTAGTCATAGGGAAGAGCGTAAGTCCTTTCCGGCCACGTCGTCTAACTCCAGGGGTTACAAAACTGGATTTCATCCCCACCAAACTAGGCAAGATAAGTTTGCTTAGTCCAAATCGAAGTTTCCTTTTTGGGACAACACACCCCGCAGGCCCCAGCAGGCTGGTCAGCAAGCCAAGCCTGACTACAAGCACAGTGCCGACCAATGACTGCTCTCCTGGAAAGTCCCTGTTGCATCTCCAAGTGGGGGGCAGGTTGCAGGCTTTTGCACGAGTTTGGACACCTGGATTCACCAGACCATGTCCCAGGGCTACTCCCTGGAGTTTTCTTCCCAGCCCCTGGACCGTTTCCTGTCATCTCCTTGGTCCCACAAGGGGTCCAAGCATGCCCTGATGATGGAAGCCATTCAACATCTGACTCAGATACAGGCCACCAAACCTGTCCTATTTGAGGAGATGGGGTGGGAAGATTATTCCATCTTATTCCTAGTTCCAAAAAAGAATGGGAAATGGAAGGCCATCTTGGACCTCAGATTCGTCAAGTGGTTCCTGAGGAAGGAGGAGACCCTCCGTTCGATTCTGATGGCCATCCAGCGGGGGGACCTCTTGACATCAGGCATGCAACCGCGTCCCCATTCATGTCCAGGACAGGCACTTTATCTGCTTTGCATACAACTCCCATTTCCAGTATCACACACTCCCCTTCAGTCTCTTGACTGCACCATGAGTGTTTCCCAAGATCTGGGTCAAGATCCATCGAGATCCATAAGAAGTGGGTACTGCGCCTGCGCAGGGACCATGCGGTAGCTATGCCGAAGCTTGTCGAGGCGTCCTGGCCACGCCCCACGTTCCATGTGTGCTATTTAAGGGCGGCCAGGACACACGTTCCTCAGTTCTTCTCTGACCGCCTTAGCGTAAAGACCTCGGTCTGCCGCTAGTTGGGAAGTTCCTCATCCTTCTCTTTGTGAGTTTGTGATTTTTCTTCTCCAACGGACTGCTTCTTCGTTTTTACTGACTCGGACTAGCTGACGTACTCTCCCCCTCGTTTTGAACTCGGACCGGCTGACGAAATCTCTCCCTCCTTCTTAGACTCGGACTGACTGACGGAACATTCTAGCTCTCTTGACGGACTACACGATGACTGAGGAAAAGAAATCCTTTAAGAGGTGTGAGCGCTGTAGAGCGAAACTCCCCTCTAAGGACTTACATGACTTGTGCCTGATCTGCTTGGGTGAGCAGCATAACGTAGCCGCGTGTAAAATATGTCTGTCTTTCTCCAAGCAAACCCGTAAAAATCGCGCGCTTCGTCTTCTGGCTGCTATTTATGATGACATGCTAAGCCCCTCGACGCCAGGGACACCTTGCCCTTCAACATCGGGAAGGCGGACTCCCCCTAAATCCTCCTCGGCTCCTCCATCGACACGCCTTCGGCGATCCTCGATTCCAAGCCCGGGCCGTCGTCCTAAAGTTGTGTTGAGTAAATCTAGCAAAAGACCCGTGACACCACCTTCCACGTCGACAGCAAGAACGTCGACGTCAATGAAAACGCCTACATAGGCGCGTAAGGCGAACGGCCCATCGACATCGACCACAACACCAAGAGCGACTCTTCCTTTGATGCCGACAACTCGCCCTTCGGCATCGACCACGGTACCAAAGACGACGCTGCCTTCGATGCCAACAACTCCTAAGCGTAAACATGTCGATCGTCTCTCGACACCGAAAGAGAAACGCCAGAGGCTTATCGATCTAACAGCGGAGCGTACCCCATTGCCTTCAGGCGTACACCACCGCTCCCCTCTGTCAGAGCCTGCCGACACCAACACCTCTCTGCAACCTCCGGTGGACACCGAACCATTGGCGCCGACACGAGAGACTCTGATACCAGAGGTGGGAGCTCCGAGGGCTTTCTCCCTCTCGCCGGCTCCGACACCAGTTGCCTCTTCTCCTCCGCCCACGCCGAGGACTTCAGCCCTTCCACCTTCGACACTTAACACTCCGGTGGTCTCGATATCCAGGCAAGTCTCCCCTCGATGCTGATCGCTGCAACCAACTTTTGACGTCGAGGCTGAAGCTCCTGTTGATTCTGCCATACCTCTCGACACATCTGAGTCAAATGCTCTACTTACCTTACTAGACTCGACATCGAACACTCCATCGACGTCGACGTTTTTGGGTTTTCTCCCAGAGAATTCGACAGCTGCATCCTCACTGCCTTGTCAGACTTCTACACTAACAGCGGCACATCTGCACAGCCCCCTGTCATGGCACACATGTGGTTTCTCTCATGCAGGTCCTGTCCAGTGCCTAGACTCTTCCTCACGGGCTGCCACTTGCGTGAACACCCCAATGGGACCGGGGAGGCTTGTTTCCCATCTTGCCCAGCCAGCACCACTAGCTGCACGCCCGGGACACACCACAGCTTCAACACAGACCGCTGTTGTTGCTATAGTACACCAAGCCTCGCAAACGAAATCTCTGGGTACACGCTCCATATCTACCCAAACGGATCTTCCCCCTCTCCAAAAGTCTGCTGCAGAGACGCAGACTCTTATGCCAGCATCGCCCTCCACCTCGCATTCTGACCACGCAGGCTCCTCTGATTTTGTTTCAGACCAGGAGGAAGAAGGAGAGGAGATAATTGTGGAACCACCAACGGAGGTAGCCCCCGCCACCTACGTGTCACCAAACGAAGAGCTCAAAACCCATCATAAACATGTACGAGCTATGGCTGAGGCTTTGGGTCTGGACCTCCGTTCAGAATTGGCTACCATTGACGATCCGGTCTATAACTTCATGCTCAAGACCCAATCAACGGCGCCAGTTGCCTTACCCATGCTTCCTGTGATTACGCGAGCCGCCAAATGTGTGTGGGAGGTGCTTCACACCTCCACCCCGACATCAAAGCGCCTAGAGAGCTTGTACCGAATACAGGACAAGGACAACGCCTACCTTCACAAACATCCTGCACCAAATAGTTTGGTGATTTATTGCGCCGCCATGACAAAATCTGGAAAGCGCTACACAGTGCCATCTGACAAGGAAAGCAGGAAGTTAGACCTCCTAGGTAGGAAAGTTTATTCAACCTCCTGCCTCTCTATTAAAGTGGCGAACTACTCCGCTTGTACGGCGAAATATAGCCACAGCATCTGGGAAACTTTGCTCTCAGACTTTGACACACTGCCCCCAGATGGATTTCGTAAAAAATTCTCCCACACTTTGGAGCGATCCAGTGATCTAACCAGGCAACTCCTTAGCATTGCGAAACACCTGGCAGAAAGTGAGTCCAGAGCAATGAATGCTGCAATCACCCTACGCAGACATGCCTGGCGGCGCTCCACCAACTTACAGCCCGATATGAAAGATAAAATTGAAGGGCTGGCCTTTGATGGCACTGGACTATTCAGCGACACGACTGACTCGACAATGGAACAACTAAAAAAGTCGAAATTTACAGCAAAGACCTTTGCAAGTCAAGCCTCCACCTCGACCACCTACCAGTCACGGTTCCGTCCTCCTTTCCAACATCAGAGGCCTTCGTACCACCGCCAAGATCGCCGAGATTACCGTAGACCTTACAGCCAGTTCCAAAGTCGTAACTATCAGGCCAAATCTAAATCAGGCCAGACACAACGGAAGTCCACCGACGCCCAAAAGCGTCCCTGAACCATCTCTCCGCTCACTGACACCTCCTCTTTCCCCGTCCCTGCCTGCGGGGGCTCAACCATCATCTCTACCGCCACATTACATCAGACTGGCGAGCCATGCCCCCGCATGGCACCGCATAACATCGGACCGCTGGGTCCCGAAGATCATATCCTCGGGATATGCCATCGAATTCAGAACGATACCACGGTTCACAGTCATGCGGTTCACCCCTCCGACGTGGGCCTTACGGGAAGAGGTAAAGGAGCTACTGCAAAAAGGAGCGATAGCCCTGGTGTCGTGGGCGGACCGGCGAGAGGGCTTCTATTCCCGCTACTTTCAAATTCCCAAGCGGGATGGGGGACTCCGCCCCATTATGGACCTCTGCCATTTGAACAAGTTTGTGCGCGTCCGAAATTTTCGAATGATGGCATTGCATCAAATTCTCCCCCTCCTACAAGGAGAAAGGTGGCTTGCGACGCTGGATCTCAAGGACGCCTACTTCCACGTCAACATCAGACCTCAGCATCGGAAGTATCTGAGGTTCACTGTAGGAACCCAAGTATACCAATACAATGTCTTACCCTTCGGACTGTCTACGGCCCCGAGGGTTTTTACGAAATGCATGGTCCCAATAATTGCCCATCTGAGGACACTGGGGATCACTGGGGATAGACGACTGGCTCTTAACCTCAAGGAGCAAAGATGAGTTACTTTCGCACATCCGTTGTGTGTTGGACCTACTCTGCGACCTGGGCATCCAGGTGAACTGGAAGAAGTCTCATTTGGACCCAGTCCCAGTAACCATGTACATTGGGGATGTCTTGGACACGAACGCCCAAAGGGCATACTTGCCAGAAGAACGATATCTGCGCATCTAAGACCTAGTGCATGTATGTCAACGATTCCCTGTCCAATCGGCTCACACGATACAGCGCCTTCTGGGCTTAATGGCATCTTGCAAAAATGTCATCCGTTTTGCGCGCTTAAAAATGAGGAAGCTCCAATTATGGTTCCTCTCTGTCTTCTACCCGGCCAGACACAGCCAACGCAAACATCTAAAACTTCCGCCCCAAGTCCTAGACTCACTCACCTGGTGGACGTTGAAAAGGAATCTCCTTGAAGGCGTACCCTTCCAAACCCTGATCCCAACAGTCTGGCTGACAACAGATGCCTCTCTTCTGGGTTGGGGAGCACATTGCGACCACCTGTGGACACCAACACAAGCCAAACTCCATATCAATTTCCTCGAATTACTCACAGTTTTTCTTGCACTACAAGCCTTCCAACCACTCCTCCAGGGCTCATCCGTGCAAATACAACTGGACAACACAACGGCTCTGGCTTACATAAACCATCAAGGTAGAACAGTGTCCCGCAGCCTGTGTGCCCTCGCTGTTCAAATATGGAATTGGTGCCTCCGTCACCAAGTCTCACCTGTAGCTGTCCACATCAAGGGGGTGGACAATATCCTAGCGGACGATCTCAGCCGGGTCTTTCCACAGGACACGCCCCACGAATGGGCGCTCAAACCATAGTATATCACCCCCATCTTCAACCAATGGCTTCAACCGATGGTGGACTTGTTTGCAACATCCCTGAATACAAAATGTGCCCGCTTTTGTTCCAGAGCGGGACACGACCCACTATCTTTGGGGGATGCCTTCCAATTGGACTGGACAACAGAATTACCATACATGTTTCCGCCACAGCCAATAATAGCCAGGGTTGTGGCCCGTCTCCTAGCAACCCCCACCCCCTGTATCCTGGTGACGCCGTGGTGGCCAAGACAAGCTTGGTTTCCACAGCTACACAGACTCTCCCGGAACAGGTACCAACGGCTACCACAAGAACCTGACCTACTCTCTCAGGACAACGGCCTCATCCTTCACCCGGACGTTCACACCCTGAGGCTGACCGTGTGGCGCGTGGGATTTTGAAAAATGTCCTCCTAAATTGCAGGAAGCAATCGACAAGGCGAAATTATGCCAACAAATGGCTCCGTTTCCAGCACTACGCAAAGGCCAGAGGATTTTTGCCCCAACGGGCATCTGTTAAGCAAGTTCTACTCTACCTCTCCTCCTTGAAAGCCCGGGGCCTGGCTAATGTTTCCCTGAAAGTGCACCTGGCTGCCCTGTCCTCCCGTCACCCTGGAGCAGATGGCAAGACTCTCTTCTCTCACCCGGACAGTAAGGCCTTCTTAAAGGGCTTGACTAACGTTTATCCTCCGGTCAAACCACCAGTGGAACCTTGGAGTCTCTCCTTGGTTCTTTCCACGCTCACTGAAAAGCCTTTCGAACCCATGGCAACAGCGCCTCTGAAGCTAGTCTCCTGGAAGACCGCTTTCTTAATTGCCATCACATCGGCCAGGCGTGTTAGTGAGCCAGTGGCTCTACGGAGTGACCCCCCATACACTCAATTCTATCCTGATAGGGTCCTGATGCGTATGGACCCCACATTTCGACCTAAAATAGTCTCCAGTTTCCATCTGAACCAAGACATTGTCCTTCCTACATTCTTTAGAGACCCGTCTTCAGGGCTAGAAAGATCCATGCACTCTCTCGATGTACGCAGAGCGCTCCTTTTCTACGTGGAGCGTACAAAGTCGTTTCGAAAGACGGTTCGGTTATTTGTGGCCTATGCGGGCTCTTCCAAAGCGACCTGCATCTCCCGTCAACGTCTATCCAGATGGCTAGTGGACCTTATATTGTTCACGTATAAGCTTCAGAACCGAATCCCTCCGGAAGCCATCAAAGCCCATTCTACCAGGGCTCATGCTTCCTCCGCTGCACACCTCTCCGGAGTGACCTTCGTGGACATCGGTAAAGCCGCGACCTGGTCCTCAGAGACAACCTTTGTGAAACACTATGCTAAAGATGTACGCTCTGCTGCAGAGACTAACTTTGGGAGGAGTGTTTTAAAAAGGGTGTTACCTTGATTACTACTGCTCCCTCCTCCTCTTTGGAGCTTGCCAAACACCCACTTCTTATGGATCTCGACGGATCTCGACCCAGATAAACAGGTTGCTCACCTGTAACTGATGATCTGGTAGAGATCCGTCGACATCCATAAGACCCTCCCTTCCTACCCCTCTGCAGCAGTGTGCTAGGTGTGCAGCATCTGTTTCCATAAAGATCTTATGTATGTATTGAAACGAAATACCTTCACAAACTCACCTGGATGGTCGTCACCTTGCGGCGGTCGTCCAAGAACTGAGGAACGTGCGTCCTGGCCGCCCTTAAATAGCACGCACGGAACGTGGGGCGTGGCCAGGACGCCTCAACAAGCTTCGGCATAGCTACTGCATGGTCCCTGCACAGGCGCAGTACCCAGTTCTTATGGATGTCGACGGATCTCTACCAGATCATCAGTTACAGGTGAGCAACCTGTTTATCATTGTGGCACTTGTGGAGCACTTGAGGACCAAGGGAGTCCATGTGTATCCTTGGACGATCTTTTGATCAGGTCTTCATTGGTCCAGAGAAGCCTGGGGGACATCCAAGTCACACTCTCAGTGCTGGAAGCTCATGGCTTCATCGTTGCTAACTGGGCAAAGAGGCACCTTTCTAACATGGTGATTCTCTTTATTTAGCAGGGGGAGAGTAACTGGCCCTCTCCGTCCACAGCGCAGCATCTCTCCAGTGACTCTTGCTGGTGTCTGTCTTATGTTTCTTTTTAGATTTTGAGCCCTTAGGGAACAGGGATCCATCTTATCTATCTAATCTATCTATCCATCTATCTATATAAACCACTTTGAAAACTTTTGTTGAAACGTGGTATATAAATATTTTTATTTTATTTATTTTTATTTATTTAGTTTACATTTTATATCCTGCTCTTCCTCCAAGGAGCCCAGAGCGGTGTACTACATACTTAAGTTTCTCCTCACGACAACCCTGTGAAGTAGGTTAGGCTGAGAGAGAAGTGACTGGCCCAGAGTCACCCAACAAGTATCATGGCTGAATGGAGATTTGAACTCAGGTCTCCCCAGTCCTAGTCCAGCTCTCTATCCACTACAACATGCTGGCTCTCAAATATTTGTTGTTGTTCATTATCAGTTTCCAAAACCGTTCTCACGCCTCAAACCAGGACTCTGCACTTGGGGGCGTTCATCGACATTGTTCAGTCACTGGTCCCCCTTTCTCCTTAACGCAGATGCAAGTTTGTTTCCAAGTGCCAGTCACTAATATTGCGCCCGAGGTCCGACATTCTGTCACTAAGTCAGCTGCAGAGGGTTATGGTGTCGACCATAGGGATAGTTCCATGGGGTCGCTTCCATTCGCGTCCTCTCCAATGGTTTCTCTTGCCTTGGCAGGACCAGGTCATGGAAAGGTCAAAGCTCAAGGTCAACTTACTGGAACATGTACGGCTGTCCCTGGGTTGGTGGACAACCCCGGCCACGTTGAAGGGGGTTATGTTTCTCCCGGTAAACCGGATCCAGGTAATGACGGATGCCAGTCTTCAAGGCTGGGGGGAGGGGCACTGTCAGTGACTCCTATTGCAGGGCCTCTGGTCCAAGTCAGAGAGGGTAAACAGCATAAATTGGCTGGAACTCTGGGTGATAAGGTACATCCTCAGGAAGTTCTTGTCCGCCCTCCAGAAACATCATGTCCTGGTTCAAACCGACAGTGCAACTGCCAAGGCACAACCGACAGGGAGGCATGAGGTCCCAGGCCCTGATGAGGGAGGCGAGAAGTCTGCTGGCTTGGGCCAAGGCCAATTTCTTGTCCCTCAAGGCAGACCACGTAAGCGGGGTGTTGGGCACTGGCGGACTGGTTAAGGCACTCTCAAATAGATCAGGCAGAGTGGTCGCTGAGCGATCAAACATTTCAACAGATCGTTTAGAGGTTCAGCCAGCCCACAGTGGATCTGTTCACCACTCCAGCAGATGCCAAGCTGCCCCCAGTTCCTGTCCAAGTACCTAACTCTTGGAGCCAAGAGGGTGGATGCCTTGGCCTGAAGGGCTTTTCCCCCCCTGACAATAATCCTACAGACCGTATGGCGGATATGTCAAGAGGGCGCAGAGGTCATTTTAGTAGCTCCACACCGGCCTTGGTTTTCGGTCCGAGCTGTCCATTGAAGCTCCAATGGCCCTGGGAATTCAGAGTCACCTCAGGCAGGGGCCAGTCTTCCAGCCGGTGCCGGAATGGCTCAGTCTCTTCTCTTGGAGATTGAGCGGAATTTTTTAGTGGCCTGCGGGTATTCTCAGTCGGTTCAAAGCACCATCATGATCTCCCAGCACCCTTCTATAGTTAAGATATACCAGTTGACCTGGAAGGTGTTTTCTCAATGGTGTGCCACGCAAGGAGTCATACCATTATCAGCCTCAATAGCTCAGGTTTTTGCAGAAGGGCCTCGATAAGGGCTTTGGCCCAACACCCTTCATCACCAGGTCTTTGCCATTGCCTCAGTCTTAAACATGCAGGGTGTGCCTTCTCTATTGGGGCACCCACATATCCAGAGGTTCCTGAGAGGGGTGGTTATCCTAAAACCACCTACGGTTCATAGGCTTCCCACTTGGCCCTTACTAGGGCACCTTTCAAGCCCGTAAGGACTGTGTCATTGAGACTCTGTCTCTTAAGGTGTTGTGTTTGGCTGCGATTACACCCGCTAGGCAAGTCTCTGACTTGGTTGATCTTTCCGTGAAGGAGCTGTGCTTGGTTTTCCCAAAGTATGTGTTACTTCGTACCGACCCTACTTACTTACCAAAAGTGAATTCCATTTTCCACAGATTCCAGGAACTGATGCTGCCATCTTTTTGTCTAACCCATCTTCACCTAAGGAGAAATGGTGGCATGCGTTGGATGTACATAGAGCTCTAAAAATTTACGTAAGGCGTACTAGCTCCTTCAGGGTCTCTGAGTCTCTCTTAATTTCCTTTAGGGACTGTCCCCTTGGCAAGAGGGTCTCCACATGTACCCTGGCTCAGTGGATCTGCCAATGCATTCAGTTGGCTTACAGCTCTGCTGGTGTATCTTCTCCAGGGGGAATCATGGCTCATTCATCCAGAAGCGCTACTTCCTCGGCTGTTCTTTCCACTCAGGCTCCATTGGTAGACATTTGCCAGCCTGCCACTTGGGCCTTATTGTCTTGCTTTGTGAAGCATTACAAGATAGAGAACTTTGCTTCAGTTGATGCTGCGTTTGGCAGGAGGGTCCTGCAACAGGTGGTTTCTATCTAGGGACCAGGCTTTTACAACTCCCACCTGAGTTTTGTCTGCAGGAGCTCTGGTAGGTCCCATAATATGTAGTGGATACAACCCTCTTCTGCGGGAGAATGAATCGTTGACACTTACCTGAAGGGTCATTCTCCTCAGGAGTATGAGTTGTATGCGCCCCGCCCATTTTTTGTCTGGTCTCTTTTTCTCTTCTGTCCTTTGGTCCATGGGCAGCGTTCCTTTCCGGGGTGGACTGTTTTCCCTGGAGAGTGTTGTGTTAGTACTAGGAAATATCCCTTGGGGTTTTGTCCTTACCCTTGCAAAGGTTATGTACTTTGTTCACAGTCTGTTCTTGTTTTTCTGGCCATGGAGTGTTAGAGAGCTGAGGTTGAGGGGGTGCTTCTCCCTCCTAGTTGCAGGCAAAGCTCTGTGATTGGCCCTGTTTTGGAGCAGGAGGTTGAAGCAACCCATAATATGCAACCGATACAACCCATACTTCTGAGGAGAATTACCTTTCAGGTAAGTGTCAACTATTCAATCCCAGAGCCCAGGTTAAGAGCTTGCTCAAGCCCTTAACCCTAGCTAAGAGCCGGTTTTCAAAGCAGGCCATGCAACACTGCCCCACTGGGAGTGGGCCCAATCCCAGCAGTTCTCACATGTAGCCTAACTCAGGCTGGGCGTGATATAGCCTTAGTGGATTCATCTAGCCTTATACTGGCTATTTTCATTAGTAGCAGTTATCCAGGGCCTTAAGCCAGGGGTCTTTCCCAGCCTTGCTAACCAGAGATCTTCCTTTCTTGGTTCTGTGTTGGGAATTGAACTTGGAACTTCCTCCATTCAAAGCATGTGATCTGCCACTGAGTTGTGGGAAACCCCCACCCCCACCACATATGGTCTACCATTGACTTATGATCCTTCCCTTAAAGGTAGAGAGCTTAGAATTTGAGCTGGAAACATCAGGGGCACATTCCAAGCAGAACTATCATGCTTAACTGACTAAACCACACTTTGCTAGGGTAAAGGTACAGTCTTTCCTACCTCTTCCTTTAACAGAGGAAGTGTAACTTGTCCCTATCTAACCCCAGCACGGTATCCTTCCAATGACTATTTCTGGTGCCTGCCTTGTGTTTCTTTTTAGATTGTGCACGAAAGGAAAGGAAAGCATCTTATTATTTTTCTATGTAAACCACTTTGAGAACTTCATTGAAAAGTGGTATATTAGTAGTAGTAGTGATCCCCCACCTTGAAGTGGCAACTGTAGAAGTCACACAGTATTTGCTCATCAGCTGGCACACCCGAGAAACTGGGGAAAGGATGAGTAGTCACAAAGCTGATATAGCAGGATGTTATCTTATACTGAGTCAAGACAATTGGTCCTTCTAGCTCAGCACTGTCTGCTCTGACTGGCAGCAGGTTTCCATGGTTTGGGGCAGAAATTTTCCCATCCAGTGATATCTTTTTAGTTGAGTATTGAATCTGGGACCTCTGTGCATGCAAGGAGTATGCTCGGCAACTGATTCGTACCTCTTTGAATTGGAGCTAGGTGATCATCTCTCTCTACAATGGAAGGCTTCTTGCTTAATTATTTTGTACATAAGCACTTAAACCAGGCTAAACCTCCAAACACACACACTGCAGTTCCTCGGGGTAGCAGCTATGGCTCTTACCCATGATGTCTTCATGAAACCCTTCATGCACAGAGCCACTAACCTAACCCTAACCCTGAATACCAGTTTTGGGGGAGTAGCAATGAGAGGGGGCTATTGCCTTCAAGCCCTGCTTATGGACTTCCTAGAGGCATTTGGCTAGTTACTAGAATCAGAATCCTGGCCTAGATAAACCTTGGCTCAGATCCAGCAGGGCTCCTCCTATGTTCTAGCAATTTACTTCAGAGTGTTAGCAAATCCTAAAACTTATTATAGACATTCATGCCATTTTATGTTTATGCCGTTTGCCTGGTCAGATGTTTTGTCCTCAGGATTGTTTATTCTCAGGAAGAGATTAGGAACAGACATTCAGCTTCTGTGCTTTCCTCTGCTTTTAACCTCACCATGGAGGGAAGTGGCATGTAAGTGTGGGGTCCCATTTGATGATCACCTCTTCCTGTAGCAAGGAGAGTTCATGAACCAGTCTGAGGCCTGCTTCTGATCTGACCCCAGCAACAGTTCTGTGGGGAAAGTACTACCTGGAAAAAGGCTTAATATGTTTGACTCAGCCTAGGCTAGAGCAGCTAGCACTATAACACTGTATGGTAGTAAAAGTTGTGTTTTCCTTCGTGTCTGACAGCACAGTTTACAGCAGTCTATGAATTCTGCAAGATTCCTGGGACCTTGTTAGATTTTATTGAAGTTTCTTGTTGTGCAAACATTTCTTATGCCATGTTGTTGCCATAAGAGACCTCACCACTGTTTGAATTCCTCCTTTCTAACGTAAAACGTGTATGTTACTTTTGCCAGCATCTGCCTCATACCAGTGTTTCTAGTTTCCTTTTACCCTTTATTTGGTGCACACTACTAAGTTAATGGTATGTGTCCAGCCTTGTTTAAATGTCCTCTGAATTTCCCTATTTGTTGTAGCAGTAAATCTCCAAAGGACTCCAGCAGGTTAGTTGAGCATGGTGTCTCCCTGTCTGTAATCAGCCTGTCCTTATCAAAGTGTTTGCTTAGTATATATCTTAACTAGATTTCAGTGAAAATAGCCCTTGCAAAACTTCCCTCAACAGTGAATGCTTGACTTGGTGACCTCTATTTCTCCTTATATTGTTCCCTAATAATTGGGTAGGGAAAGGGAATGGCCGTGGAATGGCTTGTTGCTTTTCTAGTCGTTGGAATTTATCCCATTCTTGACTCGTTGCACCATTCAAGAGGGAGAGAGTTTGAAATGTGTTTCCTCTGAAGCCTCAGTGGGTGCATGTTTGTCTTGACCATATACTTATTTTCAGTGCATCTAACACTTTTAAAAACCATTCTGTTGTCTGCTAGCTCTTCTGTCATTCCTGGAAAATTGATCACCGGCTTGGGCATATCTCCACACTCTTTCTCTGTAAAGACAGAGGCAAAGTAATTATTTAACTTTCTTTGTGCTCCTGCCCCCAAACAAAATGTACTTTTTTGAGTGGCCTCTTGGTTCTCTTTTCCTCTGTGCATATGTGTTTACATATTTGAAAATCCGTTGTCCAGCTCTTGAAGTATACCTTTTCTCTTAATTTATTTTGTGTTAACTGTATTTTCTTTACAGCCTTGATTTCATTTTTGTGTTAAAATTCTTTTACTTCCCAGTGTATGTAGTAATAATGCTTCCATCCCACCCCCCATTTTTACTAGTCACCTGAATTGTGCTCTTCCTTTACACATAATTTAGTATTAGAAAGATTTGAGAGATTAATTCTGTTGTTTTAGAAGACCCATAGAGTGTGTCAAAATAGAGGAGTTCTCAAATTTTGTTTCAGCATAATTGAACAGCCTCAATTCAGTTACTTTTAGTAGGGTAGCTGTCTTACATTAGTAAGTAGCTGTGAAAAATGTGTGTGTTAAGCCAAGATGCAGCCTAAGTGTAAGTTTCCCATGCATAAAATCTTGGGCATCCTTTTTCTCAGAAAATTAACAAAAATATTCTGTTTCTTTACAGAACAACACTGCACCTGGAGCCATGACACGGCGAAATACATATGTTTGTAGTGAAAGAACCACTGCAGATAGACACTCAGTTATTCAAAATGGTAAAGAAAGCAGGTAAGAGTCTTCTGAAGGGAACACTAGCTGTGTTTTAAAAGAAATAGTTCTATTCTTCGGAATGCCATTCATTGAGAACATGCAGCTTCACCCCTACCCCGAAGACAATAAGCATGAACACAAACCATGATACTGTATTAGAATTACTATCTTGATAAATCCTAACTTATTTTTGAAAATAGAATACAGAGGGCATGAATGATCCAAACACAGTTAAGCACCAAAGTCCTTTTTCTAATGGGAGACTTAAGCATGTACTTAACTATGATATCCACATGACTTAAAAGTGCTTTAAGTTTAAGGCAGTGGCTGGCCTGTGTCCATGGTCTCTGCAGATTTTAGCATTGGTATTTAATGTTGTTATTGCTTGCTCTTGTGCAAAGTGGGATAAAAGGGATTACTTGATTCTTGGACCTTTCTGCAGGTTTTACTGTATTTGACCCCCCCCCAAAAAAAAAAACCAAAACCCACAGGCTTCTCCTTTCCTTCCACTTCAGGAGAGCAACATCAAAAATAATTAAAGCCTCCAACAGATCCTCAGAAAATAGAAATCTATTTTGTTGTGTAATATTCTCAACACATTGTATCTGCAAAGTGCTGTAGGTGAATTGGTGCAACAGGACTGTATACAATAATATTGTATAAGATTTTCTCTCTCTCTCTCTCTCTCTCTCTGAAGAAGACAGTTAGTCAAAATGTGTTAGGTATATTACACACTTCAATAAACTTCTGTTATCTTTCCAGACTCTCTCTCTAAGCCTTCAAGTTAAAAGTTAAAAGCAAATGTTTCTGTTTTGCATTCAAGGCTGAAGAAAACCAATGTGTGGTTTCCTTTGTATGAAAATAGTGTGTTTATCCAGATGCTCTTGTATACTGCATTCCTAAATGTCCAAGTTTTCCGTACAAAGTCATTTTGTTTACGTTCACATCCTGGATCTTTGCTTTGTTTCAGGCATTGGAGGCTCGGTACTGTGTCACAGTTTTGTGAAGTGCTAACACTTCGCTTACCATGGACACGTACAGGAAAAGAACATTTTAAATTCTGTTCTGCCCAGTTACCTTTCTGGTTAGTCCCTGGTCACAGTCACTTCTTCAGCCTTCTCAGCCTGAAGTCCAGTGCTCCTTTTCTCAAACTTTTTGGAGTCAAGGAAGTCTTTTGCTGAACTGCAAAGAAATGGCATATCATGAAGCAACATGGTGGGAAGGGAAGGAATTAATTCCTTCTCCTGAATGACTAAATTGCAGGTCATCTCCTACCCAAAGCCTGTAATCCTTTAGAGAATATTCAATTCAAACAAAAGAGGAAGGTGGCAGAAAGGAAGCAGCGCGAGCAATTTACTCTGATAGCACAGAGAGAAATTGACTTGACTCTCCAAGAAGGTCTTAACTTTCACACCCTCTCCCTTGGAGAATTTAATGCATGTGAGTTTAAAGGCAAAACTGCTTTGAGTGACAGTTGTGAATTTTTATACAAAGTCTACTGCACAGAGTAGTCCACAATAAGCTGCTTATACTGTATTAGAGGTTAAAAGAATCCTGGTGGATAATAGAGGAAAGATGAAACCACATTCCTCTAGTAGAGGGGTAGGCGTGCACTCTCCAGATGTTGCTGAACTGCAGCTTCCATCATCCCCAGATATAATAAATTGTGACTGGGTAGGAGTGATGGGAATTGTAGCTGGCAACATCTGGAGAGCCCCACATTCCTTACTCCTGCATCTAATACATCCTTTTTGCAACATCTATATGTCAAATAAGATCCCTGGAATTAGAAATTCCATAGTTATGGATTTTGCATTTATAAACCTCCTTTCATAATGATGTTTGAAGTCTAATTCCAGAAGGTGCCCTACTTGTAATTATTCAGAATGACAAGGTGAGGTGAGGTGGACAAAATATAACTGGTTGTGTTTTGAACTGGCTAGGGCAGATTTCACAGAATTGTGGGCAGTTTAAGCTGAACAGCAGGAATGTTCTGAAGGAGGAAAGCTCTATTTGTCTTTGCGGTTGTGCAAAATAGGTCCTTCTAAATTGAAAGTTTTTATTGCCAGTTATACATACAGGAGAAGAAACGTTTTATTCTAATTAAGAATAAAGACTTTCAGATAATCTCCTCCACTGGTTGATATGATCGTTGGACTAATCAATAAAATTCTATTCTATTCTGTTCCTCCTCTGGTACTACAAGAAGCTGCTTTCATTTAGACAAGGTTTTAGCTGTGAGCCCCATCGAAACATTTGATTTGGTTAGTTCTTGTTTACCTTGAACACTGCTGTCATTTACCATAATGTACCTGAAGAGAGGATCATGCTGTTAAGACCTCTCTCCTGCTAGTTAATCATCAGCTCTAATAACAAGGACTGATATAATGCTTTAGTTAAGGATATGAGCAATGAACTGATTGAGATCTCAGGCCATGAACTTGGATGGTAGCCTTTGGCAAGCTCCATCCTCCAGACTCTTCCACCCATAACATGCCTGTGGATTAACATGTTATCAAGTTGATGGGACAGGTGGTTGAGGGTTTTTTATCCTGTTATATAGTGGAACCTAAACCAGTGTTCCCTGTAACCAAGGTTCCCCACTGTTAAGTACAACTCCCATAATCCTCATCCAAAGGCCATTGTAGCTAGAGATGATTGGAGTTGTAGTCAACGGCAATTTGAGCTTTCGTAACCTTTTGAAGAATGTTACCCTGTTCAGTGCCCCTGAACCACTTTCAGAGCCCTCTTGATCGTAAATATAATTGTAAAAGAGTACTGCAGACTATGGGACTGAAGTGAGTAAAGTCTGATTGATTGTGAGAAATGGCCAGTTGTGGGTATGTAGGTGCATGGTTCAGACTTGCAGGAATTCTCAATGTTGGGTCCCCAGATGTTATTGGACTTCAGCTCCCATAATCCTCAGTGCCCTTTGGTTGGGGATTATGGGAGTTGAAGTCCAATAACATCTGGGGACCCAACATTGAGAATCCATGTTTCAGAGTATCCAAACATTTGGCCAGACATGCTGTTGTAGTGTTTATGCAGAATTGCAGGTTAATCATAGCCATCATCAGCCATCTAGTGCTTTATGTAATGGATTTTCAACACATGCTTTTTTTCACCAGTAGCATTGGTAAATTTGTAGTATGTGCTTGCTTTGTCTTCATGGTTACGAGGGAGTTGCTTCCTAGTGAATGGCAAAACTACAGCAAGCCACAGAAATGTTTGAGTTGGCATAGTATAGACAATTGCTTAAGTTTCTCCAGCAGTAATATCTCCATTGTGGAAAAAGATAAGTGACAATATTAACTTAATTATAGCAAGGGAATATTCTCTATCCTATTTCATTTTGTTGGGATTGCCTTCTAATGTAGAAGGAATATCCCTTAATCAATGGAAATGGCTTACTAGGGTCTTTCTGGTGTCTGAACGTATTATTCTGCAAAATTGGAAATGTAAATACTCTCCAGATATTGAAAAATGGCTCTTTGGTTTACTTACTCTAGCAGCCAGTGTACGTTCTTTTTCCAAGTATGAGGGGATTTGGTCTGAGTTTTTAGAATTTTTTGCATTGTAAGTTTCTCTAGCAGAGTGACAGTGAAGTCATTCTCTTTGGTCCTCCTCCACATGGCCATTTAAAATAACTATAGAAGGTAGTTGGGGTGTGTATGAAATGATTTTTGTGTTCCGTTCCGTGTCCAGAACTGACTCAAAAAACTCAGGATGTTCCGTTGGCTCTGACGGAATGACTCCCATTCCAGTCAGAATGTCCCAGCTGCCATTTTGGAATCCAGAACAGGGTTTAGACATTGCAGCCGGAACAAGGTTCCTTTCTGAGCTCAGAACAGGACTCCTTTTTAAAGGGGGTTCTGTTCCGAGTTTGGAACGGCCCATGTCATAACATTCTGCACACCCCTAGAAGGGAGGTACTATAGCTCCGAAGTAGAACATATGTTTACATACACAAGGGCCCAGATAGGGAGGGACTGTAGCTCAGTGGTAGAGCATCTGTTTTGCATGCAGAAGGTCCCAGGTTCACTTCCTGACATCTCCAGGTAGGGCTGGGAAAGACTCCTGCCTGAAACCTTAGAGAGCTGCTGTCAGGTGGTGTAGACATTACTGAGCTAGATGGACCAATGGTCTGACTTGGTACATGGCAGTTTCCTATTTCCCAGATTCAATTGTTGGTCATCAGTTAACTAATTGTCATCAGTTAAGGTTTTCAGATAAGCAGAACTAGAAAACTAAACAGTATCACTTCTCTTTTATTTAGCAGGAGGAGAGCAACTATCCCTGTTCATCCCAGCACAGCATCCCTACCAATGACTGTTGCTGTTCTCTCCCTTGTGTTTCTTTTTGGATGTAGCCCTTTTGTGACAAAGAACCGTAGTCTCATTCTCATTCATTTTGCTATGTAAACTGCTTTGAGAACTTTGATTGAAAAGCAGTGCATACATATTCTAAAGAATAGTACTGGGCTAGATGAACCAGTGGTCTAACTCAGTGTAAGGCAGCTTCATACATTTGTGATCAGTGTTCCCTCTAACAGGGATTCCCAGATGTTGTTGACTACAGCTCCCAGAATCCCCTGCTGCAATGGCTTTTGCTTGGGTTTTCTGGGAGTTGTAGTCAACAACGTCTGGGAATCCCTGTTAGAGGGAACACTGTTAGTGACCAGCATGTTATTTGTGTGTTTTAACCAAAAACCTCCAGCAGTGGTCCCTTAACTGCTTGTTGGTTTGACTGTGAGCGTGAGCAGTTGACCAAAATAAAGATGTGCATGGGAGGAAAGGACAGGTGGTGGTTTTACTTACGGTAGTTTCCATGTCTGTCATTGGTCCATCATACTGTTCTTTCTGCCTCTGCCTAAACCCAAACCCTCTCACAGCCTGACAGAAATGTTCGCTTACGCAGCTAGCCCTGCTACAGTTTGTACCACACCCTCCACCAGTGTTCGGCTGCGACATCAGAAGTCGATGTCCATGTCGGCCTCTGTGCACGCGAAGATGATGTTGCCTCCAATAAACAATGGCACAGATAACTTCAGGTCTATGTAAGAAATGCTGACGTTATTCTGAAACTAACTGGTATCCACTGCTGCTTAACTCTGTGCTGTGGAACCTTTAGTCATAGATTGTGATAGAAAATCATATCTGTGAGGTGCGTTTTCCTCCCTCCTTTGTCTTGTGGTGGTCAAAGTTGTAATTGATGTGATCCCTTCCTAATGAACATCTTGAGTGTCCCTTATTCCTTTGATACTGTCAAATCCTCCTCCTACCCTGCTAAATATTATAATCTAGTCTTCATATAACTTTAGAAAAGATTAAAATTAATATTTTAAATTAGAGGCTTCTTATGGAACTTCTCTTTCACAGAGACTTTCAAATTATCTCCATGGGTAGAGAACAAAAGAAAGGAAGATTCTTGCATTTATATTTATAGAAAGAAGTTGCACTGATAGTCTACTTTCTTGTGTTACTTGTCAGGGGGGAAAAATCCTTGTGAAGTTCCCTTAGACTGAGCTTTTCCCCTGCCAATTACCTATTTTTAGATTGCCTGTTTGTTTCTATTTCATTGTAAAATATTAAACAATTTATGTGCTTCCTTTCAAATTGTAATCTATAAACAGTGTTTTGTGTACTGTTGTAAAGTTGTATCCTCTTTCTAAACATGTACCTTTTGTCTTGAAAAGTGTGAGTTTCTGCAGATATATATATATATATTTTTTAATTCACCTGCCTTATTCTAGCACTATTCCTGACCAGAGGACACCAGTTGCTTCAACTCACAGCATCAGCAGCGCCACAACGCCAGACCGCATCCGTTTCCCACGAGGAACTGCCAGTCGTAGTACTTTCCATGGCCAACCGAGAGAGAGGCGCACTGCCACTTACAATGGGCCCCCTGCCTCTCCCAGCCTGTCTCACGAAGCAACGCCGCTCTCCCAGTCCCGAAGCAGGGGCTCCACCAACCTGTTCAGTAAATTGACTTCAAAGCTGACAAGGAGGTGTGTATTTTTAAAGAATAGCAATATATAGTGACGTTTGCTCAGCACAGACATTCTTGGTAGACAAGAATATACAATCTAGTCATGTTTTATGTGTCTGTATCATTTAAACTTAACTTTTGTGTAATTCTGGAATGTGAGGTGTGAAGTGCTACTTTTGAAACATTTTGGTACAGAATTTCCAAATGCTGGAAACATATTTGTGGTATGGTAAAACTAAGCGTGTAACACCTTGCCTTTCTTTTCTTTCAAACCTTTATGAATGTTCTCCTCAGATGAGTGTGGCATGTTGAGCTCTGATCCAGCCATGATGATTGTAGTTTGCACTTTTAGTCTATGAGATTGAGTTAAAAGGGAGAGGTTACAAAAGCTGTGTTAAACTGAGCCATATTGAAGATACCAGAACTGTTGAGGAATCTGGACTTCAGCAGTGGCATGCAGTATTGCAGTTGGCCTGTGAGTGAAGCTTTAACTTAGAAAGTCTCTTAAGCAGAAGCCCGCATCAGCTTCATTCAAGAAGCAATCCTATTTTTTCCTCTCACACACTTGCCAGTGTAAGAGCAGCTGGACATTTCGGAAATCTTGACGCTTTGAAGTCTCATCAAGTCAGTGTATACTTACAACCTGCTTCTTTCTTCCAAAAAGACCCATCTTCGCAATAATCCTGGTTCACCTCTGTACTGTACACTCAGGAGAGTGAAAGCAAGAACCTTTTCCCCTGGGACACTTCTGTGGTGAGCATGGGGAGCTAACTATGGATGCCTTGCTAGAATCTGGTGCTTCACGTTCTCATCTATAGAGAAAAGCACACAGGCAGTGTAGATGCTGATATGCAGGACTGAGAGTGACATTCTTAACAGGAGAAATTCAAAATATAGTTTGAAACCGATAAAACTTATGCCTTGCTAGTAGGCTTTCAACTTTATTCAGTCCATGTCTGAAAAAGGCAAACCCTCATGGGCCTCTGCTTAGAACAAGATTTGTTATAGGGCACCACCTATCCAAGTGGCCCTCGTTACAGTTTCATGTGTGCAACTCCATTAAATGAAGAGGTCATGAGGCATAGTTGAGTGGTAGAAAGCTTGCTTTGTATGTGCAAGGTCCCAGGTTCAGGCCCTGGTGTCTCCCAAGTGAAAAGGATTTTGGGGTAGTTATATACTTGAGAGCTTGAAGAACCACTGCTAGTTAGAGTAGACAAGACTGATTAATAGACATTTTGTGTGTTCATGGTGCCACTGAGAAGCTTCTCTGGAAAGCACTGAGCCGTCTTGTTGTAACTGTCAATTTTGCAGAACCATTGAGGCATACTTAACTGAGTCCTTTCAGGTATGTGAGTTCTTTTCAGTTATGCCAGATTAGTATGTAATATAGTCATACCATATTAATCCTTATGCATAGACATCATAATCCAGGTAAGTCCAGCATCTATTTCTGCCTTCTGGTGGATGGGAGGGGATGCCTGTGTGAAGCATCCCACACATCTGAATGGCAGAGAAGGGATATTCAGATACAGAACGCTCATGACTGAAAATAAGAGCCCTGTAGAGGAACCTGTAGGTCACCCTACTTAACATAGTCAGAGGTTTTCCTAAGCACCAGGGACTTGAATCTGATATTCCAAATACCTTAACAGAGACCTTTTTTTTTTTGATACAACAAACTTACATGGCTATTCCTCCTGAAACACACATTCATAATATCCATTTGAAACGTGAAACTTTAAAATATTTTTGCAATAGGCCCCAGGCTGCTTTTTTACCTTGCCTGTATTGACTTGTGAAGTGAAATATCATTTACACCCCCAAAGTGATAATGGGGAGCTATAATTGTTGGCATATTCCTCACACACTTTGAGTAAGCTGCATATTTGAATCAATCATCCCTTGAGAAGTTTGACAATATTTGTAGGTAGATATCAATCTTGTGATAGGCTAGAGTTTTCAGAGTTCCGAGTTCAAAAATGGTGTATCAGCTGGGAGCCTTGTTGTAGCTAATAAGATTTTAGACACATCCAATTACAATAGCACCCTTTTTTTTTCTATTATCAAAGGCCTCGGTGTCATTTATCAAGTGAACAGAGCTATGTAAACTGGAAACCAAAATGCTAACTTTTCACTTCAGAATGCAGCAATTACATACTCAGCATAATTTATGCAGATTTCCCAAAATTAAGTGTGAGTTGAAGGGTTTGGGCTGAAAACGAGACAAAGGTTTTTGGACATGCACTAAAAAGCTATGGGAATTGACATAATTATGCTCCGTATGAATCACAACTCCTGTTCCTAGAAGATAAGTGTCTAAACCCCAGGCCTTTGAAAGATTCTGGGCTGGTTTGGACAATTTGTCTATACCAACCTCATCCTCATGCAATAAGAGACATACGCATACATGATCTCCCTCCCAACATACAGTTACACTTCTAATTTCATGGTGGGCAGGTTGTCAGAATCGTATGCAGCTTCAATCATATACCAGGAAATAGTTTGGATGAAACCTAATATTTTTCTATTTTGAGAAATGGAACGGCATGCTGGAAGGTGGAGTGAGATATACACATCCCTGTCTCATTGCACGGGAGGTGGGGCTGGGCAGATGCATCTTCCAAAGCAGCTCATTGTGTTCAAGCTTTCTCCTCTGGCATGGTAAGGGCTAGAAAAGCACAGACTGTCTTCCTCAGTGTTCAAAACGGTATTCACTGCATCCAGACAACCCTTATGCAAATTGGACTTTGCTTGACTGTCAGATTAAGAAAACAGAAGTGATAGAAGGGGATTATTGGTCTTATAGGAGAGGGACTGGATCTCCCCATTAATTACCTACTAAGAGCACTTCAAGAAGCAAAACATCATTTTTTTCTTAAAACATAAACACCATCCGATTCAATAACCAATCTTTATTTCCAGAAAAAACTTGAAACTATTGTTTCCGTATTTCATTGAGTCAGTCTTATCATTGTATGTCTCACTTATTGAATGGATTTTCGATTTATTTAATACCAGCACATTTTATTAATTATAATTTTGGCTTAATTTCTTTTAGAAACATGTCATTCAGGTTTATCAAAAGGTAGGATTTTACTTATATTCTAAGAACCAGCTCTTGCAATTAACATTGAATTTGGCTTTCTAGCCTTGGTTTTTCTTTAAAACAAACAAAAACTAAACTTTCTGCTGAGAACTAAATACTCTTCACGTACCCAAAATATGAAAAGAAATTCATTAACTAATGATAATCCATAAGGATCTCTGGCACTTGAATAATGAGATGCAAAGCATGCCTTGTGCGCTCTACTTACTTTGATAGTACCAACAATAATGTTGTTCTTTATACTAATACACTTAGCATGCTTATGGTTGAAGAATGATATGCTTAGTAACCTTGATTAAAAGTGTAATACAAAGGTAAGTAAACTTGTACTTGCTTTCTCAGTCTTAATTTTAGTTTAAGAACTGGGTTGGTTAGTTTACCACCGGCCATAATATATTTGGGACCTGATCCTAGGTTTTTGTTTTTTCTAATGGTTTGCAAGTAATGATATGCTGGAACAGGGACTGTCAAGCACTGTTCCCTCTAAAGTGTGCACATGTGCACACTCACACATTTTCTGATGTCTGCTCAGTTCAATTTAGATCCCGCTCAGGTTGAATCAGGAAGGGCCCACTCTGAATGCATGTGCGCACACACACTGCCTTGATACTGCTGCCCAGAACAAAACTCATTCCTCATGCAGATGAACAAAATTAGCGAGAACACTGCTGCCAAGCTGTGATATTCCAAATGTTGCTGAATCACAACTCCTCCTACCACCATAAATTGTAGATCGGAATTATAGTTCAGCACCATTTGGAGTACCACAGGTTGAGTCCCTGAGCTAGAAATCTGTTCTGATACATAGCCAGAATTATAAGCATCTCTTGTGATAGTAATATTTTCAAGTACAGTCATCTTTCGTTTGGAATGGACAGTGTTTCCTAGCTTCTTGAAGGAGAATTATTAAAAATGACTGTGGCCTCTGCTGCTTTACTTGGTAGACAGGGGTGCGGCTAAAATTGAACAGGGAGAGGACCAGTTGGAGGGTTCCACAAGTTGGGTGACAGCTTGCTCTTTGCTCCCCCCCCCGCCCCCTTCACCTCTCTAGAGGAAGGCAGGGCAGGGGTCCACTTTTTCCCCACTGTGTTTTTTTGCCCCAGGGTCCACTCCAAGCTTGCTACACGCCTGTTGGTATATGTAAAAATATTAGGATTAGATCTAATTTGACATACTGAGAACTACAAAGCCTCAAAGTTCCATATATTAAGGTAATAGTAAGCCAAGCAGTTCATCTCTTTCAAAGTGCAAGCAGTTAGTAATATGCAAGCCATCCTGGATGGATGACATTGCACTTAGCATGCATGGCTTTGGCATGTAAACTCAATGCTTCTGGCACTGCAGGAAAAAGGTGTTTTTTTCCAGCTTTAAGTAGTTCTCAGTTTCTAAAAGGTACTAATGCACACCCCATTATACGTAAGATTATACTTCTTAGGTTTGGAGTTGCTTGACATTCACAAAATTTCTCGGTGGTAGAGCTAGCAGGGCTGCACCACTTTGGCCCACCAGCTGTTGTTGGACTACAGCTCCTATCATCCCTGACTATTGGCCTCTGTGGCTGGAGATGATGGGAGTTGTAGTCCTTCAACAGCTGGAAGATTGAAATTGTGCAGCCCTAGACTAGGGTATAACACCTTTGCCTATACCTGGAATAGTCTAACTTCTTGCGCTTAACATTTAGTGATCTTCTGTGGTCTTCTGGATTTTGATGTACACGTGAATTTTCCTCATTGAAAACATCCCCTTTGATTTTTGTGAATGGTGTAGCTCTGCATGGGTATCTCTTTGCATATGAAGCTACCTCCCTTGGATGAATGGAACAACGTCCATCAGGTCTGAGTTGAAATGACTGAGTTCAGTTCCCAACAGGCCAGGGATTCAATATTGTATAATTTGGCTGCATATTTGCAGGCAGCTTCAGACATTAGAGTTGTACTTCTGCCTCCTGTAAGTACCTTGGGCTCTCCAACAAAATGCATAAGCCCTCAATAGAAGCCCCTTCCTTTTTCTATCACATCAAAAGTTACTTTCAGACAAAAGATGAAGTTCCTAAGCTAGGTTCACTCTAGGCACTATCTGCTTTTTAATACAACTGAATGTTCACATGTATACAAGAGAGTTGGTTATCCTACTTAAACCTCCAAGATAAATAACCCAGTCAACTTCTAATAATTCCAAACTGTGACGTGAATCAAAGAGAGTCTTTTTAATCTTGAAAACTAACCACTCCATGCATAAGCATGATAATGAAAGCACAGGAACACACACTTTACCTTCTTTGTAAATTGAAAGCAGTTATGTTGAAGTTGAGATCATTCAGAGCAGAATGTGCCACCATTTTATTATTAAAGTGAGTACATTACCAAGTCAAAGCCCAGGCTCTCTGTTTTTAAACCTGTTGATCTATCAGTTGGCTCTTCTGGAATCCAAAACTAGATTATTTGTACTGATTCTGTATGTTAACTGGTAAAAGGCAGCAAGGGAATTGCAACAGTAAATAAATGTACTGTTACTTAGAAGTATAAATACAAAAAAATCCATGTTCTGTCTCCCAACATGTAATAGATGCTGTAAGTCCTTCATAAAACATCCCTACAATGTCAGCACAAATGCCGTAATCACTTATGAAACTTGCATTAAGCTGAATAAGCTTGAGCAGTCATATTTTCCCCAGTCTTTTTGGATGCATGAAATTCACAAGAGCCCTGGCTTGTGGTGTTTGGTGTAGTAGTTTTTATCACGACACACTTTCACTTTGTACTGTCTACAGCATTCCCTCTAAGATGTGCGCATGCTCACACGTTTTTTGAGTGTGCTCAGTTAATTTTAGATCCTGCTCAAGTTGAATCAGGAAGGCCCCACCCTGAATGCATGTGTGCGCCCACTGCCTTTATACTGCCTCCCAGAATAAAACTAATTCTGCTCACAGATGAAAAAAATTAGAAAGAACACTGACTGTCTAATACTTTGAATCTCCTGAAAATAGAATTTTAGCTGACCTGATGACAGCATTAACATTTTAAATCCTCACAGAACATTGTATTCTACTTACTTATTTTTATATTTCTGTACTGCCTTTCACGAATATAATATTAGTGATGGTATCACTAATAAGCTGTTTTCAAGGCGGCTTAAGACGTTGATTGATTAAGTGCCGTCAAGTTAGTGGCGACTCTTAGCGACCACTTAGTTAAAATTTAAAACAATATAAAACAAAAATAATATAAAATTAATTTAAAAGCAGACAAGATTAATACTGCTACAACTCCATAGATAACCACATAAAGTCATAAAATGCCATGCAACAGTTTTTCCCCATTCCCTGAAGGCACACCTGAATAATATGATCTTCCATTGCGTAAAGAAGGGTAGGAGGCAATTGAGGGAGCAGACGTCCCCAGGGGGTGAATTCCATAGTCTGGTGGTAGTTGAAGCATGATTGTGCTGAACTAAGACACTTTTGAGAGAATTTGTAATCTTTTTTTAATAGTTAGTTTTTGATACTAGTAGCCTGTTTCAATATGTGATCACTATCCTAGAATATTGTTGTAAAATGAGGTGTATCTGGTTCTCTCCTGAGTATTTCAAGAATTTAATCCTGTATTGTAAACTTTATTGTGTGTGCGCGCGCACTCGTGTGTGCATATAGTTGTGTAGATCAGTGGTTTTCAACCCTTTTTTGGTTGAGGAACCTCTGTAACATGCAATACCCCTTCTGCCTGCCCACCACCTCTCAAAAAAAACACTCCTTAGCAACTAGAGAAATATGAAGACGGATATTTATATCCCACTTTTCAACAAAAGTTGGAAACATTCTGAACATTTCAGCATTAAAGGACTGAAGGTTGCAAAATGTGTCATGATACCCAGCTGAACCCACATGTACACTCCTGCTCTCGGAGTGGGAGTGACTGGCCAAAACAAGATGGGAGGTTGTGAAGTCCCTGGGGAATGTTTGTGAAATCAGAACGTTTCATGGGATAGTGATAGAAACACGCTGTAGATGCAATTACTGAATTACCAGATGTCGTTTCATTAGCTTAAATGGAATGCAAATCCATGCTGAAGCCTACTGTGTTTTGAGCCCATCCTGCTTGAATAATCAGCAGCTAGAACCTAAGTCTCGTGAAAGCCATATATCCTTCTGGGACCTCTCTGAAGTATTTATGTTCTGTCTGTTTTATCATCCCCTCTAACCTTGTTGAGCCAGTCTTATTTTGTGGGTTGACTGGAAATTAATCGGTGTCTAGCACATACAATTTTTGCTGTTGCTAAATGATTTAAAACAAACCCTTGACATCTTTCCAATATGAATTATCTTGCATAACTCAATAGACAACAGTGGGTTGTGGGCTAAGATTACCTCCAGCATTTCTCTTATTTGCTTCTGACCATTTTTTAAGTACATCATATCTTGGCTCTCTGGAAAAATAGTACAAATGTGCAGATGAAGTTTAGCCTGTGTTGCTGTACTTCATTTGAGTTGTGTAGGGCTGTTAACAATGTTAAATAGCCAATGAATCACCCAATAGTGTGCCAACATCAGATTTTCTCGCTCTGTCACATTGGACTTAAAAATTCTTTCAAGAATGCAGCCAAAGCCAATGTATTGCATAGTGCTGAAAATTCAGCACACTGTGCTACATGATATTCCAGAGAGAGAGTGCAATGCATTGCAGCTTGTTGGTTTTCGAAGTTGGAGTGCAGAACCTCAGCTGTCCCTCAGCTGAATACTCTGAGCTAAAATTAAAATTCTGCACCTGGTTAAATCCAATTCTATAGAGGACCACTAGGGTGGCATTGAAATTGCATATTAGGGATAAATTCTGTAAACAGACTTTGTTACTAAGGTGCTTTCAGTTCTGTGTGTAAGTAAGAGACAGTGTGAGAAAGAATATACACGTGTGTGCTTGATGGAGTTGAATTAATACAGAGGAAACATTTCCCACTATTTTGTTGTCTGTTTACCTACCTACACAGCCAGTAGAAATCATGTTATCTGTAGGCAGAAATTAACTGTGGACAAGAACAAAGAAGGAAAAGATGGTGGTTTTATAAACATAATGTACCTGTATTCACTAGGAAACTTGTATTAAGTGCACAGGAACCTTCTTCTATTATGTCTGTCATTGCATTGTTCTTTCATTCCTCCTTGCAACTGTTCATAATTTTTTTCTTGCACAATTTCTGTTTCTTTTGTAAGTTTTATACTTGATAAGTAAACCAGAGGATGTTAAGTGGATGGAATCATATAGTGGATAACATTTCTAGCCAGATACTGTACTTTAATATCTGGAGTGCAAAGCGGTTAGCCATTATTGTTCATGAGCTTATTTAAAGAATCATGAAGATGAACCTTTAAGCATTGCAACATGAATCAAACTGCTGGAACTTGATCTCCCCCCTGCCCCATCTGTCAGCTCCTTATATGAGCAGCAGGGTCTTCAGTGAGTGCCATTGTGGCACATTGTTTCTGGTGAATTGGGCATTGTGTCAGTAGGATCCTCCTGAGAATCACCCACAACTTTCTTCTTCTTCTTTGTCAGTATGTACCCCTAATAGCAAGGTTTCCAAATATATTTTATTTGGACAAAGATGCTCGTTATTATGACTTTACTGATCATGTGTGTGTTTAACCCAGGCGCTTAATTGCAATTGTAAACTGATTGAGAGATCACTTTGCAGTATTATGCCAACCTTATTCATGCTAGCGTAAGATTTGTCTTCTTTCCTGCTTCCTTTGTGCTTCGGCATTCTTTTCATTGAGGCTCCCGACTGAATATGAGAGGAATGGGAGATATGAGGGCTCAAGGTGAGGGCAACTATTTTTTGCTTAAAACATTATCTTCATTGAGTTTAACTCCTTTCTCCACTCCCTTGAGTGTCCTAAACAGGACACTGGTGGTGGTATCCTTTTAACAAATATGTAAAACCAAAAATACCTCTTACCTGTCAAACTGTGATCAAATCACTTACATATGACTGATTTCTCACATATATGTATCCTGCCCTCGTGCCCCCCCCCCCCCACAAACATCCGTCCCTGGCTAAAACTAATGTCTTAGGACTGTAATGGTTCTGGCATTTCATCAAGATGGCTATCATATTACTGGAGTCTTCTAAAATGACATTTCCTTCCTTAGCCTGAGACCATGGCTGAAAGGAATTATCTCTCTTTATTAAACAAATAAATGATATGTGTAGTTAAACTCCCAAGTTTTATATTTTCACTTTTGCTGGTTACCACAGCACAGAAATCAGTTTCATTTGATGTGGACTTAATCACAGTAATGCCAATAAGAGAGCCTTGGGTGTGAACGGTGAGCTCAGCTCACCTACAGAAGTTCTAGGATTTCATTGCAGATCATTCTTCTTTTTTAAAAGAACACAAAACTGACTATGTAAACTGGGATCCCCCTGTTAGAAAATATCAAGTGCTAGATCATTAAACGAAGTGTGCTTCTCTCCGGGGCACCACTTGAACAATAATGAACTCTGAAGTGTTCAGTGGCTGATTCCATGCACAGAGCTTAATATTACTAGATAACCCTTTTCCTAAAGAGTGTTCACTCAGAGATTACCTGTTTTCAGGTCACTCCACCACTAATTCACAATCTGCAGCAGAAGAACAATATGAAATTCTAGAAATTTCTGTAATTTTTCATTTTCTTTCAGCCCTTCTGAAAAGGGCAGCATAAATTGTGATGGGGTAGGAAGCAGAATAGAATCTGTTTTTTGTGTGTTTCATATAGATGCAAGCGTGTTTTGACACAGAAAGGCTGTGATCTAGAGAACTGCAAGCAGAATCCATGCCATCGCTGCCGTAGTTGTGCTTGCCTTATAGGATCGCAGCCATTGTGTTTTGACCATTTTAGTTCTAACAATTGTAGTTGAAACAATAGATTTTTGTTGTCACTAATACCTTCCAGTGTTTGTTCTAAAGCTGCTAAACTTTGACACTGTACATAACTAGTCTTTCTAACTCCAAGATCCCTCTTGGAGCTAAACATACGTGTCACTTTTGCCCAGAGTTACTAGTACTTAAAACAAAAATGTGATGGTTTTTTTCAATTTGTAGGGAGGTGGGGAAGTAATTGCAAAAGGTTTTAGCTTCATGTGCATCCCATAGTGTCAGAGAACAAGACCTTTTTGATTGGCACGTTAAGTAGTGATCAAGTTATTGTGCCCTCCATTGGGAAGACTTAAGTGATCAAACTCAGATTCCACTTTTGGAATGATACACAGATTTGGCACATTTGCTTGCATACATCTGCATAATATGGGTTTTCTTTGGAAGGGTTGTATATACATGTTTGATACCTCGTCAGAAAGGAAAGCAGCTTGGGGTGTGATTCAAAACACAGAAGCTGTTTGCCAGGAAAAGATTAAGGACCACCACCCACCATTCCTCCATTTATTTGTTGGTTACATTTTGATACTGCCCAAATTGATGATCTTTAGGTGGTTTATAATCTTAAAACGCACCTCTCCTTCCCAGAGCAGCTTTCTACGTGAGAACAGGGGCCGTTGGAGACAGAAAACATCCCTGCATGCTGTATGTAGTTGGCTCTAACTTTATAGGCCTAGTCTTTAATTCAGCAAGTGCCTAGCAACAGCAGGAGCTCATATTCCAAGAGTAGGCAACCTTGGCTCTCCAGTTGTTGTTGAACTACAATTCCCATCATCTTCAGCCACAATAAATTGTCACTGGGGGTGTTGGGACTTGTAGTTCAACAACAACTGGAGAGCCAAAGTTGCCTACCCCTGCCTTATCCAGTGGGGATTGGTAGCATCTGCTAAGATAACACACTTAACAGTGCATGCTGCAAAAGATGCTGGCTTTTACTAACATAGCTTGAAAGGAAACTGCTTAATCTGATGAATACTAAACTTTCATTTCCTTGCAGTCGTAATGTGAGTGTTGATCAGAAGGATGACAACAAGGAAGCCAAGCCTCGTTCACTGCGGTTTACGTGGAGCATGAAAACCACCAGTTCCATGGATCCTAACGACATGATGAGGGAAATTCGCAAGGTCCTGGATGCCAATAACTGTGACTATGAACAGAGGGAGCGATTCTTGCTTTTCTGTGTCCATGGGGATGGCCATGCAGAAAATCTTGTGCAATGGGAGATGGAGGTGTGTAAGCTTCCGAGACTGTCACTGAACGGAGTTCGCTTTAAACGGATATCGGGAACATCCATAGCTTTTAAAAACATTGCTTCCAAAATTGCCAATGAATTAAAGCTGTAATGAGAAGAGCAATCAAGTTTGTAAATTTAAGGTAGCAATTTCAAGTGGTTTTTTTCCCCTCTTTTCTTTTTTTTTGGAGAACATCAATGGAAATGTATAGAATAATATTTAGGGCAATAAATTCTGCATCTTCTGAATCATGATATTAAAAAAAAATGAGACAAGCTGCTGAGCTGGGAGGGAGAGTTGGACTTTTTTTTATAAGTGCACTACAGCATTAAAGTTGCCTACTATGTAAAATATTATTCCCTTCTGCTTTATTTCCATTGCTCTGAGTCCTGATGGGCAATCTAAAACACAATATATATACATTTGAATATGCCTCCTGTTTGTGTGGATGTGTGAATGTACAGTACGTGTGTATAATTATAATATAAAGATATTCTATGTAAGCAGTTCATTTAAAGCATCGGAGCTGTACCAGTACCTCTTTTTTGGGCTAATTTTGGTGCTAAAATTGAAATGGCCAAGGTGGAAGCACTTGAGAATTCTTTACTTGAAAATAACTGACAAGTTAACTAATAATGCTGGTTTTGCCATTCACTGCTGTGTTTGAGATTAGTATAAAGGGTTTGGGTTTATGGTTGTGAACATTATTCCTGTGGTTTTTTATTTGATCTCATGAGGTAATTTAAAACTCATGTTTTTTCTCCAATCTTGCATTATTTTTCCCACCTATTTATTATTATTTAAGTATGAATCAAATTAAACCTACACATTTGTGATAATTAAAATTGTGGGGAAACGCTTCAAGTTTTTCTTTTCCTTACTAAGCAGAAATTGAGCATTTTGCCCTCTTGATCTTTTCACATCAAAGTTCTTCTTAGTCCAGATTACATTTTTGTGATTTATTTTGATAACATGGGTCTTGCACAGCTCCTATGCATTTCAATGGAGTTGGTGCAGGTGAGCTTCCCGGTGGGACTGTGCCCTCCACCAGTAGCCCATAGCATTGAGATAAACTGTTAAATAACCATATTGAGATAACCATATTAAATTTCTTTTTAATATGTCTAAGTGGAGGAAGAAATATGTATTGAAATTCTGGCTTGCTGGAACTTGCCCCTCTTGATGACATTTTCCATATGACTGAAGTTTGAGCAGTAAAATAGCTCTGCTGCATTATCCAGAAAGGAGAACAAGTGTGCAAGCTCTCAGATTTCAATTAATGGTAAAATTCTAGTAAGAATTGCCCCAGGACCAAAATGCCAACTGTCTTTACATTCTTTTCAGCCATTTAAAAAGAAAGTCATCCAAAATACTATGGATTGTAGCCAAACTCTGCTGCCTTCACACACTACCTAAGATAGAAACATAGGAAGCTGCCTTATACCAAATCAGACCCTTGGTCCATGTAGCTCAGTATTGTCTACACCAGGGTTTCTTAACCTTGGGCCCCCAGGTGTTGTGGGACTACAACTCCCATAATCCCCAAGCAAAAGCCATTGCAGCTGAGGATTTTGGGAGTTGTAGTCCAACAACATCTGGGTACCCAACGTTAAGAAACCCTGGTCTACACAGACTGGCAGTAGCTTCTCCAAGGTTGCAGGCAAGGAGCCCTATCTTGGAGATGCCAGGGAGGGAACTTGGAACCTTCTGCATGCAAGCATGTAAATGCTCTTCCTTTGAACTTTGGCCTCATCCCCTAAGGGGAATCTCTTACAGTGCTCACACACGTGGTCTCCCATTCAAATGCAAACCAGGGCAGACCCTGCTTAGCAAAGGGGGCAAGTAATGCTTGCTACCACAAGACCAACTCTCATCTCCCTTCTGCTCATTTGGAGAGAATCACGATGTCACATGGTGATTACCAGGGTAGGAGACATCTCCTACCCTAGGTTAGAGTTGTGTGCACTCTTGATATTTGATAATCTGTGAGAGGAAAACAGGGTTGGAGGTACTGACAGTGATCATATGGAAAGCAGCAGCTGTAGCTGCAAAATATTTTTGGAGGGAGATGGAGAGAGAAGGGGTATTGCAGGGGGTGGGGGGTGGAATCTCACATGAAAAGCAGGGTTTCCCTTGTGTACACTTATAAGAATAAAGTAGCACTTGTCCAGTCAGTCTCCATGTTCCATTGGTCTGTGCCTTGAACATCATTACATTTTCTTTATTGGTCTGACCTTCCACCGCCAACGGCTGCTTTTGCAATCCATACAAGAGGTTCTTCTCTACAGACAAAAGTCACTGAAAATAGCACTCTGCCTTCCAACAGAGGATGTGTTCTCTGGTATTACATGGGTATCTCAACTTTAAGGGTTCTATTTGCACACGTGTCCCATATTCTGTGGCCAAGAAGCACAGAGTTTAAGAGTTGGAAGAGATTGTGCAGATCTGTTTAGGTATAAATGCTTTGTTCTCTTGCAAAATTTGAGGTTTTGCATATACAGTGGGTATAGGAAAGAATCACCCCCTTTGATAGACCTTAAATTCTGGCTCCCTTACATCCTGAAATGAAAACACAAAGAAAATTCCCTTCACCAGCTGTACTTCTCCAATGCAACCTATAACATCCAACTGAAAAACATCACAATTACAGTCCAGAAAAAGTGTCAGAAATAAAAAACAAGAATTACTGAGATTGAAAAAGGATCACCCCCCCCCCCAATGTCAATATTTTGTTGAACCACCTTTTGCTTTAATAACAGCCTTGAGTCTGTTGGGATACTTCTCTATCAACCTTGCACATCTAGACGGAGCAATATTTGCCCTCTCCTCCATACAGAACTGTTCAAGTTCGGTCACATTGGATGGTAGGTGTTGGTGGACTGCTATCTTCAAATCTCTCCACAGATTTTCTATGGGATTTAGGTCTGGGCTCTGACTGGGCCACATGAGGACGTTCACTTTTTTCTCCTTCAGCCACTGTGTGGTCAATTTTGCTGTGTGCTTCGGATCGTTGTCATGTTGAAAGGTGAATCTTCTGCCCATCCTCAACTGTCTGGCAGAGGGTAGCAGGTTTTCTTCCAGAATCTGACGATATTTTGCCCCATCCATTTTTCCTTCTACGCTAACGAGAGCCCCAGTCCCTGAGGCAGAGAAACACCCCCACAACAGGATGCTGTCACCTCCATGCTTCGCTGTAGGTATGGTGTGTTGTGGATGGTGAGCTGCGTTGGATTTACGCCAGGTGTACTGTTTGGTGTTGAGGCTAAATAGTTCAATCTTGGTCTCATCTGACCATAAGATCTTTTTCCATTTGGCATCAGAATCTTCAAGGTGCCTTCTGGCAAAGCTCAAACGAGCTTTAATGTGGCCTTTCTTGAGAAGTGGCTTTCTCCTTGCGACCCTCCCGAACAAGCCACATCTGTGGAGCGCTCGTGAAATTGTCACATGCACAGAACAACCACTCTTTGCCACGAAGTCCTTTAACTCCTTCAGAGTGGCCATTGGCCTTTTGGTAACCTCTCTTACCAGTTTCCTGCTTGCTCTTCCATCCAGTTTGGGGGGCTGACCGGATCCAGGGAGGATGGCAGTCCACCAACACCTACCATCCAATGTGACCGAACTTGAACAGTTCTGTATGGAGGAGTGGGCAAATATTGCTCCGTCTAGATGTGCAAGGTTGATAGAGAAGTATCCCAACAGACTCAAGGCTGTTATTAAAGCAAAAGGTGGTTCAACAAAATATTGACATTGGGGGGGGGGTGATCCTTTTTCAATCTCAGTAATTCTCATTTTTTATTTCTGACACTTTTTCTGGACTGTAATTGTGATGTTTTTCAGTTGGATGTTATAGGTTGCATTGGATAAGTACAGCTGGTGAAGGGAATTTTCTTTGTGTTTTCATTTCAGGATGTAAGGGAACCAGAATTTAAGGTCTATCAAAGGGGGTGATTCTTTCCTATACCCACTGTATTCACATCTGCATTTTTTAAGACTGAAGGTAGAGAGAGAAGAGAAGACTGTGTCACATGGCATGTGGTGACGGGAAAGGATGCATCAATTGCAAAATTTTAATATTGGGCTGGGTGCAGAAGTCCAATGCTTGAGCCGTATCCAGACCTCTCCAACCTTTGACATCATTTGATCCAGAACTTTTCTGGCTTTCTGTGCAGTCTTAATGGCTAGAAACTGGCTGACCTGCAGCCTTAGTGGCAAGATGCCTCTAAATACCAGTTGCAGTGGAGCAACAGCAAGAGAGACTTCTTGCCTGTGGGCTTCTTGGAGGCACCTGGCAGGCCACTGTGGGAAACAGGATGCTGGATATGTAGGCCTTGGGCCTGATCCAGCAGGTCTGTTCTTATGAACATGGCATGTGCCAAAAATGTTTCGTGCATGTAATAGCAGGGAGAGGCGATCTTCCATCACCCCTTTCCTATGCAGCCCACTGTGCCACTTGAAAATGTGTGTCTTGCCTGTGCTCAGAAACATATTTCTGAGAGGAACAGTGAGCTTTATTGGGAAATAGAACACTTGTACTCATCATGAAGGTTTCTTCTTGCTGCTGTAATTGAGGTCACCCTCAATTGTGGGTTATCCCCACCCACTTGCTCCAGAAGGCTGGACCAGGTAAATGAAGAGATCTTTAAGAGGCCCCTGGTGTGCAGATCCCTTCAGTTCAATTGAACAACACAAACACTAAAAATGACGTTAAGAAGATAGAGGCACATGTAGATGAAAAACCGTAGCGGAGGTTTCAAATCTGAAGGCTGATTACTCCTAGGGGGAAACTGGCATAAAAACTCTTACCCTTGGGTGAACTGAATGAGGGCAAAACGATGGTAGGTATATGTCTTCCGGTCTGTGAAAGTGAGAATTTACTTGAGGGATGAATGTTTTATTTGAGTTTTACTGCATCCCTTGAGAAAATACAGAGATGGTCCTTGATAAGAGACGGTCTGCAGCTATAAAACTTCTCTAGCCATTGCGATAGCTGTAAGGAAGGCCACCTTTTAATTCGCAGAGGCACCTTATGCCCAAACGGGGGCAAATTCAATACTCTCAATACTGTGTGCACGCCCCATATAGGAAAAGGGTGACACAATCATGGTGAGAGGAGGGATGCACCTTTGAGAAACCTACATAGCAGTGGATGATGGGAAATGGGAGTCTCCAAGTCCAAATGGCATAAAATAAACAGAGCTAGCCATGAAGCCTGGTGTTTCAAGGTGTTCATTTTTAAACTCTTCTCCAGGCTTTCCTGGAGGAAGGACAGAAGCTCTTTAAGGCTGCAACGAGAAACCTGCAAGGAACAGAAAACATTTCCATGTAAATTGGTAGATATTATTAGTGTTCATAACAGAGGGGGAGAGACCCCTACAAGTTAGTAAGTCACGCTCAACCTCCAAGCAGCTATTTTTAGCCAATCTGGGTTTGGGTGGTAGATTGGACCCTGGAGAAAAAGATCCACCCTTTGTGGGAGGAAAAGTGGACCCTGCACTGCTAGGTTCATGATGTCTGAAAACCACAGCCTCCTGGAAGGAGGGCTACTAGAATCACCTTGGCCCTTTCTCAATGAAGCTTCCTTAGATATCTCTCAAGGAGTGGAACTGGAGGAAATGCATAAAGCAGCAAGAGAGGCCAGGGAATCAAGAGTGCATCTACTGCCTCCCCCGCCTCAGCTTGGAGTTTATGAGAGATGCAAACAGGTCTACTTGTGCTTGTCCCAGGCTCTCTACAATTTTCATACAACTTACCATATACCTGTAAGTAGAAAGCCAGCAATCAGTGTTTTGGAGGAATACACTGCTGATTTTCTAACTGTACATGCTTGACTCATGATTGCATGCAGTACACTTAACAAAAGCAAAGGTTTCTTACCAGTGGCTGGCATCACATCTGTTTTGTTCTGGATTTCTGAATGCACATGTTTGGAAGACTCCACTACTCACTTCTCTCTGTTGTGAAAACTTAGTATTTTTCTCCTGTGCTAGTTGCTGTTTTAATTTCATGACTGCTAGGCTTATGCAGGAGCCTTTGGCTTGGGACTTTTGGCAAAAGCTATCTGGAAGTCGAGCAGTATAACATCTAGCAGATTACTCCATTTACAGGTAAAACTCGGAAAATTAGAATATCGTGCAAAAGTCCATTAATTTCAGTAATGCAAATTAAAAGGTGAAACTGATATATGAGACAGACGCATTACATGCAAAGCGAGATAAGTCAAGCCTTAATTTGTTATAATTGTGATGATCGTGGCGTACAGCTCATGAAAACCCCAAATCCACAATCTCAGAAAATTAGAATATTACATGGAACCAAGAAACAAGGATTGAAGAATAGAACAATATCGGACCTCCGAAAAGTATAAGCATGCATATGTATTCAGTACTTGGTTTGGGCCCCTTTTGCAGCAATTACTGCCTCAATGCGGCGTGGCATGGATGCTATCAACCTGTGGCACTGATGAGGTATTATGGAAGACCAGGATGCTTCATTAGCGGCCTTCAGCTCTTCTGCATTGTTTGGTCTCATGTCTCTCATCCTTCTCTTGGCAATGCCCCATAGATTCTCTATGGGGTCAGGTCAGGCGAGTTTGCTGGCCAATCAAGCACAGTACACTGTATACTTTTCAGAGGTCCGATATTGTTCTATTTTTCAATCCTTGTCTTCTTGGTTCCATGTAATATTCTAATTTTCTGAGATTGTGGATTTGGGGTTTTCACGAGCTGTACGCCATGATCATCACAATTATAACAAATTAAGGCTTGACTTATCTCGCTTTGCATGTAATGCGTCTGTCTCATATATCAGTTTCACCTTTTAATTTGCATTACTGAAATTAATGGACTTTTGCATGATATTCTAATTTTCCGAGTTTCACCTGTATGTTTGACATTCTCTTAGGCTGGCCTTCCCTTTGCAGAATAATAATAATTATAATTAATAATAAACTTTGTTAGCCACCTGTAGTGATCAGCTTCTCCTCCCTCTAAAGAGTTAACCGGAAGCGAATCCTTGTCTTGAGTGACAGGCTGGTGAACTCCAGGGCTCAGCCAGTCAGCACACCAGGTGGGTGGGACCTAAAGAGCTGTTGCCAGGAAGAAGGGAGTTCTTTGTTTGAGAAGCTAGGCTGGATGTACACAGGACAACATGTGGCCATGGAGGGTGGCTGCAGGAGAATAACTCTGCAGGTCCTTGAAAGACAGGAGGGCAAGAAGCTTGAATTCTCATCAGGAGTGTGGTGAGTTCAAGGCAAAGAGCCAGGGCTTATAACATCAGGAAGTTTAGCATAGGGAAAAGTTTGTTTAGTCAGACTTTGCATTAGGGATATTATATTTTTTTTGGTCTCTGTGTGTGTGCTTTTGCATATACCTGATTGATTAAGTGCTGTCAAGTCGGTGTTGACTCTTAGCAACCACATAGATAGATTCTCCCCAGGATGATCTGTCTTCAACTTGGCCTTTAAGGTCTCTCAGTGGTGCATTCATTGCTGTCATAATCATGTCCATCCACCTTACTGCTGGTTGTCCTCTTCTTCTCTCTTGTTCAACTTTCCCCAGCATTATAGACTTCTCAAGGGAGCTGGGTCTTCGCCTAATGTGTCCCAAGTATGATAGTTTGAGCCTGGTCATTTGTGCCTTGAGTGAAAATTCTGGATTGAGTTGTTCTGTGATCCATTTGTTTGTTTTCTTGGCTGTCCATGGTATCCTCCAGCACCAAAGTTCAAAAGCATCAATGTTTTTTCTATCTTTCTTCTTCAAAGTCCAGCTTTCGCATCCATAGAGTGTCACAGGAAAACCCTTGTTTTCAGGTCTGAACGATTCTAATCTTTGTAAGTGTAGACATGTAACGGCATCAAAATATCCTTTCCAAGGCCTTCATTGCAACTCTACCAAGTGCTAGTCTTTGGTGTATTTCTTAACTGCTGGATCCTTTACTGTTGATGGCTGATTCTAAAAAGCAGAAGCTATCCACCACTTCAATGTCTTCATTGTCAATTCTGAGGCTGGTTGCTGTACCCATTGTCATTAGTTTAGTTTTCTTCACATTTAATTGTTCCTGTCACTGTTTTGTTATTGTTTACCTGAAACATAATTAAAATAAGAAAACTAGCCTATGCCCATCCTACCTAGGATGTTGCAAAAAATTCTATAAAAATTTAAGTTTACAGTAAGGCAACCTATTGTTGTAACCCTACTAAGTATTCTCAACAGTACCTAAAAGCTCAGAAAGCCTCAGATGGAAGCAGTCTGTAGTAATTGTATAAAACCTTTTTAGTTCTTTTCTTTTTATAAGCCTCTCTGAGCTGGTTTTCAACTCAGGTAAAGGGGGCCCCAAAGGGGGATTCTTCTGGTGCAAACACGTCCTCAAATGGTCAGAAGCTATCAGTTTTATCATCACATGTAGGCTGGCACATGGAAGATTTTTGTACATGTCCAAGAGCCAAATTAAGAGTGTTTTTCCTGGGTTATCCCACCCCAAGCCCAGAGAATTTTTGTAGAAAAAAGGGGTGGTGGCGGCAGCATTTTGAACCTACCGATAATACAGAATAGTTTTAGGAGAAGCCTTGCCAGGTAGCTCAGCAGGGATGATTCAGCATTTCTTTTCTTCACATGAGCTTGCTATGAGACAAAGGCTTTAATCCACTACATCACCTCATAACAAATTGTTCTCTGGATGGCTTACAATAGAGGATTATAACATACTATATAAACACATAACAGATGAAATCATAACAGACAAAAAAGAAAAAAGAAAATATAATCAGATCAAATCTGAAAACCAGAATTTAAAAGGCCTGGGTGGACAAAAAGATCTTTACCTTTTTGACGCAAGTTTTGGATGGTGTGTGTGTGTGTGTGTGTGTGTGTGTGTGTGTGTGTGTGTGTGTGTATAACATTAAATAAATAAATAAAATTTACCTGCTATCTAAAAGGACAAAGTGACAAAGCCAGGCAAACCTAACTGGGGAGGCTATTCCATAAAGAAGCCATGCTGAGTCTTCTACAGCAGGTCTGCTCAACTGTGGCCCTCCGGCTGTTTTTGGATCACGACTCCCATAATCCCCAGCCACAGTGGCCAATAGCCAGGGATTATGGGAGTTGTAGGCCAACATCTGCAGGAGGGCCGAAGTTGAGCAGGCCTGTTCTACAGCAAGGCTTATCCTTCATATGTAATCTAGTTTTAATGTGTCCATCCAAGAGAGGTTATCCATTCTCTTCAATGAGAAAGAAAGTTAAAACAGTCCTTTATTTATTTTTTCTATTTAGTAACACAGCAGCTAACACTAATTCCCCTTATCCATGGATAATTAAGTATACTTCTATGGCTATGGTTTTCAAGCTGTGCTCCTAGGAACTCTGGGAATTTGCAGAAATTTGCCAGAGATTCAATAGTAAGAGGTTCAGTAATGGCAACTAAGATTCCCTGAAATACCGTTTGTCCACTACCACCAATTATCTCATACAATGTACCAGTTACAGAATTGTTTATTATGATGTGCTTTCACTTCAGAAGGGAATGATGGGGGCAAGATGCAACAGTCCTACATTGGAACAAAGAAAGCTGACTCGTATGCACAGAGAAGGTATACCCAGTAACCCTGGCAACACTTGCATTTCTTAGCGGAAAAATTAATGCAGAAAAGATTCCCTGATAGTAGGAAGTCTTGAAAAACATTATTCTCTATTAAGATGTACATTGAATATATGCATGTAAAGTGTATTATCGTTGCTGTGGAAACCAAAGCTCTGCCTTTCCTGATGCTTCATAAGTTCAGCAGTTCAATGTTGTAACTATGCAACAGTTTGTTCACTGGATACCACCCCCAAACAATTATGCCTTTTGTATTTCACTATACTCGAGCCACACACATATATGAAGCTACCAGGACCTTGTTTAAACTTTTTCATATGACCAGAAATGGACTCACTTTATTCATGGTGCTCTTCTAATGCTGGTCCTGTTCTAGCAGCAATGGTGTGAGCTTCCTTCCCCATATAATGAGGTGGGAGGGGGTTTGTAATGGAAATGTCACCCGGATTTTTCAAAGTAGTTACTCTCGCACACTGTACTACTATGAATATTTATATTCTGCTTTTCAACAAGAGTTCAAGGTGGATTACATAGAGAAAAATAAGATGGTTCCCTGTCCTAGAAGTGTTGGCAATCTAAAAAGAAACAATGGAAACACCAGGAACAGCCACTGAAGAGTTACTGTGCTGGGGTTGGATAGGGCCAGTCGTTCTCCCCTTGCTAAGTATAAGAGAATACCACTTTTTAAAGGTGCCTCTTTGCTCAATGTCTATAATGCTTAAAAGGAAGGGAAGGAATTAAGGTTGAGGAACTCTGGATATTGCCATCAGAGCCTTGCCTGTAAGACCAGCTATAGAATTGAATTTCAATCAATCAATCAATCAATTAATTATCCCGTTCTTCCTCCAAGGAGCCCAGAGCGATGTACTCCATACTTAAGTTTCTCCTCACAACAAACCTGTGAAGTAGGTTAGGCTGAGAGAGAAGTGACTGGCCCAAAGTCACCCAGCAAGTATCATGGCTGAATGGGGATTTGAACTCGGGTCTCCCCGGTCCTAGTCTATCACTCTAACCACTACACCACGCTGGCTTTCTAATTAACAGAATAAACCGCCTATCTAATTTAGGAGATCAGTGGATATATTTTATTCAGTACTGGAATTTGTCTAATAAAGACGTAACACTGAAAATGCACCTAGTTTTTGTAATTGCTTTTTGGTCTTAATAGAAGCAGACAAAGAAAATTACGTCCCCATTTTTTTGGAGAAAAAGAAATGGAAGCAATAAAAACAGAGCCCCTGGTCTGCTTGTAACTCAGGGTGCGATGACTGAAGGTGACATCACTGACTGGGATGGGGAAGGAGCTAAAGGATTCTTAAAGCTTAGTGGCCAATTGGATGTTGAAAGGTGTCACAGAGCAGGCTTTTCTGGAACCTGCCTCTGTGCCACTCAGGTTTGAGGGGCATGTTTCTTAAGGTTTCTTGCCAGAGGGGTAACTTTGACAGCAAAGTCAAACCTGAGAAGTTGTGATGACTGCAATGGCCACACGGTGTCTCCTGGATGCAGAAACTTGAAGAGGCTGCTACAGTTCGGTTGTGTTCTCATCTGCTGGAGAGCTTCCAGAAGTGCACTGATAAAATGTTAGAATAGTAGGAGGGTTAACTGTGGATTAATTTGGTTGACAAGAGTGAGGAGTGCTGGTGTCTTCAACAGCTGGGGAAGAGTTGTGGCAACCATTTTGTCCTGCCAGATTTGGAGTTGGGATCAAGGCCACAACTGCACCTAATAGTGAAAGCTACAGGATGTCAGTAGGAGGCTATGCAGCAGTGATCTTCACTATTTTCCAAGCAGAGGCCGCTTCGGCAATAAAGAAAGAAAGAAAGAAAACTGTGAGAGCCCTTTCCCACTGTGCTGAACTCTGCACAGTGCTGCAGTTTTCTCAGGGTGTGTGTCGGGGTGGGGCGCCTTAAGAGAGATGGAGACCTCTCTTAAGATCTCTAGGGCGAAAGCACTGGGAAGGGCTACACTTCCCAGCACTCCATGCACACCTTTCAAGATGATGTAGGGACTCAAGAGGGTGCTGTTTTCCTTAAAGAAGCCCCCCTGAAGCTGGGCAAAGCTCAGCACTGCATGGTGAGAATGGTCATCTCTGCCTAGAGTGAGGGGAACTGTGCAGGGTGCTTTCCAGATTACATGGTAATGCAGCCATAGTTTACTTCAGCTTAGCAGAATTGTATTGAAACCATAAATAAAGGATGTTGCACAAAGCCAGCACTATAACAAGCCACACCACCATAGTAGCTTCTCAGTCAGCCATAGGCTCGAGCAGGTCATGTGCTGTTTATGAAACGAACAGGAGTTATAAATGCTCTCCTCTGTTTACCTACATATAAATGTTAACTAAAAGCTCAGGAGATTAAAACAACCTTCACCTAGTGCTTCAAGGATAATAAAGTTGGCACCAGGCAAGTCCTGTGGAGAACATTCCACAAACAGGGTGCCATTACTAAGAAGGCCCGGCTCTGGTCACCACCAGAGTGACTGCTGGTGGTGGGAGCACTTGGAGGAAGGCCTCTGGTGAAGATCTTAGTGAGCAGGCAAGTTCATTCAGGGGCAGAAAGGATCAGTCCAGGATAGCTGAAGGACGAAACCAAATAGAGCTTTAAGGCAGAGGTTCCCAACACTCGGTCCCCAGATGCAGTTGGACTATAACTCCCATCCTTGAGCACAAAGCCCAGGGTATTATGGGAGTTGTATTTCTGGTGCCCATTGTGGCTGGGCATGATGGGAGCTGCAGTCTAAGGACAGCTGGCAACCCCCTGCTTTATGGATCAAAACCAACATCTGGAAACAAACTGAAAACCAGCGGAGATCTAATACCAGTGAGATACAATCCACTATATCACACCAGTATGGTGCAGATTAGAGTGTGAGGCCAGATGCAGGGAGACCTGGATTCAGGCTTACCCACCCACCCTCACCCCCAGCCATGAAGCTGACTGATAATTTTGGGCCAGCCACGTGCTTTCAGCCTAACCTGCCTCACAGGGTGGTTGTTATCAAATGGGAGGTGGGGGGATCTCTACATGCCACCTTGAACTCCTTGGCAGGAAGGTGGGATATAAATAAATAAATAACATGGCTATCCTCTTCCCTGGCAGCAAAATGACCAGTGTCCCCTTAGTTACGTGGGAATTTAGTACCATTCAAGGTCAGGGCCAGGGCTAGCCATCCCTAAAAAGGTGCCACCATCGTCGCCATATAAGAAGAATGCTGTCTGAAATGACTCTTATTTGACTAGTTCCCATGGCAACAGGAGCTATGCCCTCTGGCTTTGCTGTTCCTGCAGCTGGGTGGTGGTGGGTTGTGTTCTTTTTAAAAAAGTCTCGCTACTGTTTGCATGTGCCTGACAGCAATGAACTAGTCAAATGATAATCCGTTTGGCATCCTCAGTCTGTCAGTTCAGGACTGCCTCGCCGCTGCCGCCCCCCCCCCCCCCCCACCGCGGCTGAGTTGAGAATACAAAGGCTTCCACGCTGCTGCTCACAGCTAGAAGAAACTGGTGTGTGTATAATATATATGTTGGCTCTGCCAAGCTTCTCTAATCAGAAAGCAGAACACAGAGCCATACATGGAAGCAAAGTCAAATCTGGGCTGGCACATTGAGAAATAAGCTGTAACAGTGAGAGAGGGTGGTAACCTCACTCTCTCTCTCTCTCTCTCTCTCTCTCTCTCTCTCTCTCTCTCTCTCATTAAGATTCAGAGGTTGGTTTTCTGAAGCCCAGCAAGCAAGCAAGCAGGCAAGCATTGCATTTAAATGTGGTGATTTTCTGCTGATTGAAAAGTAATTCTGGGTCTCCTTCCTAGTTGTTCATTTACACCAGGCCTGCTCAACTTAGCACCCCCCCATCTGTTTTTGAACTACAACTCCCATAATCCCCAGCCACAGTGGCCAATAGCCAGGGATTATGGGAGTTGTAGGCCAACATCTGCAGGAGGGCCAGTTGAGCAGCCCTGATTTTCACTCTCTCTCTCTCTCTCTCTCTCTCTCACACACACACACACACACACACTCTCTCTCTCTCTCTCACACACACACACTCTCTCTCTCTCTCTCACACACACACACACACACACACACTACTCTGAACCACTGCTATCCTGCTACTTGCATGCAGAAGATTCCAGGTTCACTCCCTAGTATCTCCTGTCTGATAACTTGGGGAGCTGCTGCCAGTCAGTGTAGATAGTATTGAGCTAGATGGACCAATGGTCTGACTTAGGGATGTGCACGGAACCAGTTCAGAGGTCCTTTTGTGGACCTCCGAACCAGTTCGGAGGTGGGGGGATAGCTTTAAGGACTGGGGAGGGTGCTCTTACCTCCCTGCCGCATTTCCCCAGCTGGTGCTGTCCTTAAAAATGGTCTCGTGGGGCGGCAGCGTACCTCCTTGATGCCCCGATGTGTGTCTGACCAGAAGTGGCCGGTGCGCATGTGCATGTTGCAACATGTGCACCCCGTGACATGTGTGCACACACACCAGGTATTTCCAGTCTGCAATGTATTGGGGCTTCAAGGACGTCCACTGCCACCAAGCAGGACCATTTTTAAGAACAGCGCTGGTGGAGGAAATGCGACAGGGGAGTGAGGAAGAGCACTCTCCCCAGTCCTTAAAGTTATCCCCCCACCACCACCTTTGAATTGGCAGTCATCAATTCAGCCGTTCCGTGCCCATCCCTAGTCTGTCTCAATATTAGGCAGCCTCCTATGTTCCTACATTCTTATGTACTCAGCCACTGGGAGGCTGAGGGTGACTCTTCACCCACACATGAAGGATGGGAATTGGCCAAGTATGGACCTCCAGTCCCCCTTCAGCAGCCCCTCAGCGATACGGGGAACCCTGTCGCATCAGGTCTCACTTCTGGGATCCCAGCAAACTCCCCTCCTTTACATAGCCCCACCTGAGTATTCACTCTGTAGCTGGAGAGCTCACCCTCTCCACCCAGAGAATGAAGCCAGTTCTCTCCAGTCTTTCCTAGCTCCTTCACCCAAACCCCTTCAAGGTTCTCTCTTTGTCAGTTCTGCTCCCATCTCCAATTCTTCTGACCAGCTTTTCTTCTATCCAAACTTGTTCAAGTCTTGTCCTCTCCTCCTGCTTCCCTTTCCAAACCTCTAAATCAATTCAATTTACTTTCCCTACCCAGACCAATTTGGGTCTCCTTTCCTCTCTGTTCCCCTCTCTTTCATGGATCTCTTGACTGACTTTACCTGCTAACTTTACCTACCCAGACTTGTTTGTCTCCCTTTCCCTCCTCACCCTGCTTCTTCTCTGGATCTCTAAACCGGTTCCACCTGCCCTCTGTACCCAATCTCATTTGGATCTCTTTTTTTCTATCTCTCCCTTACAACCCTCTGTTCTTTCCGCTTCCCCACTCCTCAGTACAGTATGTATCATTAGGAAACTAATATAAGCAGAGGTAAAGTTCAGTAGTCCAGACACAATAAACCATCTTCCAAGTCTGTGTAATGTGGGAATACCTGCATGTTCAGAGTCAAGCTTTCTACTTTGTATTCGAGAAAATGTATTTCTATTTGGACTTTGAAGCCTGTGGTTGTAACTTTGTGGGAAACTGCCTGCTTTATAACCATCATGGCTCAAGGGTCCCAAGAGCCGCTCACCAGAACCCCTTGTAACAACTTCATAATAAGGAACACTCATCACTCCTACATACTTCATACCAATTTTCTCTTTATGGAAGCTGTGGAGTTGAGTCATATTTGTCATACTACCTACTGAAGCACGAGGATTTGAGTTTTTTGACAACCTATTTAGGCTTCATTTTCTGTTGCAGAACCCTGAAGGCACATGAATCTGCTCCTGGCAATTATTACATCTACAAGATACCCCTGTGTGCATTTATCCAATCCCATTTAAGGCCATTGAAGAGATTTTCTATACTGGGGTTTCCCAGATATCATTGGACTGCCAGCTTCCATTGTCTCCAGCCACAAAGATTGAACCATTGTGACTGGGGATGATAGGAGTTTAATTTATTTATTTATTCTTTCATGAATTTATTATTATTCATTTAGCACATTTATATACCATCCCAAACTCATGTCTCTTGGTGGTAAAACAACACAAATCAAAAACAATGTTGGAAAAATTAAAACAATGCTAGATTATAGATTCTATATATCTAATTAAAAAACTGGATGAATAAATGTCTCAACAGCCCTTTTAACAACTGTCAAGAGATGGGGAAGCTCTTATTTTGACAGGGAGAGAGTGCATTTCAAAGGCCCCGAGTAACCACCAGACGAGTTGGTGGCATCTGCAGTCTTGGTTCCCTGGATGATCTCAGTAAGTGGCGGGGCTCTTAACAAAGAAGGTGTTCTCTTAAATAGTTGTCATCCAACAACAATTGGGACTCAAGTTTGAGAACCCCTGTTCTAAACCAGGGGTTCCCAACCTGGGGTTTTCCAGATGTTACTGAACTACAGCTCCCATCATTCCCCAACCTGGGGGCTGCCAGATGTTGCTGAACTACATCTCCCATCATTCGCAGCTGCAAAGTATTTATTGTAGCTGGGGATGATGGGAGTTGCAGTTCACATCAGGGGGTGGGAAGTTGGGAACCCGAGGTCTATACCAGGGATTCTCAACTTTGGTTCCCCAAATGTTACTGGACTTCTGCTCCCATAATTCCCAGCCCCAATTACCTTTGGTTGGGGGTTATGGGAGCAGAAGTCCAACAATAGCTGGGGACCCAAGGTTGAGATCCCATGGTCTAGACAAATTGATCATCATGTAGCAAACTCATTCCTGTCTGTACTGCTTCTAACTGCATGTGAGAAAACTGCAAGGTGGGGTGGAGGTGGAGGGGAATCCTAAGAACCTAGCATGTCTGAGAAAGAGCTAAGGTAGAAGATATCTCCCTGAGATCAGCCAGATTCACACATAACATGGAACCTGACTTTCCCCCAGCCCAAGATATGGAGGAAACTTGAAGCTGGTGCTGCAGTCGCACATCTCGGTTTCTTGGAAATAGTCGAGTTGAGCCAGATATTCGCCCCTTGGCTGGGCCTCACAGGCTAGGCCCCGGATGCAGAGGCGTATCTATGGAAAGTAGCACCTAGGGCAAGCACTGAAATTGTGCCCCCTGTCCAAACATCTGTCACTCATCTTTCAGATAACTTTACCATAATATCAGCTGAAAAATACAAGTCTGAAGATCACATACAAGTCACATATCTGAATATGTGTATAGTGACTTATATTATATTATTTTTTTAAAAAAAATACCTGTAGCCCCTTTGGGGGGCTTCCTAAAGGCCATGGGGGGGGTCTGCAAAGGTTCCCCCTGCCCTCGGCTGGCCTCTAGGGCCTCATAGGGACCATTTGAGCATGTGTGGTGGCCATTTTTAAAAAATAATTTTTAAAAAATGGCCGCTGAAAACAAAATGGCCACCATGCATACTCAAATGGCCTCTGTGAGGCCTGGCATGGCCTAGGGCCTCACAGAGACCATTTGAGCATGTGTGGTGGCCATTTTGTTTTTGGCAGCCATTTTTAAAGAAAATTAATTTTAAAAAATGGCACCCCCCTTCAAGTGGTGCCCCGGGATGTGCCCTGCCTACCTCATGCTAGATACGCCCCTGCCCAGAGACTATCCTGGCATGCCTTGCACTTGCAAGCTTTCTCTACATCAGTGCTGCTCACTTTTGGCCCTCCAGCTGTTTTTGGACTACAATTCCCATAATTCCAAGGCACAGTGGCCTATAGCTAGGGATTATGGGAGTTGTAGGCCAAGCTCTGCAGGAGGGCCAAAGTTGAGCAGCCCTGCTCTACATCATCCACTTTGCAGCCAATGGCCCTAATGGCAAAGAAGGTAGGCTCAGCTGAAGCAAACCAGAGGTTCATGAAGAGTGTGGTTTCAGAAATAAACATGCACCTCAGAGTGAGTAGCACTTGGTTTGGCAAACTAACTTCAAATCTTGGCTATGCATTTCAGTTTGAGGCCTTGAGTGAATCTCTGGTTCTTGCCTTGGCATGAGTTCAGATGGTCACAGCCAAATCAATTACCAACTTTCCAAGTAGGTTCCATTGTGTGTGTGTGTTTTCAGGGAGCATTCAATCAGGTCACCCTCACCTGGTGTTTGAAGCAACAAACTTCAGGAGCAGCATCAGCACATAAGCTGGAAGGGTGCTTCTAAGGAAATGGCCATCACAACATCTTGCACCAATGAATTCCATAAATTATGAAATAGATTCTTGGTTTATTTTGAGCCTAATATTAGCTGCATATTTTATTTATGGACCTCACTGTCACAATATTTGATTTTTTAAGAAGATATTTATAAAATATGCATAGTATGGAGAAAGTAGATCAAGAGGAGCTTCCTATCCCCATAAGAACATAAGAACAGCCCTGCTGGATCAGGCCCAAGGCAGCCCATCTAGTCCAGCATCCTGTTTCACACAGTGGCCCACCAGATGCCGCTGGGAGCCTACAGGCAGGAGTTGAGGGCATGCCCTCTCTCTTGTTGTTACTCCCCTGTAAATGGTATTCAGAAGCATCCTGCCTCTGAGGCTGGAGGTGGCCTGTAGTCCCTGACTAGTAGCCATTGATAGATTTCTACCCCATGAAGTTATCCAAACCCCTCTTAAAGCCATCCAGGTTGTCAGCTATCACCACATCTAGTGGCAGGGAATTCCTCAAGTTGATTATGTGTTGTGTGAAAAAGTACTTCCATTTGTTGGTCCTAAATTCCCTGGCAATCAGTTTAATGGGATGACTCCTGGTTCTAGTGTTATGTGAGAGGGAGAAGAATTTCTCTCTATCCACTTTCTTCACACCATGCATGATTTTATAGACCTCTGTCATGTCTCCTCGCAGTCATCTCTTTTCTAAACTAAAAAGCCCCAGTTGTTGTATCCTTGCCTCATAAGAAAGGTGCTCTAGGTCCCTGATCATCTTGGTTGCCCGCTTCTGCACCTTTTCCAGTTCTACAATGTTCTTCTTTAGATGTGGTGACCAGAACTGTACGCAGTACTCCAAGTGTGGCCACACCAAAATTTTGTATAAGGGTATTATAACACCAGCAGTTGGGGTCACCCAGTGAAACTAATGGTCAGTCAGTTCAGGCAAGACAAAAGAAAGTACCTCACATAATGCATAATTCACTTATGGAATTCTCTGGCACAAAATATGGCAATGTCACCTGGCCTAGATGGCTTTAGAAGGGGATTGGACAAATTCATGAAGGAGCAGAGATCTAGTAAGGGCTATTAGTCATGATGATGGTGGACCCGCCCTGTTCAAAGGCAGTATACCTCTGAATACCAGACGTTGAGGGGGTACAACAACAGGGAAGAGCTAATGCCTTCATGCCCTGCTTGGGAGCTTCTTGAAGGCATCTGCTTGGTTACTGTGGAAACAGGATGCTGGATTAGCAGTTCTTTTATTGCAGCCATGGGCCAAACAGAAACAAAAGTGACAATAACACAACCATTCAGAATTACGGTAAATAGAGTAAATATGATGATACATATACAGATAAACTAAAACGACCATAAAATCAAACCTATAAAAGACTGTGGCGAGATGTCTGTCTCATCGCCCCATAAATAAATTTGGCTACCACTTTGGTGACTTCATTGTTGGTATCCGCCAAGCAGTAGTTAAGATAGAAGGAATCAGGCCTACCAGGGAATTGCTCTAGTAATGGATACAGTAATTCACTCCTCGAATCACGATAAAGGGAGCAGTATAGAAGAGTATGAGTGACTGTTTCCAGGCTACCCTCCCCACATGGACATAACCCCGAAACAGGAAGTTCTTTAGAGAACCTCCTTCGGAGCAAAGCTGACGGTAGTACATTCAGCCTAGCCCTAGCAAAGGCCGACCTAAATTTAGCAAAATGAAGAGTGGTTAGATATCTAGCAGCCTGGTTCCCAACTGGAAGAGAAATGCCAAGATATAAAGGGGTATGACATTTATTTCCAAGGTCAACTAGGTGTTGGTACTCAATGTCCTTTAGACGCTGAATGACAATAGCCTAGCCTTCACCTTTGCAAATCCCAGGGAAAAAATGTAAGAGGGAGAAAGCTCCATGCCCAACATTTTATTGGTGACAACGGACAACCATGGGTTAGGGAAGGTGTCTCTCCACATATATTGGACATATGAAGGTCGCTGAGGGTCCAAACAGAGTTTAAGCCAGCATGTCAATGAGGCCTCCCAAGCTAAACAGGAGATCGAATAGGAACCAGTCTCCAAACATAATGCAGCATAAGAGACACATTTGGGGACTCTAAAAATAGCTCTAAGGAACCTAGACTGGATTGATTCGATATCTGAATGGGCACCTTGAATCCAGATAGCTACTCCGAAGAGCATTTGAGCCACAATCTAGGCTCAAAACACTCGCAAGGCCATAGGTATAAATTGGCCACCTTTTCCATCTAAAAAGCACAAAAAGGCATATAGTGTGTTACGAGCCAGGGAAATAGCATGTAGCCACTGTGATTTCCAGTTCAAATTGGATTGAAAATAAATCCCAAGGTATTTGAACTTGGTGACCTGCGGATGCTGGACTATGAGCCTTTGGTCTGATCCAGCAGGGCTGTTCTTTTGTTCTTTCAATGGCAGAATATATGGGATTCATTTCTTCACACTGTTGTGGAATCAAGCCATTTTTGAAAGAGCAAAAGTGAATTGGAGCACACCACTATCAAGGCACAGAAGTGTGACAGCCTATACATAATCCATGGCTTTGCACTGGCTGAGGAGATTGGCCCATCTGTAGCAGGCATACAAAATGCAAGCCAGATGGAATCCTCGCAGATTTAAACAGCCCAGGTGGAACAGGAAAATGCACTTTAGGTGCCACATCGGATGCATTTTTGAAGTTGTTCTCTTGCAGTAACTCTCCCAAAACTTCAGCTGTAACTGCTCCCGTTCACAGGGTTCAGCCTGCCCATTAGGCAGACTTGGATGGTCACCCAGGGCACCATTTCTTGAGGGAGCGCATAAACAGTGCCAAAATATAGCACTGCCCAATTTTCTCTCCCTTTCATGTTGCCCTCCTGAAATCCTGCACACTGATGTAAGAATTTAATATACAACCCAGCAATCTTATCCCCAGAGGGCCTGCATGTTCTGTACCCCAAAATACAGAGTTGTCTTTGCACATTTCACCTCAGCCCCCAGGAAACACCTAGTCACATAAGCTGCTGTCATCTTCTAATCTAGCAATCTTTTTGTTACTGGAAGTTTGTCCCTGTGGGGATCCTGTAGAGAGTGGGGGGCGCAGTCAGAAAGGAACGGGAGGGAAAGGAGAAGTTAAAAATGGACTTGTTTCTGAATAAAGCTTAGTTAAACAAGCATAAGATTGCTTCTAGTTTGTCATCCCTCCCCCCCCCCAAAAAAAAAAAAAGAATTGCCTGCCTCAGCATTCATTTCCAAGAAGAAATTATCTCGGACTGGATTTCCAAATTAACAGCAGCATCCTTTCATCTCTGAAGTGCTGGTTCTGCCCCCATAATAGACATGGGAACTCTCTTCCACTGTCTTCCAAAACCAGCATGGGCTAATCATTCACTGGTCATCTGAGCAGGTTGGTCATGCAGCCTGCCCAGCTCAGGGTAAAAGCCAAGGCTCCCACTTCTTGGCTGAGGTGGGGTAGCAGGGCAGGATGGCCAAGGTCAAATTTCACCTAGGGCACTAGAAACTCAAGGGGCAGCAGCTGTTAGACAGTTCCATTGTGATTTTAAAAATATATAATTTCCATGGTTTGTCTCCAAGACATACCAGTCCAAGACATACACTGAGAAAAACAAACCAAAGTCTCTGCCTCTGCATGTCCATTGACTCTGATAAACATCAACTGACATTTTGGTAATCTCAGTGTGTCTTAAGAGTTCATTCTCTTGGCACTCATCAGACAATCTCCAAGTCCCAGATGTTGTTGGACTGCAACACTCATCACTCCCGGACACAATGGCTTGGGCTGAGGAGGAGGGGAGTTGCAGCCCATTTGGGGACCCCCTGGTCTAAAAAGACTCAAACTTCCCAGTAAGCCACCCAGACTTGGAGAGCATGCAGCATGCTGCGACAAACTAGAGGCCCTCATTTAATACAAAATATTAGTCTTGTCAAGTGACAAGTGATGGGTTCTAACACACTTGAATTACTGGGGGCCGTGCAGTGGGGGCCTAGGCCCTTGCCATTTGCAGTGGCCCACTTAAGTTACTTGGGGTTATGATCTTGAGCAGTGGCTCCCAGCCACTGATCTAGAGTTATAGGGAGTCAGGTTGGGAACCACTGATCTAGAGTTATAGGGAGTCAGGGGTACACTTTGGATTTCATCAAAGGCATCCTTCGGTTCTCTTCCCTCTGCCCATAAACGAAGCACTGAATCAGCTGCTCAACCTGAAGAGGCAGCCACTGTATTTGTTCATAGAATGCCTAAAGAAAGAAGGCGGACAGAACATGGTAACTCAAGTAAAAATCCGTCTCATCTGAGAGCATGGTAACATCATTCATGTACACACTGTTTTAAATCAAAAAACCTTCAGGGTTGATTTCAGCTTCTTGGCATCTTGACTTCCAGAGCCCAAGTGATTTGAAGCCCAAGGAGAAGTCGCAGGCAAGGTCACCAGGAGATCATCTGCCGCCCTTAACCTTTTCATGAGACTTGGCCTGCTCAGATCTGTACCCATCTGCTCTGTAGGCACCTCTCTGCAGTACACCACCAGTCCATGAGCCAGGCCCACAAATCTTGACCACTGGTATCATCACAGGCAACTAAGGCCTATAGTGGTTTGTGGAAACATCCAAAGCCCAGAGAGGGCAAATAGGTGATAACGCAGGAAGCTGTAAGTGCAACAATACTGTCGCCCCTTCTTTATCCCAGCACATGAACAATGAGGGTAAAATCTGAGTCATCTTTGCACAGAGGAAAGGATTAGGCTAAGGGTAACAATGAACAAGTTGTACTCTCTGCATAGACTAATCTTTGGAGAACATGCCTGCCAACTTCTATTTCCATCCCTCTGACAACATTGATAACGTTTTGTAGTAGTTTGTGTTTTAGCCAAATACACCATTGCCTTCCCTAATCCCTAGCCCATTACCTCATTTTAGAAGGCGGGTGTTGAATGTAACATAGGAAGCTGCCATCTACTGAATCAGACCATTGGTCCATCTAGCTCAGTATTGTCAGTATTGTCTACACAGCAACTTCTCCAAGGCTGCAGGCAGGAATCTCCCTCAGCCCTATCTTGGAGATGCCAGGGAGGGAACTTGAAACCTTCTGCTCTTCCCAGAGTGGCTTCATCCCCTGAGGGGAATATCTTACAGTGCTCACACATCTAGTCTCCCATTCATATGCAACCAAGGCAGACCCTGCTTAGCTAAGGGAACAAGTCGTGCTTGCTACCATAAGACCAGCTCTCCTCCTCCTCCTCCATCAGTATGACACTTCAGCAGCTGTTTACGCATACTGCCACCAAATAACTGCATGAGGCCATTTCCATGGGAAATAGCTCTGGGGAAATTATTTTTGTATTTACCATTGCAAATTTGACCACTGCAGGCCCAATGGTCATGACAATAAAACATAAACACACTGAAGGTATTGCAGTGCTATCACCTATTTTCCATCTCTAGGGGTGGAAGATGTAAACTTTGCCAAATCACAATGAGCCTTGTTGTCCCCCCCCCCACCAATGGTAGCAACTCCCCCAGTTGCCTCATTTAATATCTCATTGGTAGCAGACATCCAATCAACCTGGATTAGATTAATGGGATGAAAAGGGTTCACAGTTACCTTGCAATAGGATTTAAGCAAGACAGAAGGACCAATGGAGGCTAGTTTTAGGGGAATCCAAGTTATGTTTTATAACAGGTCTTGACATGTTCTTGGGCTGTACGAGTCAGCCCAAATATTTAAGAGCCCAACAATGGACCCTTAGCAAATGACCAGTCCTGGTGATGGAAATTGCAGTTCAATATCTGGCATCCAAGAGGGATAATCCCTGACCCAGAATGAAATGGGGCACCTGGAGTTGAAGACTGGAGCTGCTATAGGGGTCCCAAACTGCAGGCCAACATCTGCAGGAGGGATGCAGACGAGTCCTGTTTGCTCCGTTTCTCCCCCTTAGTATGAGCCAGGAACATATTTCACAGCAAAACGTCTAAACTGAAGGATAAGAGACATTCATCAGGCCAAACAATGGTTTATTTCAGTTTCTCAGTGACATCTCAGCCATCAAAAAAATAAACTCTAACACATATGGATGGAAGACTTTCTACAAGTGTTACTAAGTGGGGTTTTCTTTTGCCTCCAGGGTTTTGATTGGAGCGTTTTCTTGTATTATTCATCATCCAATAAGTTAGGAAGCAGCATGAGGAGGGGTTAAAGTGCTTTTCATTTCTGAGCTGGGATGAGGTCGTCAATGGGCTGGCCTTTCTCAAGGCATTTCTCCATCTCAATCAGGAGCTTCACTCCGTCCACCACCATTTGCACCAGCTCCACCTCCGAGAAGCCAAGGCGGTCAGCATTGGAGACGTCAAACACTCCTCCCACAGCAGCGGTGTCTACACCACCTAAAAAAAAAAAAAAAAGCACAGGAAACCAGGATCAAGTTGAGAGTCCTCCATATAAGGCTTTCCAGGGGCTGTAGCTCAGGAGAGTACTCAATTTACCCAAATCCAAGACTAGCACTGTCGCCCCCCGCCAAATTATTTCATGTTAGAAGTCAGGGGGACATCTTAATCCAGAGTCCTCTTCCTTTTGGGTAAATAAGGGCATAGCCTGTATTTAACCTGCTGCAGACTTCTGCACTACTTCCTAGCATGATCTTACCCTCTGTATACAGGGACTGCACAATTTCCACACTGCCACCTGCTGGCCAGCTCTTGCATTCCAAGAACTCCCCATCTTTTCTCCTAGTTGCCACAGAAGTGGTCATGAAAAAAAGGTGGGTTCTTCTCAGAATGCAAGAGCCACCTGGCACGGGGTGGGGGAGGTCATACAAGGTCCCTGTTCAGAGGGTAAGAACCTTCTAGGAAGGAGTATAGAAGCCTGCAGAGGTGTGGGGAGAGTGAAGTAAGATTATGCTATAGTCTGCATTTTGCAAGTGGCCCCAATAATGCTCAAGGAGTATCCCATTCATGGAAGAATGAAATCAAAAAGACGTTTTAACAGTTGCCAAGTTGTTACATAAATCCCGTTATAGAACATTGTGAAAGAAGAATAAATATTCAAATGAATACATATGCAATGGCATCAGGAGGTTCTTCAGATAAACACCACATCCGAGGAAACTGGAGGAGTCCACAGTATTTCGGAGTAACACAGGGGTATTCTAACGTGGCATCTCAGATGTGTCTGGGGATGATGGGTGTTGTAGTCCAGTCACATCTGGGGTGCCAGGTTGGAGAACGCCTGTGCAGCAGAGGGAGGTTGTACATGCCTATTACCATACTGCAACCAAAAGGACTCTCTACAAGACTGCGAGAGAAGCAATGAAGTCAATTCAGAACTCCCATGTTCACCATTCGCCCCAGAACCCATTTTCACTGCCAGAGATCAGCTTTGGATTGTTAAGTAGTAATAAAAAGGGAGTGTTCAAAAGATGTATTCCCTTGTTTGCAAAGGGTGTTTTAACTCACATACTTGTACAGGAGCTTTTTCAAGACTGAAAAGCCTGGGGCCAGAATATTCATTTGAGCCCCACCCCACCTCTCTTCTTTCTGGCCAACATGCTATGCAAGGTTATGCTCGCAATGTTTGCACAAGAGCACTGTTGCAAAAGCACAAAAATGGCACAAACCAAGTTGTACAATGGTGCAGCCATTATATGAAATGGCTGCACAACTCCATTTGTGCAGTTTTTGCACTTGTGCAATTGCTCAAGTGTTACGTTCCATGTGTGGTTACATTGCACAGTGTGCCGTTTGAACCTTTTGGAGGTGGGAGTGGGCTAACATATGAACTGCTTGACCAAGTTGCGCCAAACTCAGTATACATGTTAAGATTATAAAAGGACATTAACTCTGGACATCCTATAAAGGAATTCCAAACCCATTTCAAGATGGCAGCTGTGAGAGTCCGCCCCCCACCCTCAACAACTTTGCAATATTTGGACCAGTTCGAATCACACATTTCAACAGTGTGTTTTAGGATGTCACTATCTCATTGCCATCCTTCATCATGCATGGTGCACTCTGTACAGACAAGGCTCTGGCGACTACTGTTTTACTGTCATTTCATATTGCATTTGGTGTTAAACAACAAAAAGTGCATTCATTTGAAGATGGTAATCAAGGTTATAGTGAAAGGAAACCAGAACTACTTTGAATTTTAACATATTCATGTTACTTTCTCAGATAAAGAGGAGCAATATGATCATTACAAATACTGAACCATAGGGGCATGTGTGAGGGCCTGGGGCGACCCCCTCTCCCACTGCCCTCTTCAAAGGTTCTGGTTGTAGAATATCAGACTTAGTGCAACTTTGAGTAATTAGAGTGTATTATAAGAACAGCCCTGCTGGATCAGGCACAAGGCCCATCTAGTCCAGCATCCTGTTTCACACAGTGGCCCACCAGATGCCTCTGGGGAGCCCACAAGAAAGAGGTATGTGCATGTCGTCTCTCCTGCTGTTGCTCCCCTGCAACTGGGATTGAGAGGCATCGTGCCTCTGAGGCTGGAGATGGCCCAGCCATTAAACTAGTAGCCATTGACAGACCCATCCACCATGAATCTGTCTAAGCCCCTTTTAAAGCCATCCAAGCTGGTGGCCATCACCACATCCCATGGTAAGGAATTCCATAGATTAATTCTACTCTGTGTGAAAATGTACTTCCGCTTGTCGGTCCTAAATTTCCCAACCTTCAGTTTCATGGGGTGTCCCCTGGTTCTAGTGTTGCGAGGGGGAGAAAAATTTCCCTCTGTCTACCCTCTCCACTCCATGCATAATTTTATACACCTTGATTATGTCTCCCCTCAGTCACCTCTTTTCCAAGGTAAAGAGCCCCAGGTGTTGTAGCCTTGCCTCATAAGGAAGGTGCTCCAGGCCCCTGATCATCTCAGTTGCCCTCTTCTGCACCTTTTCCAGTTCTACAATATCCTTCTTAAGATACGGTGACCAATGTTATGTTAACTAGCATGTTTTACTCGATCCATCAGTAAAACTGGTTCATAAAGCAGAGATCCAACAGTAGACTTGCAAGCCCAAACACTTGTAGCCCATCACCAAGCTTCCACCTCCAGCGCATTTGACTCATCCTGCCCAGCTCCGGGGCTCAAGTGCTGGGTCTCTGCATCTGGGAAGCCAGTTACAAAACAAGAGCAACCTTGCACATTATGCAGAATGATCTCACCCCGGGAGATCAACGCAGCAATTTTCAGCCGGTCATCTATGAACGACATACAAGCAAAAGGAAGGAGTGCTACACCAATAGCAGTTACGATGCCCTTTGGTGCTTCAGCGGTACAACACTGCATTTCACTCAGGTTTGCTCCTGTACTTCTTGGTTCCATGAGAACTTGCCATATGTTGAGTCAGGCCATTGATCCAACTAGCACATTACTGTCTACACTGACTGGCAGCAGCTCTCCAAGGTTACGGGCAAGAGTCTCGCCTAGCCCTACATGGAGATATTGCCAGGGATTGGCAACTTACGCCACATCTCTTTAGCCAAACCTTTTAGTTATTTAGTAGTTTCTATGGGCATTTTAATTTTTTTAATTGTTAAAATTGCTGTAAACCACCTAGGGACTTCATTAGAGGGTGGTATACAAATATGTTAAATAAAATTTTAAAAAGTTGAACTTGGGACCTTTTGCATGCAAAGCAGTAGTTTTACCACCAAGCTGTATAGCCCCTTCCCCTGTTCATTTGTGTCAACATATGTGAGGAGAGCTGGTCTTGTGGTAGCAAGCATGACTTGTCCCCTTAGCTAAGCAGGGTCTGCTCTGGTTGCATATGAAAGGAGACTAGAAGTGTGAGCACTGCAAGATATTCCTCTTAGGGGATGGAGCCGCTCTGGGAAGAGCAGAAGGTCCCAAGTTCCTTCCCTGGCTTCTCCAAAATAGAGCTGAGAGAGATTCCTGCCTGCAACCTTGGAGAAGCCGCTGCCAGTCTGTGAAGACAATACTGACCTAGATAGACCAATGGTCCGACTCAGTATATGGCAGCTTCCTATGTTCCTACGACGTTGCTTTATGCCACGACAGAATCTCAGTCTTCCTGGCCCACTGCTGTCTGTCCTGACCACCAGCAGCTCAAGCCAGGGTTTCTGGCAGAAGTCTGTGCCCCCTGAGCTTTTTCGGACCTTTCGGCATGCAAATCAAATGCTACAGCCCTCACCCTCTAGAGTCGCCTTCTGGGCTTTATGCAGCCTGTAGTTTTGGTGTTTAGAGCTAAAAGGTATATTGTATCTATTTTATTGTTGTGAGCCACCCCGAGCAGTAGTATACTGGAGGGGGGAGGAATGGTATAAATATTTTAAATACTAAATAAATAAATAAAATAAAAAAGGTCACACTGCAAAATATTTGCACTTCCCCAGTTGAACTGGCATATATTTGTGGCCCTGGGAAAGAGACAGAATGATCCTGGGAGCCCCCCAAAAATCACTAATGATGCAGATAAGAGCTGCCTATATTCACCAGCTGGAAATCTGCAACGCCAGAGCAGTCTGCGCTAGGAAGAGGTGTGTGTTTTAGCACAGCTAGCTGGGTCATCCGCTCCCAAGGCAGAGCCAGGAAGGATTGGCTGGCCAGCGAGGAATAGCTGCCTGTTGCATCTCTGGATGAGTCACTGCTCTGAGCTCTACACCTTCCAATCAGCCTTCCTAGGGGTGGGGGTCACTCAAGTCGGGCAGTCTCAACCTTGGGTCCCCAGATGTTGTACTACATCTCCCATCATCCCCTGTCACAACAGTGTGGCTGGGGATGATGGGAGTTTTAGTACAACATCTGGGGACCCAAAGTTGAGACCGCAGGGAATTACTATCCACCCCTCCGAGGAAATTCCCATAATGCCTCTGCACAAGCCATCGCTTTGGTCTGTCCTCATTCTGAACAAGAGGCATACCCAGTTAGACTCTGGAGGAAAGATGTGGGGGTGGAATAATTCAGTCAAAGGCTTTTGCAGTGCAAGTGTGCCTCCCAGCTTTAATTCTGGACAAGGAAAAAAAAGGCGCATTTCTATTTCCAAAGTTCTGGGATCACAAAGTTAATTAGTCCATGCCTTGAAGCATCTCCAGAATCAATTCAAGCAAACCCTAAAATAAACTAGTCTCCATGGCAATTTACTGCATTAGTCTGCAGGAATTCACCCCTCCTGTTTACATGAGGCTACTGCAAATGTAATGCTATCACATTAGCTTTTCTCCTCGATTAGTAAAGTGTCGCTGCCCCAATTCATTCCAAGTGTGCTTTACTGATCAGGCAGCAGAGTCAAGGTTACCAGAGGCATGGCATTTGCTAGGCACTCGGATAAAAGCGGCTCTTTCTGAACATTCTCCGTAGCCAGTTATAGCCACAAGTTAGGCACACAACTTAGGAGCAAGGAGTTATTCCAATCTACAGGATTAGGTGCAAGAGGCATAATGAGGTGGGAAACCCATGTCTAAGTTATGCAGACAGGGTCTCTTGCTTGGCAGAATTCTCCATTTAAAAAAAAAATCCATGCATATAGAAAGCTACTGGAGAACACAGAAATGTATTTCTGTATACAGAAAGACATTGGAGAATTGTTGCGGCTTAGCCTCCTCCCTGAAGTTTAGCTTTCTATGTGCAGGCAAGAATGGAGGGAGGGAGGGAATGCACCCAGGCGAGTGCTCCCATGCACATATTAGTCATGCAAGCCCCATTTTGCAGCAGTAGTATAACCAAGACAGTCCGGATTTACCATCTCATTAAATACTAGGCCTAGGAGACAAAACAGCAGTTCGTGCGATTGGTACATGGGCATCCTACCCCAGTTCTGGAGCTGTGCGCACCTGTTTACCAAAATCCAAGGTGGGAGTCAGACTCTGTTAAGTGGCAGGTGCATTCCGTCCTACTCGGCTCTAATATGGTAGGAGGAAAAGCCCTCCTACCCAGCTACTACTTCACAGCTGATTTTGTTTCTCACTCACATGTGATCAGTAGACAGGAGTGTGCATAGCTCCTGAACTTGGGTAGGACATGTCTCCTAACCAAGCACGGGTCATGTCAACTGCCCAACAGAGTCACTGAATCCGTGGCTCTTGGATCCAGATCTGCTAGATGCAAAACCAATACTCCAGAAGTGTCAGGCAAACCAGTTCTGGCATGTGATACAGCCACTTGTGAGAGCACGATACAAACATGTCATTGCCTTGCAGCAGGAAAACAGTTAAGGTGGGGTAGGGGGGGAATTCTACATCCATTGCAAGCTGTCCCAAAGTCATTTCCATCTCACGGTGCTTCCAAAAGAAAGCACACAAGAACCAACATTCCGCTTCTCACCTGTGCCACGTTTCTGCAGCCTCAGCCTCTTGAGGACTTCTCCAAACTTCTCATGCTTGCCAAGGTTGGGCAGCTTAATGTGAACTCCTGCACGGAGACCCGTGCCGAGGTTGGATGGGCAGGTCAAGATGTAGCCAAGGTGGGAGTTCCACATAAACTCGTAGCCTTTGGACTTGAAGAGTGTTTCAATCTAGGTGGGGAGAAAAAGCCTGTAAGGAGAGATCCTCTTCCTTTCTCCAAGTGGAAGAACTACAGGTACTCCTCTGAGTACTCACTCCCACACCCCTTAAAGTAGCATGAATACAGTTTAGCTCAATCTCTGCCCCAAAAATGGTTCAAGGGAGAACTGTCTCTCTTGAAAGAGGTGAGAGAAGATTGCAGGAAGTCATTCGCATGATGCAATTTTGGGGGACTGCAGGTTGATAGCAGGGAGCAGATTCCAGACAAGCACAGTGTTTAAACTCATGGTGGGAAAACCTGAAGTTTTATAATCCAGACCTAGGCAAGACACTCGCCTCCCCAGGGCACAGCAGCCAAATGCTAGACAGGACTCTTGAGGTGCACAGTCTCAATAAACAAGGCATCTTCCTATCCTGGCAATATTAGGGAGTCCTGCCGTGTGCATGGCTGCTTCTGGCACGTGACCAGCTATTCCTTGGAAACACCTGCATCATTAATGTAGCATTAGAGTGCCCCTGATAACCGAGTACAGACACCTTTTAAAGTGGTGGTTCTCCTATTTAGCAGAAGAGGAGCAACTGTCCTTATCCAATTCCTGCACAACATCCCTCCAGTGGCTGTTGCTGGTGCCTACCTTGTTTCTTTTTAGATTGTGAGCCCCTTGGGGAAAGGGACCCATCTTTTTCTATGTAAAGTCATTCTGGAAACTTTTGAGAAGTGGTATATTTGTATTTACTTCTTACGATGCATTTACATGGACCTTTTGGAAGGAGAGGTGTGGGCTCCGCTTCCTTCAACCTTCCAACATATCCATGTGAATGCATCTTCAGCCAACATATCAAAATACTGTATACATCACTTACACACCACTTTTCAACAATAGCATTATCAAAGCAGCTTACATAGAAACCAAAGAGAAGATAGTTCCCTGTCCCCAAAGGGCTCACCATCTTAAAAAAAAAAAGGTAAGACACCAGGAGGAGACTATCTTATTTATGTAAAGCGCTTTGAGAACTTTGGTTGAAGAGCAGTATATAAATATTCGGAGTAGCAGCAGCCACCCTGGGGGAATACTGCGCAGGGTTGAATAGGGCCAATTGCTCTCCCCCTGCTAAAGAAGGTTTCAGTCTCAAAAGCAATCTGCCATTGCTTTTTGTTGTCCATCTGTAGACATGCAATACACATTGGAGTGCTTCTTCAAACCAAGCAAGGGTGTTGGAACTGCAATTCTGAACAAGAGACTCAGAGGCAGATCTTCCTTGTGGGAGTACATGGACTAGGGCAGCATGCTCAGGACTTTGCTCCTCCAAATACAGAGAGGGCAGCTACGCCAGTGCTGGCAGACGGACTCCACTGCCAGGACAGATTTGCATTCGTTCCTCCAAGCGCAGTGCACCACCACCTCCGCCTGAACTGGGAATTCAGCGCCACAGCGACGCATGCTGCTGCATTCATTTCCGAGCCAGAACAACACACAGTCAGCACTTTTGAGTACTGCAGAGAAACCTGCACCAATTCTCCCTCTGGAAGCTTCCTTCAGCAGCACGTACCTGCGTTAGGCCAGTGCAGAAGCGGCTGAAGACGTCCCTCATATTCCCACCTTTCTGCATGGAAATAACTCTAAGGTGGTCTTCCTCGTTGATCCACACAAGGAAGGTCTTGTTGTCGTTATGCCTGAAGAGACAAGCCAGGAAAGACTGAGAAATCTTCAGGTTTCTTCCCTCCTCACAAAGTTATAGATCTAGTCAAAACAGCATCATTTTAGTCTATACCAGAAGTTCCCAAACTTCAGTCCCCAGATGTTGTTGCACTACAAACTCATCACCCTCAGGCTCCAGTCATTGTGGCTAGGAACGATGGGACTTGTAGTCAAAGACATCTGGGATACAATGCTGGGAACCCCCAACGTAGCATATGAAACTGCCTTACATGGAATATTGGTTCATCTAGTCCAGAATTGTCTAGTCTGATTGATTGTACGTTTCCAAAGTCTTGAGGGAGAGGTCTTCCCCATCACTCTTCCTTAACGTAGAAGACCTTTGGAGCAGGTTCTGAGTTTGGACCATCTGCATGCACCATCACTGAGCTATAACCCTACCCCAGGGCTGCTCAACTTCCGCCCTCCTGCAGATGTTGGCCTACAACTCCCATAATCCCTGGCTATGGACTACTCTGGCTGGGGATTATGGGAGTTGTAGTCCAAAAACAGCTGGGGGGCCTAAATTGAGCAGGCCTTAATCCCTATCAGTAAATGAAGGATGCAACCACCACCTCAGTATCCATTTGAGCACAAGCTACAGAGGACTCAAATACAGTAGTGCCATTGAGGCAAGAGCTGATACAGGCATAGGATGGGGGGAAAGTTCTCAACTCAACTCCATTTCCACTCTATTAAAGCAGAGAGCTTTCCAGCCATCTCTCTAGCCTTCCTTACCAACTTCCAGAAGACACATCATTGCTTGCCCTTATGAGTCTGCAGATGTGCGACTAAGGAGGAAGTTCTTTAAGGCCTGCTGAAGCTTGCCTCCGGATCAGTATTTCTGACTGCCAGCTACCATGGACAGCACTATGTTTGATTTGTCCTGCAATGTGATAAAACTTTGTGCCCACAATGAAGGTTCAATGGAAGGTTCCATTAAGAAGCTGAAGGCTTCCAAAATTCATAGGTAGTGGTTATTGTAAGATATTGCATTACTAGATCGATGCACATGAAGAATGGCCTTGAGTGTTTTTTTGTCGTGTTTTTTAAAGTAAAGTTCCCTACTTTCTACTACTAAGAAAAGCCTTAAAGTGTATGATAAGCATCTGGCAAAGCCGCTAGAGGAAATAGAGGCTCTAAACTAAAAAAAAACCCCAAAACATTTTATTTAGTTGCATTCTTACAGCTTAAGCACCAGCATGGCAGAGTGGACAGCACATTAAAGTCTCACCTAGGAGATTTGTGCTTGAATTCTAACTGGGTTGTCTTTTGCAATAACTCTCAGTTGATGCAAGGATGAACGGGTGATTCCTTGTGTGCTACTCCAAGGTCACTGGGATCCATTTGTTGAGTTTTAAAAGTTGTTCAGATGTCAAGTTAAACTCACCAAGAGATGGTACCGTACAGTAACACCATAGAGATACTTTCCTGTTTCCCTTTACTATTAGTAGTTAAGCCCCTGAGAACTAGGTACTATATAGGACAACTAGGAAGGGATGCCTTGCCCAGAATAGGCTAACAAAAAGGTACAAAGTTAGGTAGGTTGGGAGGAGAATGCCAAAATGTTAACGCAAACTGCAAGCTTCCATTTATTCAGGTTTAATTTGCATGCTCTTAATTTCATTTGTTTATAGCAAGGCCGCACAACTTCAGCCCTCCAGCTCCTTCCCATCATCTCCAGTCATGGTGGCCAGTAGTCAGGGATTATGGGAGTTGTAGGCTAACTTCTGCAGGAAGGCCAAAGTTGTGCCACCCTGGTTTATAGGACTGACATTCCGTGGCATGTTTGGCTTTTTACCAAATCCAGAATATACATAGTCCTGGCGACAGTCTCCCTGGCTTGCAAATGCTTAGTACTGCTGCTATTCCTTTCAAGTAGCAAGCCAAATCTCTGGAGAGTTCTGCTGAATTCAGAAGAGTCAGCTCTTGAGTAGATGGTCCTCTGGTTGATTTGTGAACAGCTAGCCAGAGTAGGCTGTGAAATGAGATGTGTCAGGTGAGTGGTAGACATATAGCCCAGCTGAATCCTGGCTTTTCTGGGATAGAAGATTATAACCTCACTGCATCATAGGAACCAGTAGGTTTACTTGGAATCCAGTTTCACTAAATTGGATTGGCTACAGTGTTTTTGGAGCCCACTGGAGTGGACTAAAAAGGAGTGTGTGTATTCATGGAATGATTTTCCAGTATGCCAATACCTCATGTAACATATTAACACATAGCCCTTAATGGTTTGGGCTTGGGGTACCTGAGGGACACCTGCTCCCAAGGGTTGCTGCCCGCTTGACGAGGTCATCTGAGGGGGCTCTGCTCTGGGTGCTGACAATGAGGGAGGCTCGGCTGTCGTGCACTCGGGACAGGGCCTTCTCTGTTGCTACCCCCAGACCCTGGAATGCTCTCCCAGTGGCCATTCGCTCCTCAGACTCCATCACAGTTTTTAGAAAGCTTGTTAAATCTTGGCTTTTTATCCAGGCTTTTACATGATTGTTTTTATTGCTGCTTCTATGTGTTTTTACCCGTGTATATTTTTTATGCTTGTATTTTATAGATTTTAAATTTGGTTTGTTTTTATATTTTTAGCTTAATATTTTTATTGTCATTTTATTGTATGTTTTTTTAACTTTTGTAAACCGCCTTGAGATTGTTTTTAATGAAAGGTGGTATATAAATTCAACAAACAAACAAACAAAATATTGTTGGTTACTCAAATCAAAGGCCAAGTATGGGAAAGTTTTCAATTCTCATCTGAGAATTTTAGCAGATAAAGAGTTTGAAGACCAGCCCTTCTCCCTTTAGTTTAGGTCATCCCACTCCACAAGACTCTCCTGGAAGATGGCCACCATACTAGGCAGGCTATACCAGAATATCCTTTGCTCCAGGAGCACTTTTATACATGCAAGATTTCCACACATCCTCTCTACTGGAGTGGGGAATTATCTTCCAGGGTGGTGGTGGTGGTGGTAGTTGGAATCCTAAAACCATTTCACACATTTTAACCAAGTTTAATAGAGAGTAGTCTTGGAAATGAGTGATGGAAGCCACCATGGAAACCACCAAGTTAGTCTATCAAGAGATTTGATTCTATTCATTCTGGCTTAAGTCAAGACAATTTCCGGACACATTTCCAGGCCAATTAAAGCTAAGAAGATTTCATGATCAGTTACTGCCATTGGGAAACACTGCATTCTTCCATACCACTTACAGCCTTCAGCCAGGGATTCTCAAATTCGGATCCCCTGGGGAGGAAGGGAGCCATAGTCCAAGATCAACTGGGGAATCAAAGTCTGAGAATCCCCAACTTGAGGCAGAGTTGTCAGACAGACAATCACTTGCCTTTCATGGCCATCTGACACCACCATTCTCCCTGCATGCACCCAAGAGAGCTCGTCTTGTGGTAGTGAGCATCAATTGTTCCCTTTGCTAAGCAGGGTATGCCCTGGGTTGCATCTGAGTGGGAGACTACATGTGAATGAATGCTGCATGATATTCGCTTTAGGGGATGGGGCTGTTCTGAAGGAAAGGATCTGAGGTTCCAAGTTCCCTCCCTGACATCTCCAGATAGGGCTGAGAGGGACTCCTGCCTACAACTGGATAAGCCACTGTGTAGACAAAACTGAGCTAGAGGGACCAATGGCCTGACTCTGTTAAAGGCAGCTTCCTATGTTCTATCTACCAAAAATAAACTTGCATCCAATGATGTTCATGAAAGAGTGCCAAACTCTTCAAGGACTCCTTTAAGACAGACAAACACTTTGCCATCCTCAACATTTGCTTCATTGCACCTGCCGTTGGCCAAGTCAACGTTGGCATCTCCACCTCCTCCTGCCAGGAGCAGGTGCACCATTCCGAGGCGTTACTCACCAGATGCCCCTGCCATCCGGCCAGTCTCGTGCCATCCCAGAGGCCAAGAGCAGAGGAGAAACCGGCTTGTCAAACAGGAAGTGGTCATCAATGAGCTGCTGCTGCTCGGCATCTGTCATGTTCTTCAGGGCATAGTACCGCCCATTGAGATCCCCTTCCAGGCTAGCCAGAGCTGAAAGGGAAGAGAGAGGCTCGCCATTTCAACACAAGCCTGCAAGCGACAGTCCTAGAGAGGCATGTAAGCCAGACTCATTTGGGGCTTTTTGCTGGGTATTTCGTTTATGCTTCTAAACCACTCTTGGTTCTAAATTCCAGGGCAGTGCACACAACACATTAAATATGCAACAAAACAGTGCTGAGATACCCCCAACACTTAACATAAGAACATAAGAACAGCCCTGCTGGATCAGGCCCAAGGCCCATCTAGTCCAGCATCCTGTTTCATACACTGGCCCACCAGATGCCACTGGAAGCCACAGGCAGGAGTTGAGGGCATGCCCTCTCTCCTGCTGTTACTCTCCTGCAACTGGTAGTCAGAGGAATCCTGCCTTTGAGGCTGGAGCTGGCCTTTAACCCTCCAACTAGTAGCCATTGATAGACCACTCCTCCATGAAGTGATTCAAACCCCTCTTAAAGCCATCCAGCTTGTTGGCTGTCACCACATCTTGGATGGCTTTAAGGAGGATTAACTTAACTTACCAAAACGCTTAGAACCACCTCGGTATGCTAAGAGAATGGCAAAAGCAAGTCCAATTGGGCAACCCAAGGACGTTTTAACCCATTTATTCTTCAGCAGAAGAGTTTCAAGAGGTCATGGCTGAGGGAAAGGAAGAAGAGAGTAAACCCAGCTCCTCTCTCTCAGCAGCCTTTTCCTTCAGCGGCTCCCCAAGTCAACATGCCGTGGCTGGAGACTGATGCATCGTGTTTGTTTTCTGCTCTCAGGTACAGGTTGCAAACAGAGGGAGGATCCTTGGGACCCAGCCAAGAATGATTCAAGCTTGTCGGCTTTCACATGCTTGATCCAAGAATGTGAAAACCAACAAAAACTCCCACAGCCAGATTCCTGTTCCCGGTGTAGCTTGGCTTGCTCCATTTGTGAAGTTAAGTGTCCTGTTCAGTTAGAGGACCATCCGGTATAAATGACAGAGACAAACGATCCAGTCTAATGTTGTTCCAGTGCAAGGATGTTGCACTCGGCAGTTCCACCAAGTTAGAACTTGTGCTCCAACTAGTGCTGCACTGGTTCAATGGGGCACACTCTGCCTCCATCACAAGAAAAATCCTGCTGGATCCGGATCCACAGCTCCATTCAGTCCAGCATTCTGCCTCACACAGAGGCCAAGGAGTTGATTCTGCAGCAGAAGAGTGGGGGCGGGAGGAAGAGGGCAACTGCCTCCTCCCATTGGTGCTTCCCTCCCATTGGTGCTAGCCCCTCCCCTCCTGGTCTTTGGGGCATGCCCCTCTGATCAGAGATGCTCCTGGACTGTTAACATTTTTATGTAGGCTTCTACGGCGGCCAGAATTATATATGCACAGAAACGGAAGAGTAATGAACTGCCTTCGAAAGAGGATTGGCTGATAAAAATTTTGGAATATGCGGATATGGCAAAACTTACAACACTGAAGAGATCAAAAATTAGAAGGCTTCAAAGAAGATTGGAAACCATTCTTGTTGGATCTAAAGGATAATTTTCCTACTATGGACTTTACAGCAGGGTTTGAAATTTAGTAAAAAAACTGCAGGTTGGGTAGATTAACTGTGTTTGTAAGGGTTTAAATTTATGTTTTGAATTATTATTATAGCAAGGGTAAACTCTATAGCCGATGATTCACGAAAAGATGTGTGCGGGAAGTCCACTTTTGTGTATATTGTAATGAATGACAATATTATTATTGTTAAAATCAATAAAAATCAAATTTGAAGAAAAAAAAGAAAGAGATGCTCCTGGACTGGGCCACAGGGATCTGGCCCGCTCCTCGCCGCCAGGGAGGGGGCCTCCAGACGCTCCCTCCCTCCCTCGCCGTGGCAGGCTGCGCCACCCACGGCAGTCCCCCAGTCCTTCTCCCCCCACTGGCAATGGCAACCAAAGAGTGATGCAGGGCCTGCTGTTCAGCCCGGCGTCTCTAATGAACTGCGAGGTGTGCCTGCACAGTTCATTCGAGCTTGCCACAAGCCCATGACATCACGGGCTTGCGACGAGCTCTCACAATTGTGCAGGTGCGCTTTGCAGTTCATTAGAGACACTGGACTGAACAGCAGGCCCTGTGTCGCTCTCCAGTCACTGCCGGCATCGCCGGTGGGGGGTGAAGGACCACTGGCATGTCCCAGCAGCCACCCCTCGGCCATGTGGTGGCTGGAATTTTTTTTTAAAGTATGTTCAGCACAGCAGGGCGGGCACAGGAGGCCCCCAAAAGTTGGCTGGGAGGATTTGTGCTGGGGGGCCTCCCGCCAGGGGCGATCTGGACACCAAAATGACCCAGATGTACCCCTGCCTCTGATCCTGATGGGAAACTACAGCTATCCAGGCTGGTAGCCACAGATAACACTGTCCTCCATGAATTTGTCCAATCCCCTTTTAAAACTATCTAGATCAATGGCCATCACCACATCTAGCAGCAGTGAATTCCACAGCTTAACCACAGAGTGTGTAAAGAAGTTCTCTCTTTTCTGTCCTGATTTTCTCCGTATTCAGCTTCAACAGATGACCCCAGGTTCCAATATGAGATTCTATTCATGGGTTACAGGAAAGGATGCCGAACTATCCACTATTCTCCTTGTACAAGTGAACCAAGAGCACGAGAAATTGCGATGAGTCTTTCTTGCATGGGTGGGTGTATCTTTGGTCCTTGCACTGGTGCATCATTTGGCTGGATGTTAGACAGAGACTTAAAAAGGTACCATGGACTAGGTGTGCACTGAATTCCAGTTTCATAGCTGTTGCTAAGTAATTTAATTTGGTGCACCCTAGAGGACAGCCAGACAGTCTCGGGCATCTCATGCATTAGAAACTAATGGCATGAAATAGGATCAGCCATTTGCCCCTTTCACATGCTTCATTGTCCCTTTGTAGGGACAATGAAGTGTAGCTTCCTCAGTTTAAAATTTTAGTTTGAGTGGTGGTGTTATCAGTTAAACCTCTAACTCTAAAGTGCATGGAAAACCTCTAACTCTAAAGTGCATACACCCACCCATGCAAGAAAGTCTCATAGCAATTTCTAACTGTATTATGGATTTAAAATGATTTCCCCACTTTTGTTTCTCTTATTGGGATTTTGCATAATTGTGTTTTATGTTTGACTTTGTTTTCTGATCAATGATCGAAATAAACAATCCATCCCTTCATTCTGTGCACGTGATAAGCAGCAAGCAATGCTCGACTTTTACCTTCCACAGAAAGCTTCTCAATTGCACGTCTCTCTCCTCGGCTACAATGAGGGGGAAGGCAGAACCCACGAATGCTTCTGCCGGTTCGGACACGTGAGCTTAGGACATAGTTGGGATCCAGATCATCACCACCCTGTAAGTGAGAAGAAACACTGTAGGTAGTCCCTTCACAAGAGCAGAAGATTCCTCAAGTTCGGCCTTGATTTATCTACTGGATTAATTAAATGCTCTGCGTTTAATGAGCACAACCAAGTATGGCTTTGGCACCAGCACAAGTTTTGTTAAACTCTACGCCAAAGTTTTTATGGCTTCCCCCATAGCCATTAATTATAGATGCTGGGCAGGTGGATCTCAGCCAGCGGCACACCAGTCCTCAGCTGCCTCCATCCGCTACAGTCATTTATGGAGGAGGATCCAGTTGATGTATTTGCTGGAAGCAGAGGATCAGCTTTGTTTCATGCTTCCTCCTTCAGATGGTGTGAGCAAGGCCAACTCCTAGCTGAAACTGCGACTCTAAAGCAGGGATTCTCAATGTTGGGTCGCCAGATGTTATTGGACTTCAACTCCCATAATCCCCAGATAATAATAAATAATAATAACAACAACACCTGTCTGACTGTGTAAACAAGAAATAACAATAATTCGATTTCAAAGGCCACTGGGTCTGGGGATTATGAGAGTTGAAGTCCAACAACATCGGTGGTCCCAACGTTGAGAATCCCTGCTCTAAAGCCCTACAGAAGGAAATATCTCAAAGTATTGGGGTGGGGGAGACCCTTTGAAAAGGCCTGTTTCCCTTGCTCCTCTTCAAACGAGAGATGGGATGTCAGAGGGCATGGCAGATGGAGAAGGCTAACAATGCTCTTGCAAATGTCTCACTGGATGCGTTTGCTTCATACTCATGTGATTAATTGCTCTAGGAGGACATACTTGACTCATTTATTTTTATGTATTTATTATTGTTAAATTTATATACCGCCTTTCATTAAAAACAATCCCAAGGCGGTTTCATCATGCATGCCAACATGCATGCCCGGCAAACCGCTACAACATGTTTTTATATAGCTCTTCCCTCTCCTCCTCAGGTGCTTCATATGTGTATTCTCTCAACAACATGAAGGGGAGAAAAGCTATCCCCACTCCAACATGCAGCTTTGATCGCGAGCGAAAACCTGCTATTATAAAAAAGCACTTCCAATAGCAGGGAGCTCTCTCATGCCTTTATAAAAAGTGAATGTCTGATCTTTCAGGATGGGACTGGAGCAGATCACATCCATGCTGCTTGCAACCCTTTCAGTTCTATAGGAATGCTTCTATGGAAGAGCATGAATTGTCTCCTTTGCTCAGCAGGGGCTGCCCTGGTTTGCATTCGGATGGGTGACTATATGCAAGTATTACCCACTGTAAGGTTTTTCCCCTTAAAGGATGGGGCTGCAGCTCAGCATCTGCTTTGCGTGCAGAAGGTCCCAGGTTCAAGTCCTGGCGTCTCCAGGCAGGGCTATGAGAGACTCCTTCCTGAAACCTTAGAAATGCAGCTGCCTGCCAGTGCAGACAATACTGAGCTAAGCAGACCAATGGTCTGACTCTGTATAAATGCAGCTTCCTATGCTTCTCAGAGTATTGCAGGTTATTCTGTTCCAGAATTTTAGAATTTAGAGCTGGCTGTGACCTTGGAAGTCTTCTAGTTCAAGCCCATCAGAACCTGCTCATGGCCCCACCACTAACAGAGTTCTGGTTGGCAGGGACTAAAGACAGGGCCTTTTCGGTAGTGGCCCCCCGGCTTTGGATCACCCTCCCTGAAGAGCTTCGCCATGCTCCCTCCCTCAGTGCATTTAAAAGACAATTTAACACACCTTTTAAAAGATGCTTTTAAATGCTCTATCTGGTAGGGTTTTTAGTTCAGTTTTTAACTTTTTATTAACTTCATTTAAAAACTTTTAAAATTTGTAATTTTCAATCTGGTTTTAGCCTGGTCTTAACTTGCTTGACTTCATTTTTTTTTTTTTAACTTTACATTGTACTGTATCTTTCGTTGACGTTGCAAGCCGCACCGAGCAGTAGTGTACTGGAGGGGCAGGGTATAAATATTTTAAATAGATTAAATAAACCCCCTGCTCAGTGCAGGAAACTGCTACAACATCTTCCACAGGTGGCTGTCTAGCCTGTCTGAAAGCCTCCAGCCAAGGACAGCCTCTCAGGGCCAAAGGCAGACTATTCCACTACGAACAGCTCTTGCCATTAAAGAGACTCTTCCTAATTTCTAGCCTAAATCTGCTTCAGCCTCCCTGACGGACTGCTATCCATCTGTGAAAGGCTCGAGCAATGGAGAGCACACCACCGCAGGAGACAGGCAGTTTTAGAGGCGAAGCACCCTGTAACAGCAACAGGGTTTTGATGGTAGGCTACCTTACAAATGAAGCTCAGGTCCACCACTTCCTCAAACAAGTCCTTCCAGCAAATCCAATTGCTAACCAGGCCGACAGGTCCATATGATCTTGGAAATGCCAAGGTCATCCCAAGGATGTCCTCAGTGAAGCCTGTCCCACTATTGCAGAAGAGCAACCAAATGAAGCAATCCGTGGGCAACATTTGGCTGCTCTTGTGGTAGCAAGCATGAATTGTCCCCTTTGCTAAGCAGGGCCCACCCTGGTTTGCATTTGGAGACTACATAGGTGAGTACTGTAAGATATTCCTCTTAGGGGATTGGGGCTGCTCTGGGAAGAGCACCTGTATGCAGAAGGTTCCAAGTTCCCTCGCTGGCATCTCCAAGATCAAGCTGAGAGGGACTCCTGCCTGCAACCTTGGAGAAGCCACTGCCATATTGGGTAGACAATACTGAGCTAGATGGACCAAGAGTCTGACTCTGTATATAGCAGCTTCCTATGTTCCTAAATACATAGGATGCAATGCCAGCTCCGTTGCTGGAAGGCCCTTGGACAAAATATACTAGGTGCCCTCCTCTGCCTCAGAGCGCCGACCTCCTCCTCTTTGCCAGCTGCTGCCAATCCTCTCCTGTTAGCTGAGCTTAGACACACCTTTTAAAGAGACGATTCTCTAACATTTAGCAAGAGAGCACTGCCTCTATTCAGCCCAGCACAGCATCCCTCCAGGGGCTATTGCTTGTGAGGTCTAAAACCTTTCGAGACCGTGAATCATTCTGTCACACTTCTTATGGGAGTTAAATAACTTTAATATGAAGTTTTATTTGTGGTAATTTTAATCTGTTTTATGATATTTGGGGGTGGGGGGTTTAGCTGCTGCTTAGATTGTAAGCCACCCTGGGATTTTATATAGGGCAGAATATGAAGGCGTTAAATCAAATAAATAAAATATGATTTGCTATGAAAAACTCTTTTGCTGGAAAGTAATAATATATGTATTTTAAAATAAGAGTATGGCTCCTGCTCACCATCATGAGCTCTCCCTCGCAAGCAGCAGTTTTTCCTTGCTGGTATTGTCCACTTAGAGAGGAGAGCTGGTCTTGTGGTAGCAAGCATGACTTGTCCCCTTAGCTAAGCAGGGTCTGCCCTGGTTGCATATGAATTGGAGACTAGAAGTGTGAGCACTGTCAGATATTCCCCTCAGGGGATAGAGCCTCTGGGAAGAGCAGAAGGTTCCAAGTTCCCTCCCTGGCTTCTCCAAGATAGGGCTGAGAGAGATTCCTGACTGCAGCCTTGGAGAAGCTGCTGCCTGTCTGGGTAGACAATACTGAGCTAGATGAACCCTTTGGTTTGAATCAGTATATGGCAGCTTCCTATGTACTCCACCCGTCTGGACCAGAGGACAGGCAGCCAAACACTGGTGATGGGGTCATAGCTCAGTAGTGGAGCATCTGCTTTGCATGCAGAAGGTCCCTACCTGGAGAGCTCTGGCATCTCCAGGTAAGGCTGGGAAAGACTCCTGCCTGAAACCCTGAAGAACTGCTGCCAGCCAGTATAGAGTACAATACTGAACTAGATAGACCAATGGTCTGATTCAGTATACAACAGCTTCTTGGGTAAACACATGCCAGTGGCAACTAGGAGGCCTTTGACGGCAGGCCCCTTGTGTGGCTGTGGACTACGACAGCAGGTGGCCAACCGTGCCAAGCCAAAAGTGACACAATCCGAGATTTCAGGTGCAGAATAGCAAGCAAGCAGGGAATAGGTAATCAGCCAACCTGCTGGTTTGATCAGTGATGATTTGTTTTAAGAGACTTCTCTACCTGCAAGTTGTCGGCATTCAAATCCGTCTTGTGCTGGTCCGAAGGCTTGTAGCCTCCATGTCGGTCCTCAATAATGGGATCAAAGAGCTCCTGAAACACATCATAGGACTCCTCGTCGCCAGCTACAGCACCTACTGTCAAGATGTAGGGATGGCCTACAGGGGGCAACAAGTCAAAAGAGTCAAGGTTTGGATGATGCTCAAACACAGTCCCAGATACCAGCAGCTCCACACTGGGTTGCCAAACATTTCAGTAGGAAGGCAGGCTACATATTTTAAATTTCAACCGCTTTATGAGGTGTAAATAAAGACCATATAAAGACCATATTTGGCTACGACTCCAGAGCCCAGTTCAGTGAGAATCTGTAGTTTGCATACAAGTTAGGATGGCCATCTGGTGCACGGATTTGTGGAAGTAAAATGTGAGAACTACTAATTTTAGGAGAAGGGTCCAGATTTCTGTTGCGAGTTGCACAAATTTGAAGTAACCAGAAGCTGGAGTTCTATAATCACAGTGTATTGTGTTTGTGGATTAAAGCAAGTATTGTAGAAAGCAAGGCCTTCGTAGGTCCCTTGAACAAAAATGGTAGCTTATAAGTAGCCAAGAGAAGGCAGTTCTGTTTTTTCCCCACAGGCCCCTTGGACATATTGCCTATGTATGCTGTTTACGATCCTGCACCTATGCAGTCCAAAGTCTCCAGCACTGGAGATTTTGTATTTTGCAGTATGCATTTTTTTTAAAAAATGATGTTGTTGATTTAATCATAGTGTGAGGGGCGAGGAGCTGTGCAGAGCACCAAGCCTCCAGCCAAGCAACTAGAATCTCACTCAAGGGCCCCTTTGAAGGTCAAATCCCCACAGAAATCCCCATTATAAACATTAAGCAAGTCCAGTTTCTCAGGAACCCCAAGCCTGCATCCAGTACTTCTATGCTCTCACAGAATCACTGCATACACACAGTCCTGCTCTTTTAACGTAATCTCATTAAGGGACTGCTGCTCTGACTTACACAGAACTGTTTACAACCACAAGTACTGCTTTTGAAAGACAAGATTATCTAAACTCAAGAGGAAGTTGCAGTCACCAACCACAAGCACTCCACCTACAGTTCACAGGCCAGTGGAGGAGAGCATCAAGGTAATAGCCTTCCTGCATGGTTCCTCCCCCAAACCTGGCACTCAAGGGCAGACTGCCTTTGGATAGGGAGGTAGCAGCTGAGAAATGCATCCTCCATGAGTTTGTCCAATCCCCTTTTAAAGCTATCAGCCGTCATTTTGTAGTAGTAGAAAGGGATTGTTTGCAAGTCAAAAAGTGGGGAGGTCACAGGTATTTCAAAGAGCCATCATATAGGATAGGGTTAGACTCTGTTGCAAGCAGTTTGGTGCAAGTTCTTGTCCCAGCCACTGGGCATTTCAGTAGCTACAATTCTCACTCACACACTCCACACACACGCCACATCCAAAGCCACCACTATATTAGCTGGTCCACAAAGAGGAGAGTCTGGAGGCTTCTTTACCAGGATTATCAACCCCAGTCTGAATGATATCATCCACGGTGAAGCCACTTGGGGTTGTTCTGTCTCTCAGTTTCTGGTACAACTCCGGGGTCAGAATCTTGGCCATGTGGTTGTTGTGGGTGCTCAGGTCTGGGTATTCCTCATCGGGAGGCAGTTTCTGGTTATTAAATGGGGCCATTTTGATATTGCTAGAGTGACAAAAGACACACACACACACTGCAGTGTTAAGTTAAATAGCAAAGTAGAACCAAGATCTGTTCCCCCTTTATTTGCCAAAGAAGTGCTACAGAGGTTAATGCAGGGGAAGAACCCAACGCCCCTGCTTGCAAGGCTTTGCCACTACAACATCTTGTGTTGTGTTGTTTTTTAAGTGCTTCACTGAGCATCAGACTGAATATTTAGCAGAGCAGTTACATGGAGAGCTTTTGCAAGGGATGGCCCATGTCAGGATGTTACATGCATTACGTAATCATTTTGCATTCCTCCAGAGCAAGCCCCCTTTTTAACACATTTACTGGGCAAGGTTTTTGCACCAGTATTCAAAGTGTTTTTAAGTCGCTAGGCCTCAAGGAGATCTTTCAGATGCCATTTTCAAAGCAGCACTTCCTCATTAATCAAGGGAGAACAGATCCGGATCAAAGAAGGTGACCCTGTATCCTTTACCTGGGTTGTCAACCCCAGTTTGAATTGCATCATCCATGGAAAATCCACTAGGTGTCTGTTTACCCCTCAACTTGGCATACAGTTCCAAGGTCAACACTTTAGCCATATGATTGTTGTGTACACTCAGATCTGGATACTCGTCCTCCGCAGAATACTTCGTCTTCAAGAGGTTGTGGCTGTTTGAGAATGGCATGGTGGCAGACACTGGCTGCAAGGAGCTAGGGGAGAAGAAGAAAGGGGAAACTTGTCACCTTGCCTCCTCCAGGGCATTGGCAGGCTCTTTCCGGAAGGAAGCTGGGCCCTGGAACAAGGTCACCTTGCTATTCGCTCTACCTGCCCTTTCCAATACTTTGTCTCTATAGCACCTGCAGTTGTGGAAGCCTGCCAGGTACTTTGCAAACATTGCTCCATCTCCTTCAGCCTCCTGACTCACCTTGCTGCCAGGGCTGAGGAGCACAGTGGGAAGCCCAAGTTAAGAGATTTGCCCAAGGTCAACTCAGTAGATCAGTGGCAGCGCCAGGAATAGAAAGCAAGGCCTCCTGCTTCCTCTACCCGTGTTTGGAGTTTTGTTTTGTTTTTTAAAAGGCTTCACTATGGAGCGCCTCCCTTCCTTTCTCTGCTCCCAAGGGGTCACCTTCAAGGCAAGGGAGCAGACATTTTCTCTCTGTGTGTGTCTGTCTCTTTTTCGCTCGAAGGCAGAAAGGGATCTCTGAGCAGGCCTCCTGAGGGGCAAGCTGAAACTCGCGGCCCCCCGCTTGTTTACCAAGAGCCCAGGAAAGCCCTGCAGAGCACGCAGGAGGAAGATCCGCCCCTTCCTACCCCGCCACCAGTGCCGCCGCGCGCCTCGCCGGCTCGCCTCCCTTTCCAAGGCAGAAGGTCAGGGATGCAGCTCCTTCCTTGGCACGCACAAGCCGGGAGGAAGGAAAGGGACGAGGGACGTCTCTCCGCCGGCAAGGAGCTCCTTCGAGGAGCAGGTGGAGGCTGCTGCATCCCCATCACGCAACCGGGAGGGGAGGAGGAAGCGGCGGCGGCGGCGGCTGGAGAATTCGCGTCTCTTGCCTCGAGCAGGGCGCTGGCTCCTGCCAGAGCGCACAGGCGCTGCGCCTCAACCCTCACTGCCCCGCGGAGATCGGACGCTGCAGCCCCTTCCCTCTGCCCTCCTCATGCTCCCATTCCCCGCCGAGAGCCAGGGGCCAGATTGCGAGCCCAGTCTAAGGGCTGGGTTTCGGGGAGTGTGTGTGTGTGTGGGGGGGGGGGGGGACTAGGTTCAGTTAGTCGCCTGTAGCAGCGCCGCAGTCGGAGAAGGAGACCCGTGTGGGAAGGGTAGATTCCTACGGCTCCTCGGCCGCCTCTCTTCTCGCCCCCCCCCCTCCCCGGGAACAGCTCTCCTCAACAGGGCAGATCCAGATACTTGTCCTTGCGCCCCCCACCCACCCAGCCAGCCAGCCAGCCCCTAACTCACTAATAGGGTTCTTTGGGATCGCTCAAGTCTAGGAAGCAGCGGAGAGTAGAAAATCACAGCTCCATTATATAACAAAACTCTTACTGGCTAGGCTAGCTTAAGCCTCGCTGAGGGATGGATATATGCAAATGCCCTGCTAAATACTCGTTAAGCTGGATTTAGGCGATCCAGATCCTGCAGGCAACATACCCACAGCCTGAAGATTTTTGGAAAGGAAAAAGCAACCGCTGGAGTCTCCTGTTCCTTGATTGTGTCCTACGCATCCATATTTTGTACCGTTGGTCTCTTCTCCCCCCCGCCCCCCGCCCCTCCAGTCTACAGTAAAAAAATAGACTGCAAGAAGATTACAAGACCAAACATCTTCCAGCTCGATGTAGCTTGCGGGGCGGGAGGGGGGGTGTCCCTATCCATCTATCCCCCCTACCCCAAATCTCTTTCTTGCTTCTTGAAAACCAAGGTTATCATCAAGCTGGAGCCCCTCCAAGGATGCCTGCCCAACTAGATCCCAACCCCATAGCCAGAGAGCGCAACAGCAACAAGCCCCAACTACTTACCGAGGACTTCTGAGAAAAAGAAAGGCTAGTGCTCCTCAGCGCGCTCCCAGAAAGACCTGCCCGGAGTGGAACCTCACCCCCACCTCCTCATCAGTTTTATACACAGCCCAAGCTGGCTGCCTATTGGCTAGTATTTATATTCCATTCATTCCATTGGAGCACCGCGCGCAAGGAGGAGTGCATTTTCTCGCTCTCTTCTGGTCCAGCTTTCTGGCTCTCCCCAGTCTGTCGTCGGGCCTCCCAGTCAGATGCTCGAGGGCAGGGGCGGGTGACTGAGCCCCAGACTTCCACTCTCCCTGACAGGCGAAGGAAAGGTCCGCCAATAAAGGGAGGCTTCTGCGGCGGTCCCATGCAGGCTCACTAGGGAGCCAGCCCCCACTGAACACCACGGGGCTTACTCCCGAGTAAACACGCACGGGGCCAGACTGCCGCTCACCAGACCCCACAACAAATGCCACTTATTCATCAGGGTGGCTCCTGAGGGGGTTAGAGCTTTGCCAGGGTCACGGCAAGGTTTCCCCATGCAAAACAAGCGCTTTAAGGGATTGGGGCCAGCTGGACCTCAGACTCAGAGTCATGTGAGTCATTAACTGGCTCTCTGTGAAGACTTGATCGAAATTATCAGCAAGAATAATCAGGCTTGCCCTTGCGTTGTCTCGGTCACTTGTATGCGGAGTCTGGGCAGGCTGATTCAGAAGGAAGGGCCATTGGTTTCGATAGGACTGACTCCCAGATGCTGCTGGACTCCAACTCCTATCATCCCCAGCCACGAGGGCCTTTTGCTGGGGGGTGATGGGAGTGGTAGTCCAACAACAGCTGGGAAGCTCTGCTTTAAAGAGAGACTGAAATGTAAGTTATTTCTTGAGCCTTTGGCTATTGTGGCTGTGGATGATGGAAGTTGTAGTCCATCCAATAACATGTGGGGTCCTAAGATTGGGAACCTGTGCCTTAGCTTCTCTTCCAAATGGGTTCGCCTGAGAGGTCTTCTGGGTCTTGAGGGGCTGCATGAAAAGTGAAACCTCATCCAGTGCAGCTAGACATAAGTGAGGATATTGCTCCTGTATCTTTAACAGTTGTGCAAGGTTTAAAAAAAAGTTTGAACAGGTGCAAAGGCCTAGTCAGCAACTCGTTTTTAACAGGGCTGTGGTGTGAGGGACTGAAGGGCTAGCAACATGCCCATTTGGCTCACTCCCTGACCAGCAGAGATGCAGGCAAAGAGGCCCTTTAACCCCTTCCACCCCATGTGAAAAGCAGCCGTGACCTTGGCAGAATTCTTCCCCCTGTTTCCATAATCTGCTGTTTTGACAGAACTTTTTTTGCTGTTTTGAACCTGGGGAGAAGGGAGTCATATAGCCTTTGAATTTTAGTCCTGATCTACCTATGCAGCAGATGGTAGAAAAACAAATAGCACTTTATTCAAACAGTGTGTGTGTGGGGGTGCGGGGGTATCATTTTCTTAAAATCTCCTTGCAAGTAAAAAAAATTAGCATATCAGGAAGAAGCTAATCCTTCTGTATTAGCTTTCTTGTTGCAGGGAACATTCACAACAACATGCCACAAAATGAGGTGGTAGAATAGACTGTACCACATAAGGCTTCATAGTCCTCTTGGTGGGGGTGGGTACTGTCTGCAAGGAGAAAGCCATTATGGTAAGGAACTGGTTCTCTGTTTGCAGGAAGCTTTTTTTTGTTGAGCAACATTTTAAAATGGTTCTTCCCCCCCCCCCCCTGTAATCTGAATGTCTCACTTCATTCTGCCACTGCATTTTGTTACATGTATAGACCCACTGATGTGCATAATCGGGCCCCTTTGAAGGTGGGGCTGGGAGCGATCACCCAGGGGTCCCCACACTTCAGTACAGCTACAGAGACACCTATGGGGCCGGAACAATCGTGATTCATCATAATGGGACCCCGCAAACTCATCTTGTGTTGAGTCCTGCAGAAGTTAGAGACATCCCTGTATATAAGAAGGAGGTGGTCCTGTCAAAACACCCAGGGCTGTTCACACTGGGAAGGGGTGGATTAAGCATCCCTTTGTGTAATGAGGGGATTATTTGGAGTAGGGACTCTTCTGGGGGTCACAGCCCTTGGTGCCTAGGACACCAGTTTTTGAGGAGCACCAAGCTGACCCCTCAAATGGCCATGCATGTTCATTGGCCAGGTGTGTGGTGGGGGTGGGGTGCATGGATGGCTGAGCCCTGGGCTGCCAGTTGCCCCCCCCCTTTTTAAGGGAAAGTAATCTGATGATGATGAGAGAGAACACAACTTTACCTTTAAGAAGTGCTTAGGACATTTTGGCATGTACAATTTTTCTCTGTCCTGCATCTGCAGATATTCTTCCTGCAACACTTAATGGTTCAGAAATTCTCCTCTTCTTTGCATCTGGTCTTCCTACATACAGCTTCATCTATACCGGCAAAGTTAAGATGCAGGAAAAGACACACTTGGTAAAATTCTCCCTTCTGTGCATCCTTTAAAGATATAGGAGCTTTCTTGTGGTCTGGAAAAGGCAATTATATCTCCATTTGTTAAGAGAAACAGAAATCCACAGCTCAGAGTGAAATGGTTGTGGATGAGAGCAATCTAGAAACCACTTACATATTGATTTATATTGTTGTGGGTTTGGATTTCTTGTGAACGGTCAGGGATTTCCCAGAGTAATGATAATGGAATCTCTGTCCAGTCTTGGATTGCAACACCCCTCAAAGCCTGAGAAAATGACACCCACAAGCTTGTGAGAGAAGGAAATGCTGATGCAAGCTTAGAAGTTTTGCTATCTGCTGTTGGAGTGTTGATGTACTTCCTAGTATATAATATTTGTAAATAAAGCAAATATTACAAAGAAACCATAAGTCTCCAGCATTCTCTCATCCCTTTGCAGGGGTCAGGTCGGTCCAAAGAAATGCTCCAGGCTTTAGCTCAGTGGTCGAGCATCTTCTTGCATGCAGAAGGTTCTAGTTTCAGTCCCTGGCATCTCCAGGTAGGGCTGGGAAAGACTCCTGCCTGGAACCTTGGAAAGCCACTGGCAGTCAGTGCATGTAGACAATACTAAGCTAGATGGACTAACGGTCTGACTCTGTATAAAGTGGTTTCCTATGTTCCTGTCTCCTGTGGGTGTCCCAATCATTTGCCACTGGAGGCAACTGCTTCACCTTGCCTCATGAAAGAGTCGCCCCGCCAGATGAAGCATTCGTTAGGAATCTGCAGAAGTGTTTGTGCAGGCTGATAACACCAGGCAGCTCCATTATCTGACCAGAGCAATCAATTTGTGTGTGTAGTAGAACTGAGTCCTTGGCCAAACTTTGCACAGGGACGTGACAATATGCTTTGTCAACAGTTCTGCTGAATCAGTTCTTACTAATTGTATTTCATGTTGCCCAGAAATGCAAGCCTTGCTTAATGGCAGGAAAGTAGGCCTGCAAATCTTTTGCAGGATCAGGGCCAGCAGCTTCCTAGTTATCAAAGGCCAGGTCTTCAGAAGTGAAATCAATGGGGTACAGCAGAGGTTCTCAAACTTGAGTCTCCCGATGCTGTTGGACTACAACTCCCATCATCCCCAGCCACAATGGCAAAGGCCCCAGGCTGCCCATCATGGTAGTGTCCACTTCAGATGACCCTGGTAACCATGAATACCACAAGAGGGGGAGTAATTGACTCACACACACACCAACAGCTGTACACAAGCTGCCTGCAACCTTGGAGAAGCCGCTGCCGATCTGTGTAGACAATACTGAGCTAGACCGACCAATGGTCTGACTCAGTATATGGCAGCTTCCTATGTTCCTTAATATAATGCCTGAATAGGGCTGATGTGAATGGGGCTAATCTCTATCTAGATCAGGGCTGCTCAACCAGCCCTCCTGCAAATGTTGGTCTACAACTCCCACAATCCCTAGCTATTGGCCACTGTGGCTGGGGATTCTGGGAGTTGTATTCCCAAAACAGCTGGAAGGCCAAAGTTGTTCAGCCCTGCTCTAGATACAAAGTTTGCTCTCTACTAAACTACGTTGTTAAGGATCTTACACTTATCACAGTGAGCCCCTGGTGGCGCAGTGGTAAAACTGCTGCCCTGTAACCAGAAGGTTGCAAGTTCGATCCTGACCAGGGGCTCAAGGTTGACTCAGCCTTCCATCCTTCCGAGGTCGGTAAAATGAGTACCCAGAATGTTGGGGGCAATATGCTAAATCATTGTAAACCGCTTAGAGAGCTCCGGCTATAAAGCGGTATATAAATGTAAGTGCTATTGCTATTGCTATTATCACAGACTTTGGCGTTCGAAGACTAAGCGCCGGGAACTCCTAACACACGGCTTTCACTTCTACACAGTTAACCAAGGCCCACCATCATGAAGGAGAACAGTGTCAGTGCTGTACACATCTGAAGAAATGTCGCCCCAGTTAGGCCTGCCACCTTTTTATATGGGTCGGCGCATGGGCAGCAGCCAAAGCATTTCTGGCCATTCCGTGCTGGGAAAGGATCCAGTATTTCCACTTAGCACATAAACAGCACTAAAAGGCACAGCAACCTATCCACTGAAAAAGGTGGCAACCCCTATCCCAAACCACATTGTTAATTGAATAACTTTTACAAATGTAGAATAGATTTCTTCCCCACTCCCCACTCCTATGCTATCAAATGAAATATGAGCAAGCCCCTCTGTCATCTTAGCATAGCTCCTGCTGAGATAATTCCCTTTAATTCTAGCTTTAAAGATCGCACTAGGTTATCTGAGGTTATTTCAGAATAACTAAGTTTATTTCATTTTACTGACCTTCCTTATAACTCTGGTCAATCAGCTCACTTTGCTTTCCAGTTCCTAATCATTCATCCAGTCCTGTAAAGATGTTGGTTCTCCCCCCCTCCCCGCCCCCGGACCTCCATTATTAGCCATCATTTGTCCGGAGGCTACGCAAAGATGGGCCTTCTCTGTTGCTGCCCCATACTCTGGAATGCACTCCCCACTGAGATGAGACTGAGAGCTTTCCCATCTCTGATAACTTTTTAAAGAGCCAGCGTGGTGTAGTGGCTAGAGTGCTGGACTAGGACCGGGGAGACCTAAGTTCCAATCCCCATTCAGCCATGATACTTGCTGGGTGACTCTGGGCCAGTCACTTCTCTCTCAGCCTAACCTACTTCACAGGGTTGTTGTGAGGAGAAACCTAAGTACACAGCTCTGGGCTCCTTGGAGGAAGAGCGGGATATAAAATGTAAAAAATAAATAAAAATAAATAAATAAGAAGTCATTAAAAACTTACCTTTTCACCCAAGTTTTAAAGAATTTAATTATGGTTTTAAATGGTTTTAAAGTTTGTTTGTTTTTTTGGCTTGGTTTTATGTTGTTGTAAGTCACCCAGAAGTGGAATTTTTCTTTTGGGGAGGGGACATACACATTTGATAGATAGATAGATAATTAATATTAATAGTGGTGTGTTTTGTTTTTAAACTGGGCCGGCTTTTGTGTCTTACAACATGGACCCACATATCTAGGTTTGGCTCACTAGCCAGCCCTTATTTGTGGTTGCCACCCATTCCCTCCCTCCTCATAGATCTGGCATACAGGCAGAGGTCTTAAGAGAGAAGGGAGTCTTCTGTCATTTGCACTGGAAGATGGCAACAGTGGGAGCCTTTTTCTTCTGCTCAGAAAGGATTCCTGCTGGGTTTTTTGCCTTCTCAAAAATGGCAGTAGAAGTGAGACCTCAGGGAGGAGATCTGTGTGGTGCTGGGGTTTCTGCTCACCAGAGGGCTGGGGGCACTCACCCCCGACAAGCTGGCAGGTAGACTTGTGCATGCCTGTCTAACATACTGAAGTTATGATACTAAACTACTCCTCTCCCACTGCTTGTCTCTTTGCTCAGAAAACCTTCACCTGCTCATTTTCTGGGTGTGAGGTTACACCTAAAGCTACAGAGACAAGTTTTGAAACAGATGGTGCTTGTCCTAATTACCACCATGTCTCAGCAGTAGCAATTTTGTATTTAAAAAAAGCAGTGAAACAGAGCAGGTTGCTACAAAGTAAGACTAACCCCAGACTCGATGGCTAACCCCAGAACCTGCCCTCTAGGATGTTATCTGAGAGCCAGGCTTCACTAGGATCTAGCAAAATAATAGTAAAGAAGGATAAGCATATTGGAAGCTGCCTTTCCCTCACCAGGGAGTCACTGCAAGCAGCCCCACCCATCTGGGATTAGGAAAGACTAATTTGCACATCAGACTGAGCCTCCGTCCCTCTCATTCTTCTAAGCATCAAGCACATCCTCCTCTCCTATGTTAAAAGAGTGTTGGCAAGGAGAACGAGGCTCCAAGACATTTCATACGGTAGAAGAAAGCATTTCAGCAGGCCCGTCTTTTCTTACCCCTGTCTGAATGACAAGCGGTATGACAAATGTGTCCAAACTACTCTCTTCTATGCGGCTTGAAAGCGACTCTTAGGAACTCTGTCTACCTTTGCCCCTTGGTCACCCTATCCTTGCATCACAAGCTGCTATTCCTCATCAAGTGTCTGGTGCTCTGCTGGTCACCTAACACTCAAAAGGGCATTCAGTATCATATGCCCTGCAGTTCTCTTCAAGCTCCTGAGATCCAGGGCTCTCTAGCCACTCACATGCTAGTAGCTTTACTAACATTTTCCTGGTTCCTGTACCTTTGGTGCCATTATTGCAGCCTGCCAAACTTACAGTCGCTGAATTTTTTCCTGCCGTGAAGCTGCAGTCATGTGAAAAGCTTCACCTGCCCTGCCTGGAGATGCCAGGGATCAAACCTGGGACCTTTCGCCTGCAAAGCAGATGCTCTTCCAAAGAGCTATAATAGCTGTATCCCCATGGAGATGTGATGGCAACAGGAGAGCTGTCCTTTCATAGCAGCCAGTTATGGGGAAAGCAGTCATCACTGGATTTCTACCTGTTGTGCTACTCTTAAAGGCAGAGTGGGGGGATGCCCCAAAGAGGTAGCAGTCCTCTGGATCAAATATTTGCTCTCATCATGTTTCCCTGCCGCAGCCTCTTAAAGAGAGCTGAAGGCCATCCGCAACACAAACTGTCAGCCTTGTTGAGACCAGCTGCAAATACAAGGAAGTCCATGTGCTTTCTCTTACATCAGTCTATCCAAGCCTCCCCTGTGGTTTAATTAGAATTGTTGTGCGTTCAGGTCCCATGTTTCAAACACAATGAGAGTTGGACCATTTTCCATCTGCAAAGACGCACTTTCCCTTCTCGGCTTGCTCGTCACAGCTCTGGGATAGGAGGTGGCATTATATCACCTGTGTAAGTGCCCTGTTGAATTATAGAGCAGATGGGTCTGAATTATAGAGCAGAAAGCACGTTGGCAACCCAAGACGGAGCCTTCAGGTAATTGCTCCGCGGATTTCTAACACTGAGCTATAGAGGGGGGAGGGGAAACCAGGAGAGAAGTGACCCGGGGGGCAGGCTATTAAGCTTCCCCAGTGGCATAATTATAAATGTTATGCACTAAGTAAGCATGATAGGGAAGACATGTTGCCAGTACCTCAGAAATGATCCAGGAGAATCTATTCCTACCAAGAATTAAAGGTAAAGTGTGCCATCAAGTCGATTTTGACTCCTGGTGCCCACAAAGCCCTGTGGTTTTCTTTAGTAGAATACAGGAGAGGTTTACCATTGCTTCTTCCCACGCAGTATGAGATGATGCCTTTCAGCATCTTCCTATATTGCTGCTGCCCAATATAGTACCAGTGGGGATTCAAACTGGCAACCTTCTGCTTATTAGTCAAGGATTTCAGCGCTGCACCACTTAATCCATAATGCATCCTATGTAGGTATCCTATGCAAAATGTATCTGTCAGCATTTCTCAAGCCTGGGTCCCATATATTGTTGGAGTACAATTCCCATCATCTCTAGCCACAGTGGTCATTGGCTGGCGGTGATGGCAGTCCAACAACATCTGGAGACACATTTGAGAAGAACCCCTGATTTAAGCATGACTAACTTTGCCTAGAGATCTGGGCAGCTGTGCCCCCGATCTTGGAATACTTAAATGAGCATCAACGAGAAGTAAATTTCGAGAAGTGAAATGGGAAATCCAGGAATAGTATCTTCCAAGTTTTTAAAATGTTAATAGCAGTTGAACAGATGATTTGGATTGGAACTACAGTGTGCTGGGGGACAGAGGGTTTAACCCTTTCCTCCTGTGCCTTTTTCCGGCTCAAAATCGCCCTATTTCTCTGCAAGGTAAAAAGAGGTATCACATTGAAGTCTGAATGATGTGCTGCAAGGAGCTAACAGCAAGGAGGAAAGGTGAGGGGGGCTGTTTTAATTAGGAAAATGGATGGGGAAAGGGGCATAACCCCTTTCTCCTAGCATTATTTATTGTTACATTTATATACCACCTTTCGTTAAAAGACAACCCCAATATTATGGTCCGTATCCAAACTGGGAGGCCCTTTGCAAGCTATAGGAGATCCTATTCATGAAGATCCTACATTGCATCGACTTTGGCTCTTATGCACAATGTTTTGTTATTCAGGGGTGCCCAGCTGGAGGTCCAGAGCAGCCCCCATATTGGATCTGACTCCCAGTGAACCTATACATTTTTAATTAAGGTATGGTAACTAATTTTTGTTCAGTTTCCATTTTGGAAGCAAAGGAATAAATGAGCCTGCCTAGGGCCGTGGTGGTTAGTTAGAGTAGGAGTTCTCAAACTTGGGCCCCCAGATGTTGTCAGTAGTACAACTCCTATTACTCCCTGCCATTGTGGCAGGGGATCATGGGTGTTGTAGTCCAACAACATCCAGGGACACAAGTTCGAAAACCCCTGGGTTAGAATGTTGGACTAAAATGAGAGAGACCCAGGTTCAAATCCCTACTACTAAGCCAAAAAGCTTAGGATAGTCACTCTCTCCCAATGTAACACACCTCATAGGGTTGTTGTGAGGCTAAAAATAGGGTCAAATTGCATGCACTACCTTGAGCCCCTTGGGGGACAAACAGATGCATGTGTAAATATGTATTTTATTTCCATTCTATCAGCTATGGAACATTTTGGCAGAGTTCTACACAGATTTTTGCCAGGAATATCTGGGGGCAAGCAAGGGCAGTTTCCTGCATGTGCACCTGTCTTTCAAAATCCATTGCCTAGACACTCTTCTGTGATAACACTGGACTTGTTCAGACTGCTTCAGACATACAGTTACTGATATGATGTGGGCCTTGTGTGCAGTTGTACCACCTCTTACTCGACAATGCCTCCATAGCCCTATTCACACACTATATTCAATACTTCTACAATGGGTGTACAGTGTACATAGGTTCAGCTCTGTACACAGGTACAGTTATTAACACCTTCACAGTTATTCACACACATCCTACCTGCATGCTACATTTGAGGAACCTGTACCCAGGTTCACTTTTACAATGATCACAGGTACAGTTATTCACACAAAGGCCTGTAGATGTGTATAGACATCTGAAAGCAGGTCCAACATAATGTCTGAATAGAGCTTATGTCAAAATTAAATCCCATCTGAAAGGTATCAGTGCCACTCTTTGATGTACAAGCTAGTTGTCATTTGTAAAGTTGACACATCAAGTTATGCCCAGAGACATATGTTTTGGGCAGTAATATACAAATCTGTTAAGCAAATATGAATGAATTGAATGAATGAATGACACTGGACAATGGGGGTTAGCTGTTTCAGCCTCCTGCTTATAGGTAGTAAAATTCTCCCTCATTCAGGATTTTATTGTATGTCTACATTTTATAAATTTATTTATTTGCTACATTTATATCCTGCTTTTCCGCCAAGAAACCCAGAACAGTGTACATGGTTATATTTATCCTCACAACAACCGTGTGAAGTAGGTTAGGCTGAGAGAGAAGTGACTGGCCCAGAGTCACCCAGTAAGTTTCATGGCTGAATGGGGATTTGAACTCGGGTCTCTGCAGTTCTAATCCAACACTCTAACCACTGCAGCTCAGTACTTCCCTGCCTCCGCCTCTGCCTCCACCTCCTCCTCCTTCTATTTTATTAATTCAGTTTAAATACTGCCCTTCCCAAACTGCCCAAGGCAGTCTACACCAAAATAATAATGGGGGGGGGGGACCCATAAAGAAACAATACATATTTTTAAAAAATCCAAACCAGATCAAAATCAAAATTAAAAACTAGACAGCATTAAAAGCCAGGCTAGAAAGATGGGTCTTTAAGGCTCTCCTGAAGCCCTCCAAAGAAGATAATCCTTCCTTAAAAAATGAAAGGGTTTTAAGAATCTCAAATGAAAGGTTAGAACTCCTTTGTTTATTATCAATGTTCGACGAACAGAAACAGAGGATATGAAAAGTGAAAGTGCAACCCCTGGAAAAAATGGTAATATTGTATAAAACAGAATTTTTCAAAAAGATATGCAGAAACTAGTGTTTAGCCAGAATCGTATAACATGGAGGGTTAAGTTGCAACTAATTACAGTTGGTCACATTGAAATTTCATTTTGAACAATTTTTCAGATTATATGTGGGTAGTTTATATTACGGTACTTGCTGAGCTGTGAGGTTTGTATTATATATTGTCTCAGCTGAGCTTGTTTACATTTTATGACAGGGAGAACAATGCCCCTTAAAGGAAGCCACATGGATTATTGTAGTACTTGAGATCTCGCAATACAAGCCCTTAGATGTCTAACTAATCCTACTCCCTATTACTGCGTCCTCTCAATGACCTTTACAGTCAAAATCCTTTCAAGCAAATGAGTGCTTTCTACTTACATGTGAAAGAACAGCGGTTGTTTCATGAATGTGAAGATTTTTTAATTTAAAAAAAAAAACAACGTTAGGCTTAAAAAAAAATTTAATTGCTTGCATTTCCTAGCCTCTTAATATTATCAAGTCCAGGGAAGAGAGTATCTAAGCTGAAAGATATGAAAGGAAAGGTCGAGTTGGCCATTTTCATTGAGTTAGCCTGGACTAGGATGCAGAAATGTTGGATCTAAGAATACTGAGAATTTCCATGCATGGAAATACATACAAATACATTTAAAAAATTAAAATATATAAATTCAGACATTTATGTTGTACCTGTGTTCAGGTGTCTGTACATATATACATGTTTTTGTGTGAATGGCTGTACCTGTGTTCATTTTAAAAGTGAATTGGGTACAGACCCCCTGAAATGCAGGCTACTGAATGGAAATGTACTGCTGTGCTGTAACTACATCATTCAGGCTAACATGTAAATGTGAATAACCAAATTGTGTACCTACTGATCTGTACTTGAGTACACTGTGCAGATTATTTGAGTGTTGCACATTATGTGTTAATAGGGCTGAAATGATGGAAATCACTTGCATTTTAAAATTTCCCTCTTTCTCCTAAAAATACAAACATTTATGTAGCCCATCTTGAGTGTCTCCAGTAAGATTAAAACACCTTCTATAGGGTTGCAAATGTTTTTGCTGGCTGTTCCAATGCATTCGACAGCAGTCACATGCAGAATTTATCAGGTAAAGCTTTTCCAGCTTTTCCAGGAGATAAAGGGATGGGAAAAGCCTCACTTGATGAATTACTGTGTGTCAGATTGTAGTGTTGGGGGCTGTAATACTGTGGTCCATGCATCTGCTATGCATGCAGAAGGTCTCAGGTTCAATTCTGGCATCTCTGGAAAGACTCCTGTTCAGAAACTTGGAGCTGCCAGTGCAGACAATATTGAGCGAGATGGACCAACGATCTGATTCAGTATGAGGCAGCTTCCTATGTTCCTAACTCACAGGAACAAAGCCATTTCAAATGCAGCTAATAGCATTACCAGTTGTTCAACCTGCCTCTATAACTGTGCCCTTAACAGTAACTTGATGTGCAGGAATTAGCAAATGAAACCTTTCAGAGCATGAAAACTACCACCTGTTCATTACTACAGACAGGGGCATAGCCACTACTGGACCAAGAGGGACAAAAGTCCCTGGGCTGCTGGGATCCAGGGAAGCCACCTCCGAGTAAGGGAGAGAAAGCACCCACCCACCCAACCAACCAAGTGCTTACCACTGGAAGAGAGGGACATGGCCATTGGTCCCTTCCAGCTGGCAAGTGTTCCGTTTGCCATCTGGGTGCTTTCTTTTTCTCCTTCATTCAGAGCAAGGGGTGTGGCTAGTGCAGGCGAGCAGCAGCGGGGGGAGGGCAAAAGGGTAGGTGGTGATGGTTTTTACCTGGGCAGGGGCTATCACAGATCTCACTATGCGGCTTGTTACAGATTGAGCCACAGTTAGAAACACAGCTACAGAAGCCAGTTGAAAAGGTGGCAACCCTTAATAAGCACTGTCTTGCTTTCTTGAACAGGCTGTCAGCTTTCTATCTGGCAGAACTCTTGTGCTTTCAACAACTACATGACAGGTAACAATTCAATTGGCACAGGTTGGACAAGTGTCGAACATAATGTGTGAATAGGGCTCATGTATTAATAGGGCTTTTTACTCCCCACCCCCACCATTCATTTCCTTGGAAATGTGCTTAGTCAATTTACAACGCATGGGTTTCTTGGCCTCAGCATGGACATGATTTGCAGTTGCCTAATTATTGGTTGCCTAAGTGCTGGGTGCAAACCGACTATGGTCTCCTTATTACCTAAGAGCGCTGTGTGTGGAGATGTAGTATCCTGCTTATTGTTTCTCAGCTACAAAGCTTGCTCCAAGGCTTTTGCTAAAATGTTTTCACTCATCAGCTTCATTCTTATTCTTATGAACATTTATATAGTCTTTTCCAACAACAAAAATCTCCAAGTGGTTTACATTTGATTGATTGATTGATAAGGTCTCTCAGTGGTCCGTTCATTGGTGTTGTCATTGATTGGCCATCCTCCTCTTCTCTTTCCCTCAACTTTTCCCAGCATTATGGACTTCTCAAGGGAGCTGGGTCTTTGCATAATGTGTCCAAAGTATTATAGTTTGAGCCTGGTCATTTGTGCCTCGAGTGAAAATTCTGGATTTCCACAGAATTTACATAGAGAAAGAAATAAGATGGTTCCCTGTATCAAAAGGGTTCACAATTGAATAAAGAACACAATGGAGACACAAGCAATAACCAGCACTAGGGTTGGATAGGGACAGTTTTTGTTAAATATGAGAATCACCAATTTAAAATGTACCTCTTTGCTCGGTTAGCAGGGAAAAGATTAATGGGAATGTTAAAGCTATACAGTGAGAAAGAAATAAATGTATTGTAACCTGTCCTGAACCCTTAGGTATTAAAAAAAAAAATTGGTCTCATTGTCAATAGTTCTCAGCCTCAGTTATTCCATCAGTAAAATGGGATTATGAAGATGAAGATAGAATGGTTTGAAATACAACACGGTGAAGCAACCAAAGAAGAAAAACAACCCATGCATTGCACCCTAAAGGGGATGACACTAAATCAGCCCTTGGAAAAATCTGTAAATTATTTTGGAACATAGGAAGCTGCTATATACTGAGTCAGACCATTGGTCTATCTAGCTCAGTATTGTCTTCACAGACTGGCAGCGGCTTCTCCAAGGTTGCAGGTAGGAGTCTCTAGCAGCCCTGTGCTTTGGTAACGTACTGTATGCTTTGGTAGTATGTTGGTTCAATAAAAAAAATCTTGTCCTATATAAAAAAAATAAAAAACTTGTCCTGTCTTGGAGATGCTGCCAGGGAGGGAACTTGAAACCTAGCTGCTCTTCCCAGAGTGGCTCCATCCCCTGAGGGCAGTAGCGGCTCGTGAATGCGCCACTGGGGGGGGGGCGTGCAGTGGGAGGCATTTTTAAGGGAAAAAGAAAGTCGCTGCTTACCTCCACAGTGTGCCTCCTAGCAGCCCCTGCGGCGGGGAATCGCCACCACCACTCACCTGGCTGCTGGCGGGGGCCTGGTTCTGTTTACGCCAGGTGAGTGGCGGCAGTGATTCCCCGCTGCAGGGGCTGCTGTGCGGCACGCTGCAGAGGTAAGCAGCAACTTTCTTTTCCCTTAAAGATGTCTCCCGCTGCCCCCACAGTGAATCTCTTACAGTATTCACGCATGTAGTCTCCCATTCATATGCAACCAGGGTGGACCCTGCTTAGCTAAGGGGATGAGTCATGCTTGCTACCACAAGACCAGTTTGTTCATGGCCTTGCTTTCTCAGATAGGTTGTGGGATGGGGATGGGGCTGTAGCTCAGTGGTGGAGCATCTGCGTTGCATGCAGGAAGTCCAAACTTCAGACTCTGACATGTCCAGGTAGGGCCAGGAAAGGAACTTTGGAGAGCCATTGCTAGTACAATACTGAACTAGGTGGATTAATGGTCTGACTTGGTACGAGGCAGCTTCCGATATTCCTGTGGATGGGGGAGAGGAGGGGGGATTGGGTTCTTGGTTAGCAATGTTGAATTGTGGGGGACAACTGTCAACTATAATTGGAACATAGGATATCATTCTCCAAATCTAGTTACCAGTAATACATGAACAATTTATAAAAAAGTAAATTTTGGGGGGGAAGGTGGCACAATATTTAGAAGTAATTAGACTGCAAAGTAATGATTTGCATTCACAATGCTGTTCTTAAGACTGATGGGAGTATTTTTGTCCGGCTTAATTTATGTTTGTTTTGCATGTAAAGGGTTTGTGAACAAGTGTTTTAGGCTGCTTTGGAACAGTTTCTTGGCAAACTCCATAAATAAATGTGTCCAATTAAGAAAAATGTTGACTGCATAAAGCATAGAACTCCTTATTTGTGACTCTCCCTGAACCCTTTTCTTCTTTGTGAACGTTTGCTTGGCTCGTTTCTCAAACTGATGGAAATTTAATAAAAAAATATAATGTAAACAGGAATTATGTTAGTGCATTTTGAAGAATATTTAAAAGAATAAAATAAACGACCAGAGGCCACAAAGCACTTGCTTCCTCTGAAGTGCCTCTAAATTTAACAGGACAATGTAATGGTTATTTACTCAGAAGTAGCCCCATGGGATTCCGTGTGACTTACTCTCAGATAAGCGCGCATAGGCTTGCAAACGGAAACGTGCTTCGGATCGCAGCCACGGACGACTTCCGAGATGTCAAAACAGATACGATATCAGCTGAACAAAGCCAGCTTGTATGCAAATAAGGTTCGCATTGTTTGCCAAAGGAACATACAGCCAGCCTGTCATTGCGTATGCAAGAGGGTGGGTGATCAGCCTGCTAAGCACATCGAGAGAGAAACCAAGATCAAGAGGCAGGACGTTTAAAATAGTGTTTTTTTTTTTATTTAAAAACAAAAACGAAAACAAAACCCTAACAACTAAACAAACCCACCCACGGGGGGAGACGCACGCGCCAGAAGACCGAAGCCTAGTTTATTTCAAACAAGATGCTAAACCTGAGGATTGCAGTTTGCAGCCCCCGCGAATATCCATTCGGTGGGAGACCAAGGAGCAAACTCAGCGGCATGATGCAATGCATCCCTGCAAAAAGAGAGAGAGAGAAGAGGGAGGGAGCAGCTTAGTGAGCTTACAGCTTGCAGTTTAACAACGGGGAGGCTAGCGGAAACGTCATTAGGCTGCGACTAGCGGGAAGAAGGGGGAGGAAGGAAGAAGCAGCAAAGCCACGTGCTTGAATTCGCAGGGCAGTTTGAGTCTCTCTGCGCCTTTCTTCATCCCTTGCAGTCACGTGTGAACCCAGGAAGGTAAGGCATTGGGAGGGATCATTGGGATTTCCTTTACTGTTGAAGGAGCCGGGGCAGTGAAGTTTCCTTCAAGCACCAGCCGCTGAGCAAGGGCCCTGTATGGTGCGAAGGGAAAAGCTGGTTAGGTCCCCTTCCTGTGCTCCCATCAAGTCTCTTCTCTCTGTATTGTTTCTGTAGTTGTCAAGCGACCCGTGTTTCTTATTGAGATCTTGGAGAGTTGCCATCTGCGTCTGCTGGCCCTGCTCCTGTGTCTTTAACAGCAGCCTGGCGCCCAGAAATCATTTCCCTCCCATTTGTTTCCGTGCTGGGAAATAAAGCTTCAGCTGCTACGTTTCTGCATCCGGGTTGCTCTTAAAAGCAACCTAGGAGTAGGGCCAATAAGAACAAGTGGCGATCTTGTTCTTCTCTACTGACTCCTAGCAAAATTGCATTCTCTTCATCTCCAGTTCACTTGTCCTATTTACTTTTAATTCCTATTAGCTGGTAAATAGAGGGCTGAAGTCAATTAACCAGATTTGCAGCCTTTATTAGTTTTTCACAATTAACTGCAATTGGCTCTCACTTTCTAGCAAAGCATATATTGGGAGCACAGGGTCAGAAAGGATAGTGCTTCTCCCTGGGGCCTTATCAAGCAAAGATAGAGCTTGCAGTGTGTGGAATCTCATAAGTCTTGTACTAAGAACTAGGCCCTAATTAATGTTTGAGTGTTGAGTTTTCAGCATCTGTTTTTCAGTGCTGGCTGGGTCTTGAGAAACAGTATTTGGTTATGATGATGTAGGGAAGGCTGTTGAGCATGTGGCACTAAATTATGAACTGCAACAGCCTACACATACATTTGGAGTGGGTGCAATAGCTGTTGTCTCATTTGTGTTTGTGTTTAGATTTATTAATTTATCACATTTTTATACCACCCAAAATCCCTTTGGGGAGGACTCAGCAAACCCCAGGCAGCTGTGGTGCCTAAAAACTTAACTGTGGTGCCTAGGCTAGGATAGTCAGAGTGACAGTTACTTAATAAAACTTTTACTTGTCCTGGACTGCCTAGTTTCTTTTTAAGTATGTTACCTGTAAAGGGGATAAAGAGAAGCCCATTTATGCTTCCCCCTCCACTAAATCCGATAACTTTTTCTTGTGTCAGTTGTCTAGTTCTCAAACTTTAGGACTGGCTCTTAGATCCAAAGAAAATGGGCAAGGCCTTCCATTGGGGACAAGGAACCATTTTATTTCTTTTTTATCTAAACTGCTTTGAGACCCTTTTTTGTTGTAAAGTGGTATATAAATATTTGCTATAATAACAACAGCTCTGTTTCACTTCTCCTTAGCTGTAGCTAATCCACCCACTACAAGAGTGTCACAATGAGTTTTGTTGAATATGGAAACAACATAAAAGAAGGGGATACAGCTATTGTCTACTTGGGCCATGAGTCGATGTTTCCAGTGAAAGTACAACATGGTGGGAAAACTCAGACGAAATATGGTGTTATTAGGCACTCCACCGACCTCATAGGCAAACAGTATGGTTCCAAGGTGACCTGCAGCAAAGGAGGCTGGGTGTATGTCCTTCACCCAACCCCAGAACTGTGGACTGTGAATCTCCCCCACCGGACTCAAATTCTGTATTCAACTGACATTTCTTTAATCACCATGATGCTTGAGCTGAAGCCAGGATGCGTTGTGTGTGAATCAGGTACGATTTCTTGTTACAAAGCTGCTGTGATCATAATTAGGAATAAAACAACTATTGCTGTTTCCGTATTGTGGTCTTAAAAAAGCAGCCCATTTTCCCTAACCCAAGGGTTCTTAAACATAGGTCTTCAGAAATTGTTGGATTGCAATTCCCATCATTCCCAGCCACGATAGCCTTTGAGGGTGATGGGAGTTGTAGTCCAACAACATTTGACAACTCTTACCATAAGGAAGGTGTGTGTGTGTGTGTGTGTGTGTGTGCGTGCGCTCACCCCACTATTTTTATTTATTTTTTATTGTTAAATGTATATGCCACCTTTTGTTAAAACAATTCCAAGGCGGTTCACAGAAAATTAAAACAAGATTATAAAAATACCCAATTAAAATATTAAGCTAAAGTATAAAAATATGAATCTGACTAAAAATTTAAAATACAAGCATAAAATAACCATACAAAATACAATATAAAAGAAGCAGCAGTAGAGACAATTATATAAAAGCCTGGGTAAAAAGCCAAGGTTTAACATGCTTTCTAAAAACTGTGATGGAGTCTGAGGAGTGAATAGCCACCGGGAGAGCATTCCAGAGTCTGGGGGCAGCAACAGAGAAGGCCCTGTCCCGAGTGCACGACAGCCGAGCCTCCCTCAGAAGACCTCATCAAGTGGGCAGCAACCCTTGGGAGCAGGCGGTCCCTCAGGTATCCAGGGCCCAAAGCGCTAAGGGCTTTAAAGTTGAAAACCAGCACCTCAAATATATATTCTATCCCAGCCCCAATACTGTGATATTGAACACAATTTGGCCAGGTTTCCACACTTGGCATCCTAGTTCTTGGATGGAACTTTTCAAGGGCAAATGCATACCCAGTCCACGTTTTGTGGGTTTATTTCCCCCTATCATACTGGAACCAATGCTTTGCCTGGCATGAGCACAATTACAGTACCAGCAGGGCCCAGGATACATGAGGGACTGCCTGCTCCCAAAGGTTTCTGCCCTTTGGGCAAGGACATCGGAATGGACTTTGCCAGTGCCGAAGGAGGCTCAGTTGTTATGCATGTGGGATGGGGCCTTCTCAATCACTGCCCCCAGGCTTTGGCATGCTATCTCAATGGACATCCATTCAGTCTCCCTCAATGCCTTTCAGTGGCAGGTAGTTGGCTTTTTACTCTGAATGAATTTATCACAGTCGTAGACTGCTAAAGGCTTTTTACTCGGGCGTTTGTGTTTTAAGGGGTGCTGTTTTGCTGCAGTTGGTTTTTTGGGGGGCTTCTGTGTGTGTTGGTTTATTACTGTTTTATTGGTTAGTGGTTTTTAGTTTTTATAGATTTTATTGTTTTTAATATGCTGTGAGCCACCTTGCTTATTTTAAAATTTGTATATCGCTTTTCTTTTCTTTTTAAAAACAAACAAACATCGAAACAGGGTGCCAGCAAGCCCCATCCCTAAACGTACTCACTCCTTAACCATGCACCCCACCTCCCCGCCACTCAGGTACAGTGTTGGTCTACAGCAGGCATCCCCAAACTGCGGCTCTCCGGATGTTGCTGAACTACAATTCCCATCACCCCCAGCTACAATGTATTGTGGCTGGGATGATGGGAATTGTAGTTCAGCAACATCTGGAGGGCCACAGTTTGGGGATGCCTGGTCTACAGGGATATACGCTGTGCCCGAGGAGAGAGTCTTCCTGTAGCCTCCTTCAGATGTTTTAAAATTAAGGTGTCAGAAGTTGCCCCATCCAGTACATCAGTCATGCAGCTCCCGCAGTGCCTCTCTCATGCTTACAGTGTTCGTCTGAAGAGGCAAATGCCGTAAGCACGATGCTGCGTGTTCTCGTGGTTCGATCTTCATACAAACACTGTAAGCGTGAGAGATGTTTTGTGGGTAGGGATGTGCACGAACCTGTTCGGCGTTCTATTCTTAGAACGCCGAACAGATTTGGAACCCCCGCATTCGAAACTGGGTGGCTTTAAGGATGGGGGGGTGCACTTACACCACTACCCCGTGCTTCCCCTGCCGGCGCTCTGTGTATAAATAGTCTGGTGGGGCGGTAGTGTGCCTCTTTGCCGCCCCATTGTTTCACTGACTGGAAGTGCGGTGTGCGCATCGCGGGCGGGAGCGTCCATGTTGCGCACACGCACAATGTGTGCCTGCCCGCACACGTCACTTCCAGTCAGTGAAACAACAGGACGGCACGGAGGTACGCTGCCACCCCGCCGGACTATTTATGCAGAGAGCGCCGGAGGGGGGAGTGCACCCGTTCCTGTCCTTAAAGCTACCCCTGCCCCACCATCGGCTCAAAGGGAGCGAGTTCCGTGCACATCCCTAGTCGTGGGCGCTGTGTGATTGGCATGGCGGGTGGGATTTCCGGTAAGCTTTTGGAGGCCGTACTGAGTACAACCTCCTTTTTTAACAATGTCTGACTGAAGCTTGTGATTGCTAATGCTGGGTACTCAGTGTTCTTAATCGTGGGAAGGATTTTCCTCTGGGTTCAGTGATTGCTTCTGCAGACAAATTCTGTATCTGAGGAGAGTATTGAGTGGGCTACGGGGTGCATCGGGGTGGGGGTGGGGGGGTTTGCCCGCATCTTATTTCTTCATTGTTAGCTGTGAGCCGTGAATACAACTGGGCTGCATGACTGTGGCCCTCCAGCTGTCCTTAGGGTAAAACTCCCATCCCCCCCCCCCGCCACAGTAGATAATAGGGATGATGGGAATTGTAGAACATCCTCTGCAGGAGGGCCGAAATTGTGCAGCCCTGGTATACAGCTAGGTCGTGGCTGAAGAAGGCTTCAGTTTCTGTGATTCAGGCACATCTAGGGAGGCGGCATTTCCTTATCCCTCACTGTGGAACTCAGGCCAGTTGTGTGAAGAGTTCATCAGGAGTGGAAGTTGCTTGCCCCAGGACAACCCTCTGTTGAATGTGCTGTGTCGAATGACCATCTGTGTTGCCTCTTTCCATAAAGTGATTTTCCCCATAGACTCAAGGCAGCTTCCAAACGAAATTGAAATACAATTAAAAGACCTTTCGGCAGCGGCAGCAGTTGCAATAAAATATCATAAAGACAGAGTAAGAAAGCCAATACAGTTAGTATCAGGAGAGCTTGAGAGATGTTGGGGGAAGGCCTGCTGAAAAAGAAATATGCCTAAGTTGCTTTTGGAAATTGCCAGGGAGGGTATCACCCGTAGATCAGGTGGTAAGGAGTTCCAGAGTGAGGGGATACCACCAAAAAGGCCTCGCTCATGTTTCCCCATCAGTTGAGCTTCAGAGGACAATAGGATGCTTAAGAAGACCTCTCTAAAAGAGCTGAACAGATTCAAGCAAGAGGAGGTGGTTCTTCGGTACCTTGGCTCCAAGCTAGTACATATACACTGCATGTATAGCCTGCTTGCCTTGTATCGTATAACTCAAGGCAACAAACATACCTTGGCCTCCCAGACAATCACTCAGCCAGACACTGACCAGACACAGATCTGCTTAGCTTCAGGAAGGTGGCGGTGTCGTGTGTCCTGGGGCCATGCCCTGAGGCCTTTGTCAGCTGTATCAATGGGTAAATGATCCAGTGCAGGCTGCAGTGCTCTGCATGTGTGCCCTGTGGGGATCAGATGTAATGGAAAAGGAAAGGAAGGAGAGCTGGTGTATGCATCTATTAATAGGTACTGGGGCCAGGACTACAAGTGGAGTAGTTTTTAGGTAAAGAGCTGCCCTTGGTTGGTTTAGTTTCATAGCCTAGCTGCTCCCCCAAGACTAGGAGTGGGCAATGAAAGTAAACATGCGCACACAAACTGAATGAAGGTTACCATATTTACCCAAATAGAAGACATCTCTGAATTTAAGATGAGCCCCTTAAAAATACAGTTTACTCCTGAATTTACCCAAAAGGAACTAGGCTATGAATTTAAGACAAACCACCCACCCACCCATTTCTGACATCAAAGAACTTGGAAAAAACCTAAAAGTCTTGGATTTAGGTAAATACAGTAAATCAAATCTCTATCCTTTCCAAAGTTACCTGCAGTCAGTGTTCTCTCTAATTTTTTTTCATCTGTGTGCAGAATGAATTTTGTTCTGGGCGGCAGTATTAAGGCAGTTGTGCATGCACGTGCATTCAGAATAGGGCCTTCTTGATTCAGCCTGAGCGGGATCTAAAATGAACTGATTGGACATCAGAAAACTTGTGAGCGTGTGCACACCTTAGAGGGAACACTGCATGCAGTTCCCAAAGGCCAGCCCCAACAAGTCTCTATTCACTAATCCAGAAACCTTCAGTTTGAGATGAGAGTTAAGATGCTTTACATTTTCACTCATGCTCTAAAAAGAATGGAAATTGCAAGTTAAGGTGCCCATTTTCCATGCCATATAAGCTGTAAAGACTTTGTATAGTCTAGTCTATGATGATGGCTTTAGAAATTAGGCTCTATGCATCCACACTCTGCCTTGATCAGAGATGCATCAGGCAGAAATTCATTGGGGCATCTCTAGGAAGTGATTGAGGAAGCTGCACCTGTTAAATGCGTGCTGGGATGTATTTCTCCCCAGCCTAATGTCCCGATTGAAAGACCAAGGCAAAGCATGGGTGCATGGAGCCTCAAGAAGCAGCAGGTAATTTGTGTTCACTTTTTATAATCTGTATTTCTTTTTTCTACACACACAAAAACACACACACACAAAATCTATATATATATTTCTCCTAGGTGTGCTTGGGGAAAATGCATCCCGGCAGCCCAGCTGATTGGCTGGGCTGCGGAGGCGCCTGATTGACTGGCACACGAAGGAGGAGGAGAATTGGCCGGCCCACGCTGGCGGGCCTGGCCGCAGCGTGGGCCGGCCAATTCTCCTCCTTCTTGGTGTGCCAGTCAATCAGGCGCCTCCGCAGCCCAGACTCTAGCGAGCGAGAGAGGCGCGCGGGGGGGGGGGGGAGACAGCGCCAGCGAGAGAGGCGCGCGGGGGAGGGGGGGAGACAGCGCCAGCGAGAGAGGCGCGCGGGGGAGGGGGGGAGACAGCGCCAGCGAGAGAGGCGCGCGGGGGAGGGGGGGAGACAGCGCCAGCGAGAGAGGCGCGCGGGGGAGGGGGGGAGACAGCGCCAGCGAGAGAGGCGCGCGGGGGAGGGGGGGAGACAGCGCCAGCGAGAGAGGCGCGCGGGGGAGGGGGGGAGACAGCGCCAGCGAGAGAGGCGCGCGGGGGGGGGGGGGGGACACCAGCCAAACAAATTCTCCCAACTAACCCCAAAAAGGAAATGAACTACCACACAGATGCTCTTTGCCGGTTCAGCTAGTTAAAAATAAATGCTCCAACAACTGTGTCCAGAACGACAGGTTCTCTTCCCAGAAATTTCCCATAAACCTCACAGCTCTCCTGCTTGATATTTCTTTCAGTATAATGTTATCATCAAAATAGTGGTAGGCCTTAAGCCAATCTGACCAAAATAGTAGTCTTTAACCCTCTGAATTGTGCCTTTTTTACTTTATATAGTGACTCATACTCTGCTTTATGAGCCCCCTAAAGAACAGAAGCTGCCCCCCCCCACCAGTTCTTGAAACTCCAGCTCTTTTAAGGGATGGGAACCTATACGAGCCCTTATATCTTCTCCTTTTCTCCTTCCTTCACTCAGGAGGCACAGACCTTGAGTAGCAGCCCTCTCCTCCGAGGAGCTGATAGTACAGTCGTCCCTTGCCAACTGCGAGGGTTCTGTTCCTGGAAACCCTCACGGTTGGCAAATTCACGGTAGGCGAGACACTGAGAGTAATGGGAAATGGGGTTAGGGGAATCATGATCGGAAAAGTACCTTAAAATGAAGAAAAAAATAGAACCCCCCCCCAAACCCGGAAATGACCATCCTGAACCCTGGAAATAACTCCCCCAAACTGCCCAAATTTTTGCAAAAAAGGCACCAAACCGTGAATACTCAGGTTGCGTTTGGTGAGGTTGTACACAAGTGAATTAGCCTCTGAGCATAGGCAGAGTAGATTGCTTCCCTTTAGGCCTCATGCCTCCACTTAATAGTTAATGGCTGCTAGGATGGCTTACTCAAAGTAGCCTCATTGCATTCCTTAACATGTTCTTTTGATTTCAGTAGCATAGCTTTGGGTAATGTTCCTCACCATGTCAGTCACTATCTCTTTCTTGCTGTACTCTCTACAAAGTAGGAGAGGAGGGATTTCTGGCATTTTTGTTTTAAATATACTGTATATACAGTACAGGATCTTGTGCCCTGTGGGGTGCTTGGGCTAATGTCAGATTCTTTGAGAACAATCCGTGTGCTGGGCGGGGTGGTGGTGGGTTTACCTCACAGGGTTTTTACATTGTTTTCCGCTCACATTTTTACAAAGACCTTTCCATTATTCTCCCTTCCCCCAACAGCATTTTTCAGGGATTGTTTAATTGTATGGAAGCAAGTCTCTCTGAAGTTAATGGAGTTTACTTCCTTCTAGGTGTGCATGTAGAATTGCAGGTTCCACTATCAAAATGCTGCTGGGAAAGGCTTGCAGCATCCTCTTTCTCGCAGTGCTCAGCTACATGCTTCCAGGAAGCTCCAAAGAAGTGCAGCAAGGAAATTCTAGAGACTATTCCCACTCAGTGCCAACAAACTATTATTGTGGTGTAGACTGCCCTTGAACATGGAGGCTCTACATGAGAGCCAACCTACCCGTGAATATTTTTAAGCATGGACAAGTAAGCCTCTATATTCACTGGCAGTTTGGCTTTGATGTAGAACCTCCATGTTCAAGGTTTACATTAGTGGTGTGTACGATTTGAAGGTGGGGGGGACACATTTTAAGGAGCGGGGTGGTGCTCTTACGCTGCGCTTCCCCTGCCTGTGCTATCCATCAAAACGGTCCTGCAGGGCAGCAGCGTATCTCTTTGTTGCCCTGGTACGCCGTGGACCAGAAGTGGCCGCTGCGCTTGTGCATAATGTTCTGATTTTTACTTGGAAGAAAGCCCCAGAGAAATAAATGAGGTTCCTCCCTCTATGCTTTGCTGAGGAGTGTGGGAGGAAAGGGGAAAAGGAGAACCCACATTCTTGCCTAGTATCTCTACTGGTCCTGATTCCTATGTGTGTTTACTCAGAAGCAAGCTCCAGTGGAGTCAATGGACTGATCTTCTAGTAATTTAGTCCAAGCTTTGCTGAAGGTCTCTGCTCCCCTGCTTTGGTGGGGGTAAGAGAAAGGGGGCAGAGGGAGAAAGCAAATGCTCAAGAAAGGAAGTCCTTCAGGGAGTGGGGAGGAATGGTTGTTTAGCGATATGCCAGAGTGCTCATAGACTATCCCTATCGGGCACCTATGTTCAGAACCAGTAAGACACTCACTAGAAATTGCCAGGACTTGTCCCTCCCAACTTTGGCTTCAGCATTCTCAGTGGGCAGTCTCAGTTATGCTCTTAGCTAACTTCCCCTTAGTTATTTTCCCTTTTTAATTATGGGGATTTCAGACAGTAATTACTCAAAACCCATTAGATTGATGTTTTGCAAACCAGCAAAAGGCACCAGACCTGAATTTTGGGGGAATGCTAAAAAGACATCAAACATTTAAAAATATACATGATCTGTGGTGGGAAAAGGTCACCAAAACTGCGAAACCTCTTTTTAGGAGTTAAAAAACGTAAACTGCTGCATCTCAGCTGTTTTGCAACGGAATCACACCAAATTTGGAGGGCGGTGTCTCATGGCCGCTGGTTGATTCCTGCCCGACTTCTGAGGGATTGGGTGGATACTTTTGACTCTATAAGCCATAGAATGTTTAGGGTTTATAATGGTGGAATGTTGAAAACACTCAACTATACTGGCACAACTGTCCCTGTATAACATACATACACACAGGAAGATGCCTTCAACTTGGGGATAGCGCCATAGCAGAGTGGAAGAGCATCTGCTTTTAATGCACAAAGTCCCAGGTTCAGTCCCTGCCGTCTCCAGGTAGGGCTGGGAAAACTTCAGCCCTCCTGCAGATGCTGGCCTAGAACTCCCATAATTCCTGGCCACTATGGCTGGGGATTCTGGGAGTAGTAATCCAAAAACCACTGGGGCAGGGGGGCCTAAGTTGAGCAGACCTGGATAATGCCGAACTAGATGGACCAATGGTCTGACTTGGCAGCTTCCGGTGTTCCTGTGAGTCAGACTATTGGTCCATCTGGAGTTACCTACGCTAACTGGCAGCAGGGTTTGACAGGTGTCTTTTTTCTCAGCCGTATCTGGGGATGAGTTTCTGCATGCAAAGCACATGCTCTGTCACTAATCTGCCACCTTCCCTAAATAAAAGGTAAATCCTAGAATACTCCCAAATGTTGCTCAAGCTGGTCTTTGGAAAGCTTTGAAGGAGAAGGAAATTCTGTAATGGGGAGAATGCTCCTCTCTACCCGCTTGCTTTTCTGATGTGCTGGTGTCTCCTCATCCCAAACCAGGGTTCTTTGTTGTAAGGCCCGGCGGCTAGTGGCGGCCCCCGTCAACCCTAAGTGCAGCTCCCTGAATAATGATTTATTGCGAAGCTTCAGGCAAAGCTAAATATCCTGCACCATCCCCCGGGCACCATGCAGAGGTGGCCATTCGCAGCGTGCAGTGCTGTGCTTTGCCCAGCGTCGGAGCTAGTGTTCCCTCTGACAGGGATTCCCAGATGTTGTTGACTACAACTCCCAGAATCCCCAGCTGCAGTGGCTTTTGTTTGGGGATCCTGGGAGTTGTAGTCAACATCTGGGAATCCCTGTTAGAGGGCACGCTGGTCAGGGGGGTCCCTTAAGGGAAGCAGAGCCCTCTTGAGCCCCTGCTCAAGAAGGTCTTGAAAGGTGGGAAGTGTAGCCCTTCCCAGCACTTTCCTCCTAGAGCTCTTGAGAGGGTTCTGTCTCTCTGAAAGGGCTCTCCTTACACTGAGAAAAGTGCTGTGCAGAAGTCAGGAAAGTGGGAAACGGCTCTCATATTGGAGGGGTTTTGCCACAGTGTCCCCCGCTTGAAAAATAATAAAGATCACTGTCCTAAATCCTCATTGTGGGCGCTGTGTGGTATAAGTTCATGTCCATGGCTCTAAAATGAAAGCAATATTGTTACTATTTCATCAGACTTGGCAGCTTTAGCAGATGACCGTGTCTTTCTTGGACAGCTAAAATGCCATCTGTCATCCTGTTTCCTTCTTCTCTCATAATCCGGATGTCTCCCCCCGTCCGTGTGGGGAACTTGTATTGCCGGTAAGGGATTGAATACCTTCTGACGTGCTGAATTCTGGAAATGCTATGACATTTTGTCAGGCACCAATCTCCTTAGCAACCTGGTATAAGCGTGGGATTGGTAAATTCAAGATGGCAGCACCCATCTCTTGGATAGCTGGGCTAGACATTTAGACCAAGGCCTGTTGTCTTTGTAGCTTACGAGAATCGTAACCATCCAAGCCACCAGGTAGAGAAGCCTCTGTGGATGGAAAGATAATGGGTTCTTTTTCTTTCAAGCCATCAGTGTACCCTAAAGGCCTAATACAGGTGTGGACAGTGCTTTGTGTATAGTGGCTAGTAATTTAGTTTTAGACTGCTTTGTAAATAGTTGGGCATTTTAGACTTATTTGCAAACACGATTAGGCAGATTGGTTAAAAAAGACTTGATTAATCAAGTTGTCAGATATAGTCAGACCAGCCAAATGCCCATCAAAAATGATGTGGAACAGTTGTTGGTTTTATGTATCATTTTACTTCCTCTCTGCTTATGATAATCTCTGCTCCCTTTTCCTTTCTTCTCCTTTCTTTTTTTGTGCCTGGAGAAGTCGTCGTCACTGCCTTCTCCCAAAAGTGGACGCTGTGCCCAGAAAAGCTGTGGGGCATTGGAGGAGCAGGTTAAGGACCTGCTTAACTGCTTCCTAAAGGAACCGATCCCCGCCCTGCCAAACTGTTTTGAATGTGGGTGCCCGAGCTGGTTCGGCGATTCCCTAAGGAGGCACCAAACAGGTCTGGCAACATCCTCCTCCTCCTCCTTCACCCCCATTTTTCCTTCTCCAGGTTCTCTCCCTGCTACTTCCTTCTCTCTGCTGCTGCCCTCTTCCTCTCTATGCCCTTGTTTCTTCCAGAGTTTTCTTCCAATTCTTTCCTTCCTTCTACCCATCCCTTCTCACTCCCAGCACTTCTGCTTTACCTGCATTCCCTTTGCCTAGACCTCCATCTCTCCTACTCTTTCCCCACTCTGTGGCTTAGATCTTGTGATAGCAGGCTACCAGTGATGGGTAGGAAACCACTACTGCTCTCTGCTATTAGACCTTTTGGACAAGGGGTTAGTGCAGGGACTCTCAAACTGTGGTCCTCAGATGTTGTTGGACTTCAGTTCTCATAATCCTCATCCAAAATGGCCTTTGGCCATTGTGGTTGGGGATTGTGGGAGCTGAAGTCCAACAACATCTGAGGACTCCAGCAGCGTTCCCTCTAACAGGGATTCCCAGATGTTATTGACTACAACCCCCAGAATCCCCAGCTGCAATGACTTTTGCTTGGGGATTCTGGGAGTTATAGTCAACTACATCTGGGAATCCCTGTTAGAGGGAACACTGGACCCTAGTTTGAGAGCCCCTGTGGTTAAAATGGATAGAGAAGTGGATAGAGATACTATCTCATGCTATTAGAATCTGAGGTAATCGATTGAAGCTAAATGCTGGGAGATTCAGGACAGACAAAAGTTCTTCTTTATACAACATGTAGTTAACCTGTAGAATTCATTGCTGTCAGATGTAGCGATTAGGGATGTGCCCAAACCTTTTCAGCACCTCCTTAGGGAAGCGCCGAACCGGCTCAGGCACTTGCATTCCAGTTCAGCGGGGCGGGGATCAGTTCCTTTAAAAAGCAGTTAAGCAGGTCCTTAACCTTTGACTCCACCGCCCCACCGCTTTCCTGGGCACGGCACGCACTTTCCAAAAGGCTGTGCATGGCTACAGCGCTGTGCCCAAACTGGTGGGCCGACGCCACACACAGGCTGCTGGGAGCAGCACCGCAGCTACATGAAGCCTTTTGGAAAGTGGACGCTGCACCCAGAAAATTCATGGGGCGCAGGAGGAGCAGGTAGGGACCTGCTTTAAAAAAAAATTGATCCCCACCCAGCCTGTGGCTTCCCAAACCAGTTTGGGCACATCCCTCTTAGCAGTCGCCACCAATCTATATGAGTTTAAAAGGGGATTAGATAAACTTGTGGAGGATAGTGGCTACCAGCCTTGGTAGCTATATACTTGGGAAGCGGAAGATGGAACGCCTCTCTCCATTCAACAGAGGAAGCTGCCTTGTACCAGATCCGAGTTAAGAGTTCTGCCTTACTCGGTATTTTCTCTCTAAGCTTTCAGGTCGGAGTCTCTCTCAGCCCCACCCAGAGATGCCAGGGATGGAACCTGGGATCTTCTGCAACAAGATGCAATCAGTGTTGCAAGTGTTTGTGTCAGGAAGTCAGGGCGTTGATTCTTGCTGAACACTGATTGCTGGATAACATAGCATTGCAATGCTAACAGGATGGACAGGATTTTTAATTTTATGCCATTGAGCCTATGCTCTTGCTTGGCAGCTCTTGCTTTGGTTTTTAGACGTTTTGCTGGCAGATGAGGTGACTGTATTGTTTTATGTGCTTGCTTTATGTTTTTGAGTCACTCAGGGTACATATTGTCAAGCGGAGGCAGGCAGTTGGTTCAGCGAGAAGGGCCACATTGGAAATGCTCACAAGCCCCGTGGGAAGCAGCTAATTTGCACTTTCAGTAGGATGTAATCTAATGCACACAACATTTGTTTTTTGCATATGTGGTGGATGCCAAGTTGTAGCTGAAGGATATGTTGCAATCACTCTGTGCTTGGCAGAATTGCTAATCTTGAGATTGTTGTGGATATCATGCAGTACATGAGCCAGCTGGAGTGGCTAGTACCATCTAGGGGGCAGTTTTTTCTCTAAGGTGCGCACATGTGCGCGCACTCACACTGTTTTTTATGTCCGCTCAGTCAGTTTTAGATCCCGCTCAGGTTGAATCAGAAAGGTCCCTCTCTGAATGCATGTGCGTACACACACACACACACACACACACACACACACACACACACACACACACACTGTCTTGATATTGCCACCCAGAACAAAAGTCATTCCGCACACAGGTGGGGGAAATAAACTACAGAGAACATTGCTGGGGGGACATATGCTCATTGTTGTTTCTGACAAGGTCTGCACTCTCTGGAGGTGTATGGCAAAGAGGTGATTGCACTGCAGTGCTTTTAGCTTTCAGCGTGTTGTGCTTTTATTTATCATCGTCGCCACTGGGCCTTCCGTGACCCCGTTTGCAGTGGTATTTCTAAAGCTTTAAAAAGTTTTTAAAACACGAAAATGACTATATAACTTGATCGATGTTGTCAGCAGAATGGAGATGGAAACTGGCAGGAATGTCCTCCCAATATTACTCCATGGAGAGAGTGCAACAGTTGGTTCATTGTTTTCCTAACCTTTACCCTGACACTTTCTTATGTGCAAAAATGACTGCAATGTTACTCTAATCATTTCAGGCCGGGGATAAAGAAGGGGTGGTAATCCATATAAGGCTGTAAGTGCAATAATGCTATTGCCTGTTTTCCATGTCTAGGAGGGTAGACATTGCCAAAAATCACGATGAGCATCCCCCCAGCCCTGCAGATGGTATCAGTGTCCACTCTAACAGGGATTCCCAGATGTTGTTGACTACAACTCCCGTAATCCCCAGCCAAAGGCCATTGCAGCTGAGAATGCTGGGAGTTGTCATCAACATCAGGGAATCCCTGTTAGAGGGAACACTGGATGGTATTGATGGCCATATGAATCTGGATGTTGGCCCTTGTCTGTAGGCAAAAGAGGTAGACATGTGAAACCATTGATGGAGCAGAAGATGAGAGGGAATAAGGCAAGGTAATTGCAAAGCTTTGGACAGGTATTTTGGGCCATGTGTCCCTCCCAAAGTTCACTGTCCCTCTAAGGTAGGAGATCTCTAAAATGGGGGCAGAGTTGTCGAGTTGCATCTGAGGAGGTTAGATTGCTCCATCCCTTGTTAGAAGGCAAGTCAACATTTGCAAATTTCGGGGATAGCAACCAAGCAGCAGCTCTAGATATAGCGCCCCCCCCCCCCGGTAAAGGGACTGGCGTTTTGCAGGTGGAATCCCTCTATCCCAAAGATTCCCAGCCACGGTTCCCCAAATGTTGAATTAAACCTCCCATCATGGTGGAATGGATGGTGGAAATTGTAGTCCCAACAACATCTGGGACCCAAGGTTGGGAACCTGTGCTCTCTCCCCTGATGGAAAATCATGCCCTTAGATTGCAATTTGCACGTGCAAAGCCTTATGACATTAGTAAATATTTAATCGGTCTCAACGTTGCGGAGTGCCTCATGGACAATGGCTTTGGGTATAGATGATTCCAGCTTACCCTCTGTGCCGTTCGCAGATGGCATTTGTATGCATAGCTGACTCCTGAAGCAACCACAGGGGTAACTGTGAGGACGTTACTTGTGTAACAGTGTAAAGTAACCTAGATTTTGCTCTCATTTGTACACCAAGCACATACATGATTAATGCATTCTAGTTGAAGCTAAATAGCAGGCCTACTTTTAAAAAGATTTTAATTTACAGCAGTCTGGCAAGGGCTTGGATGTTCTTGTTTGCGGAGGAAGTGGGTCTGGCAGGAGGCAGGCAGGGGGACAAAAAAATCCATTCTGGAATTTGGACCCAAAGTGAACGGAACCAATAGTACACTGTTTTGGTCCCTCTGCGGCCTTTTGTTTAGATTGATGGGCATCCTTGCATAAATTTTGGGATAAATGCAGGTGTCCTGTGAGCTCGGAGGAAGAGTCCCAGGGATTGTACTGCGGAAATCTGGCAAGAGAGTGAATTGCGGGCTCTCATTTTGTATTGCACTTGGATACCTAAGCACATAGGAAGCTGCTTTCTGCCAAGTCAGAATCTTGGCCCATCCAGCTCAGTATTGTTGGCACTGACGGGCAGCGGTTCTCCAAGGTTTTAGTCGTGGGCCTTTTCAAGCCCTACCTGGAGATACCTTCTGCAAGCAAATAGATGCTCTGCCACTGAGCTAAGGGCCCATCCCCGAATGTCTCTTATTGATGGCTACCCTCACATTTGGAAGCAATAATTCGGGGTTAGATGCAAGAGCCCTGTGAGCTCGGAAACGGAGACCAGGCACTGCATGCAGAAATCTGGTCTGGGCAGGCTTTAAGATATTTACTTTGGGTCTAGAATTCGGCCCTCAAAATGTAGGAGCTAGGCAGTGGACTGGACAATCACCTTAAGTGGCGCAGCAGGGAAATGCTTGGCCAACAAGCAGAAGGTTGCCGGTTCGAATCCCTGCTGCTACTATATCAGGCAGCAGCGATATAGGAAGATGCTGAAAGGCATCATCTCATACTGTGCAGGAGGAGGCAATGGTAAACCCCTCCTGTATTCTAGCAAAGACAACCACAGGACTCTGTGGGTGCCAGGAGTCGAAATTGACTTGACGGCACACTTTACTTAGGCAGTGGACACTTGGCAAACTTAGTGATGGACATTGTGAGTGAGGGAAGAGGGTAAATGGGCTTCTCCTTATCCCCTTTACAAGTAGGATACTTAGAACAGAAACAGGGCTGCCTGGAACAAATAGAGACTTTATTAAATAACTTCACCTCTGAATATCCTAGTCTGGACACCCTGGTTAGATTTCTAGGCGCCATAGCTTCCTGGTGCCTGGGGTTTGTCAAGCACTGGGCAAGGGAGTGTATTGCTCTCTTTAAGACAGCATAGCATAGTGGTTAGAGTGTTGGACTAGGACTGGGAAGACCCGAGTTCAAATCCCCATTCAACCAAGAAATGCACTGGGTGACTCTGGGCCAGTCATGTATCGCTCACTTAACCTACCTCACAGGGTTGTTGTGAGGATAAAAATAACCATGTATACTGCTCTGAGCTTCTCAGGGGAAGAGCAGGATATAAGTGTAAAAATAAATAATAATAATAATAATAAACAATTGTGTATTGCACTCTGATGGCCTCTATTGGAATGAACAGAAGAAAGCCCTGCTGGTATATAGGAAGCTGCCATATACTAAGTCAGACCATTGGTCTATCTAGCTCAGTATTGTCTACCCAGGCTGGCAGTGGCTTCTCCAAGGTTGCAGGCAGGAATCTCTCTCAGCCCTGTCTTGGAGAAGCCAGGGAGGGAACTTGGAACCTTCTGCTCTTCCCAGAGCAGCTCCACCCCCTGAGGGGAATATCTTACAGTGCTCACACATCAAGTCTCCCATTCATGTGCAACCAGGGCCGACCCTGCTTAGCTAAGGGGACAAGTCATGCTTGCTACCACAAGATCAGCTCTCCTCATACCAAAGCTCCATCCCGTTCAGCATCCTGCCTTCACATTAGCCAATAGGATGCCCCCTGAACAGGACATGAAGGCATTAACTCCTCCCCTGCTGTTGCCCCCCCCATACCTGGTATTCAGAGATATAGTGCTCCTGAACATGTAGGCTCTATCATGGCAAATAGCCCTTGTTAGAACTGTTCTCCAAGGTGTGCACCACTGGCCCTCTTCTCCATGTAAGCCAGATTTTGTTGACTTCTCAACTGGCCTCTGAGCCAAGCTGCCGGGTGGGTGTGTGTGTGTGGAGAAAAAGACAGTAGAGTGAGGACAAATATTAAGGTGGCTGATGATCCTTTTGTGGGTGTGAGGGAGGGAGACTTTCTGTGTGGAGCACTCGGGCTAGGGCTAAGGCTCATTCCTCTTCGGTGCCTTTCAGGAATACCAATTTGTACAAAGTTCTGCACTTCAGATGTTTTGTTCTCATAACAACGGGAACATTGGCAAGAACAATGACGGAACTGGAAAGGAGGACAGCCTGCAAATGTCTGCCAGCAAAGAGCACTAGTGGCCTAAGTAGGCCAGCGCTGGCAGGTTCCCTGCATAGTGCCTCTGGGTAGGAATGGTGTGGCCTGGAGGCCACACGCCGTCTCAAATCACTTCATGTGCCTCCCAGATTCTCTCCGCTTCTCCCTGAATGGATGTTGAGATTTTAAGCCTTTTTGGCTCACTTTGTCTTTCTAGCTCTCGTGGGTACAACAAACTTGAAAGGGCCGTGTGCCAGCAGATTGGCAGGAATGTTGTTTTTCAACAGTCTTCTGTGTCTTAACTTGATACCTGGTTTGTCTCTGTACAGCTATGGTAAGTGCTCTAGCAGATTATCCAAAGCGTCTTCTGGTCGACGTAAAATTGGGTCAACCCTATCTACCTATTCTGCCACCTAATGGCGCAGCAGGGAAATGACTTGCCTAGCGAGCAGGAGGTTGCTGGTTCGAATCCCCCACTGGTGGACACCTATTTCGGGCAGCAGTGATATAGGAAGGTGCTGAAAGGCATCATCTCATACTGCGTGGGAGGAGGCAATGGTAAACCCCTCCTCTATTCTACCAAAGAAAACCACAGGGCTCTGTGGGTGCCAGGAGCCAACACTGACACGAGTGCACAACTTTACGTTATCTACCTATTCTATCAGTTTATCTACCAGTTCTATAAGCATTCCCAAAAGATGTCTGTTTATACTATCTTGCAAGCTTCCAAAGAAGGAAAATGTAATAGGTCAGGAGGATTCACGTTCACCTATCTGTGGCTTAGCATATGCAGATTATTATATTATATTTATATGTAATCAACATGCACACAACTAGCCTTAAATTCATGGAGGATGGACTTATATCGTTCTGTAGCTTGGTGGTAGAGCATCTGCTTTGCCAGCAGAAGGTCCCAAGTTCACTCCCTGGCATCTCCAGGTAGGGCTGGATGAGATTCCTGCCTAAAAGCTTGAAGAGTCTCTGCCAGTCAGTGTAGACAATACTGAGCCAGATGGACCAGTGGTCTGACTCAGTATAAGGCAGCTTCCTATATTCCCTTGCTTATTCACCATTAGTGGTGTTTAGAATATGTATATACCGTTTCCCAGCAAAAAACAAAACAAAAAACCCCCCACCTTTACGAAGCAGTTTATATAACAAAAGGAACATGAAAATCCTGAACAAGCTCACAATCTAAAACAGAAACGAAGCAACAGCTACAGAAAAGATGCTAGGTTAGGTTAAACAGGGACGGTTCCTCTATCACACTATATATAAAAGGAATGCCAATTAAAAGGTGTCTCTTGGCCCAGTTTTAGGGGGCTAGCCATGCAGCGGTACTATACCTCTGAATACCAGATGGTGTGTTTAAATAAATTCATGGAGGACATGTCTATCAATGGCTACTAGTCTGAGGGCTATAGGCCAATATATTTTTCCAGGCAGCTTTTTGGCAGCCGTTTAGCAAATTGCCTCCTGCTGCCATAGGGGGTTGTCCTGTTCATAAGAACCACAAGTGCCTCCCATTTTTTTAAAAACCCAAACCATCAGATTCTGGGCTTGGCATAAACAGGGGGTATGATTAATCCCAAGAGCCAGGCATATAGCCAAAGCCATTCTTAATGGGGGTTCCTAGAAAGGGAAGGAGAACAGTCTCTTCCCTGGTGACTGAAGAGCAGATTTTAAAAGGCAGATGATTAAAAATGTAGGAGAATATTGAGTGGGAAACGCGATCTATGTGCCAAGCTGCTGCTGCTTCTCCTCTCCACCCCTGCTGTGCTGACATCCCTCCTGTTTGCTTCTGGAGATGAATAGGAAGAGACCCAGCACGTGTGCAACACTAGCCACCCGGGAGGCAAAATCGTTACACTCCCTGGGACGGCAGAAGTCCCCAGTCACGCAAGCGAGCCTTCTGCCGAGGGACTTCGGCACAGGCTGCTGGTCTCATGAGCTGCCGGTGCCATTGTCATGAGAAGCAATCGATGGGCCGTATTGTGCTAGGCTGGCTGAGTGTTGGTGAAATTGCAGAGGCCTTGTGGTTGTCCCAGCAGAGCAGACGGGCTTGGAGGTAGGGAAGGGTTTTGTGGGTTCAGCAATATTCTGGATCGCATTGAACTACTTGTGGGGTAGCAAGGTGTTCTGGACTTTGCAGAATTTTTTTTAAAAATTATTATTTCAATCAATCAATCTGCCTTTATTATGGTCCAAGACCAGCAGGAAAAAACAGTGAATGCATAAAAGTACAATTATATGCATGCACAATTCGAGCAGATTCAACAACATCTCACAAATGCATCATTAAGACATTATAAGGATGATATGATTTCATGGTGGAACCTACAAACCCGGATGCAAAATGTAGCCAACACTTTTGTGCTTTTTACTTCCCCCACCCCTTATGTTTTTATGTCCCACCTTCCTGTCATGATGGAACTCAAGGTGGCATACATGGCATTCTCTGGCAGTCTCCCATCCAGAGGGAGAGAGGTAGCATTAATTGCTAGCCTTTCAGGTCTGCCCTGGCTTGCATTTGCATGGGTGACGACATGTGACCACTGTCTGCTGTTAGATATTCCTCTTAGGGGATGGGGCCATACCTCAGTGGCAGAGCATCAGTTTTGCATGCAGAAGGTTCCAGGTTCTCTCCCTGGCATCATCTCCAGAGAGAGCTGGAAAAGACTCCTGCCTGAAACCTTGGACAGCCGCTGCCAGTCAGAGTACTGAGCTAGGTGGACCAATGGTCTGACTCGGTTTGAGGCAGCTTCCTATGATCCAGGCATTGACTAGATCTCGACTTGCTTAGCTTCAGCAAGGTTGCTGCATCATGCACCATACAGGACTGAACACAGGAAGCTGCCTTATCCTGAGTCAGACCATTGGTTCCTATGGCTCAGGACCGTCTACACTGACTGGCAGCAGCTCTCCAAGGTTTCAGGCAGTTGTCTGTCCTAGCCTTACCTGGAGATTCCAGGGATTGAACCTGGAACCTTCTGCAGGCCGAACAAATGCTCTACCATGGAGCTTTGGCCCCATGCACATCCTCATGGGCCCCTGTGTGAGATCCAGATAGGAGCTACCAATTTAAACCTTGTAGTGACCCCCCCCCCACCAGTTCTAAGAGGCCCATCAACAGAAACTGCAGGTTCCTTTTGGGAATCTGTGCTGCATCAGTGGAAGATTTCTCACTGCTGTCTGGTCGGTACTTATTAAGAAGTTGTTGTTGTTATTTATATACTGGTTTCCCACAAAATGTCATCAAAACAGCTTACATAGAAGGGCTCAAAATCTAAAAATGACAGGCCCACACACAAAATAGACACCAGCAACAGCCACAGGAGGGACGCTGTGCTGGGGTTCAATAGGGTCTGTTGCTCTCCCCCTCCTAAATATAATCACCACTTTGGAAGGTGTCTCTTTGCCCAGTTAGCAGGGAAGAATTAGCAGGTACATTTAGTTTATGGCCAAGGTGTGGGAACTAGGCAGAGCATGTACCAGGAAGAAGGAAATCTTTGCTTTTCTCCTTCCATTTCTCTTCTGCAAGGCAAATTACACATCCTCTGCTGGTCTTCAGGCAACCCATCTGCAGTGGAGGTGAGTCATATTGGGCAAGGAACTAGATAGACCTGAGTTGCCTGCACATATAGGCAGATATGGATCAGTTGTTCATGCAGCCTCTTTCAAGTATAGCTGTGGAAATTATTAATAATTAAAAGGAAATTATTATTATTATTATTATTATTATTATTATTATTATTATTATTCCAACTGTTTTCTTACGTACATAATCAAAAGCAGTTCACAACAATTTACATAAAGCAAAAACCAACTACTAAATGTAGCAGAACCCAATACATCTGCCCTTATCTATGTGCTAAGTGGTTCTCTCAATGGCTGTATTTCCCTCACTCCCTCTTTAGGCACCGGAAGTGGGTCCCTCTCCCATGCCATAATCCGGACAATTGCTCCAACAGGACATCTGTATACAGTGGAGTTTCACCAGCAGAGAGCCGAGAAAGCCATGGAAGAATTTCAAGAACACAAGGTGGACCACTTGGTGACTGTGAAGACCCAGGATGTGTGTAAAAATGGTTTTGGAGTCACTAATGTTGCAGATGCGATATTCTTGGATATTCCGTCGCCCTGGGAAGCCATAGGTCATGCAAAGTCAGCACTCAAGCTTGAAGGTACGTTTATCTGTTCCATGATGTATCCATCTGGCACCTTTAGGAGAGGAAGGGGCATGTTCTGCACCGCACAAGACCTCCAGATTCTTCAGCTGGAGAAAGCTGAGCTTCAGCACATAGCCAGCCAATCAGGAGGAGAGGAAGAGGAGAGTGTTCCTCAGACACGTTGTTGAGGATGCCTTGGCTTCAAGCTAGCAATCCTCAGATGGGAGACAAATTGCGTAACTGCAGCATGGAGAGGCAGGAGGACTCGGAGTACCCCCGGGAACCCTTCAAGTACCCCTAGGAGTACTTGTACCCCCTATTGGGAACCCCTGGCCTAGTCCATGCAGTTGTACCTAAAACAGTCTGCAGGAACTGGAGACTGCTTTCCCCAGCAACTGACTGAGGAGAGGGGAGGCTCTTTCTCCCTTTGCATGCTACTCTTGCCTGCCTGCGGGAGGAGAACTAAGCCCGCCCCGCCCCAGTCCATTGTTGTCTGAGCACACATGAAAGTGAATGCATGCCGATGTGTGTAGGTGTACTTGCTTCTTTGTGACTGCGAGACACTGTGTTGATGTGAAAGGCAGCATGTAGACTTTTATTCTTCAGTGTGGTTGCATGGACCTGCTAATTAGCAATGCTTTCCCCAGACAGACGAGGTTTCTCATCTCTGCTTTGTCAGGCATTGGTCAGGTTTTTCAACCCATACGATAACCATCATGACTGCTTTTTATTGATCGATTTTTTAAAAAATAAATAAAAGCACAATTCTTGTTCAACTTTTATTTTATTGCCAGGTTGTGCCCAGGGCAAAACTTATGTAGACCTTTAAAAAAATTGTGTTTATAGTTGTATTTTTGCAGGGAGTCATCTTGTTTGTATGTGTTGGGCCCTTTTCAGCCTTGTTCTTAAATGCTAGGCTTGTGTATGGCTAAGAATTGTCAAGGCTTTTTAAAAAACATAAGAAAGCGTCAGGTTTTACAATGAGAGAGAGATCTGGAAGGTGGAAAAACAACTTTTCTCCCACTGATTTTTCTTTGATTGCCACGGCAGTTGGCTTGTGTAGAATAGAAAAAGCTTTTGAACTTCTGTCAAGCATATTCTAGCTGTGATACGAGTGTGTGGGAAGGCATAGTAACATAACTTGACGAAAGTAAATGCTCTCTGACATTTTGTTGGGAGGGGGTGTGCGTGTGTGTAATAGGGATTTAAAAAGAAATCCTTCCTGCTAATGATTGTGTAGATTGAATGGAACAGTGTGGGTAAAACCACTCTCAGGGATTTTGGATGAGATAAAATTGCACATACTCATTTATTGCTTGATGATCAGGAATCTATAGATTTGGGCTTAGCTCACTAAAGTTAAAGTGTGCCGTACAGTCGATTTCGACTCCTGGCGCCCACAGAGCCCTGTGGTTCTCTTTGGTAGAATACAGGAGGGATTTACCTTTGCCTCCTCCTGTGCAGTTTGAGATGATGCCTTTTAGCCTGTATCGCTGCTGCCCAATACAGTACCAGTGGGGATTCGAACCAGCAACCTTCTGCTTGTTAGTCAGGCATTTCCCCACTGCACCACTAGCCAGCCATTATTTGTGGTCGCCCCCAATCCTCTCTCTTCCTTCAGGTCATTTTTGCTCGTGCACAGTCAGGAGAGAAGTGGGTCTTTTACCATTGGCACTGGGATATGGCGAGAAATGGATAAGACACAGTGGGGGCCCTCTCCTATTGCCCAGAAAGGATTCCTGCTGTTCCCTACCTTCTCAAAAATGGCAATGGAAATCAGACCCCTGTTGAGGAGATCTGTGTGGTGTTGGATGTCGTGCTCACCAGATGGCTGAGGGCACTCACCACTGGCAAGTGGATTGGTTAGATGCTTGTTGATGCAGCGGTCATCCGGCGATGGATGACGCAAGTCCAGAGACCAGAAGCGTTGGAGCCTGACCTTAGTGGACAAATTGACCCATCAGTTCGAAGCTGAGTTGATTAGTCCAGTCTGTCTGACTCATTGGTTTGGTTCAGAGGTCATGGCTTTTCTGTCACGAAACTGGTCTAACAGCAAACTTTGCTTGGTACAAGCACAAGTCTTGTGTCCATACGCTGTTCCTGTGCAGTGAGAGGAGACTGAACGTTTGTAATAGACCACCACTTTGTGTGTCTTTTTAGACTGTGAGCCCTTTGGCGACAGGGAACCATCTTATACTATCTCATCACTATCTTGCCACCTGTGATTTCAGCAGACATTGCTTTCTCATATCTAGTGTTTTTTCCTTTTCTAGCAAACGCCAGGGATGTCTAATTCTGTACTCGCTCCTGTCACTCCCTTCAAATCCATATTAAAGCTCATCTTTTCCATTAAGCATTTGGGGTGTCCCTTTAGTATTGATACCTTCATATATCCAGGGGTCAAGAAATATTGGCTCTGTGCACCAGCCAGACAAAAATTTTACTCATCGAGCTATGTTGGTATACTACTCGCCAGGGCATCGTTTTTCACTCGTCACAGATAAGCTCACTTGCATTGCTTTCCCAACTAGAAATGTTAAATTGCAAATGACCTCTTTATTACAAGGAGGCAATTAACAAATTGCATTCATGTTTTTTTGTCTTGTTTTGTTCTAAGACTACAGCACTGCAAGACTAAATTATGCCTTAGTAAAATCACTGTAAGATTATATTTATTTATTTCTGGGACACTGCATTTTAATCTAAGGATGTTTGTGTGCAAATGTTGTTAAATCACACACAGTTAGTGGTAGCTGAAATGCTCTAGGAATGTGAACTGGAGCTTTATAACACATTATATCTCTCACTAGCTCCGGTATTTCATTTCGAGAAGAGGCTGAAGTTCCCCCACCACAGAAGCCAAGGGTGCATTTTCATTTGCTTTACTGTAGGGGTTCTCAAACTTGGGCCCCCAGATATTGTTGTTTTCAATTAACAGTTGAAATCTTAATGTTCAGAAGCAGCATACCTCTGATTATCAGATGCCAGGGACCCACAACAGAAGGATCGCTCCCCAGTCATTTTCTGTTTGTGGATTTTCTAGAAGCATCTTGCTGACCATCTTTAGCAGGCCTGCTCAACTTATGTCCCCCAGCTGTTTTTGGACTACAACTCCCATAATTCCCAGCCACTATAGCCAATAGCCAGGGATTATGGGAGTTGTAGGCCAACATCTGCAGGAGGGCCGAAGTTGAGCAGGCCTGATCTTTAGAGACGAAAGGTTATGCTAAATCAGAGCTGCACAACTTTGGTCCACTGGTTGCTGCTGGGTTACAACTCCTGCAATCCCTGGCTTGGCCACTCTGGGTGGAGATGATGGGAGTTGTATTCTTAACAGCAGCCCTGTATTAGATGGACCTCTTCAGCCTGATGCAGAAAAGAAATTCTTACATTCTTGCTGTTTTAGCCCACTGCCGAGAAGGTTGGTCTTGATTTTTTCTCTCTCCTGCAAAGATAGCCAAGAAACTGTAAGCTTCCTCCAATGGTGATCAATATTATTTCTGCCATAACTGCTAACATGCAAACAAGCCCATAACATTGTTTTCCCCGACTAGTTTTTCTTTAACCACTGTTACAACAGTGGAACACTTTCACATTCATGTATAATTTTTAAATAGACTATCCAACCCCGCACAGAGCATCTGTGCGCACTTTGGGGCCGGCGGTTACCTCTACCCAGTCTCCGCTTCCGGGCCCAGCCGCCTGTCCTCCCCACCTCCACTTCTGCCCCCGCACTTTCTTTCCCCACTCTTGGGCCTTGCCTCCATGGCCAGGCCGGTCCCGCCACTGCCTCTGGCCTCCGTGACCAGGCCTGCTGCCACGTCAACCAATCCTCCTGGGTGCGCCTCAGCCAATCAGGCGCATCCGCAGCCTAGCCAATCACCTGGGTGCTGGGATGCACATTCCAAGGCACACCCAGGAGAATTATATATATACTAGTATTTTTCAGCCCATTAAAATAATGGGCGCTAGTCTCCGCACTCAACCGATCTGTGCCGCCGCTGCCTCTGCCGGACCCGCCGCCGCCTCTGGCCTCCCGGCCGGGCGGAAAGTTCCACCGCTGCCAAGAGTGCCGCCTGCTGCCGCCTTTGGCCTTCTGGGTGGGCGGAGAGTTCCGCCGCCGCAGCCAAGAGTGCCACCTGCCGACCCGCCGGACCCGCCGCCACCTCTGTCTTTTTCGGCGGGCGGGCCAGACCTGCCGCCGTTTCTCCCCTCCCCGTGGACCCCCAACGCCTTAATGATGATGATCCGGTCCCCCAGCTGCCGCCTCTGCCCTCCCGGTCCCCCAGCTGCCGCCTCTGCCCTCCCCATATCCCGTTCTTCGGCTGCCTCTGCCCTCCTCAACATGGCCGCCGTGTCTCTGCGGCCGTATCTTTCTCGGACGTTCTGGGCATGCGCTCTGTGCATGCCCAGAATGGCCGAGAAAGACACCGGCAGACACAGGATTACACCTAAGCATTTTATTATAGAGGATAGACTAGCCGACCCCACACAAGAGTATCTGTGCACTCTTTGGGGCTGGTGGTTACCTCTCCCTCCCTTCTGCCCCAGTCTCTGCTTCCGGGCCCAGCCACCTCTACTCCCCACTGCCATTTCTCCCCCCCTTCTTTCCCCCCTCCTGGGCCTTGTCTCCATGGCCGGGCCAGGCCTGCTACCTCTGGCCTCCATGGCCGGGCTGCCACTGCGGCAACCAATCCTCCTGGCTGCGCCTCAGCCAATCAGGTGTGTCCGCCGCCCAGCCAATCAGCTGGGCTCTGGGACGCACATTCCAAGGCACATCCAGGAGAATTAATATAACAGATTATTGCATGTCAAATGAGCAGTGGGCCATGCAGGTTCTGACTTTAAGCCAGAAGTACAGTAAAATGGACCTCTCAGCCTATCATCCTCTTGTTAATCTGCCTGTCTCATTCCCCACTTCCCCCTCTCCCCCACCCCAGAAATTAAATAACAATTATTTGAAAGTGGGTGTTGATTTTTAATTTACACGTTCCATAAATCCTCAGCAAGATGAGCAGGAACATTCTCCCCCCCGCCGCACACACACTCTTGCATGACTCGGTCTCAATCTCCTGATTCACTGCAGTTTGTTATTTTAATCGGCCAAGGGTTTAATGGTCTGTTAAGCATACATCCATCCTTGCTGTTCCTGCCTGGGATTTCTTTAACCTCTCTCTTAACAACCTGTTTTATTGCAAAGAGCTTGAAAGAATACAAATCGGTGCTTTGGGTCCGTGGCTTACGAGGGTCCTTATTTGTTGTTGGCGGTGTATCGGAGGGCGAGGCCAGCCTTGTGCCTCTGCGCTTCGGCTTGGCCTTCCTGCCAGAGTTGCTCCTCATTCTGACAGCAGCGATTCTTGCTTATTGGAGATCTGCTGCACTGCAGATATTGCTTCATCTACTACCCTTGCACACGTTCTCCTTCCCAGCACCCCTCCTTCCTTTTGCAGCATCTGCTGATAAATGCTTTTCACTGCAATGGTGGCTGTAGCCGATGCGCGACCTTGATTCTGACTGAATTTTTGATAAACTCCTTTAGGCTTTTTTTTTTTTTTTTTAATTATTAAAACGAGAGGGAGAGAGGAAGCTCCCTGTTGCTCAACTACATATCTAAAATGGATGGAAGAACAAGGTTTTCTGAACTGTTGTGCAGGTTTTTTGTTTTCTTTGCTGTAGGGCCTGTTTTTATGCTGAGATAATGACAACCCCTGAGCTCACTTCGGCTCCTACTTTGTGCAGGATCCCAAGAAGTAAATGCAATTTTCAAGTGAATTGGAAGGGAGTTGACAACTCCAGGCAGAGATGTGGGGCTCTTTTGTCTTGGGATGTCATTATGGAAAACAATAGCAGAATTGTATGTGACGTTTGCAGTTCCATACTGTTTGCTGTAAATGCAGGATCAGTTTAAACCAGGGGTGCACAAGTCAAATACCCTGGTGGGCCGGAACCAACCATGACTTGGTAGGCAGGGGCTGAGGTAAATTGTCAGCACATTAATGATTGTATTAAAATTAATTATTAAAATATTAATGAAAGCAATTATTAGTTACTCATTAAAAATATTAATGAAAGCAAGTATTAGTTACCCACAGCACGAGGAGGGAAGAGGAGGTCACTGTGCGAAACAGGATGCTGGATTTGATGGGCCTTGGGCCTGATCCAGCAGGGCTGTCCTTATGTTCTTATGAGGCTCCTAGCAACCTTTCCTCTTCCTCGTCCCCTGTGCACTTTCAACGCCTTCAAAGGTTGGTTTTGAAAGGGGCCTGACACCCCCCCCCCCCAGTTCCATGGGGCAAGGCAGCATTTTGCAGCTCACCTCAAGCACCACAATACTTTGGGCCAGCCCTGGGGCCAGCAAAAAAATCTCCCTGGGCTGGATTCGGCCGCCAGGCCTGATGTTGTGCCGGCCTAGAAGGATTTGCATGCATTTTCCATAACATTTAAACCAGGCCGGCACAACATCTGTGTCACATGCACACACAAAAGAACATATTATAAAACGCTGCATGTTGTATAGATTTACTTATTTAGGTTTAAAAAAAAAAAAAAAAAACCAACAACCCACACATTATCCTGCCTTCTGATGTAAAAGCCCTTGAGGTGGCTTCTAAAACAAAAGTCACACAAACCTCCGATCTCTGCTTCAGCTATCAATGGCAGAGGGAAAGATCAGAGAGCTGGGTCCCTTCATCACTCTGGTTGAGACCAAGGGAATGATGGAGCCATAGCATCTGCTTTGCATGCAGAAAGTCGCAGGGTCAATTGCTGGCATCTCCATGAAACCTTGCCAGTTGCCAGTCAGTGTACTGAGCTGGATGGACCAATGGTCTGACTCGGTAGAAGGCAGCTTCCTATGTTCCTATAGTCTTATCTCCTCCTCAATAACTGTCCAGCCTGTCCCACAGTACAGAGCCCATGAGGTCATATGAATATAGGAAGCTGCCATATACTGAGTTCAGTGTTCCTCTAAGGTCTGCACGTGTGTACACACTCATTCATTTTTTGATGTCCACTCAGTTAATGTTAAATCCCGCTCAGGTTGAATCAGGAAGTCCCCATTCTGAATGCATGTGTGCACACATTGCTTGATACTGCCGCTCAGAACAAAACTAATTCTGCACACTGATGAAAAAAATTAGCGAGAACACTGACTGAGTCAGACCATCAGTGCTCGCACATCTCACAGTGCTCGCACATCTCACAGTGCTCGCACATCTCACAGTGCTCGCACATCTCACAGTGCTCGCACATCTCACAGTGCTCGCACATCTCACAGTGCTCGCACATCTCACAGTGCTTGCACATCAAGTCTCCCATTCATATGCAACCAGGGCAGACTCTGCTTAGCTAAGGGAACATGTCATGCTTGCTCCCACAAGACCAGCTCTCCAGCTTATGAGGCAAGGCCGAGTTGGTCAGAATAGCACCATGGACAGATCCTTGGGACGTGTTGATCCAAAAACATCCGGAGGAAGACCGAGCTCTTAAATACCTCTGAGCAAAGCCTGCTCCTGGTGGGCAGCCCTCAAGCCTGGAGTCTGCCACACGTCCTCGGCCTCTCCAGCTGATCCTGCCTCCAGTGTTGACTTGTGGATATCAGTTGGGGGGTGAAGTTAGGGGAGGGGGGTAGCCAGCTCTTCGGAGGCTGTCGCTTCAGGGGATTCAGGCTACACGAATGTTGTTGTGCGGGACTCCATCTCTGGAGCCCTTGCAGGCTCTGGCTCTGTATCAGGTTCCAGTGCTGATCCTGACTCTTCAGTATAAGACTCAAGCCCTATTCATACGTTGCGCCCAGCGCTCCTACAATGAATATACAGTGTACACAGGTACAGTTATTCGCAAGTTACATTGAATGCAGGTGCAGTTGTATATGGACTGTCTGTGCCATGCATTGTAGCCAGGTTCACTTAAAACGGACAAAGGCACAGCCATTCTCTTACACACATGTATGAGTGTACAGACACTTGTATACTCATGCAGCATAGAGCCAGTGTACCACACAGTGAACCAGATCATCTTGTAATGCGCTGAAGGCGCACCTGTCCTGACATCTTTGCAGGTCGTCCCCTTGGACATCCTGTAATCACTTGTGAGAGTGGATAATACAGCTCCTGTTGGACTACAACCCCCATCATACCCAGATGCATGAAATGTGGCTGGGGGTGATGGGAGTTGTAGTCCAACAATTTATTTATTTTCTTTCTTTCTTTCATTTATAAACTGCCCCATCCAAAGGCTCTGGACAGTGTACAACAAATTTAAAAAGACCTAAAAACACACACCATTTAAAACACAGTTCTAAAAACAATATAAAAACAATTCAAAAACCATTTTAAAAACCATTTAAAACTAATTAAAATACTTCCAAAAACAATTTACAACCCTTGGAAGTCCAGGCCAAACAAGTAAGTTTTTTAGGGCTCTCTTAAAGGCCGACAGCGAGCCTAAACTGCGGATATCTGCCAGGCGTGCATTCCATAGGCCAAGAGCGGCTACAGAAAAGGCCGCAGAGCCTCAGCTAGGATACTTTTGCCGTAATGCCTTTCTTGTAGACAAGGTTTAATCTAATTACTGGGGAGGAAGGTCTACCCTTAACGTAGTCTGTGAGTGGCTGTCTCAAGACAACAGACCTGAAGAAAGAACTTCTGAATCTTGATGGTTTAAGCATGGCTGCACTGCTTTTGCTGTAGATTTTGCGGTCCCTTTGCGGTGTTTTTTCTGTTTCTTTTTCTTTTAACCTTTTAATGTTCTTGAGACAAATAAAAAATGTACGACTGGAAGTGTGTTCGTGGAGGATTTTAAATTTTCATGTTGGGAGATGAGGAGTTGTAGAGGTGTGTGTTTAATTCAAACCTCATGCATAATGAATACCGTCTTTCGCAACATAAAAAATCAGCCTGCCTCTTTCTCTCCCCTACCCCTGCCCCTTTTTCAGCATGAAGAATTTAGAAAGCTTTGTGGCTGCTCTATGCCATGTTACTGCAGAGCAGTGGTTTCAGATTTTCTGGTCTTCAAGGAATGTCTTCCATATCACTTGGTCTGCTGTAGAACCCCTGGGGGTCTGCCCCAGAACCCCTGGGTGGTGCATGGGATTTGCGGAGAAAATCTAACCCAAATCCCATGTAAGGTGTTGTATGGGATTTGGGGAGAACAGCTATGGTGTTCCAGGGTACACCACAGAGACAGACAAGAGGATGAATATGCACACAGTGGATGGCTCAGTCAATCAGTTCCTTTATTACAGTCACAGACCAGCACCGTTTACAAACAGAAGCCCAACAAAAAAACCTACATAACCGACAGGGTTATGATACAGCAATTAAGCACATAGTTAAGTATAAAGATCAGTTAACAATGATTCTTTAATGAATCCCTGGTGAATTTTACTGGCTATTAAACAGAACTTAGCCACATTAAAAGATCTCAAGTCATTCTGGTCAGTTAAAAGATATTCAAGATAAAAAGAAGCTGTCCAACCTGGATGACAGCTAATAAAAGGGGTTATATGTTTATGTTTATATGTTATATATCTCGGTACAATGGATGACTCTGAATTACTCAAGATAGTCCTCAAGAGCATGTGAGTCCAACAGCAGCTGAAGAATCTCAGCTTGGCCAACCCTGCATAACAAGAGTGTTTTATCACATGCTAAAACATTCTTGTTATGCAGGGCTGGCCAAGCTGAGGTTCTTCAGCTGCTGTTGGACTAGAATCCCCATCATTGAATGCTTGGTGGAAATGAAAAAGTGCTACCAACTATGATTCTCAAAGGGGCCAGCATGATGATAATGCTCTATCCCTCAAAGTTATTGTTTGTTCTTACGATGGCAGCCTTTCATACACACATGCACACATACAGGGGTTGGGACAGGGTGGGGGAGGATCACTTAGACCTCTCATGTGGAATAGATGCAATATATATACTTGGTAAGCAATTACAATGTGGGGGGGGATGTAAATATGCATATGAATTCCCCTTTTTCTTGTTTCCTTTCTTCCCCCAACTTGTAGCCACTCATAAAAGATGACATGCATTGTACATTTAAGCTTGATGTATGTTAATTACTGTCAAAATAATTACTTGTTACTGTTCATGGCTGGAAAACCAATAAAAAATTAATTAAAAAATGCACTATAGAGCATGCTGCATGGGATGTGCCACAGCACTTCATTTATCTTATTTTAATAATGTTTATCCCGGTCTTACCCTATTAAGAAAAGCATGCAGTGGCTTACAATAAATATGAACAATAAAAGAGCTGGCCTTGAGGTAGCAAGCATGAATTATCCCCTCTGCTAAGTAAGGTCTGCCTTGGTTTGCATTTGGATGGGAGAATGCATGTGAGTGCTGTAATCCTCTGCCCAGGTGAAGGATGTTCGACCTGCTCTAGATGGGGTTGCGCTCCCCCTGAAGGACCAGGTTTGGAGTTGGAGGGTGCTCATTGATCCTGCACTGTCTCTAGAGGCTCAAGTGGTCTCTGTGGAGTGCCTTTTATCAGATTCAGCTGACATGCTAACTGCAACCTTATCTGGACAGAGATAGCTTGGCCACAGTTACTCATGCACTGGTAACCTCTTGCTTAGATTGCTACAATGTGTTGTGCTTGGGGCTGCCTTTGGAAACGGTCCAGAAACTTTAGCTGGTACAAAATAGGGCTGCAAGATTATTAACTGGGATTGGTCATTTTATTTATTTATTTTATTACTTATTATTTATTACATTTATAAACCACCCCATCCAAGGGCTCTAGGCAGTGTACAACAAATTTAAAAAGACATAAAAACACACACCATTTAAGACACAGTGCTAAAAACAATATAAAAACAATTCAAAAACAATTAAAAGGCTAAAAAAACCACAACAATTTGAGCATATTACGCCAGTAATACTAACTCCCAGTCCATTTCTGGGCCCAATTCAAAGTGCTGTTTTTAACCTTTAAAGCCCTAAATGGCTTGGATCCGGGTTACCTGGGAGAGTGCCTCTTATTCTCTTATATTCTGAGAGAGTGTCATATATTCAATCCAGACCTTAAGATTTTCTTCTGAGGCCCTCCAGGTGACCCTGCCAAATGAGGTGAGGTGAGTGGCTACTAGAGACAGGGCCTTTTAATGGTTGCACCCTGTTTATGGAATAGCCTCCCCGGTGAGGTTCACCTCGCTTGGTCACTTTGTTCTTTTAGATGCCAGGAAATACCTTTTTGTTCACCCAGGCCTTTTAAATTCTAATTTTCAGATTTGATTTGATTTGATTTTTAACTAATTTTAAAATGAATTTTTAAACGACTTTGTATTCTTTGTATTTTTTCCTCTCCCTTTTTGTCTGTTATGATTTTTTAAAATATTTTAAAAATGCTTTTATTAGTAATACAAGTAAAAACAGAAATGTTATATCTCTGAGATTTCAACAAAAATACAAGTTTACAAACAAGATCTTATCCATCCAAGAAAAAACCCCAGTCATAAGAAAGATACAAAGGTAGTGATATTTTATATAAGGAGTAAAATATATGTAGTTAACTAGCCATACAGAATCTAAATCTAGGCATCCATATAGAATTTTGAGCCTCCCAGGGTGTCTGTTATAATTTAATGTGTTATATGTGTGTGTTATTTTTATTTTATGTTTGAATCCTGTGTTGTGAACTGCCCAGAGAACAATTTATTATGGGGCAGCTAACAAATTGTTGGTGGTTGTTGTTAAGATATTTCCTTTTGGGGATGGGGCCATAACTTAGTGGAACACTGTCTGCTTTGCATGTAAAAGGTCCCAGATTCAGTCCCGAATAACAGGTAGGCCTAGGAGACAGTGTTCCCTCTAACAAAGATTCCCAGATGTTGTTGACTACAACTCCCAGAATCCCCACCTCCAATGGCTTATGCTTGGGGATTCTGGGAGTTGTAGTCAACAACATCTGGGAATCCCTGTTAGAGGGAACACTGCAAGCAGAGACTCCTGCCTGCAACCGTGGAGAGCTGTTGCCACTCAGTACAGACAATACTGAGCTAGATGGACCAATGGTCTGACTTGGTATAAGGCAACTTCCTGTATTCCTAAAAACAAAATAAACAAATCTCCCCATCTCTGGCAGTTTTCAAAAATTTTCAAAAAAACACCTGAAAACCCATCTTTTCACCCAAGCTTTCTCAGCTTCCTAAATTTGGGGTTTTTTAATATTTGGTCTGTTTTAAAATTCAAAACCCAATTTCGGGGTTTTTAATCACTGTAATTGTTGTTTTAAAATGTTTTTAAATTGTTAATTGTTATATTGTGTTTTAATTTTAATTTAATTTAATCTTTACTGTTTTAGTGGTTTGTTTTAATTGTAAACCGCCCTGAGCCATTTTGGAAGGGCGGTATACAAATCAAATCAAATCAAATCAATCAATCAATAAAAATCTTAAACACCAAAAAATCACTATTTAAAGAATGTGCTTTTAGGTGCTCTTCAGTTGCCTGCAAATAGTGTTGAGAACTTGGAGGCTGCTGTGAGTCGCACACTTGCTTACTTGCTCTTGCAGGATTTTATACATGCGTGTATGAATAATTATTGCCCGTTCTCTATGCTAGGTAGGCTCTTTCTCTCATCTTGCCTATATAGTGTATTAGGTCCCCCTACCACCAAGGACAAGAATCTCTCTCTCCATAATGAGTGTCCTACCCTAACCCAGGGAAAGGTGCAGAGTTTTCTGGCTTCCTCCCCCCAACCCCCAATTTAAGCACAGAACGTCAGGTTGCTAATATAATCTCTCCTTAATTCTGTGTTGAAGAAGCCCAGCTGCTAGGCTCAGAGTAAGTTATTCAAAATTTAATTTACATAATGTTCTGACTGCAGGATTTAGAGACACTTGAATAATTAGGAATAGCTTTGAGTGGATGAAAACAGTTGTTTTTTAAAAAGTAGGAGGAAATAAAGAAATGGTAGGATGATCAAGAACAGAGCTTGATCCGTGGTATCAGGGAGTCGTAGTGCCTAGATTAAGATATTCAGAAGCAGAGTTATTTGATACACATTTTTATTTGTCCCAGGCAGCCCTGTTTCTGTTCTGTGCCTTTTAAAGGGGAAATAATGAAGCTCATTTACCCACCCACTCTACAGTCTCCATCACTAATTTTGTCAAATGTTCATTTTCTGGCTCTTGGGCTGGTTCCTAGGACCAAGGAGAATTTGTCAAGGCCTGGCGAAGAAGCTCTAGGAAGAGAGAACGGTGAAACAGCCGCACCTTCCAAACCCTGAGATGTATCTGTGCTACAGGCAAACTGGCTTTATAGCCATTCCCCTTTCCATGGAACCTGGAAGGGAACTTGGTTCTGTTAAGGCTACTGTAGCTCTCTGACAGAGAATTCTCACCCAAATGATAGCTGCCAAGACAGCTGTGCTAGTGAAACTGATATAAGACCTATTCAACTTTGCAGTCTAGGTATACCCTGAAAACCTGCCCATTCCTCTGATTGCATCCTATGGATCTTCATGCCATTCTCCCTGCCCTGAATAATGAGCACTAGAAAACTGATTTTGTGTTTACTTCATTAAAACAGAGACTATTAAAAAGAGAAATGCTGTGCCAGTTCAGTTCCCAAACTTAACTTGTTGAGATGCTTGCATTCTTTCCATTCAGCCAAACCCTGCTTGAATGAAAGGGATGATGAATTACTGCTTATCACAGACTCCTTACAGTTCTTCTTCAAGGCTATTACAGGAAACGGTGGTACCACAGCAACATGGTGGACGATGCTATGACTTCTCCAAATTGTATCTTTGTCTTGTAATGAATCAAGATCCCCTTTCCCACCCCCTAATTTTCTTTAGCAGCTGAACCCTCCTGTTTTCCTTCTCAGCAAAACTTCAACTCGCCCACGTATGCACTTGCTTAAAGGACATCTCCCCCCCCCCCGGGGCTAAGGCAATATTTATAGTGTGCTAGTAAGCTCAGAGTAAATGCCAGAAGGATGCTGTTCTCAGATGTTGGGACCTTGCCCCTACAAACAATCAGTGCCTCCCACAATCAAGATACTGCTAATTTACTGCTGCTGTTGTGACGTTGCAGTGGCATCACTAAGAACTGGGTTTCTTTCTCTACAAATACAGAAAACTAAATAGAGTGGCATTGCTTCTGCAGTTTCTTCTTGGTCCCCAATCTTTTTTTAACAAGTGTACCCCCTTCTGTCACAAACCTTCAGCTCAGCTACCCCATAGAGATTTTGTGCATGTACACACACTCACACTCTTAATAGTTATGTTTTGAGATGCTACTTCAGTAAGCTTGTCCCGTGAGTTTCAATAAGACCATACACACACATATATACATAAAAACACAAATTTAAGTGTTCATGGTTAGAAAGATATGCTACTCCAGTCACTGGCTCACATCCGCACTGAGTTACTCATAAGCAGTCTTATTGAAATTCATGGGACAATTGTACTTGTCTTATTAATTTCAATGTGAGTACACAGTTCTGGTTTTCTGCAGCCTGTCAGGCTGAGAGGAGGGGTATGCTGAGCTTCAGTATGTAGCCAACCAATTGGGAGCAGAGGAGGAGGATTTTCATCCTTCTCCCTCCCCCTTCTACAGCAGACACATTGCTGACATGTTGGCTTCAAGTGCCAAGATAGGGAACAAATAGTGCAGCTACAGTCTGGGGCGGCAGGAAGCCTCTGATTATCCACTGAGTGCCCTACAAGTACTCCTAGGGTTACTAGTACCCCCTGGTGAGGACCCCTTCCTTAAATCATTGCAAAGACTGTATAGTTGCAGGGAGAGAAATGGTCTGATGTTAAGAGAAAACTGCTATAAGTGTTCGGCTTCTTAGGAGATCTGTTTGAATTGGAAGGCATATTGTGATCCTTTTTGAGGCTGCACTGGATTCTCATGCAAGGCAGGGATCCAAGAGGGCACCAGATCTTGGAGAGTTCCAACAGTGCTGATCAGAGAACCCAGAGCTGGGCAATGCGGCATAGCAGAACGTTGTTCCAGCAACTTCCTGCAGCAGACTTCCAGGCCCTATAGCTGCTGCTCAAGCAAGGTGAATTGGCCCTGTCCCTTTCCTAGGCAAATCTGTTTCTTAAAGATCTGAGCTGTCGGTGACTGACCAGGAGAGGGATCTTGGGGTCATGGTGGATAGCTTGTTTAAAGTGTTGACTCAATGTGCAGCAGCTGTGAAAAAGGCCAATTCCATGCTAGGGATCATTAGGAAGGGGATTGAAAATAAAACTGCTAATACTATAATGCCATTATACAAAACTATGGTGCGGCCACACTTGGAGTACTGCATACAATTCTGGTCGCCACATCTAAAGAAGGACATTGTAGAGCTGGAAAAGCTGCAGAAGAGAGCAACCAAGATGATCAGGGGCCTAGACCACCTTCCTTATGAGGCAAGACTACAACATCTGGGGCTTTATAGTTTAGAAAAAAAGATGACTGTGGGGAGACATGATAGTAGTGTGGAGAAAGTGGATAGAGAGAAATATTTTCTCCATCTCAAATAACACTAGAACCAGAGCTCATCACACAAAATTGATTGCCAGGAAATTTAGGACCAACAAACGGAAGTACTTTTCACACAATGCATAATCAACTTGTGAAATTCTCTGCTACAAAATGTGGTGACAGCCAACAACTTGGATGGCTTTAAGAGGGATTTGGATAACTTCGTGGAGGAGAGGTCTATCAACAGCTACTAGTCTGAGGGCTATAGGCCACCTCCAGCCTCACAGGCAGGATGTCGCTGAATACCAGTTGCAGGCGAGTAACAGTAGGAGAGAGGGCATGCCCTCAACTCCTGCCTGTAGGCCTCCAGTGGCATCAGGTGTGCCAGTGTGTGAAACAGGATGCTGGACTAGATGGGCTTTGTGCCTGATCCAGCAAGGCTGTTTTTATTTTCTTACGTAAAGGATCCTTGCCAAATGTTTAACAAGCTGGTTATGGTGATGTTGGGGGGCCTTTGCTAAGACTGGCAGGTCCTCAGGGGACTCTTCCAAGTTGGAGAACAGAGGCAGGGCCCTGTCCTTGGGTCATGGTGGAGATGCTGACTCAGCTTCTTTTGGGGTGTGTGTGTGTGTGTGTGTGTGTGTGTGTGTGTGTGTGTGTGATGGGGGGGGTGTTCCAGTGGCATGGGAGTCACCTAGGGCCCAGTTCTCAGGTTGTTCCCACCCTGTCTCATCCCCTGAAGTTCATGCCTTAATCCTCCATTGGGTTAAGAGGCTGGGTCAGTCCTGGATCTGGAGTCATATTGGATCCCCACCCCACACAAGACCTTGTCCTCCTAAGGCAGTGCTGCTCAACTTCCGCCCTCCTGCAGATGTTGGCCTACGACTCCCATAATCCCTGACTATTGGCCACTGTGGCTGGGGATTATGGAAGCTATAGTCCAAAAATAGGCCGAGGGCCAAAGCTGAGCAGCCCTGACCTAAGGTCTCATCTAGTTGGACCTCTGTCGGAATACTGCACTTTTCCCGGCTTGCAGTTCTTAGCAGTAGATCTTTTTCTCTTCAGGGAGCAGGTGTGCCTTCCAGGCCCCTGTACCCCACATGTCTGCTCTGGGCCCATACACCAGTTAAAGAAGCAGTGGCCTTAATTTTAGAAGAGGTTATGAAAGACTCAATCCTGACATTGGACCTCTGCATACTGAGTGAAAAGGTCACAGTAGGACTACATCAGGCAGTACTTGTGAAATTCCCAAAGTGTCTGTCTGGCCACTGTTGGGTTAGGTGGACCTGATCCAGCAAAGCAATTCTTGGGTATGATAGAGGGCCATAGATTTCCTGCAAAAGGCATTGATCTTGGGCTGGCTCTAAATACAACTCTGTTTAACCATTAAGATCAACGTTGGAGGCCCTGCTCTCCATCCCATTGCCACAAGGAATCAGATAGGAAGGTACAAGAGACTGGGCCTTTTCAGTGGTAGTGCCAAAATGTGGAATGCTCTCCTTGAGGGAGATCTGCTGGGTATTGGCGTGTATGTGCGTGTGCGCTCACGCTCTCTGCTTTTAGATGTTGTTTGAAGAGCCTTTTATTTCCTCAGGCTTTTAATTACATAATCCATTGCCTTTTAAGATTTTTATGACCTGCTGCTTTGAACCTTGTTAGGTTTTTACATTGCTGTTGTGTTATATAGTGTGTTTTTATTGCATCCCCTTTTAAAGAAATGATTATTGTACTGTTGTGAGCTGCTTTGAATGATTCTTACAAAAGTGGGATATAAGTAATACTGGTTTGCCATTCCTCGTTGAGTGCCTGGAATAATCTCAGAAGATATTGACGCCATTCTTGGTACAGATCCAGAAGGTAGCCTTTGCCACAGATGGTCCAGTGGCCCAAATCTACCAGTTCCCAGTCCTCATGATCCCCTTCTGGAACAGATGCATGGGAAAATGTAGATAGGCAAAAAAGGAAACACCTAGAACAGTGAGTGGTTCCCAACCAGGGTTCCTCCAGATGTTGCTACAACTACAACTCCCATCACCCCAGCCATTGTTCCCTCTAACAGGGATTCCCAGATGTTGTTGACTACAACTCCCAGCATCCCCAGCCAGAAGCCATTGCAGCTGGGGATTCTGGGAGTTGTAGTGAACAACATCTGGGAATCCCTGTTAGAGGGAACATGGCCCCCAGCCACAATAAATTGTAGCTGGGAATGATGGGAGTTGTAGTTCAGCAACATCTGGAGGAACCCTGGTTGAGAACCACTAATCTAGAGGGTCAGAAGCACAGGTGAAAGGTGCAAGAAAATTAAAGGATAAGAGCTGATTTAGGAGACTTCAAAGAGATTACTCAGAACACCAAATCTTTGTTTGTTATATTTTTATACTTACTGCCCCACTCAGGGACGGGCCTTTTCCGCTGCTGCCCTGAGGCTTTGGAATGCGCTCCCTAGTGAAACAAGAGCCTCCCCATCTCTGGCAGCTTTAAAAAAGTCTTTAAAGACACATCTGTTCACCCAGGCTTTTAATTAATATTGTTTTAATGGTTTTAATGCTGTTTTAAAATATTCTTTTAAAAAATTTAAATTGCTGTAATGTGTTAAACCTTTCGTTTTTGTTTTAACTAATGTTTTACTTTGTTTTTATTTTGTTGTAAACTGCCCAGAGATGTAAGTTTGGGGTGGTATAAAAATGTGTTAATAAATAAAATAAAATAAAAAATACTGTCTGATATGTACATCTCTAGGCGGATAAGAGTCAGGCTCTTATGTTTCCCTCCCTCCATTCCAGTTCTGGTTTGTATCTAAAAACATAAGAGCCTTGCTGAATCAGACCCAAGACCCATCTAGTCCACTACCCTGTTTCCCAGGAGATGAAGGCATGCCCTCTCTCCTGCTGTGGCTCTCCTGGGAGGCATCTTGGCCCTGAACATGGAGTTAGCCTACAGCCACCAGACCAGTAGCCGTTGATAGACCTGTCCTCCATGAATTTGTCTAAGCCCCACTGAAAACCACCCAAGCTGATGGCCATCACCACCTCCCTCGGCAGAGAATCCCACAGATTAAGAGGCAAGCGCAAACTATAGCATGCCTGTTTAGATGAACTAGCAAACCGTGGCTTGCCTCAAAGATTCAGCATAGGGGAGGAGGGAGTAAGTGAGCTCAGAGCTCCTCACTTGCATAATAATTCCTTTGCACCTGAGAACCACCGCCCCCGAGTCTGTGAAGGCAAGATGTTTTCAAAGACTGGCGTAGGTTTTTCACATTGATGGGTAGCAGTTTTGAAATGACAACCGTAGCCAAGTAAGGACTGGCGGCACATCTACACCCATTGCAAAATGCTTTATGAAAGCACTATTAAAGTGATGGCAATAAGTATATTAGCCGTGCCCCTTCGACTCTGGAGGGGTCTGTGATCTAGCTTTCATTGCAAAACAGGCTACCTGCCTCCCCTGCCATAAAGTGCTTGAGAAGCTTCTGCACTGTGTTTTCTCTCACGCCTTCCCCTCCTCTCATTTCTGATATCTTCAGCCTGAACTGTGCTTTGACCTATATAAACATTGAGTCCGTCGCGACTTAGAGCGTCTGCTGGACTTCCGCCTGCCTTCGTCCCCCAGTCTACGGAATGGGGAGGTTTGATCTCTTCGTAGAAATGTTTCTGACAAACTCCTTTGCCTCCTGCCTTGGATGGCTGGTGGGGCAGGAGAGTTTTTACAGACTCCTGTATTGTTCTCCACCCCACCGCCACCTCCCCATCAGCCAGTTTTAGCGGTGTTCTACATGAATACACTCATTTTTTAAAAGACTGTTCCCCAGATCAAAAAGCTCCCACAGCTTCCCAATGTGAGCAGGACTAATCTGGGATAATTACTGTATCAACTCAAGCTAACACAGAGATCTCATTAAACAAATTGAGCTGTGGTCGCTTTTCTGAAAAGGAAAAAGCACTCTAAGGAGTCTCTTCGGGTGGCGGGAGGCAGACGGTATTCACACAGCACACATCTTTCTCATCGGGGGAGTTGTTCCTGTGGTGGGATTCCCTTGGGAAAAATATGTTGTGGAAATTGTATACTTTCAGGAACTGCGCACCCAACGTTTTCAAGAGCAGAAATTCTTCTGACCCAACATTGGCCTGAAAATTCCAGGGTGCCATTCTGCAATTTGCACCATCTTTAACATCGTCTGTAGGAATCCTGTTTCATAGATGATCTCCCCCATAGGGGGGAAATATATATTGTGTGTGGGCTGTGGGTGCTATTCATTTCCTGTTTCCTGTTCATTTTAACTGTTTAGTTCTCTTACCCTTTCATAAAACAGAGAACTTGATGTCTGGAATTACCATTTTGCTTAGCTCAGTTCTGTGTTTCAGTTCAGTTTCCCTTTATCTTGAAATGTGTTTGTAAATGTGTAGATATCACATACCTATTTAGAAAAATGTAAAAGTTTGTAATGATTACAAACACTTTACCAGAGATGGGCAACCTGAGGCTCTCCAGTTGTTGGACTACCATGCCCATCATGCTCAGTTGCGACTTATTGCAGCTGGGGATGATGGGGTTTGTCGTCTAGGAACACACATACCAATTTTAAAAATGTAAGCACTTGTAATCATTACAAACCATATACTGGGGTGGCCATCCTGAGAGTCTCCAGCTATTGTTGGACTACAGCTTCCATCACCCACTGCTGTAGTTTATTGCAGCTGGGGACAATAGGAGTTGTAGTCTAACAACAGCTAGAAAGCCTCAGGTTGGTCCCCCATTCCATAAACCTTACTTGGACATAGAAAGTGGCTGCCATAGCAGTATCTACTGCACCAATAAAGCAAAGCTAGTCTTCCTATAATAAATGTAGCTATGTCAAATAACTCATTTTACACAACCTTTTTTACAATGCCAGTAAACCCTGATTTTGCCATTGGCTCTAGGGTGTATAAGGAAGAGAGAGAGACTATGTTCTCTTAGTCCATTAGGCACAAGGTAATTTCAACATGAAGCCTTTAAATTTTGAAAATACCAACAAGAACACCTATTATCCTAAAGTACAATTGCAAAGCAAAAGGGAAGGGAAAAAACGAACCCTCAAATAATGACCATTCTCGCCTCATTAAAAGCATCGGTAATGCTTCTGGCTCATTTTCTTTCACTGAAGGAAGAGGTAGCAAGAGTATCGACTCCTTTTGGAAGAAGAGTGTCTGGCCCTCAACTAAGTGTTAGAATGGAATGTGAACTGCAGTACTTCCCTTCCTCAGGACTTATTGTACTATTCAAGGAACTAGTCTAATACCCATCCTCTCATTTCCCCAGTGAGCCCTGGGAACTGTAGTTCTGCTAATCTCCAATGGAATGCTCAGCACTTGTTCCCATGCGAGTCGTTGCTAGTTACAGTGGTATGAAACTCATTGAAGCTTGCAATACAAATGTGTCCGAACAGGAAAACAGCTTCTGCAGCCTTAAAAATGAACAGTTGCTTTTGCCTGGCTTGGGGTGTGGACATCTCAAGACAGCTCGTGCTAGTTTTTTCTCTGTTTTCGAAAGTGCTGAGCTTCAGTTTTCTCGGGAATGCCTTTTAATTTTATCTGGAGCTCGGCGCATATCATCCGTCGACTGGCAATGTGAGGCTTTCGTGGCTTCTAACATTCTGGTATAAACCACTGTGCATAAAAAGCTTCATGTGAACAATAGTAAGCCGCTCTTGTGTCTCCCTGGCGCCTTCTCTGAACACAAAGCGTTTATTGTGAAGTGACATTTCGCCGAGATGAGATGCCTTCCTCTTTCTTTCTTCTTCTTCAACCAGCTCCCTAAACACTAAGAATGACAACTTCTCCCTTCCCCACCCTCTTTTTATAGCCCGTTCAAAAAGGAAAAAGAAAGGCTCCTTAAATCAACCGCGAAGCCTCAGAATATATTGTCGGTTAGCTGTGATTTACTCATTAAGGGTCCCCCTCTGGGTTTTCCGTCTGTACTGTTTTTCAAAATGTACTTTGGAGTTGCAGAAATGCAAACAGTTTGGGCTGGAAATAAACCTCTGTTCTGGGTGTTCTGTGATTTTGACAGCTATACCTAGTGAAACATGCAGCATCCCGTCTTGCTTCTTTGGACGTTCAAATTTAAACAGCAACCGCATGCAGCATATTGGCACAACGGTTGATTTTTTTAAATGCCTGTGGAATAGGTATCCTTGATTTCAAAGGTGCGTGATAAAGATCCATCATCAGCAAGGCCTCCATGACGTTTGTTCTTCAGACTGAGCTAAATATCTGTCCTCCAAAACCATTTATAGCAAGATTAGCATGGAATTAGATAGTCGGTGGCAGCGGCTTTGAGTGTTTCTGTGCAGGCCTGAACTCAGAAACCTGTGACACTCTCCAGTGGTCCGGTCATTACTAGGGACAGCCTCTGTTTCTGGTTCCTGCCCTGGGGTGAATCGTGATCACTGTTTTGCATTTGGGGGGGGTGCCTTTTAAAAATGGTGTGCATAGGAGCTCCTGGAGTAGGTGCTTTTCAGCTGCCAGCTTCTAGAAGTTGAGTCTCTGAGTGACGTGGTGTGGTTGCCTCTTGTCTCTAGCGCACGAGCGCATGTGCCATTCTGTGCACCCACACTGTTGTTAAGGTACAATATACAGCACAGCAACAACAAAACCCTCCTTGTTGCTAATTAGCATTTCAGGGAGCAGACAGTGCTGAACCCCTTTTTACCTGATGTGCTGGTTATCTACAGACAGGTGGCTTTTTATGTGGCAGATTTTTAAAAAGTGACCCCTTCAATCCCAAGCGATCCAGCCAGAATGAGGTGGTAGAATTCCAGCAAACTTGTGGATCATATCTCTGACTTGATGCTTTCCTCCTTCTCCCAGCTTCAAAGCTTTTTTTAAAAAAGAAAGAAAGAATTAGACATAAACCAGTGCACTCTCGTTGTCCCTGTTACCCTCTATTTTTAGCAGATTGGTTGTCTTGTGGTATTGCATAACAGACTTTTGTGGGGCTAGCTTCATTAGTAGCTAGCCCCATCCACACACAAGAGGAATGGGAAGGAATGCAGAGCAGAGCAGAGCCGATCAGCAAAGCACTTCAGCCTTGAAATAATTAATGCACTCGGGTTATTATTTTCTCACCCATCCTCCCCCCACACCCATGAAAACCCATTTTGTACTAGGAAGGCAGCATTATGGGGACATTACATCATAAGGGAAACCACATGATCCCTGGATTTCTGGCAGACAGTGTCCTTTTTAATGCCTTGAGCTGATTTGGCTGGGTGGCTTAAATCTGAAGCAGTCTATTCCTAGCTGCAAAGGTGACATTGTGACGAATGAAGATGGGTTGCCCCATAAGATGCTCAGTGTCTTAAAAATTCTGGGATGTAGGCTGTTTCGGTGGTTGGTTAAACTTGACTGGTTCAGATATTTTGGGGTCTTCTGCACCATGGAGCGACCTGTTCTAGCTAATCTGATTTTCCTTTGCTGTCTCTTGTCAGATTGATATGTTCAGGAGACGTGAACCTTCTTGGCTAGGAGAATAAAGTCTTCAGAGCTCTCCTTCTAAGGGATAGAGATTAATCTGTATACACATACCATCCCTGTTAAATAAACACAGCCGCTTTGTGTTCATCTCTCTCTCTCTCTCTCTCTCTCTCTCTCTCTCTCTCTCTCTCCCCCCCTCCCCACCACCACAATGCAATCAGTGGAAATGTAGAGGCTTGTAGCCAGACCGCAAGCAAGCATGATTTTGCTAGATAAATCTAGGTGCACTTTATAGCCCTGAGGGTGGGTCCAAGCTAATATCTTTGAAGCACATATCTGCACAACAGATATTGCATCACTTTGAATGGCTTCCCCTCAAAATCCTGGGAATTGTAGTTTGGTGAGGTGTTGAGGATTCTCTCTACAGAATTCTAGGTCGCTCTTTCAGAACGACAATTCCCAGGGGGGTGGGGGAGAGACTATGAAACCAATTTAACTCTGTCACCGCAGATTTTCCTGAAATGCTGCCAGGGAGAATCCGTGTGGCTAGAGACCAGGTTGCTGGATGTTGTGGATGCACTACGCACCCAGCATGGCCTGAGAGGTTCTAATTATTTTCAATTAGCATTCAGCTCTAGCCATGGTCCTCCCTGGTCCAGGTCCCATGATGCTATGCAGGGATCTAGTTCCACCTAGAGCATAATTTCTTTTCTCTTTAGCCCTATTAAAACACTATGTTGTACATAGTGTTGTATATCTCTTATAGATGTTTGTGTGAATGACTGTACCTGTGTTCATGTTAAAAGTAAACCTGGGTACAGGCCCCTCAAATGCGAGGTACAGATAGGAAGTATACTGCTGTATCAGCATTCAACGTAACATGTGAATAGCTGTACCTGTGTACAGATATATACATGTGTACACTGTACACTTGTATGAGTGTTGGACGTGTGAATAGGTCTTTTCTCTGTTTGCTTTCAATTTCCACTTGTTTCTGCCCAGAACAGTAATCTGTGATTCCAAAAATATTTCTGGTACCCATAAATGTGACATTGTACAGCTGTCTGAGAAGCCTCAATTTGAAGCTGGACATCCCCAAAATTAATTTGGCAGGAAAATCCAAGCTTGTAAAGGAAGAAGATGCAGCTTGTAAATTTAGCAGCACTCCTTTGCTGATAATTCATTCATTGTCCTCATGGATTTTTACAAAATTATACTGTTAAGCAAAGCTGATTTTGACACTAGTTTTTTTTTTTTTTTTTTAAAATCAACAACTATCTTAAAGAAATCCAAATTTTGAGGGGGTTTTAAGCCTTTTGGTTGCCTCTTCTTTGTGATCTCCTGCAGAATTGGTATCTAGAAGAGTTCTACTGTTTAAGTCTTTGTTGTTCCCCTTGGTGCTTTTAGCTAAATGTTTCTCAAACTCTCTTTTCACCTCCATTTTCTGTCTCCTTGCATTTCTGTTCTCTGTGCAACTGAGTTTTTAACTTATGCAATCTTCAGAATTTTTACAAATTCACTTCAGGATTCTTATAATAACTATTGCTTAAGGGTAATTGATGGGAAATGCTGCTTTAATATTTGGCTGATTTGTCATGAAAATATGTAACTTGTATGTTCAGAGGACACTGTATAAATAATATTGGGTTTGAACAATAATTCGTGTTCATGGATTTTTGGTTGGTTCTAGCACGCTGAAAATGAGCAATTTCTCTTTCCAGTAAGAGAAAATGAAATTAATCTCTGGAATTAATTTGGGTTTGTGCAGTATTTTATTATGGAGTAAAACACTGAGAGGTGTGCAGTTAATTATATCATTGTTCTGGGCTTTTGCCACAGTACTAAACATCTGTTGACTCTTAACGACTTGAAAGTTACCATTCAGGAATCTGATTGCACTGTCCCCCTTAAATATGTCTTAGTGCAGGGCTGCATAACTTTGTCCTTCTTGCAGAAGTTGGACTACAATTCTGATCACCCCTGACTATTTGCCACTGTAGCTGGGGATGACTGGAATTGTAGTCCAAAAATGGCTGGAGGGCAGAAGTTGTGCACACCTGTCTTAGTAGATTCCTGAGTTGTAAGTTGTCAAACACTAAAGGATCAATTGAACAGGAACTTGGTGTGAACTGTTTTTCATTGTTGTAGTTAACAAGAGTAACTATGGGAGGAGAGCTGGTCTTGTGGTAGCAAACATGATTTGTCCCCTTAGCTAAGCAGGGTCCACCCTGGTTGCATTTGAATGGGAGACTACATGTGAGCACTATAAGATATTTCCCTTCAGGGATGTAGCCACTCTGGGAAGAGCATATAGGTTCCAAGTTCCCTCCCTGGCATCTCCAAGATAGGGCTGAGAGAGATTCCTGCCTGCAACCTTGGAGAAGCCGCTGCCAGTCTGTGAAGACAATCATCATCACTGGGACATTGGTATTCTAAGCGGGTTTTAAGAGGGGTTTGTATAACTTCATGGAGGAGAGGTCTATCAATGGCTACTAGTCTGAGGGCTACAGGCCACCTCCAGCCTCAGAGGCAGGATGCCTCTGAATACCAGTTGCACGGGAGTAACAGCAGGAGAGAGGGCATGCCTTCAGCTCCTGCCTGTGGCTTCCAGCGGCATCTGGTGGACCACTGTGGGAAACAGGATGCTGGACTACATGGGCCTTGTGCCTGATCCAACAGGGATGTTCTTATATTCTTGCAATAAGATCTAGTTCAATGGCTGTAGGATTACTTTAAATAGCTCACTCATCTATAAAAGTTTATTTAATTGATAAGAAGCAAACAAATAAGTGAACAGATCAGGAAAACAGTGGGGATTAAGACCAAGTACTGTCCACCTTAAGTGGTGCAGTGGGGAAATGCTTGACTAACAAGCAGAAGGTTGTGGGTTTGAATCCCGCTGGTACTATTTTGGGCAGCAGTGATATAGGAAGATGCTGAAACGCATAATCTCATACTGCGTGGGAGGAGGGAATGGTAAGCCCCTCCTGTATTCTTCAAAAGAAAACCACAGGACTCTGTGGGTGCCAGGAGTCAAAATCGGTTTACACAGAAGAATAAACAAGATGGTCCCTTGTTCACAAAGGGCTCACAATCTAAAAAGAAACAGAAGGCAGATACTAGTAACAGCCAGTTCTTTGCTCAGTTAGCAGGGTTATGCTCAGTAGTCATGTGCACGGACCGGTTCGGAGGCCATTCTAAAGGCCTCCAGACCGGTCCGGTCACGGGGTGGTTTTGGTTCGGGTGGGGGGTTCCAATTTAAAAAGGGGGAGCTTTACTCACCCCTTCCAGTTAAAAAGCGTATTTCTTGTAGTAATTGGGCGGCAGGGTGCCGCCCGCTTCAATCTCCGAGTCTGGCCGGCCGCGGGCTCCTCCTTGGTAGGCATAATCGGGCGGCAGGATCGCTCCAAGTCCCTGCCGCCCGCCCTCTTCATGCTGAGCAAGCCTCCCCCCCCCCCCCCGTCGGCTGGCGGCCGCCCCCTGTGCATATTAGGGGGTTCCCCCTCCCCTCCTCCCCCTTCTTGCCAAGTATCCCCCCCCCTCCATTACAGGAGGACGGCAGGAGAACTCCCTGCCGTCCCCCTTCTCCTTTGCCGGCTGGGCTGCAAATGGTTCCTAGGAAGCCTTTCGCGCGCGTGCGCGAAAGGCTTCCTAGGAGCCATTTGCAGCCCAGCCGGCAAGGCAAGCGGACGGCAGGGAGTTCTCCCGCCGCCCGCTCGCTAAAGTTAACGTTAACTTTAGCGAGCGGGCGGCAGGAGAACTCCCTGCCGTCTGCTTGCCTTGCCGGCTGGGCTGCAAATGGCTCCTAGGAAGCCTTTCGCGCACGCGCGCGAAAGGCTTCCTAGGAACCATTTGCAGCCCAGCCGGCAAAGGAGAAGGGGGACGGCAGGGAGTTCTCCTGCCGTCCTCCTGTAATGGAGGGGGGGGGATACTTGGCAAGAAGGGGGTGGAGGGGAGGGGGGAACCCCCTAATATGCACAGGGGGCGGCCGCCAGCCGACGGGGGGGGGGCTTGCTCAGCATGAAGAGGGCGGGCGGCAGGGACTTGGAGCGATCCTGCCGCCCGATTATGCCTACCAAGGAGGAGCCCGCGGCCGGCCAGACTCGGAGATTGAAGCGGGCGGCACCCTGCCGCCCAATTACTACAAGAAATACGCTTTTTAACTGGAAGGGGTGAGTAAAGCTCCCCCTTTTTAAATTGGAACCCCCCACCCCAGTGCCGGACCAGTTCCGTGCACACCCCTAATGCTCAGTTAGAAATTGATGCTTTTGAAAAGTTGTTAATTAACCATCTTGTCTAATTCGACAGTGCTCTCAACTGTTGTTGAACTACAATCCCCATCATCCTCGGCCACAATAAACTGGGAGTATTGTGAATGGGGATGATGGGAGTTGTAGTTCAACAGCATCTAGAGAGCCAAAGTTGCCTACTCCTGAATTAGAGGATATGATAAGATTGGCAGGGAAGAGAAATATCCCTCCAACTACATTAGAAGATAATACTTTGACCAAAAGTTATAATGAGATCATGAAGCTATTTTTTGCAATAGTATGAATCTTTATGGAGCAGAGAGAGCATTAATTGAGTATTTATTCCTTAAATCTCAGCTACCATGCTTGATGTAATGAATGAATGCTTAGCAATCAATAAAAGTCCACATTCTTGATCTGAAACTAAGCTGATTCTGATATATGAAGAAGGTAAAGATCCGGCTTATGTGAACATATTCAGGGCCTGTGCTAAAGCTTTTGTATAGTATATTTAGCTTGGAGAAGAGAAGACTAAGGAGAAGTATGGCTGCTGTCTTCAAATATATTTATTTTATTTTATATATTCAACTTTTAAAAATTTTTTTACATATTTTTATACTGCCCAAAACTTACGTCTCTGGGCAGTTATCTGATGGGCTGCCACACAGAAGAAGCAAACCTGTTTTCTGTTGCTCCTGAGGGCAGGATTAGAACTGATGGGTTGAAATTGCAAGTGTAGGTTAGACATTAGGAAGTATTTCCTGCCAGTAAGAGCTGTTGGGCAGTGGGGAAGTTTACCTCGTGCAGTCATGGGCTCTCCTTCTCTAGAGATTTTCAAACAGAGGTTGGACAAGCATCTGTCAAAGATGCTATAGCAGTTTTCTGCAGTGAGCAGGGAACTGGATTCCAAAGTCCCTTTCACCTGAAAATTCTATTTTATGAACTTAATATAGAGTATAAAATACAGGCAGGGCTTTTGGCACAAAGATTGGGATTATTGGGAATTGCACAGCATTTGATCAAATGTGTTTATTAAAAGGACATTATTGGGTAATGTCCAATATCAGGAGGACAGTGAATGTGATTTAATAATGCTGCTTTAAGGGAGTCTTCAACAGCCTTAGTCATTTTAGATACAGAGAAGGCCTTTGATAGGGTGGAGTTGCAACCTTGGCAGTCTTTTCTCCTTCCTCCATTCAGGCTGAGGCCCAAGAAAGCCCTCTCATTGCTATCGGTCTGCATGGAGGAGGGAGAAAGGTTTGCTGAAGAAGGGATAGGTGAAACTCAGTATTCCCTGTAAGAGGGATTTGTAGATGTTGTTGACTTCTGCATGATCCCCACCGCACGTTAAGGTCATCTGAGGAGGTCCATCTCCAGTTACCACCGGTACATCTGGTGGCGACTCAGAGGCGGGCCTTCTCTGTAGCCGCTCCTGGACTGTGGAATGCACTCCCTGCAGAAATCCATAATTTGAGATCATTATTGGCCTTCAGGAGAGCCCTCAAAACCTCTGTTTGGCCTGGCCTTCCAGGGTTTTTAATTTGTTGTAAATGTTTTTCACTTGCTATAACCTGGTTTTCCAGGGTTTTTTAACTGTTTTGAATGTTTTAACTGTTAATTGTTTTATGGTATTTTATAGTCTCTGTTTTTAATTGTTAATTGATTTTAATTGTTTTGTTTTAATGTAAACCACTCTGAACCATTTTTGGAAGAGTGGTATAGAAATCAAATAAATAAACAATACAACTCCCATATTCCCCAGCCATAGGCCGTTGCAGCTGGGGATTATGGGAGCTGTAGTCAACATCATCTGGGAATCCCTTTTACAGGGAACACTGGTGAAGCGGCTGCATTTGTTGAGTTTCTGCATAGACGTTTTGCTGTAGTGGCATCTTGGGGAAGCATTATGCTTGTAAGGATGCATGAGGCACAAATTCATCACTTGCATATCTAGCAAGTGATTTGGGAAGCTGTACCAGCTGAATTTCTGACTGGCCATACCCCTCCCCAGCCTAATCTCAAGCAGAAAAACCAAGGCAAAGTGTGGGTGCATTGAGCCTAATTTTTTTAAACCCAGCATAATATATGAGACAAAGTCTTTCCTGCTTATGTGGCGTGGAAGTTTTCACACTTTTTAGTGCATGAGTGAAGATTGTAAGCACCTTAACTTGCATCTTAAGCTGAAGGATTTTTGTGGGGAACATTTTGATATTAACTGAAACCCACCATTTTGCTTCTTATCTGTAATAGCCTTTTACTAATTGGCAGAATTGGGAAGCTAGATTCATTTGGAAATGCAAAATGCAAAAAACTATAAACCTGCAAGAAACCGGTATTATTGTACAAAAAGAATAGGAGGAGAATTAGCAGAGCTTAATGTGAAAATGTACTGTGCAGTTATTGTGACGATGAGCTGGTTATCATGACAGTACCATCCAGAATCATACTGCTGTAGTATGGTACAATTTGGAACAGGAATATGCTGGTACAATTTGGAACTACTACTACTACTACGGATATTTTATATATATCACTCTTCAGCCAAAGTTCACACAGCGGTTTACATAGAAAAAGAAATAATACATGAATAAGATGGTCCCCTATCCCCAAAGGGCTCACAATCTAAAAAGAAACATAAGGCAGACGCCAGCAACAGCCACTGAGGGATGCTGTGCTGGGGCTGGATAGGGCCAGTTGCTCTCCCCCTGCTAAATATAAGAGAATCACCACATGAAAAGGTGTCTCTTTGCTCAGTTAGCAGGGGAACTGGGCCTCTGGAGCGTGGTACAATTTAGAAGAGATGCTAACTGAGCACAGAGGCACCTTTTTAAAGTGGTGATGCTCTTTATTTAGCAGGGGGAAAGCAACTGGCCCTATCCATCCCCAACACAGCATCCCTCCAGTGGCTGTGCTGGTGCCTATCTTATGTTTCTTTTTTTAGATTGTGAGCCCTTTGGAGATAGGGAGCATCCATTCATCCATCTTAACTGCTTTGGGAACATTTGTTGGAAAATGATATATAAATATTCAGTGCATTAGTTGCATTGTCCCAACCCTAATGCCTGCTTCCAGAATATCATCAGCTGTTCAAGGCTCAAATAGGTCGATTCCCTCTCCCACCCGCTGTGTTCTACTGTTGTTGTTTTCCAACTGACCTCTCAACGTTCTGTGGCTCTTGGGGGGGGGGTGTCACTGAGCTTGCTCCGTCTACATCAGGCTGTTGGTTTTTTTTAAACCAGGAGGGGGTCCTTTTAACACAGAGACTTTTGTATATTTCTAGCGTATGTAGAAATGACTGTCTTACTTTGTAGTGACCCCATTTTGCTTCCTATTTGATAAACCCTCAACCACCTCAGTTTACTATTAAAATATGTAAAACAATAGAGACCATTAAGGGCTTTACTGTGGTGGTTCCTTTTTCAGATAATCTTCCCTTTAATAGGAAAAAAACAAACCAACCCTGATACCTTCTCAGGTTGTGCTGTCATTGAATAGGCATAGGAAATGGGTATCCTCAGATATCTTGCCTGTGGTATCGGTTATCAGAGACTTGTCGTTCAACTTAAATAATAGACCGGGGGGGGGGCTTTCTGTATGGAAAATTAAGAGGATAGGTAATGACACAATTATTTTATGGGAACAGGCATTTTACATATGCTCAGTTGATGGACGGGACTCAAGGCTGGTGTCCTTTCTATCAGTATTTGAATGTTTGAAACTTCTTGCTGCAAAATCCTTAATTCAGTTGATCTTACAACTCTTAGAACATCTTTTAACTCCTTTTTTAGTTTTTCCTTCCTATGAGGCACAAGGTCCTTCTCTGTCACTTCTGCCTTTTGTGTCTGTTCTGTTGCTTCTTATGCCTGGGTCATCGCTCCTTGCGCCATTACTCACTTTACCTTGCCTCTCCCTAATCCAGGGATGGGCAAACCTGGCCCTCCAGCTACAATTTATTGTGGTTGGGGAAAATGGGGGTTTATTTATGTATTTATTTATTTAATTTGACATTAACATAATCACACCAATTTAAAATACAATAAAAACTCTAAAACTAAAGCTTTAAAACTATAAACCAAAAGCCTGACCAAACAGATATGTTTTTAGGTCCTTCTTCAGAGAAGGGGAAACTCTGATTTCATTAGGAAGTGTGTTCCAGAGTCCCAGGGCAACTCTAGAAAAGGCCCAGTTTTGAGTCACCACCAACTGAGCCAGTGGCAACTGCAACCAGACTTCCCCAGATGATCTTAACAGGCGGCGGGGTTGATGAAGAAGAAGGCATGTTTCTTAAATACTAGGGATGCACACAAATCAATTTGATTTGATTCAGATTAATTTGGACCACTTATAAAGGTCCTAGGAGCACCAAATTTGTGGGTAGGTCCCCGTGGATGCCACTTACCACCCAGATTTCAAGGCAGTGGGGCACTTGGTTGATTTTTAATGTTTTTTTATTAGTTTTTACTGATTTTGTAGATTTCTGCCATAGGAAATAATGGGGATTCAAAGTTGCCTTGTCCTAATGATAACATGGATCCCCAGCTTAAATTTTTTTTTTTTTGGTAAAGTTCTAGCCATTGTAGAAGCTGATTTCTAGAGCAAAATGTGTGGTCACTATTTTTCAAGTGTTTGGATTCTTTGGTGTATAATAACTTTTCCTCATAATTAATCTCTATAAGGATGCATTGCACACTTTCATTCCTTCTGTTCATCTTGACTGTCATTGGACAGTGCCAACTGTTAATTGCCATGTGTCAACTACACTAGGGATGTGCGAACCGGTTCGAATTCGAACCAGGGTGGTTCGAAGGTTCAAATTCGAACCGAACCAGCCATCAGGTTCAAGCTGCAGGTTCGAATTCGAACCGAACTGGGGGTGGTTCGATTTGAACCGGTTCAGACATCCAAAAATTGGTAGGATGGTAGCTGGCACCCAGGGGTACCTGTCACCCAAACCCCAAAGCAATTGGACACTTGTACAATTTTTTATGAATTTTTGAAAATTATTTTTATTTTTTTCTCATAGGGTATAATGGGGCTTGAACCAGGCCATTATACCTTATTGTGGAGCACCCATGGGTGCCAACAACCACCCAAACCCTGAAGCAATCGGACAGTCCTACGATTTTTTTAATCAATATTTGAAATATTTTTAATTATTTTTCTATAATGGGACCCGAACCAGTCCATATCCCCTATTGTGGAGCACCTAGGGGCACAAAAGCGGGGTGGGTGGTAGACAGACAGGGGTGCCTACCACCCACAAAACCCCAAGGCAATTGGACACTCCTCTGATTATTGGTGAATTGTTAAAGTATTTTTGAATTCCTCATAGAGAATAATTAGGATTGCAGCAAATGTATAGCTTCACGTCGGGGGGAAAGGGGTGTCGTAGAGTGGAGTGTGGTGGGTGGTGGTTCCTAGGGTGGGCAAGGAAGCTATCAGAAATTTGAAAGGAATTGGGCAAAGGGATGATTTTTAAGTGATTGTTGAAGTTTACGCATCTTTAAGGTTTTTCTCCATAAAGAAGCATGGAGGTGTCAGCAAATGTATAGCTTCACGTTGGGGGCAAAGGGGTGGCCTAGAGCAGTGTGGGGTTGGTGGTAGTGCCAGGTAGGGGCAAGGAAGCTACCTGAATTTTTTCAAAGGATTTGGGCATAGGGCTGATTTTTGGTGAATTGTTGAAGTTTACGCGTCTTTAAGGTTTTCCCCCATAAGGTATAATGGAGCTTTCAGCAGCCCCATAAGTGCACTTGGGGGGTGCTGGGGTGGCCCAGAGCGAGTGGTGGTGTAGTGCACATAGGGTGCCAACTACCCCCTTGGGTTGTTAACCCATGGGGTACAGGGTTCTGTTGTTTCTGAGGTATTCTGAGTGTGGATTCTATGATAGCAAATTAGAGTGGATTCATGGTGTCTCATTGAAAATCTCATATACCTGTCCCCATCATGTCCAACTGATTCACCATCTCACACACACCCCACCCCTTTGTTGGCCTAATATATAATATAATACATATATAATATAAAGAGGTTGTATCGCATATCTATTCTGTTATGTTAAAGGATCCAGCACACCCTACCACTTGAATGTTGTGGTGGAAACGTGTGCCAAAACTGGTAGAAACCCAGTACTAGACTACGCTCTTGGAAGGGCTGTAGCTCCATGATAGATAATGTGTTTTGCCTGCAGAAGGTCCTAGGTTCAGTCTCTGACCTCTCCCAGTAGAGCTGAGGAAAAATTCCTGTCTGAAGCTCTTGAAACATTGCTAGCTAGGTTTGTCCAGAGCAACAAGAAGGGCATTGTGGGGAAAGTTAATACCTCCTTAATGAGGTGCAAAGTTCTATGTGAAGAATCTAGTTATTAGAGCTGGCTGGGAACGAGTAGTGGCCAGGCACGGGAATGAGATACAGGCTGGTCCAGCTATTAACAGTATGTACAGCGACAAGGAACTGGAGGTCGAGGGAGAACTAGCTGGTGCAGATACATTCTAAGATTCCTGTTTTAAATTTGCACTTTCCAGATCTTGTACAACATTCTGAATGCATGAAATGGGAGGCTACAAATGAGCCTCCACTCCAATGTATAGGAGTCCAGGCTCCCCCCCCCCCGCCTTTTATATACACCAAGAATTAAAACTGCATTCATCATATTGTATTACTTCAGGGAAGCTGCTTTGCACCCCTGCTAACTGAGCAAAGAGGCACGTTTTAAAGCAGCAATTCTCTTTATTGAGCAGGGGGAGAGCAACTGGCCCCATCCCATGCCATCGCAGCATCCCTACGGTGGCTGCTGCTGGTGTCCACCTTAAGTTTCTTCTTAGATTGTGAGCCCTTTGGGGACAGGGATCCATCTTATTTACTTATTTATTTCTCCGTGTGAATTGCTTTGAGAACTTTGAAGAGTGGTATATAAATATTTGTTGTGGTAGTAGCAGGACTTCAGATTAGATTGCATTGCTGGGAATTTAGTGTTGAGGCTGCTGGTTCTCATTCATTTCTTTTTCTCTCCCTCACCCCCCACCCCCTCTCTCTGTGTAGGTGGACGCATCTGTTCCTTTTCCCCTTGCATTGAACAAGTTCAAAGGACCTGCCTGGCTTTGGAGGAACAGGGCTTTACTGAAATTAATACTTTGGAGATCCTGCTCAGAGTACACAATGTTAGGACAATTAGCTTGCAAATCCCTGACCTTGGAAAAGCAGCCGAGGATAATTCAAGTGCAGAGTTTGACAGGGGCCACCAATCAAATCAAGATGCCTCGTGCGCTGATGTTCAGCAGGGAACTGTGCAATTTAAAAGTAGTTTACCGCTCAGAGAAATGGTGGGTCACACTGGATATTTGACCTTTGCTACCAAAAGCCTATTTTAGTTACACACGCAGAGAGGCCTCCCTCCTTCCCGACCAAGCATCCGAGCTTTTTGCTTGTCGGGCAATTCCATATATAGTCTGATTGAGCAAGATTATGCTTTGTTTTAAATAGCACGCAGGAGCACTAACCAGATCAACCTCGGCAGTACACGGCCGTTCTGCCAGCCAAGCACTGTTCGCTTGGCTGGCTGTGAGGAGGGAAGATGGATGCGCAGTTAATAGCAGTCGGTTGGAATTTACAAAGTAAAAGCCACTTGCTGAGGTGATGTCTGCCCCCTTCCCCCTTTAAATAAACATGCCAAGGGGCTTCCTTTTGCTTTCTGGAACCCTGTGTTCTTCCCCTCTAAGAGGGTGTGTCATGGGAGAGTTGTGTGTTTTGGGTTTTTATATATTTTTGTAATACTACTTTTAGGAAATCACTGGGGTGTTTTGTGTTTTTCCAGAGTTTTGAAGAAGCTCTGTCACTTTTAAAGGCTAAACACAAGCCTCTTTCACTGAGGCAGCACTTAGACATCGAGGCTATTCACACGATGGGGCAAAATTGGGCTAGCAGAGGCTAGCCCGATTTTGACCCATCGTGTGAACAACCGGGGTTGGCTGCGAGCCCGGTGGTTCCTAGGCGGGTAACCTGCCTAAGTACCCCTGCCCTAAGCCAGGTTTGCGGAGCGAGCGCTCCACAAACCTGGTTTTAATATTCATGAGTAGCCGTAGCATGGCTTTGCACCGTGGTTATTCACGAGGAGATCCCTGGAGGGGAGGCGAAACGCCGCCTCCCGCCTCAGGGGGTCTCACTAGCATGCCCTGCGCGCTTGCACAGGGCATGCTGGAGCCGGCAATCGTGTGGGCGGCCGATCCGGCTGCCCAGGGCTCCCGCCGCAATAGTCTGGTTAGCCCACTCTCCCCGCAATAGTGGCAAAAGCAGGTCTCACTGATCGTGAGACCCGCTTCATCATGTTCTCCAATCTTCCAAACCATGGTTTAGACTAGCAGAAGCAAGCTGTGTATACTAGTGTGATTTGCAATGCTAGTTTTGAAGGCTTGCTCAAACCACACTTTGCCACAACAGGCATCCTAAATAGATTCTTCTGTGGACATTTTGCTTCCTTTCAGTCTGGACACAGGGAGAGGAGGGTGCTGCTAACCAGTCTGCCCACACTTACATGCTTCATGGTCATACCCCCTGGCTCTCTGCTCTCTGGCTTTCTAGGAACAGGAGCAGAAAGTATCCCCACATTCAGCACTTGCCTCTGCAGACAAATACTGAATGCAGGGAGACCCAGAGGCATAGCTGGCATAGCGGGCGTGTCGACACAGAGGGTGTGGCTAACCAGTGCACTCTTGTGTCCTCACGCCCCCTAGATGTTCAGATTTGAATGCCTGAAGAGCGCTGAAATCTGTGGATCTGACTGTGCAAGTTTCGGAGTGGGAGGGGAGAGAATACATGTGCACACAACTAGTTTCCAATCCAATTCGGAGGATCGGAGAACATCACATCTGAATGCAGCCAGAGAAATTGCTCTGCTTCCAAGGATTGGTGCTGGGCAGTGGCTCACCAGGAAGAGCTCTTACAAACTCAGACTGGTCTTTTAAAAAAATTCAACTGGGTTATGCCAAACTTGCACACTGGGTTTGGTTTTTAATTGCATTCTCATATTCTGTGGCAGGCCAAGATGGTCTTTGTTCATTCCATAAATCAGCAGCTTCTACTACTAATTTGAACCAAAAGTGGCTCTTAATAAAATATTCATAAGAAATGTGTTCAAGTTGTGTTTGTTTATAAGCAATCCTCATGGAATTCAAATGCATGGAGAAAATTATCTGGATTCAGAGTATATCTTTTTACAGTTATATGTACACACCAAGATCTTGTACATCTAGGTTTCCCAGTTAATCTCATTGGAGGGATGCAATCTACACACATCCTTTGGCAAATGTGGATTGAGTCTCTCCACTGGAACGAATGAAAACCTGGGAATGAATGCAAGCAAAGATACAACATGTGGGCACTAAACTCCTGCACCCATTGGCACTTTCTGGATTAGATTGTCTATCCGTGGCCATCAAACTCAAAAGTCTGATTGCATCCTCTAGGATGGGTTCACAACCTTGTAGTACTGCAGATATTGCTGCACTACAACTCCCATCATCCCCAGCTATACTTGATTGTGGCTGAGAATGATGGGAGTTATGGTTCAACATCTGGATTACCATAGGTTGGGAACCCCTCCTTTAAGATAAGTGGTTTGGGGTCTTTAGCCTTTGATTACAGTTCACTAGTCTTGTAGTCTAGTGTAGTTCCATGGCATTCATCGAAATTAATCCAAAGTGATTTTGAAGATTTTGAATTTAAGGCCATGATCTTAAACATACTTGCTTTAGAACAGTCAAATTGAAGTAACTAGGTCTGGTTTCTTTTGTTTGAGGAAGTCGGAAAGATCAGAGTTTCAGACATAATACAATTCAGCAGTGAAAAAAACAGGATTTTTAGTCTACTTTTTGAAGGAGAGAAAGCTTAGAGATCACCATGTCTGTGTGCATTCCTCTAACAACTTTTGTGTTTACAATCCTGCACAAACCAAACGAGCACATTGGACTGGGGGCCTTCGGGGACCCTAATGATTGGTGGTATGTTTTTGCCAATCCAACATCTTGTTTCAAGTTTGCAGTCATTCAAAGTGTAGGCAACACCGCCATTGTAACTCTAGTGTTGACAGATTTAAGCCAAATTCACAGGGGTGAGAGTCACTATATTAAAGAAGCCCAAAGTATGCTCCATTCATTCTAAATAGAATGAACTAAATAACTAAATAGTTTTCTTGCTTGCTTTTTTTGTCATTGGAATTCAAAAGAACAGGCACGTTTACAATAGATCGGTGGTGATAAAAATATTTTTTGGACTATACTATTGAAGTGTGTAGCTGTGGGCTTGCATGGCTGAACAGGTTTCCATACAATGCAAATTCCCTGTATGTACAGAACTAGCATGTGGGCAGGTGTAGTAGACTTAACTGGAACACTTCTCCATGATTTTCAATGTTGAATATTCATGGAGTTTATATATAATATTGCCATCCCATCCCTACAACAACAACAAGTATTTATATACCACTTTTCAACAAAAGGTTCCAAAGCAGTTTACATAGAGAAATAATAAACTAGCTGACCTGGTTCACCAGGGACAGCTGCTTTGCTTCCTCTCACCGCCCGGCACCGCCATTTCCTTTCACTGACCGCTCGCCTTCCTCTACCCCTCCCCTTGCTTGCAAAATCTCGCAAGAGCTGCCACGCATGGGATTAGCCATGGGTATATCTTAGCGAATTAGATAGATAGATAGATCCCTGTCCCCAAAAGGCTCACAATCTAAAAAGAAACATGATAGACACCAGCAACAGTCACTGGAGGTACTGTGCTGTGGGTGAATAGGGCTGAAGCTATGCAGTTTAGGGACCTTTTAACCACTTGGTCTGCTGTTTATTTGAACCAGTCCTTCCTGCAACTGCAAATCTGCTTGGTCACAAGTGGTGGGATTTGAGCTGTTTCATCCCTTTATATTTCCCACCATACGCACAAACACACCCCCTCATCTGATCTGTCTTTTACGTAAGCCTGAGCTTGTATTTACAGATGTCAATTACTGTAAATATTAGAGAATAAGTTCTCACCACCATATGCGCATTTAGCTATCTGCCCTGTTCCTGGATAAAATGTAGCCCACAAGGTATACCTTTTATCCGCTCTAGGCAACAGGCCCTCAAGTACATCAGCGTGCATGCAAATGTGAAACCCGGGTTTGCCCTTTTCTTGACAAAAATAAACACGGCTAAGCTTTTAGCGGGTTATGGCCCTGGTGCTAATCTGTAACAGTTTAACAAAACTTCCGCCAATCACAGCAGCAAAGATAGAACGACTGAGCAGATTAAAAATCAGGAAAGCAAATCATCTGAGCCCAGGCTGTTATGTAAGGTGTTCTACGGCTGCAGCTTTTCCGCTTCAAAAGGATGTGATCGTCTTCGCTGCATGTTGCTCTGAAGTACGGTTTTAAGAGAAAGCAGGATGGAAGCTCCTGCATCATTAATGTGATCACTATAACTGCCTGCCTGCAAGGGAAGAGAAAGCACATGCATATGTAAATGCAAGAGCTACTGGACTAAAGCTGGGAGGAGGCGCTGGCTCAAACCTACAAAGGGAGAGGAACCGCTGAGCTAATGCCACCTGTCTGTCCTTAAAACACCTTGCGCGTAATTGGAAGCCCTTGCATATGAGCTAGACTAGCTTCAAACAAAGTGCTTCTAATGAATGCTGAGGACAGAATCAGGCTCTTAGGTTACATCTGCACCAGAAATACTGTAGCGTGTCGGAGTCATGGGTCTGTATTGTAATTCATCATTGGCGAAATGCCTACCAAATGGTGATTGCATAAATGGACTCGCCATTTTGTTTTTAAAAATTACTTTAGAAGAATGGGCTATTTATAATGGTTGACCTAAGGGCAATTTTCAATCTGATCGGCAAAGGTCATGGGCAAAACTACAGCAAACCAGTACTGACAAACGGTAATGGGAATCTTGGCAATATCTCTGTATTTGCATTTCTTGAGCCATCCAATATGCCCACACTCTTTGCTCTCCCTTTGTTTCCAGAGGCCTGTTAGGTTGGACGGCTCCTGCCCCATTCCTTAGTTTTGGTTGCTACTACTAGACATGCAGGTAGGTCTGAAATGCAGGTGGGGATTGGTGTAATCAGAAGTGCACCTAGGTAATTTTGGAGCCTGGACTGAAAGGCCTTTGAAGTCCCTGCCCCCACCCCCTGCAAGTTAAGCATCATCCCATACACACACACACACACTATTTTTAACCCATGGGTTCTTGAGGGCACAAACAGCAACTGAACTCACAAGAATGTAAGGATATAAAACAGGTATATATTTAGGCAAATATACATTAGCAGCAACATTTCAACACACAACATATTCCCATCCCACATATTTCTTTCCCCACTCCCGCCGCTGTCTTTAAAGCAGAGGTCATACCTGGCCGCTCAATGCAGATCACAGTCACACTTGGCCACCCAGCACACTGCAGGCCGGCAGCATGGCGCTCACACCACCTGGGACAGACTAAAGAGGATGGGGGGGGGGGCCAGGTAGAGTTGCCATGCCCCCCGGAATTTTGGGTTTCACCCAGATTTTAAGCATCTCACCCAGATTGCTTAGCCCACCCAGATTCGCCCGGATTTCAGCTTTTATTTTTTTAAAAAAGAAAAGAAAAGCTAAGCTCTAGCCCTTGCAGAAGCGGAGTTATGGAGCAAAACGTGGAGTCACTCTTCTGCTCAAGAATTATTTTCAAGCCAGTTTACATCATATGCAAATTAGGCACCCGGATTTGGAAAGCCAGAATATTTCAACCCTCCCCCCACCAGGGAGTGTGGCGGCCCTGGACTTCAACCTGGAAGGCCACGAAGAGTAAGAGCTCCTCTGGGTGTAATAGCTTCTGATGTGGCAGAAACACTGATCACTCCCTAAAGCGGGAGCTCCCATCACTCCCAGCTACAATTCATTGCTCTCTACATTACAGTGTAGATAGCAGTAACGTTCCTTTATACAATTCCTAAGAGGAATGGTGAAAGATTGTAGGGGCCACAAGAAAAGTCAGCTACTTGCTCTCCTCTCTCAGCTTTCAGATGGTAGCTTCCTTTTCCTCACTAGTAAAGCAGTCCACTAGGAAGACGACTGCTTGCCTTCCTGCCTTACAGGCATGGGGAACATTATTATAGCAGGTTGTGCTATGCTTATGTCCAGCTTCCAGGCTTATATAAAAGGTTCAGTGGTCATTCCCAGTCATGGCCTAATTGGGTTTCAGCTTGAGTAAAGCTACTGTTAGGGGTATAGCTCAGGGGCAGGGCACTTGCTTTGCATGCAGTGGGTCCCAGGTAGGCATCTCCAGGTAGTACTGGGGAAAACACCTGGTTTGCAATACTGGAGAGCCATGGTAGGCGTAGGAAAATAAGAAGCTGCCTTATACTGAGTCAGACCCTTGGTCCACCTAGCTCAGTATTGTCTGCACAGACTGGCAGCGGCTTCTCCAAGGTTACAGGCAGGAATCTCTCTCAGCCCCATCTTGGAGATGTTGCCAGGGAGGGGAGTTGGGACCTTCTGCATTCAAGCATGCAGGTGCTCTTCCCAGTGCAGCCCCATCCCCTAAAAGGAATATCTTACAGTGTTCACACATGTAACTGCTAACTGAGCAAAGAGACACCCATTAAAGTGGTGATTTCTCTTCTGTTTAGCAGGAGGAGAGCAACTGGTCCTATCCAACCACAGTCCAGCATCCCCCCAGTGGCTATTGCTGGTGTCTACCATATGTTTATTTTTCGATTGTGAGCCCTTTGGGGATGGCGGGGTGGGGGGGGTGGGGGCGGATCTTATTTATGTATTATTTATTTTTCTATGTAAAATGCTTTGAGAACTTTGGTTGAAGAGTGGTATATAAATAGTCGTCATCGTCATCTCCTGTTCAAATACAACCCTGCTTACCAAGGAGACAATTTATGCTTGCAAGTTGCGACCACAAGACCAGCTCTTCAATGGTCTGACTCAATATAAGGCAGCTCCATCTGTTCATGTGGCATTAGATGTTCCCAAACCATTTACTGGGTCCAACTTAATTTTTATTCAGTGTGTTAGACCCCAACCCCCAACCATATGGCACCTGCAGATTGATAGATTACACCCTACTCATTCTCTGAGGAGCTTAGCACAGCTTAAGTACGGTTCTCAGGTGATCTCCCGTCCAGGCAGCTTATGGGGCTAAACCTGCTTAGCTTCACCAGCAGATCTACATTAGGTGTCTTCAGGCCATTCTCTAGTTGGGAACCTGCACCAGTTACCCACACAGCAGATGCAGGGATTTTAGGAAGTGGAAATACACTGCTAATGGGCAAAGCTCCCGAATCAAGCAATGAGGGGCGAAATGAAATGTGGCAAGGAGCAGTGATGCAGAAGTCACAGCCTAGTTTGGGTTTCTTCAGTGTAGAATTTGCAAAAGCTGGAGCAGAATTCACAGGGCATTCCTTTGATGCTGAAACTAAGCCCATCTCCCCATAAACTCTTGAGAGTCAAAGCATAAACTACATACCTATGTGGAAGAAGAGATTTGGGAGAGAATTGCATTCTACTGCCTGATTTCTAAATGTCTGCTCCGAAGCAAGTTCCACTCAGCTCTATGGGACTTGCTCCCAAGTAAGTGTGCATAGGACTGCAGCCTCTTACAGCTTCAAAATGTCTCCCTGTATTGATCCTGCACTCACCGCATTGCAGCGAGGTGCCGTAATAAGATGTATTTTTCTTTCTCTTTTACTGCAGGACAGAGCATCAAACATAGCAGTATAAATGTCATGCCATTTTCTTCTCCAGTATTAGAGGCATGGAAATCAAGTCTTCACAGCAATATCAGCTTCACTGCACTGCAATATCCATTTCATCTTGTTTTCCAGGCACCCTGCTTTTCTAACCATATAGTTTTGTCTCCTGTAGAGTTCCTTCTAATGAGGAAAAAAAATGTGCCTGTTTTCTAAGTGTGCCTTTCTGAGTGGCTCAGGGAGGACAAAGCAGCAAATCTCTCAGATGATGGCCTAATGGGAGAGGAGAGGGAAGACACCCCTTCCTCCCAACATGCATCTTCCTTCACAATTAAAGACCTCTACAAAAAGTGCCCATGCCACACTTCATTTTAGGTGGGTGGTGGAGTTTTTCTGCTCACCAGTTTTCTGCCTCTGGGAACGTCATTAAGAAGTCTCAACTGTTCTGTAAAACCCAAACCAACAGAGCTGTGCCTTACCTCCATGACTGGAATCTGATATGATCGGATTTTGATAAAGCCCATTGGCGTGGAGGGTACATAGGAAGCTGCCATATACTGAGTCAGACCATTGGTCTGTCTAGCTCAGTATTGTCTTCACAGACTGGCAGCTGCTTCTCCAAGATTGCAGGCAGGAGTTTCTCTCAGCCCTATCTTGGAGAAGCCAGAGAGGGAACTTGGAACCTTCTGCTCTTTCCAGAGCGGCTCCATCCCCTAAGAGGAATATCTTACGGTGCTCACACATCAAGTCTCCCATTCATATGCAACCAGGGCAGACCCTGCTTAGCTAAGGGGACAAGTCATGCTTGCTACCACAAGACTAGCTCTCCTCTGGTACTATTTATATTGAACTGCACAGTGGTGCTATTGGTTCAACATTGGCTTGAGCCAGTGTATATCAGAAGCCTTATCGGCCAATGGTGCAGTAGGTCAGGCACAGCCGGTGTTTGCTGTGGCGGGTGATGCAGGCAAGAGGGTACAACTTTTAAAATTTCTGAATCTGGCAATGCACAGCATCCCGTGGGCCCAGCCTAGTACCCAGCCCAGCATTCCACAGGCCCAGCTCACTTACTACAAACCAACTAGAGTAACTTAAAGTCTTCCTTCAAGCAATAAGGAGGAGCCATTCACTCCTTGGACTCCATCACAGTTTTTAGAAAGCTTCTTAAATCTTGGCTTTTTACCCAGGCTTTTTCATGACTGTTTCTATTGCTGCTTCTATGTGTTTTGACTCATTTATAGTTTTTATGCTTGTATTTTATAGTTTTTAAATTAGATTTGTTTTATATTTTTAGCTTAATATTTTAATTGTCATTTTTAGGGTATGTTTTTTAACTTCTGTAAACCGCCTTGGGGTTGTTTTTAATGAAAGGCGGTATATAAATTCAAAAATAAAAAAATAAAATAAATAACTATTTACAGAGCAAGCGAAAGCTTTTAAGGGGGTCCAGTTTCTTTCAGATTCAGACTAGGGTTGCCAACTGATCGGGGTGGGGGTGGGAACAAGCCAGCATTTTCCTGATTAACAGCAGTTTCATCTGCCTGTTGTGTTTCAGGTTTGTTTTTAGATATGAATGGTTTTAATTTTGTGTTTTCTGAACTTTTGGCAGCTCTGAGGGGCGAAAGGCAATCCATCTAGCAAACAAACCAGCAGGCAAATAGTTCCCTGGCATCTGAGCAGGTATGAGGACCGGGGCCCACCTCCTGTTCCACTGGAGAGTGACCGAGTGAGTGCAGCCTGTCCTGCTGGCAGCCTTTCCTCCTTTCTCCTTCCTTCAATTCGCTATCCAGGCAGGGGGTAGCAAATATTCCCCTGTGCAAGCCTTAACATGCCTAATGTAATTCCCAAGGTTCCTCTGGCTTTGCTGAGTGACAGGAAAAACTTCTGCTCCCAAGCTGGGGGTTGCTGTGCCACCGAGGCTGCCAGTGCTGAGTAGCTCATGGTAGCCTTGGTCTGTCTGAATGGACTGAAGGCCCACGATGATGCAGCCCCATGGCTGAAGCTAAGCATCTCTCACCCTGTAAGCTGTCCGGATGGGAGACTACTGGCTAGTACTGGGAGCCATCTGTAAGCTGCTGGGAGCTCCTCAGAACAATGGGATGGAAGAGTAATTAATGGTCAAGGATGCCAAATTCAGCTCAAAACTAGGCATTTGGAACACTGGTAAATACATTCTTATTATTCATTCATTCATTCATTCATTCAGCATATTTCTATACCGCCCAAAACACAAGTTCTCTGGGTGGTGTAAGACAATAAAAACAACCAATAAAAAGATTAACATATTTCAACAATTAAAATTTTAAAAGTTAAAACTATTAAAACACAATTAAAACAATATCTAATTAAAAGCCTAGATGAACAAATGCATCTTGACTGCTCTTTTAAAAGTTGTAAGAGATGGGGAAACTCTTGTTATAGCAGGAAGTGTGTTCCAAAGCCTCGGGGCAGCAGTGGAGAAGGCCCGTCCCTGAGTAGCCACCAGACGAGCTGGTGGCAACTGCAGACGGACCTCTGCAGATGATCTCAATGGGTGGTGCAGTTCATAGTGAAGAAGACGTTCTCTTAAATACCCAGGGCCCAAGCTGTTAAGGGCTTTATAGGTTATAACCAAAAGTTTTGGTCCAAAACCTTGTACTCTACCTGGAAACTTATCGGCAGCCAGGGTAGATCTTTTATTATCATCCCATTCAGAGGCGTATCTAGGGAAAATAGCGCCTAGGGCAAACACTGAAATTGCACCCCCTGTCCAAGCATCTGACACCCATCTTTCAGATAACTTTACCATAATATCAGCTGAAAAATACAAGTCAAGTTCGTTAATCTTTTAATATTTCAAAAACTATTTAGCAGTGGACTTAGCCAGACCAAAAAATGCTGGAAAACTACAAATTTCAGTATGTGGGGCCTCATGAAATACCCAAATACTATGTGGAGATGTACTTGGAAAACTAAACAGAAGTGCCTGTCTAATTCTCTACTATGCATTGTAGCATCACCATTACATAAGTTTTAAAAATCAATGGAGAATTTGACTTTTCCCAGATACTCTGTAAATAATTAAAGGATATGCAGAGTAAACTGTGTCACGGCTTGGAATATATTCTAGTCTTTCAGAAAGACAGTTAAAATGAGAGAAAGAGAGCAAGAAACTCCCAGTGGGCCTTAATATTAAGGGTTTCACACTGATTCAAAGACAAACTCACCATTAATAGCCATATTAGCAAGACATCACATTTAACTCACTTATCACAAGAAGCAAAGTAAGAGCAAATGAATACAATCCTAGCTCTTAAGCGTCAGCTCAGTATTCACAAGCCCTGATTGTACATAGTGCCAATCTGAATATGTGTACAGTGTCTTATATTATATTTTTATTATTATTATTTTTACCCATAGCCCCTTTGGGGGGCTTCCTAAAGGCTGGGGGGATTTGCAAAGATTCCCCCTCACCCTGCTGGCCTCTAGGGCCTCACAGGGACCATTTGAGCATGTGCAGTGGCCGTTTTAAAAAATATTTTTTTTTAAAAGGCCACTGAAAACAAAATGGCCACTGCACATGCTCAAATGGCCTCTGCAAAGCCTGGCATGACCTAGAGCCTCACAGAGGCCATTTGAGCATGCACGGTGGCCATTTTGTTTTTGGCAGCCATTTTTAAAAAAAAATTACAAAATGGTGCCCCCCTTCAAGTGGCGCCCGGGGCACATGCCCTGCCTGCCCTACCCCTAGATACGCCCCTGATCCCATTTTATTATCACCCCATTATATTATCATCCCATTCTTCCAAAATAACAGAAAACCTCAGTATTCATGGGGTTTCCATTTCCAGATAGTGCTGCAGATACCCATTAGGCATTGGGGCAATGCAAATCCTGGGGTTAGGTTCCTAAGGGGGAAATGGCAAAAAACCCCAAAAAAACCAAAACACCATGAAAAATGCACAGTAAAGTGCTCTACCATGCTCCGTGGGTACCCAGAAGCCTTGCAGTGCCCTCCAAGAGTCAAAAATCAGCCAAATATTTTGTTTGGGGGGGGTGTTTCTGGTCCCCCCCCACAATTAACCATAAAATGGCTCCCAATATAAAAATGGTGGCCAGAAATGCCAAGGTCATTTCTAGCCACTCCCAACCCACAGATACACAAGTTTAACCCCTTTTTGGCCAAATTTTTAAGCATGTATACCGAGGTCAGGTGTCCATTACCCAACCAAGATATGCGAATCGGCAGATGCAGAATCCTTGAATATCGAGGTTCTCCTGTAATATTGTCCAATTTGATATTAATGTGACAAGGAATATCAGCCTCAACTAGTGCTCCACTGTTATTGTTTTCCACCTCTGGCAACTTTTAAAATATATATATTATTTAACAAATTTCTAAACTGCCCAAAACGCGTGTCTCTGGGCAGTTCACAATTAAAAATACCATGAAAACAAAATTAAAACATTAAAACAATTTAAAATTTAAAACATGTTAAAAGTGTTAACTATTAAAACTATACATCTAATTAAAAGCCTGGGCGAACAGATGTGTCTTGACTGACCTTTTTAAAGTTTTCGGAGACGGGGAGGCTCCAGATGATCTTAATGGGCAATGGGGATCATGGTAAAGAAGACATTCTCTTAAATACTTCTTCCTTCCTTCTCTAAATGGAGTGAACCTCAAGATCATGAATCTCAAACTGTGACCCTCCAGCTGTTTTTAGACTGCAGCTCCCCACCACCCTCGGGAGTTATAGGCATCCTCGGCAGGAGGGCTGCCACTTGAGACCCCTGCTGGAGATAGTAGAGAAAGATTTGGGGTAGAGAAGCTGGTCTTGTGGTAGCAAACATGAATTGTCCACTTTGCTAAGCAAGACATGCCATGGGCTGCATTTGGATGGGAGAGTATTATGAACACTGTCCACTGTGAGATGTTCTTAGGACATGGGGCTGTAGCTCAGTGGCAGAGCATCTGCTTGCATGCAGAAGGTCCCAGGTTCACTCTCTGGCATCTCCAGGGAGAAAACCCTGCCTGAAATGTTGCCAAGACACTGTCAGTCAGTGTAGACAATACTGAGCTAGATGGACCTATGGTTTTACCCAGTACAAGGCAGCTTCCCTAGGGTGAAGTAATCCTTGGAGCACCATATTGCAGAGTTGGCCAACTGGGGCCCTCCAGCTGTTGCTAAACTATAGCTCCCATCATTCTTGGCTCCCCTTCATGTCTCAGTCCCCCTTTGCTCCATGGCTCCTCCACAGGTAGCTGCAGGACAGGTGCAAGCTCTGGCTGCTCAGGGTCTGTTGGATCTAGGGGTTTCTCATCAGGGCCAAAGGTCTCAAATGGAGCATGCTTCTCCCTTGCAGAAAGGTGCACCTTTGAGCACCTTTAAGCATTGGGGCAGTTTTCTTAGGAGGTAAGGTGAGGCAATCACCTCAGGAAGTAGATGATTGGGATGCCAGCGGGATGCTACCCATTGCTGACATTTTGGAACTGATCATCAGCACTTTGGAACTGATCATCTGGCTCTTTCAAGGAGCACCTCTCCTCATGTTTCTTGAAAAGCTAAGCATGCAACCATAAATGAAAGAGGAAGGTGGGGACACAAACATCTCTGGATCCAAGAGGTGGTGGGGCCACTGCCTCGGAACCAGCCCTCTCTTTGCTCTCCCCTCCTGCCTCCCTGACTTATTGGCAAGCTGCTGGCTCCTTATTTGAGTATGGGAGTGTGTGGTATTATTTGCATAGGAGCAAAAGAAAGGTTGTGCCTGGTACGTTCTGTTTTTCACCATGTCCTTTCAGTTCTTCCTCAGCAAAGACATGGTGGAGGGGAGAGGAGGAGGAGGAGGCGGTGGCCCAGGAGTCCATCTTCACCTGTTGACTCAGGGCCTACTTCAACCTTGTTATGCTCCTGGTCAGTTTTGAAAGGGAGTTGACCTCCATTGGACACATAGAGCAAGGCAGCATTTGGGGCTTCGCCTCAGGCACTGCAGAACTTTAAGCCACTCCTGGTCATGATCATAATTGTTTTTCAGTTTATCTGACCAAAAATGTGTCGAATTCAGTGTTCGGGTCTCCCAACAGCTAGTTGGATGCCCCAAAGTAGGGCATGCTGGACTATTTTTCATGGTACAGAATTGGGGTGCAGAGTTTTGTACTTTTTAGCAGAGTGAACACAGCTCTCTGAGTATCAGAGGCTGCAAAGAAGCCATGGGGGCAGTGGCGGTGGTTATCTACCCCTATGGTTTCTCTGCAGCCTCTGATACTCAGAGAGCTGTGTTCACTCTGCTAAAAATATACAAAACTCTGCACCCCAATTCTGTACCATGAAAAATTAATTCTATGATCTGTAAATGAAGTGAATTAATAATGCATATTTCTATATACATTTTTTCATAATTTTGCTTCGGTGTGCTATGGGGTGTAGCAAGATGCTATGCTTGTCACTGAAACCCCATACCTGAGCACTAAAAACCCTGCTCAGTTTGTGAGAGTTCAGTAAAAGTTGCTTATGCACTTTCAAGGCTATCTATAGGTCTTAAGGACTAGAAGCTTGCTTTATATAAAAATGAAAGCTGAGAGTCACTTTTTCATTTCATGCAGAGTATCTGCATGCTTGCATGCAGAATGTTCCAAGTTCCCTCCCTGGCAGCTCCGGATAGGGCTGGGAGAGATTCCTGCCTGCAACTTTGGAGAAGCCGCTGCCAGTCTATGTAGACAATACTGAGCTAGATGGACCAATGGTCTGACTCAGTATATGGTAGCTTTGTATGTTGGTATGTTCATATTTTTTAAAAAGAAAGCAGAGTTTTATATGCATACTTCCTGCATATAAATCTTCTGCACAGCAAATTGGTAGAAGTTCAGAATATAAACAACTCTGGACCTGCTTTCTCTGAATATAGACTTTCCTATTATAGCTCTATAGCCATTGCTAAATCTATCCTCCGTGAATCTGACTAATTTTTCAAAAGCCCATCTGCTACTGGCTATCACAATATCCAGGTTTAAACAGTCTGTCACAAACAGAAATGTAATCAATGCACCAAATGAACTAGTCACAGATAGCCAATTCAATGAGTGGACTGTGCATTGTGGGAGCAAATTATTAAAAACGATTAAGTGAGGCCTGTTGTTGACCAGGCAAAGTGATTTTGTGTATATTACACTTATAGGAAAGTTTAGGAAATTAAACAAATGTCATATATATATTTAATATACTTGCAAAAGGGAAGTAAAAGAACAGTTTGAAATGTGTAGGATTTTGACTTCAAACATGATTCATTCTATTGAATAATTACCCCAACTTCTAGATCATTTATGAATAAATTAAAAAGCACCAGTCCTAGTACAGATCCTCGGAAGAACTTACCTAAGCCACAAGCTAAAATTTCCTGATGCTGTACACCCAAAACTTTGTAAAACCTTAAACTAAGATAAAGTCACACTTCCCCTGCCTGGAAAAACAAAAGTAAATGAAATTAGTGGATTCAGTAATAGTGACAGTGTGATCCCACTTCATGATTATTCAGCAGTGAATAAGGACACAAAAAGAAGCAGGTAATATGTGTTCACTTTAAATCCGCACTTCAGATGAACCAAACTATTTGGGGTAGTTTTTCTCCTCTCTCATAACACTAGAACCAGGTTATCCCATGAATGATTGCCAAGAAATTTAGGACTGATAAAAGGAACTATTTTTTCCTTAATTCACGCATAATTCACCTATGGAATTCTCTGCCACAAGATGTACTGACAGCCAGGGGTGTAACTATAATTGAGCAGATAGGTTCAAAGCACCTGGGTCCCCGAGCTCCTGAGGGCACCCCCCAGCTCCACCTCTCCTATCTTCTTCATTATCTCCTTCAGTCCAAGGGGCTGCCAAAGAGAGGGGCAAACACAGCTCCCACCCCAGCTATGCCCCTGGTGACAGCCAACAACCTGGATGGCTTTTAGAATGGTTTAAATACATTCATGGAGGACAGGTCTATCAATGGCTACTAGTCTGAGGGCTATAGGCCATCTCCAGCCTCAGAGACAAAATGCTTCTAAATACCATTTGCAGGGGAGTAACAGCAGGAGAGAAGGCATAGCCTCAGCTTTTGCCTGTGGGCTTCCCAGAAGCATCTGATGGGCCACTGTGTGAAACAGGATGCTGGACTGGATGGGCCTTAGGCCTGATCCAGCAGGGCTGTTCTTATGTTTTTATTGTAGGGACAAGTTACATATTTTTGCTAGGAGATCAGCAATTTCACATTTGAGTTCCTACAGAACTCTTGGGTGGATGCCATCTGGCCCTGGCGATTTGTTAATTTTTAGTTTTTCTAGACAGTTTATAACATCCTCTCTTGTCACCTCAAATTGGCCCAGTTCTTCAACCTCTAAGCTTCAGAAGCAGGTATATTGTCAGGATCCTCTGCCATGAAGACAGATGCAAAGAACTCATTCAGCTTCTCTTCAGTCTCCTTATCCTCCTTAATCATTCCTTTCATGTCCTCATCATCTAAGTGTCCAACCACCTCCCTGGCAGGTTTACTGCTTCTGATATATTTAAAGACGTTTTTGTTATTCCCCTTGACACTTCTAGCTATATGCTCCTCAAACTCTCTTTTTGCATCCCTTATTGTCTCCTTGCATTTCTTTTGCCAGAGTTTGTTCCTTTCTGTTCTCTTTATTTAGGCAGGACCCATTTTCTGAAGGAAGTCTTCTTCCTATAGCTTCCCTGACTCTATTTGTTAGCCATGCTGGTGTCCTCCTCAACTTGGTGGTACCTTTCCTCTTTTTTGGTATACATTGTGGGCAGGGGGGAGACACCTACCTAAATTTAACTAGTGCCAGCAGTCCGTCTGATATCTCTCGAGAGCAGCTAAAGTGCCACAAGACCAGGAATTCCACCCCCCCCAAAGTAGGAGGCACTTCATTCTCCCCACATTTCCTAGCCAGCCCTCTCCCTCTGCTCCTATCTTAATCTTCTTGTCACCCCTAGCTCAGGGGCTTTTCCCTTTAGGAACATAGGAAAGACTCGGGAAACACAGCTTCTTTCACTCTAACGTAGTAATCCCCACCCCACCCCTGCACAGATGCTGTTTCCCTGCCCTCTGCTCCCCACCTGCTCCCAGGATCACTAGAGATGGTGGTAGAGAACGAGAGAGTTCCTCAGTGCTCCCCAATATTCCACCCAAATTAAGGCTGCAACCCCTTCATGCACCAAAGGCCTTGCAGTGCCAAGGCAAGATATTTGCAGCCTGCAAAAGGGCAGCACGTTGACCAGTAAAAAGTAACTGTAGCTGGGAGAAGAAGCCCTCACTTTCCCCGCCCTCTTAAAAAAAAAACACCCTGCAGTTTGTTCACCTTAATAGCTTGATAGGATTTGGGGGACTATCAGTTAGGGTTGCCATATTCAAGCTTCCCAAATCCAGGTGACATAATCTGCATATTATGCAAAGTATGCAGTAACTAATTTGCATTTATTTATTTATTTATTTATTTATTTATTTAATGGATTTGTATACTTTCCCTGCCTTCTCTGCGCTCCAGTGTGATCAGATCCAGAGTAAAATCTGGGCAATCCAGGGAGTGCATTTGAAATCTGTGTAAATCTGGGTGGAATTTAGCAGCTGGGTGGAAGAGCCAAATTCCAAGGGCTACCCTACATTCTTGGGGACATGGCAACCCTACTATCAGTTGGCAGCAAAGTATATCAGAAGAAGACAGACTAAAGCCAGTAGAATAAGCAGCTCAATTTGCAGTAAAAACGTGCCCCACAGAAGACCAAAGTAGTAAGATGCCTGAATAAAAAATACATATTGATTGCTTCTCTGACCTGCCAGTGTCTACCTTGAGAGAAAAGTAGTCTTTTAATTTAGCAAGTGATGAATAGATGGGGAGCAACGGCTAATGGTCTATGATTAAGCACCTCTGGTGGCTACGAAGCAATTCATTGCAAGTGATGAATGATTTATACTGCGTTTGCAAGGAGACAACTAATTCCTCCAAGTTGCAGATGAATACAGGTATCAGCTGACTGTAAGGACTCCATGGCTATGGAACACATACATACAGATGGTGGAAAGTCAGCTATAGAGGAGAAGGGGGTTGAGAAACGAATGTGATTCCAGGAGGATGCCTGCCAGAGACACTTTGGCAGGGGGTTCTTCACTTTTCCCAGAATGCATAGCATAGCAATGCAATGTGAAGTGTGTTTGAAATGTGTATGAAACACACACACACACACACACAAATCCAAGGTGGAGGGAGGGAAGTGACAGCTGCCCTAGAATGACTAGTTTCAAGCAGGAGTTGTTGTTGTTGTTGTTGTTATTTCCCAACCTTGTTCCCAACCAAGAGTTCCCAAACTTGGGTCTCCAGATGATGTTGGACTACAGCTCCCATCATCCCCTGCCACAATGACCAAAGGTCGATGTGGCAGTGGATGATGGGGGGGGTTGTAGTCCAACAATATCTGGGGACCCAAGGTTGGGAACTCCTGCTTTAAACTGGAATCCCTGCTTTAAGCCATTCCACATCACTTGAGCAGCTGTTTCCACATGATGAAATGTTTTGTGTGCAGTGGCTCATCATGCAGGTTAGGTGAGTTTCACCAGACTGGCATAAATCATCCAAAAGGGTTTGTGCTGTAGCAAAAATGTCCTCCAGGCTTGCTGCGCAGCAGACAGAGAGTACATGGAAGGGGTGAGAGTGCTGAACTGACCAGGGAGTTAACAGGTGTGAGAATCTGCACCTGCATCTTCTCCTGCTCAATGTGTAGTGTTAAAAGGAAAGCCGATTTTGAGGTTGTTACCTGGCAACCCAAGTGTGGCTGGTGCTCATTACAGCTAGACCAGTAAAGGAGGGATGCTATTTAAGGAGGCATTCACAGAAATTGGGCCTTTATTCCGGGTAACTTGACCTCATATAATATATCCCCCAGCCGGTCCAGTTCTCTCTATTGTTAGCAGCTTGGACTAGATTCACAATTCCGTTCATCCTGCCACAGATCCTTAAAGTAGCTTAATACAGGTGAGAATCAAAGTTGGGAGATTCTTCAGTATAGCTCAGGGTTTCTTAACCTTGGGCCCCCAGATGTAGTTGGACTATAACTCCCCAAATCCCCAGACATGGCCTTTGTGGCTGAGGATTCTGGGAGTTGTAGTCCAACAACATCTGGGGGCCCAAGGGTAAGAAACCCTGATATAGCTCATTAAATAAGAGTCTACACATGTTCGCTATTTCTTTAAAACAGGGGTTCCAAGAGGGGGTACTAGTACTCCAGGAGTACCTGAAGAGAAGAGCTCCCAGGGGGTACTCAGTGCCCTCCTGTCTCCCCATGCTGTAGCCGCACTATTTGTTCCCCATCTGAGGATCATCGGCTTGAAGCCGACATGTGCTCAGCGATGTGTCCACTGCTGAAGGGGAGGAAGTAGGGTGAAGACCCTCCTCTTCTGCTCCTGACTGGCTGGCTATGTGCTGAACCCCAGCATACCCCTCTCCTCAGCCTGACTAACATGTTTCAGAAAATTAGTCCAGAGTAGTAGTAGTAGTAGTAGTAGTAGTAGTAGTAGTAAAACAACTTTATTTGTTAGCCGCCCCATAACAAATTGTTCGAGGAAACTTGCCCCATTAATTTCAGTGGGAGTACTCATGAATAGCTTAGACGGGATGTAAGCCAGTGACTGGAGTAGCCTCTCTCATAACTGCAATATTTAAATGTGTGTAGTGTGCACATGCGCGCGCGCACACACACACACATACACACACACACACAATCTCTATGGGGCACCAGAGCTGAAGGTTTGCAACAGAGTATACTTGTTAAAAGAGATTGGGAACCCCTGATTTAAAACCATTTTAAAAGATCGCAGCCGAAAAAGCACATGTATAGCATTAGCATCAGTGCTTCTGAAATGTGGGTGCTCCTGAATAGAGGGATGATTTTAGCTGATCATCCCTCTTCTCAAAGGCACTTTATGTGCTGAGGGTCCGCAGCCCTCAGATACCTACTTGAGTGTTGTAGAAAGTGCTTTGATAGGAAAGGGAGATCAGCTAAAATATCACACACACACACACACACACACACCCCTACACCTGTGCAGGAACACCTGTGCTTCAGAAGTGCTCATGCTAGCACTGCATATGTGCTTTTTAAGCTGCACACATTCAACTTTTAGGATGTCAGCCAGCTTTATATCTAGTTCATAAATTGATCACACACACAGACGAAACTATAGGCAGCAGTTGACCAGAAAGAAAAATTAGTAATAATCAGAGATCAATAAGACCTTGGATGTAAACACCTGAAAGTTACAGCTTCCAGGGTGTTGTAGACCAAGGCAAGGACAATAAGGGCATTTTAAAGTGAGGCAATTGCTTTGCCATGGCATGGATACACCCACATTCAAAAGAAGTCTGAAAGTCAATACCTTGCTTTAGAGGGAACACTGTACAAAGGATTCTATGCAAATAAAAAGCTCACCTGGTTACCATAGAGGCAAAGTTCAGTTTAATGCAAGCAACATTTCAGTAAAGATCTTATCCGTGCGACAACACAATGGTATTGTTTGACCCTTTGCATATCTTGCGTAGACTGAGAGAAAGGGGGGGACATAAATAGTATTTTACACAACAAAATCCAGGGCCTGCTGAGGAAAGTGAGTATTTGTCCCAGTCAGATTATATCAGTCTCTACAGCTCTGTCCCTCTTGAGGGCAGGACTAGATCTGATGGGTTGAAATTTCAAGGAAACAGATTCAGGCTAGGCATTGGGAGAAATTTCCTAACTGTGAGACAGTGGAATGGTCTGTCCCACATAATGCTGGGCTCTCCTGTGCTAAAGGTTTTCAGACAGAGGCTGGACAGGCATCGCAGGGATTTTGCTGCAGTTTCCTGCTCTGAGCAACGGTGGGAGGTGGGGGGGCATGGTTGGACAAGAAGCCCCACCCAAGGAAGCCCCCCTCCAACTTTAAAATCCAATGAGTCTATGTCACGCTGAGCAACTAGCTGTGGGTACTGCCGTTCCCAGATACTGTAACTGCAGTGTCCTAAGCTTGGTCCTCCCATTTTAATAGGATGAGAGAAAAGAATCTCAGGATTATCTATCTATCTATCTTATTGGTTTGAAGCCCCACTGGTATGTTTTGCAGACTATGGGAAACACCTATATTGGGCAGCAGCGATATAGGAAGATGCTGAAAGGCATCATCTCATACTGTGCAGGAGGAGGCAATGGTAAACCCCTCCTGTATTCTACCAAAGACAACTACAGGGCTCTGTGGGCACCAGGAGTTGACACCAGCTCAACGGCACACTTTACCTTTATCTATCTACCTACCTACCTTTCTTTAACATATTTAATTTATTATTATTTTATGTGAAATAAAATATGTTAAAATAAATAAAAATATGTTAAACAAATCTTTCTTTCTTTCTTTCTTTCTTTCTTTCTTTCTTTCTTTCTTTCTTTCATTTACTCAGTTTATATACTGCCCTTCCTAAAGTGGCTTAGGACGGTTGACATTAAAATAAAAAACACGTAATAAAAACAATTTAAAAAAAACATTTAAACCAGATTAACATTAAAACTAGATGATATTAAAAGGCAGGCTAAAAAGATGGGTCTTTAAGGCTCTCCTGAAAGCCTCCAAAGAAGATAATCCTTTTATATCCATGGGGAGTATGTCTCACAACCTAGAGGCGACAAGTGAGAAGGCCCCATCCCAGATCAGATGAACTGGTGGCACTGAAGATGGACCCCTCCTGATTATCTTAATGAGCAGCAGGGATCTTGTAGAGAAAGGTGCCCTCTCAGGTAACTCGGACCTAAGCCATTCAGGGCTTTAAAGCTAATAACCAGCACTTTGTACTTTGCCCAGAAACATATCCACAGCCAGTGCAACTGTTTAAGAACAGGCATAATCTGGTTGTTGCTGGGCTGCTACAGCCACTGTCCTTATTGGCATGTGCCAGTGGCGGAGCCAGACCGCGAGCGGCCCAGGTCCGGATGCCGCGGCGGCCCCATTCACCCCACCCCCTACTTCTCACATCAGACGGGGGGGGGGCTAGCCATGCCCTCGCATCAGACGTCAGATGCAGGAGGCGTGGTCTGGCTCCCGAACGGGGCCACACAGCCCCATTTGGGAGTTAGAGCCAGGCAGGCACTGCATTTGCAGCACGGCCGGGAGCGGCAATTCCCTGCCTTAAATGCAGTGTTGGCCGTCCAACTCCAGAACAGGGCTATGTGGCCCTGTTTGGGAGCTAGATTGGGGCCAGCTGTGCGTTCACAGTGCTGGCCATTTAACTCCCAAATGGGGCACTGCAGCCCTACTCGGGAGCTAAACCAGCACCTCCCATGCCAGACGCGGGTGGGGGGGGGGCCTTTGAGGGCCTCAAGGCATGGCCCCTGAGGGGTGGCAGCCCAGGTTCTTTGAACCCGTTCGCCCAGTGGTGGCTCCGCCCCTGGCATGAGCTCCAAATGTCTCAGTTTATCAAAAAGAGCCCTTATTTTTTAATACCTGCATCTGATAAATCACTAGCTGTACCTCACTGACTGACATACCACGTGAGGGTACGTCATGTGGAGGATTAACTACAAGGATGCCATTTTCAGCAGCAGCCTCATGCTGAGTGTAATATATAGTTCCCTCCTAGGGTAACAACTTTGTGAGGTTCAGATCTCACAGGGGTGTGTGCTGCTTATTTATTTTTAAATTACTTATAATTATTGATCCTCCCAGACCAGCAAAAAGTCTTGAAGCTATCACTGTCCTTTTGTGGCCCAAAGGAAGAAGAAAATAAATAAAATCTTAACATGTTAGATGCTGTGAATATCTTTCCAGTGTCCAGGGGAAAAACAGGTTGTGAGAAGGGATTCGTCACAGTTCCTGAGATACTAATTGTCACACTTGTCAGTCCTATTAATAAGCACTCACCAGTTTTGCAGGGCCCCCTGTAGCTCATGATAATTTTCCATTGTGGTCTTGGGTTGAAAAGGTTCTCTCTGACAGTCATGGAAATGTAAGGGGAAAAGGCCATGATTAGAATTTCAGAAGAGATTGCTTGTAAATTGGAAGACTAATTGGAATAATAAATTAGCTGCATTTGAATGATGTTACCTGTGCTGCGCAGGTGAGTCAGAATGTGACAGGATCATGTTCTGTGGGAGCTCTTAAAATGGAACAGAAAAGTAAGGACTCTCTAGAGAAGGGGTTCTCAACCTTTTTAAACAAGTGTTCCACTTCTATCTCAAACAAGTTTCAGCTCAGATATCGCAGCAGGGAAGTAAGTTGCCTAGCAAGCAAGAGGTTGCTGTTTCAAATCCCTGCTAGTATGTTTCCCAGACTATAGGAAGCACCTATATCCGGCAGCAGTGATATAGGAAGATGCTGAAAGGCATCATCTCAGACTGTGGGGGGAATGGCAATGGTAAACCCCTCCTGTATTCTACCAAAGACAACCACAGGGCTCTGTGGTCGCCAGAAATTGACACCGACTCAACAGTGCAACTTTACTTTAAAACTTTACCGCATATATGCAGCCAAGAATTGTGACCCCACCTCCCGTGCCAAAGCTGGTTGGAAATAAAATACAAACTAAGCGAATCTGCCCTGGAATCAGACAAGCAAGCAAGCCATCAAACAAAAACCCCTAACTCTACTCTCTGGCTTCCTTCCTCCTCCTGCCCTATAAAGCCTAATGGACAGAGCTCCACAATATACCTGTCACCCGACCTTACCTCTCCCTCCTCCTCTTCACCTGACTGGCTGGCTATGTGCTCGGGCTCAGCCCACCCCTCCCTCAGCCTGATTGAGAGGCTCAGCATCCAGGGAAATGCCAACAGTGAGCTGGGCCTAAGCCAGAGCTGCACAACTTTGCCCCTCTTGCAGATGTTGGACTACAACTCCCATCATTCCTGAATTTTGGCCACTATGACAGGATTATGGGAGCTGCAGTCCCATATTATTGATGTTGGTGCATTTTTCTGGCTCATTGCCACGGCAGCACTCTCCTGTGTTTTGATTTATAGTGGAGGAAATGTTCAAAGCCTTCTGTATAAGCTGTAGAAATGGCTAGCCTAGTGATTACCTTTTAAGCCCCATATTGCTTAGGACAGGCTGCCCAGCTTTGGCCCGCCAGCTCTTTTTGGACTGCGGCTCCCACCAACAGCAATAATTCTTCATGGAACATAAGCACACAAAGATGGTTCCTGTTTCAAATTCATCAAAACTACAGAAAATAGAGTTCTGGCTTGCAAACAGGGAGAGGCCAATGAAAGGGAAGTGGCTGAATTTGTCCTTGCAGTAAAAAGATCAAGACGTATCATGTGGCAGGCTGTTTTAAGGATAGTTGAATGTTGTATTACCTGTGTTTTGTACACATGTTTATTTTGTTATGACCCACAGTTAGGTCAGGTTAAGATCACTCATTGCTGATTGACTGATCTCATAAAGGTGTTTAATGAAAAAAGATTTGGATTTCAAATCTCCTACAACAAATGTGCCTGAGATGGTGAAAAGCTGCAGGCAGCTTTCACCATGGGTGATAACATAAGAGATAGGCATTCTGCATTCACACATAATGCAGAACCGTGGGCCCAATGGACCCACAGTTCCGCTCCCGCTCCCCTTGCTCTCCCGTCCAAATTCAGACATCGCAGAGAGCTCCCTGTCTGCAATCAGTGAGACTGAAGAGAGGAGGGGAAACTGGCTGCCTGGGCTTCCTTCTTGGCTGAAGGACAGCCCCAGCAGCCAATAGCAGCTGGAGCGAGGGAGGAGCTTCCTCTCTCAACTCTGGTTGCAGAACAGGCAGACTGCAGTGCCGCATTTGGACGCAATGCTGGCACCGTTAAACCGGAGGTCCAGGCAGCAAATCTTACTACAAACTGAAGGTACAAATTGGAGTCAGGGGATGGAAACTTTGGTTCCATTCTTAGTCATAACTGCTGTTGCCCACATACAGATGTACAGAGATTGAAACCGGGGGCCTCTTCATCTCTGGTTTCATGTTAGGTGCGAATCCAGCCATAGACTCCTTCTTTCACCTGCTGCCTTTCAGTGTGCAGCACATCAGCCACTGCTTTTTAGAAATACATCAAAGAGATTTCTTCTTCATGCATTCAGAGAACACATGAGGGGAACTTGGAGCTGTAACTCCACTGTCAATATGCTTGCTGGTTACATCCCCTCTGGCAGACATACGCTTGGCATTTGCTTGGCATATGCTAAATCATTGTAAACCGCTTAGAGAGCTCCGGCTATAGAGCGGTATATAAATGTAAGTGCTATTGCTATTGCTATTTGTGTGAAAGGGAGCCTACCCACATATGTCTCCATGCTCAAACACACACACACACACACACACACACACCCCACAGACACAATTAAGAACAACCTTTGCTGATCAGCAGCTGGGGCCCCAGTTCCCCAGGCAGTCAGACACACATCTCTGTCAAATGGTCCTGAATAAAATGTCTACAATGGAAGGTCAGCCTCTGTAATTCAGAATTTCATTCCAGTAACTCAGTCGGATGGGAATTCTGCCTTTAGTCATAGCCAACTATCCTGTATCTTATTCTCCCTCAGAGAGAAAAGTGGCTTGTAAAGGGTGGGGGGATTTCTGAGTAGACAAACAACTAGCAAGGAAATGTTTCTAATAATTCTTCTTCTTCTTCTTCTTCTTCCTCCTCCTCCTCCTCTTCCTCTTCCTCCCCCTCCTCCTCTTACACCCCAAACCTGTTTGTCCTCAGATCACCCCAAAGCCACAGGCTGCCTTCACACATAACGGCAAACCATGCCAGAGGCAACTGTGCCATAGGTTAACAAGTAAGAACTAATCAGCCTACTTTCCTTTCACTGTCTCTACAACTGGACTAAATTTGGCACTACGAGATCCACAAGTTAGATTTCTTGCACCTCAAGAAATCTAACTTGTTCATGTATCCACCATATTGGATTGGGGTGGGTGACATCATCACAAACTACGCCATTGAGGTGTCCCTATGTGTCCCTACAACTGTACCTAATTTGGTTTATATTGGTCCTGGCGTTGCAAAGTTGATAGGGTGTACAACACACACACACACACAGAGAATGCCAGGTGATCTCATAATGGTGAGATACACATACTAGTGTCTATCTTGTGTTTCTTTTTAGATTGTGAGCCCTTTGGGGACAAGGATCTATCCTATTTATTTATTTATTATTTCTCTGTGTAAACCGCCCTGAGCCATTTTTGGAAGGGCGGTATAGAAACTGAATTATTATTATTATTATTATTATTATTATTATTATTATTATTATTAAAAACCCAATGAAGCACTACCTTGGCATGGTTGTGGGGCTTGCGTGCTCTGAGGAAGGTGAGAGCTATGCCAGAGGTCCAACCATACTGGACAGGTCTCACCAGAGGAGCCAGACAAAGAGTGCCTCTCCCATCAACAATATGGTGAGACGTAACTTTAATAAATCTATAACAGATCAGTCATCGCCCGGGTCAACAAGGACCGTGCCAGGTGCTGGAGTCCTTGGACATCTGGTGGTAAGTGGGCTACATGACTCAGGATCTTCAGTTGAGCAACCAGGGCTGGAGACTGCAGGGTTATTGGAAGAAACGTCGCTTAACCAGAAAAAATATATGAAAAATGCCAACAAGGAAATAATGATCTGCTATTACAAGTCTAGTCCAACTAGAAGAAGTTATTTAAAAAGAATGTACCAAATTTGGAAAGAGAAGCATCCAGATACAGAAATAACAGAACAAAGGCTAGCAGACCAGAGAAGATTCATAATAAGAAATAAAGTATTCACAGGAGTTGAGCTGGAAGAACTGCAAAGATCAACACAGGCTCAAGATATGGAAGAAGAATTACCACCAATTGAAGAAGTTGCTCAGGCGCAGGTGGAGGAGGTGTTGGAAATCGAGGATGCCACTGTTGCTGAACTGTTTCAAAATCAAAACCAGGCAACCTCCCCTTTGCCTTCACCTCAAAATCCCAAATGCCGTTTAACAGAAAAGCAACAAGAACTAAAGCAAAAAAATAACTCAGCACATGAACCAAACAACCACCAGGGTTCGACTTCCAGCTCTAAAAACAGTTGCAAAAAACAACTTGCTCAGGCATTAAAAGATGTCAATGCTGCACTTGCAGAAATAAGAACCAAGAATTTGCAAGAAACAAACCAACTAATGTACAGTGCAGCAACAATAACAACACAAGAGCTCGGATATAAGATCAGTGAACCTGTAAAAAAAGAAAGTAGTACATCACCTAAATGGAAGATCAGATTAGAAAATAAAATCACCAGGCTTAGATCAGATGCTAGTAAATTGAAAGATATGAAAGACAAGAAGCTGAAGAATGAAAACACCAAACAGTATCTGATCCAAAATATCATCTAGATTCAAGGAGAATTAGAGAAGTCCTGGAAATAATAAAGCAGCAAATAACAGCAGTGTCAAAGAAGATTAGCAGATACGAAGCCAGAATTACACTACACAGGCAGAATCTCCAATTCCAGTCGAATCAGAGACGTTTCTACCAAAGCATAGAAGGAGAAACTACAAGAAACATAGAAACACAAAATAAAGAAAAAACAGTGCAATTCTGGGGGAAATTATGGGATAATCCAATAGACTATAATAAAAAAGCAGGCTGGGTGAAAGAGGTCGAAAAATGTAACCAACAAATGCAAGACCTAATAATAACACCAGATTTAATAAGTGAAAGAATTAATAAGTTAAAATAATTGACATAGCAATACCAGGGGATAGCAGAATAGAAGAAAAAGAAATAGAAAAAAATAACAAAATACAAAGATATACAAATTGAAATTGAAAGGCTGTGGCAGAAAAAGACCAAAATAATCCCAGTGGTAAGTGGCGCCCTGGGTGCAATTCCAAAACAACTTGAAGAGCACCTCAGCACCATAGGGGCCACAGAAATCACCATCAGCCAATTACAAAAAGCAACATTACTGGGAAGAGCCTATATTCTGCAACGATATCTATAATAATAACAGCAACAACATTGATAATAAAATTCAGCCATCCCAGGTCCTTGGGAAGGACTCAATGTCTGGATAAAACAAACCAGTCAATAACACCTGTCTGACTGTGAGGAGGAGGAGGAGGAGGAGAAGAAGAACCCTACTAGAAAGTAGGCTAAAAATTGTGGTACTCCAAATGCAGAAAACTGTGGTTTTGTCTCTGAACTGTGGGTCAATTTTAGCCCCCAAACCTGAATTGTCTCCTCCTGTAGTGGTCTGTAGTGAGTTTTGCCACCGAGACCTCAGATTTGAAGGCAGCATCGTGTCATCCATATTCCACCACCATGTTCTAACCGGGCTTGAGGGTAGGAAGCTCCTCCCCCTCTCTTAATGAATTGGCTGCTGCAGCTGTCCTTCATGCAGTGTGCGCAGCCAATGACTCCCCCTTTGCAGTCTCCCAGACTGCATATCGTATGGGAGCACACACGGGGCAGGGGCAGGGGGGCGAGGGGGTGAGGATGAAGGCCGTTATGTGTGAAGGAGGCCACAGATTGGCATCCTGATTAACAAAGTGCTTGTGTGACGAGCAAAGTTGCGCTAGTGCAAGAAGATTGCGTAGTATGGTGTTTTTGGTTAATCCATTCCTTGATCTGGGCCAGCTTTTGAATGGGGCTTTAGTGACTTGTATTCCAGTCCTGGAGTGGAGGCGGGGCTAATAAACAGCCAGCAGCAAGAGCACGGAAAAGCAGTCTGCAGTTGCCTCTCTGTACATAATATCTATTTCATTCATTTATTAATATTCCTGATTCTACTCCACTGCCTTGTCCTTGCATACACAACTCTTTCTCTTGTATTCTACACATAATTGTGCTAACCCTGTAACATTAAACAGTTAAGAATGTAAAACAACCATTTAAAACAGTATCAACAACAAAACAACAAACAGTTCTATTTACTTATTCATTCATTCATTCGATTTCTATACCGCCCTTCCAAAAATGGCTCAGTGCAGTTTACACAGAGAAATAATAAATAAATAAGATGGATCCTTGTCCCCAAAGGGCTCACAATCTAAAAAGAAACACATGATAGACCCCAGCAACAGTCACTGGAGGCACTGTGCTGGGGGTGGATAGGGCCAGTTATTCTCCTGCTGCTAAATAAAGAGAATCACCACGTTAAAAGGTGCCTCTTTGCCAAGTTAGCAGGGATACAGCTGGTCAAAGACTTTATGAAATCAATATGTATTGAGCACTCTTTTAAAACCTGCTAGAGATGGGGAAGCCCTTACAACAACAAGTTCGTTCCAGAGCCTCGGGGCAGCTTTATAGAAAAGGCCCATCCCTGAGTTGCCACCAGAGGAGCTGCAGGCAGCCGAAGGTGGAACTTTCCTGAAGATCTTAGTAAGTGTCGGGGGTCCTGAAGGAGAAGGCGGTCTCTTATATTTTAAATTAAATCTTTCTATTATGTGAAAGATGAAAATCTGTTCTCTGGTTTGTTTGTTTTTAAAACAACCTTAAAAGCAGTCAAGGGTAAAATTAGATCAGAGTAGTGGTTGTGGGAAGGAAAGATCTAACCCTTTCCCCCATATCTTTTCCCTGATCAAAATTCCCCCAATAAAGTTGCTTGAAACCCCACAAAAGAGAAAAGACCTTTATTGTGCCAGTGGGCCTAATCGCAGTTTTAGGAGGGCGCTTTTGATCAGGAAAACAGCATAGGAGGGAAAGGATTAAACTCTGCATTTCTCCCCAGAACTGCCTGCTGCCTAGGGTTGCCAGAGCTTGGCTTTCCAAATCCGGGTGCCTGATTTGCATTTTATGTAAATTGGCTGGAAAATAATTTCTGAGCAGAATAGTGTCTGCTCATTTTGCTCTATTACTCAGCTTCTACAAGCAACAGCAAGAAAGAGGGCATACCTTCCCTTCTTGCCTGTGGGCTTCTCAGAGGCATCTGGTGGGCCACTGTGTGGAACAGTGTGTTGGACTAGATAGGCCTTGGGCCTGATCCAGCAAGAGTGTTCTTATGTTCTTATGATTCAATTCCACCTTCCACCACAGCTGCTTTTAAGTCAGAAATAATACTTGGGAAATCAAATCATGGGTTTCCTGGTAATTTGTAGTTTGGTCCTAAGGAACATGATTATAGGGGGCTGTGTTTGCAGTCATAGTGGAAGCTGAATGTTAAGTTCTTTAAAAGATGTGCTATTTACATGGGGGGGGGCATATGAAATGAATGCCTCCAAAATTATGTCATACTAGCTGAACCCGCACAGAGCTTCTGTGCGGTAGTTTACTTACTTTTTGGAGTTGTGTTGTGAGAATTTCGCCTTCTGCCCCTCTGTCCCGCCTGCCATCTCCCCGCCTTCTGCCCCTCTGTCCCGCCTGCCATCTCCCCGCCTTCTGCCCCACTGTCCCGCCTGCCATCTCCCCGCCTTCTGCCCCACTGTCCCGCCTGCCATCTCCCCGCCTTCTGCCCCACTGTCCCGCCTGCCATCTCCCCGCCTTCTGCCCCACTGTCCCGCCTGCCATCTCCCCGCCTTCTGCCCCACTGTCCCGCCTGCCATCTCCCCGCCTTCTGCCCCTCTGTCCCGCCTGCCATCTCCCCGCCTTCTGCCCCACTGTCCCGCCTGCCATCTCCCCGCCTTCTGCCCCTCTGTCCCGCCTGCCATCTCCCCGCCTTCTGCCCCACTGTCCCGCCTGCCATCTCCCCGCCTTCTGCCCCACTGTCCCGCCTGCCATCTCCCCGCCTTCTGCCCCACTGTCCCGCCTGCCATCTCCCCGCCTTCTGCCCCACTGTCCCGCCTGCCATCTCCCCGCCTTCTGCCCCACTGTCCCGCCTGCCATCTCCCCGCCTTCTGCCCCTCTGTCCCGCCTGCCATCTCCCCGCCTTCTGCCCCACTGTCCCGCCTGCCATCTCCCCGCCTTCTGCCCCTCTGTCCCGCCTGCCATCTCCCCGCCTTCTGCCCCACTGTCCCGCCTGCCATCTCCCCGCCTTCTGCCCCACTGTCCCGCCTGCCATCTCCCCGCCTTCTGCCCCTCTGTCCCGCCTGCCATCTCCCCGCCTTCTGCCCCACTGTCCCGCCTGCCATCTCCCCGCCTTCTGCCCCACTGTCCCGCCTGCCATCTCCCCGCCTTCTGCCCCACTGTCCCGCCTGCCATCTCCCCGCCTTCTGCCCCACTGTCCCGCCTGCCATCTCCCCGCCTTCTGCCCCACTGTCCCGCCTGCCATCTCCCCGCCTTCTGCCCCTCTGTCCCGCCTGCCATCTCCCCGCCTTCTGCCCCACTGTCCCGCCTGCCATCTCCCCGCCTTCTGCCCCTCTGTCCCGCCTGCCATCTCCCCGCCTTCTGCCCCACTGTCCCGCCTGCCATCTCCCCGCCTTCTGCCCCACTGTCCCGCCTGCCATCTCCCCGCCTTCTGCCCCTCTGTCCCGCCTGCCATCTCCCCGCCTTCTGCCCCACTGTCCCGCCTGCCATCTCCCCGCCTTCTGCCCCACTGTCCCGCCTGCCATCTCCCCGCCTTCTGCCCCTCTGTCCCGCCTGCCATCTCCCCGCCTTCTGCCCCACTGTCCCGCCTGCCATCTCCCCGCCTTCTGCCCCACTGTCCCGCCTGCCATCTCCCCGCCTTCTGCCCCACTGTCCCGCCTGCCATCTCCCCGCCTTCTGCCCCACTGTCCCGCCTGCCATCTCCCCGCCTTCTGCCCCTCTGTCCCGCCTGCCATCTCCCCGCCTTCTGCCCCACTGTCCCGCCTGCCATCTCCCCGCCTTCTGCCCCTCTGTCCCGCCTGCCATCTCCCCGCCTTCTGCCCCACTGTCCCGCCTGCCATCTCCCCGCCTTCTGCCCCTCTGTCCCGCCTGCCATCTCCCCGCCTTCTGCCCCACTGTCCCGCCTGCCATCTCCCCGCCTTCTGCCCCACTGTCCCGCCTGCCATCTCCCCGCCTTCTGCCCCTCTGTCCCGCCTGCCATCTCCCCGCCTTCTGCCCCACTGTCCCGCCTGCCATCTCCCCGCCTTCTGCCCCACTGTCCCGCCTGCCATCTCCCCGCCTTCTGCCCCTCTGTCCCGCCTGCCATCTCCCCGCCTTCTGCCCCACTGTCCCGCCTGCCATCTCCCCGCCTTCTGCCCCACTGTCCCGCCTGCCATCTCCCCGCCTTCTGCCCCACTGTCCCGCCTGCCATCTCCCCGCCTTCTGCCCCACTGTCCCGCCTGCCATCTCCCCGCCTTCTGCCCCTCTGTCCCGCCTGCCATCTCCCCGCCTTCTGCCCCACTGTCCCGCCTGCCATCTCCCCGCCTTCTGCCCCACTGTCCCGCCTGCCATCTCCCCGCCTTCTGCCCCACTGTCTCGCCTGCCATCTCCCCGCCTTCTGCCCCTCTGTCCCGCCTGCCATCTCCCCGCCTTCTGCCCCACTGTCCCGCCTGCCATCTCCCCGCCTTCTGCCCCACTGTCCCGCCTGCCATCTCCCCGCCTTCTGCCCCTCTGTCCCGCCTGCCATCTCCCCGCCTTCTGCCCCACTGTCCCGCCTGCCATCTCCCCGCCTTCTGCCCCACTGTCCCGCCTGCCATCTCCCCGCCTTCTGCCCCACTGTCCCGCCTGCCATCTCCCCGCCTTCTGCCCCACTGTCCCGCCTGCCATCTCCCCGCCTTCTGCCCCTCTGTCCCGCCTGCCATCTCCCCGCCTTCTGCCCCACTGTCCCGCCTGCCATCTCCCCGCCTTCTGCCCCACTGTCCCGCCTGCCATCTCCCCGCCTTCTGCCCCACTGTCCCGCCTGCCATCTCCCCGCCTTCTGCCCCTCTGTCCCGCCTGCCATCTCCCCGCCTTCTGCCCCACTGTCTCGCCTGCCATCTCCCCGCCTTCTGCCCCACTGTCCCGCCTGCCATCTCCCCGCCTTCTGCCCCTCTGTCCCGCCTGCCATCTCCCCGCCTTCTGCCCCTCTGTCCCGCCTGCCATCTCCCCGCCTTCTGCCCCACTGTCTCGCCTGCCATCTCCCCGCCTTCTGCCCCACTGTCCCGCCTGCCATCTCCCCGCCTTCTGCCCCTCTGTCCCGCCTGCCATCTCCCCGCCTTCTGCCCCTCTGTCCCGCCTGCCATCTCCCCGCCTTCTGCCCCTCTGTCCCGCCTGCCATCTCCCCGCCTTCTGCCCCTCTGTCCCGCCTGCCATCTCCCTCACCTCTTTCCCCAGTGTTGTCTCTAAAAGCCCACAGGTTTTTGTGTTTGTTTCTTTGAATGTTTTTATGGAATCACACAGAACATCTTTCTCCTCCCTAGCTCTTACCCCTGTGTTTGCCCTAGAAGTCCTTGGGGGTTTTGTTTTTGGTTTTAGTTTTGAGTGTGGCTACTGTTGGACCGATGTTTTTCAAGGTAGTACTTGGGCGGGGCGGGGGGAGAGATCTGGTGTTTGTTTTTCCTCACAGTCTGGCTCTCCGTGGCTTCCCCCCCACACACACACGCCCTTCAGTTTTCTCCCCCGCCAATACAGTGTGGGAGACTAAGCTGAGTCTCGTCTGTCAACCGTCTCCTCTGTCCCAGCTTGCCCCTGCAGCCGGGCCCCCTGCGATCTTTGGCCTCCCAGACATGCCCGTGGATGCTGCCTCCACAGCCCCCAGGTCCTCCGCCACCACTTGCCCTCAGGCTGCGCCTCTTGCAATCTTTGGCCATGCCCCCCAAAGCTGCCTCTTGTTTGCTGCCGGCCAGGCCTGCCGCCGCCGCTTGGCTCCACGGCTGCCGGGCCCGCCTGCCACCTCTGGCGTCCTCGGCCATGCCTGTGGGGCCACCAGCCAGGCCCGCTGCTGCTGCCGCCGCTTGCCTGCGCGGCCGCTGAATCCTCCGCCGCCGCTTGCCCCCGTGTCCGGGCCCACCTGCTGCATGTCTCCCCGGCCATGGCCTCCTCCTCCCTCCACACACCCCTTTTCCTCCTGGCGGCGGCGGCGGCGCTCCGCCCGCCGGCCCAACCTGCTCCTGTTGCGCACTCTTTCCTCCAACGGCCGGCCCCAGAGTGCCACCGCCGCTGGTCCCAGAGTGCCGCCGCCAGGCCCGCCACCTCGCCTCCATGGCCGGGCCCAGCCCACCCCGCCTCTGCGGCTAGGACTGCCTGGCTCCCCGGCCATGGCCGCCGCTGCCTCGCATAATTCTCCTGGGTGTGTCACCAGGACCAATCAGGCGCCCCCTGCAGCCCAGCCAATCAGCTGGGCTGCCGGGACGCATTTTTCCTGGGCACACCCAGGAGAATTATATATATAGATGTTTTTCCAGGTTTCAGATTTCAGAGTGATGGCTTGGACACATCATAGGAACATAGGAAGCTGCCTTATACCGAATCAGATCACTGGTCCATCTAGCTCAGTACTGACTACAGTGACTGGCAACAGCTTCTCCAAGGTCGCAGGCGGGAGTGTCTCTCTCAGCCCTATCTTGGAGATACCAAGGAGGGAACTTGGAACCTTCTGCATACAAGCATGAAGGTGCTCTTCCCACAGCAGCCCAATCCCTTAAAGGGAGTATCTTACAGTGCTCAGTCTCCCATTCAAATGCAAGCCAGGGCAGGCCCTGCTTAGCAAAAGGGACAAGTCATGCTTGCTACCACAAGACCAGCTCTCCTCCCATTTGCTAGCCATACTAACACCTGCCATTTGGGAGACAGGGAGCCATTTTATTTATTATGTGATCCACTTTGGGAACTTTTGTTGAAAAGCAGTATATAAATATCCATCATATTCGTATTTGCAGAATGGGCGGTGTCTTACTTCATGGCATGGAAAACCAGGGTTGCCATTTTTCAGGATACACCCAGACTCTGACCTAGAGGAGACCCCTCAGAGGAGGAGGAGCATGCCCCAGGTGAGAACCTTGGCCCCCCGATGAAGGCCCTCTAGATGCAACAGACCCTGAGCAACAAGAGCTTGTCGCCCCTCCTGCAGCGCACCCCCCCCCCACTCCACCCTTGGAATTGCCCTGCACGGCTCCTGCCTTGACCTTAGAACTCCTCCATGACCCTCAGGAGCTGAGGCGATGCCTAGCCAGGGCCAAACTGCAATGCCAGAAGCAAAGTGGTCACCTGGCTATTCAGGGCCTCTCTTCCAATAGGACTGCTTGGGAGGAGGGGGCAGCTCAGGCATCTGCCTTGGATAAGAACTAGCCTGAGCTCCAGAAAAGGATGGAGGCTCTTGTTTCCTGAATGATGCCTCCATTTGCAGCCACACTTTGCTAGGTCAACACAACGCTTCCTTGCAGATCTCGCTTCTAGTTGTTGCCTTTCTAGACTTGATTCAGACATTGGCCCGGTGTTTCCAGGAATCAGCATCACTCCAGAACCCGATTCAAACATTGTGCTGTAAGAGTGTACCTATGTCTGTACACTCGTACATGTGTTTATATGAATGACTGTACCTGTGTCCATTTTCAAAGTCAACCTGGATGCAGGCCCTTCAAATACATGGTACACATAAGAAGTGTACAGTCATTCACGTGTTATTCACATAACATGTGAATGACGGTACCTGTGTACAGACCTGAACCTGTGTATACTGTGAATGGGCCTCAGGGTGCCTCTTGAAAGCAGTTCTGAAGATTTTAATGGATTGCTATTATTCCAATATTGAAAGAAATATTGGAATAAACATCTCCTGGAATAGCTTCAGTCAAGATTTGGCAACTCTCTGGAAAATTTGTGTAGCTGTTTTCCTCTGACAGTTCCCCAGAGAAACGTGTGTGTGTGTGTGTGTGTGTGTGTGTGTGTGTAATAAATTATATAGTATGCTCTTCTGTTTTACCACAACACGACTCTGCCTGCCCTCTGCCTACCTATCATTAAAAAGAAAAGAAGTCATCATCCCTGCAGGGAATGCAAAGTGCACCATCAGATTGCTCAAGGCGTCACTGAAAGCAGGGTTGCTGCTATCCTTCCACAAATTGATTCCCCAGAGACAAGCATTTCTGTGGAATACGAGTGCAACAGCCCCTTATCTTTGCTATGTCCCTATGATCCATAGAAAATGATTGCAGTAGATTTGCCTCAGGGGCCCCATTTACAGATTAGGCCCTGCCCCATGTCTCAACCCTGTCAGCCGAATGCCTGACACACAGTTACCATGGCAACCAGGTGTAGTAAAAGGCAGCCATATTTAATAAGACTTTGATCTAATACCCAGGCTGTTTGCACTCTGCTGCATCACAGTTTCCTTTGTTTGCTTGTTTGATTTCTATACCGCCCTTCCAAAAAATGGCTCAGGGCGGCTTGCACTTTCCGGCCAGCTGCAATTTTCCTGTCCACAACCTCGCATGATCTTGCTTTTCTGATGCCACACTGTTCACACAAATAGACCACATGAAGCATGTCGTTATGGTGTGGGGTTAGGGACCAGGGCATTGCAGTAGTACTTGCACTGAAGCCTGAAGATTTTCTAACGTGGGGTAATGATTAGAGTATTGGACTTAATCAGGGAATTCCTAAGGTAAACCCTGCTCAGCCACAAAGCTTTCTGCATGTCTTGCTTGGCCTCATCATGGAGGCTCTCCCAGGCCTACTCCACACTGAAGTGGTGCCCAGATGATATCACTCCAGAACAGAGGTGCATCTAGGTAATTTCGGAGCCTGGAAAGATCTTTGGAGACCCCACCCCCCGGCTGCGAGTTAAGCATCATTTTTTAACATGTAGGTTCTTGAGGACACAAGCCACACCACCCAGGACAGACTAAAGAGGATTTGTGGGCCCCCAGGGTGTGTGTGGAGGCCCTGGTCTCTGCTCCAGAATGCAGGTAGAGGCTAGGGAGGCGCATGGCAGGCGCATGCACAATTGCTACTTCTGGTATTTCAGACAAAAAAACGGGGGCAGGGACGGCAGGGAGTAATGCTGCTGCCCCAAAATCATTTCCAAAAAATGGAGCGCCGGCGGGGGGAAAGCGATGGGAGGGGTAAGTGCAAACCACCACCACCCACCCTTAAAGGGAGATCCCCTCCGGCGCCTGACGATACCTTCACGGTTCCATGCACCTCTCTAGTAGAGGCTCATGTGATGGAATGTTTCTCCATTAAAATGTCCCTCTGCAAAGAAAACTCTGGTGACCTCCAGATGAGATGATTTCAATTTGTTGCATGAGAGGCTTACAATATGAATACGACGAATATTTATATACTGCTTTTCAACAAAAGTTCCCAAAGCGGTTTACATGGATTATACAAATAAATAAATAAAATGGCTGCCTGTCCCCAAAGGGCTCACAATCTATAAAAGAAACATAAGATAGAGACCAGCAACAGCCACTGGAGGAATGCTGTACTGGGGGTAGATAGGGCCAGTTGCTCTCCCTCTGCTAAATAAGTACAATTTGCTGTATGCAGGGCCAGGCTTAGGAGCTGGCAACTTAGGCAGCCATCAGGGATGCCAGGTTGTGAGTGCAGTGCCTTGACATTATATAGCAACATAGGAAGAACATCGGAAGCTGCCATATACTGAGTCAGACCATTGGTCTATCTAGCTCAGTATTGTCTTCACAGACTGGCAGCATTTTCTCCAAGGTTGCAGGCAGGAATCTCTCTCAGCCCTATCTTGGAGAAGTGAGAACATTCATGAGGTGAGGCGATGGCTTCAGATGATGAGTGTGCTACAGGGTGGAGAGTGTTGGCACCTTCCTGCCACAGGTATCACCCACCTTTCTGGAGCCTCTGCCCCCACTTCACCTCTGCTGTTGCCATCCTTGCCTATGGCTCTGCCCTTGCCTCCCTCACTGGTCAATCCCCCCAGCAACCCGGGACCGGGCCTTCTCTGTGGCTGCCCCAGGGCTTTGGAATGTGCTCCCTGCAGAAATAAGAGCATCTCCTTCTCTGTTTGCTTTTAGGAGGACCCTGAAGACGTACCTGTTTTCCCAGGCTTTTAACTGAAATTTAAATTTTAAATTTTCATGTGTTTTTATCTATGGTGATTTTTTATCTGTTTTTATGAATTTTAAATGTTTTATATTTTATATATATTTTTAATCTGTACATTGCCTAGAGATTTCTATATTAGGCGGTATAGAAATTAGATAGATAGATAGATAGATAGATAGATAGATAGATAGATAGATAGATAGATACAAACTATTAAAACAGTTAAAATTAAAACTAATTAAAAGCCTGGGTGAACAAATGTGTCTTGCCTTTTAAAAAAATTAAGAGATGGGGAGGCTGTTATTTCAGCAGAGAGCACGTTCCAAAGCCTCGGGGCAGCAACAGAGAAGGCAAGAAGCCACCCTGAGAAGCCCCCAGACGAGCATAGTTTCCAGGCAGTCTTCAAATTCAGCCTTACAGGCCCGGTCCTAGATTAAATGGCACCCTGGGCAAAAAGCATCCTTGGGCGCACTCTCCATCACTGGTCCCACCCCCTAGGCTGGAGCTAACATTGATGCCCCCTGCCCTCTCACTGGCCTCAGCCCCCATGGCCCATCCCTTGGCTAGGGATGTGCGAACTGGTTTGGGGGTTCGGTTTGCAGATTCAGGGGTTCGAGTTAGAACCGAACCCCCCCCCCCCCCGGTCTGGGGGTGCCGGACCGAACTGGCCTGGTCAGGTGCGGGTGCAGTTCGCACCTGAACCGTACCGGGCCAGCCGGTTCCGTGCACACCTACCCTTGGCCTATCCCCCAGCTCCTCTCACTGCCAGTTTTTTGGGTGCATCACCATGGCAACACGGAGCATACATTCATACCAGTAATACAGCTATTAACTGGGACCAGTAATTGGGAAGACATCTAATCAGTGTTTAAACAGCTTTGCTGGCTCTTGATTTATCTCCAAGCAGAATTAAAACATGCTGGTGCTTATTTTTAAAACCCTACACAGCTTGGGACTTGGGCACCTGAAGGAGCACCTGCTCCCATATCAGCCTGCTCATGCACTGATAGTCTTCAGAGACCTTCCTTTCAATGCTCCCACCATTTGAGATCTGGCAGGCAACGACCAGGGAAAAGCCTTTCTGGTGGTAGTCCCCTGAGAGGTTTGATATGGAATTATTTAATTCAAGCTTATAAAAGTGTTTCAAATAGGTGTATAAAAGTTAGTTTGGTTCATGTCCCTAACAGAATATAAAGCCATTAAACTTGAAATAAAGAAAATTGTTCAGTCAGGAAAAGTGTTCAAACCAGGAATGTGGGGCCCCTCTCAAAAATGTGAGATAGGAGGCCAGAAATAACAAATGCCAGAGCCTGTCAGGAGATAGATAACACAGGTATGCAACTAGTCCATTAGCCAAATCCCTCACTCAAGCAAAAACAGACATCCCTGGCACCAGATACTGATAGGGAGTAAGGTTATCAGAAAGGCCAAGTAGTAACTCATCTTCCCAGGCTTTAAATAGCACCTCTGGGATGTGTATGTTTAATTACCAATGATACGTATTAATTGCTTTACTGATATGCTTGTCTGCTTGAAACCTATATAAACTGGTCAACTGCACATCTTCAATGCGCAGTACCAGCCAGATTCTCCCTGACTGTACTCGTGCCTTTCTTGATCAAGAAATAAAAAGCTTATTTTAAGCACGTATCCTTGCTGCATTTGACTTCATTCAGTCAGGCAACAAGTATAATTGCGTGAAGTCTGTCTAATCCTCTTTGGTTCTGGCAAGACGCCACATTCTCTATCCATGTGATAGAAGGATGAACGCAAGTGGCTGAATCAAACAGGAGGGCACAGTTCCAGAGGATTTTACCCCGTTACAGGTTCACCTAGTATCCATGTCTTATTGGCACCAAGCAAAGACCTATTTTATTTTCCCAGCCCTTTTAAGATCTGATGTAATTGTTTTAATGCTACTGTTCAATTGCTACTTTATCAACTGATGTTTTATTGTGACTTTGATTTTATTGCTTTTTCTGTAAGCCACCCTAGAAATATTTATATTGAACTCTATAAAATGTGATAAATAAATAATGTATCAGCTCATCTCCTCTGCAAAGTATTCATACATTCTGAAGCATGATGCCCTGTGCCTGGATTTAGCAAATTCCAAGCACAACGAGGTCATGGTGCCTAGAGATTTAACCATGGTGCCTAGAGTAGGATATTCAGAGGTGGAGTTATTTAATAAAATATTTGTTTGTCCAAGGCAGCCCTGTTTCTGTTCTAAGTAGGTTACTTGTGAAGGGATAAAGGGAAGCCATGGTGTAGTGGCTGCCAGGTGTCCATTGTCTGGCTCCTACATTTTTGGGCTGGCTCCTAGAACCAAATACATTTGTCAAACCCCACCTGTTTCTTCCTGGCTAGGAGGAGTATTGCGCCTGGAATCGTACAGTGTGAACAACTTTGCTACTAACTGACTTACACTAAGGTGCTTTTGACAAATCTCAACAGAGGCGAAGACTTGACTCTGAGAGTTCTAGATCTCACTCTGATTATCATTAAACAACTGAGTAGACAGGATGTTGTTAGCGGCAAGGCATTGATTGATGAGATTGATTTTTCTTTCCCTTTCTTCAGTTTATTATCCTGCTTTGAAATGGCTTTTCATGAAGGATGCTATGAAGAAGATGGGAGAAGAGAGGCTGGCTTCATGAAATTTCAGTACATAAAAATGTATTTGGTGTTTCTGCTTCATTAAATTTTAACTTCAAGAAATTAAGTCTAGGTGCCCTGTTAATAAATGTAAATCAAACTGCTATCATCCATTATTTGTGTTATTATACTGGATGGATGGAGAACAGTGTCTGAATCTGGAATCACTTGGGAGTAACCCCTTGTTGCCTCTTGCAGTTTCAATTAATTCAGTTTGCACAGAAGAAGGTGGAAGTCTATTTTGCTGCTGATCCTTCTCCTTCCTGGAGTACATTATTTATACTATAACAGTAGAAATAATATTACTCTGAGACTTCAGCCATCTGGCTGATCACTGCAAGATTTAGAAATTGGAAATTAAATGTACTGAATGCATTTAAAAGTTGATACATGTATAAATTATTGGAATTACATTTAAGAAAATGCGAATCTGTACAGGTACTTTGTAGAATATGCTATATTTATTATCATATTAGAAACTTAAGGAAATTCAAAGCAAAGGGGGGACATTAAGGATATTAAGGATTTTTATTCTCTCTCTCTTTAGATTCAAGGACCACTGAGCATTTGTATTGTTGTTTTTTATGTTATGATTTGGAATTTAGCCTAATAGAATAATGAGTTTCTTTTTTGTACAGCTCTATACTTCTCCCCAGTATTAGGTAGACAGGCTGCATTCACACAACCACAAGGATCTTGGTTGAAAGGTTTAAAAAAATTAGTGAGCCCTGTGGGCCTGAGTTTGAAAACTCAGCATTTCAGGGCAAGCCTGGTCAAACCGTAGCAGTTAACCAGGATTTAGTCAGGATTTAACCAGGATTGAAGGCGCTGCTCTTGCTCCTGACTGTCACAGCCCAGTCTAACTCTTTCGTCTCTGCCTCCAGCTTTGCCGCAGCACACCCAGTCTTTCCTCGCTTCCAGTTTCGCCCCATAACTTGGCAAGAGCTGGTGCTGTCAACTGGTAGCAAACAGCTAGTGAGCTCCAGCTTGTTTTGGATCAACTGGAACATAGGGACATTGGAAGCTGCCTTCTACCGAGTCAGACCCTTGGTCCACCTAGCTCAGTATTGTCTACACAGACTGGCAGCAGCTCCTCCCAAGTTGCAGGCAGGAGTCTCTCTCAGCCCGATCTTGGAGATGCTGCCAGGGAGGGAACTTGGAACCTTCTGCATGCAAGCGTGAAGATGCTCTTCCCAGAGTGGCCCCATCCCCTAAGGGGAATATCTCATGTGCTCACACATGTAGTCTCCCATTCATATGCAACCAGGGCAGACTCTGCTTAGCAAAGGGGACAATCCATGCTTGCTGCCACAAGACCAGCTCTCCTCCCCCAGCACTGGGAAGTGATGAGAAGGGATAGAAGAGTCATGTTTACATGCTGCTCCTGAACCACTAAAATCTGCTCATTCCCATTAGCAGCAGCTGACCTTATAAGATATGGATATAAAACCAGCTACAGATGGCATCCGCAGCTGCAACCTGAGACCTCTGTAATTGTCACTTTGAGTGGATCAATGGTGCATCTAACTGCCTGGCTATCATCTCACCAGCAGATGCTCCCAAGGAAGGTTTATATTCCCGGGCATACATAATTGTGTTATGCCATATCTCTGAGAGGTGGGACTGGTTGCCTGGCTCCAGCTGGCAAGAGGCATCTATTCCCCTGAGGCCTACAGATCAATAACCATTGTCATTTCTAGCCTGACTAATACGATGCAAATGCTGTTTGTGTCTAATCCTCTTAAATCCAATCTCAGTCTTATTTCATATTATTTGAGAAAGCTTAAGAATGTTGTTCTCTTTGCCCTGTTACTGGGTGCTTTTAAAGGAATACTTTCCAACAGCCATGCAAAATGTCAACAATAATGCCTTAAATAAATGGAAGAAAAAGTCCAGAATGGTAAAAAGAGGAAGGCTGACAGTCTTTAGAGTTTGGTGCAGAACTGTCTGGAGCCTATGCAAGCCTAGAGATAAATTCTCATTTATTTAAGTGGGGTTAGGACTGCAGTTTCAAGAGAGGTTGCAGGTGGAGTTGGGAGTGGAAGAGAGATTGTGCTGAAGAAATTAAAGTGGCTCAGAGGCAGGATGAGATAACAGGAAAACCAGAAAAGCCTCTCACGTTTGGGAGGGGGAACCCACTCAAAGCAGCTGTCAGAAGAACATTTATCCTACATGGTCCATTACTAGGCACCAAGTGCCGCTGCACAGATCGTTAGAAAAAGAAGGAGAACAAGACCACAAGTATCATTGGCAAGCTGGGAATCACACATTAGAAGCATTGAGATCTGGGAAAGACAGGAGGATTCAGGATTCATTACCTTCAAAATGAAGTGACGTGTTTCCGTCATCAGCTGCTGAGCCCCTTTGGAGAGCTTTGAGGGGACGTTTGAGGGAAGATCCTGTTAAGAATCCATTATTATTATTATTATATTTATATTTATATAATACATTTCAACAACAACAAAAGTTCACAGAGTGGTTTACGTAGCAAAAAGAATGAGAAAATTATTCCCTTTCCCAAAGGAGCTTACAGTCTAATAAGAAGTTTTTAAAGTAGAACTAAAGGAGCCTACTTTCTGCTAGGGGTGTGCACGGAACCGCAGAGCTGCGGTCCGGCACTGTGTGGGGGGGTTCATTTAAGGGTGGGGGAGGGTTTACTTACCCCTCCCGCCGCTTTCCCCCCTCCAGCGCACGTATTCTATGTAGTATACCTCCCTGCCGCCCCTTCTCCCACTTGAGTGCAAAAGGCTGCGCGGAGCCTTATGCGCACGCGCACATCTCTCTCGCGCGCTTCACATTTCCCCGATGTGAGCGCGCGCGTGGCCACACACACGTACGCACGTTGGGGAGATGTGAAACTCACGCGCGACGTGTGCGTGCACAAAAGGTTCCGTGCCGCCTTTTGCACTCAAGTGGAAGAAGGGGTGGCAGGGAGGTATCCTGCCGCCCCAATTACTACATAGAATACGTGCGCTGGAGGGAGGAAAGCGGCGGGAGGGGTAAGTAAACCCTCCCCCACCCTTAAAGGAACCACCCCACCCAAACCGAACCGGCCAGGTCCGGACCAGTCCGGAGGCCTTTAGAATGGCCTCCGGACCGGTCCAGGCCCATTCCTACTTTCTGCTTTGTTTAATGTAGTGACATTTCCAGTGTTCCCTATAACCAGGATTCCCAGATGTTGTGGACTACCATAATCCCCAGCCAAAGGCCATTGCAACTGGGGATGATGGGAGTTGTAGTGAAGAACAGCAGAGAAACCCGGTTACAGAAATCATTGCCTAGGACTCTCTCCCATGTGCGGTCAATTTGTTTTATATCCAACTGTCAGCACACAGTTTACAAAGGGGCATTGCCTATAGTGTAAGTGCCTGCCATCTTGAAACAAGATGGTGAAGCGGCAAAACATGTCATGCAAGACAATACAGGCAGTAAGAGCACTGCGCACGCTGCATCTGTCAATGCAGCTATCAATGGTGTTGCACACCAGGGCAGTTCAGCTCCTGCATAAAGTTGTGCAAATGCAGTTGCTCAGTGGGATGCCCATTGGAAATGACTAGGCTGGAGCACAACTGCCCTAATGTGCAACACTATCAATGGTGTTTACACAGGTGCAGCAGTGCAAGCAGTGATCCGCCCATGTTGCTTTTGCACAGTATGTCAGCGGACAATAACAACAGCAAAAAAGAAGCCAAAGGTTTTTATTAACAAAGGGGGTGGGCTGTTAACAAAATGGCCACCCACCTGAAGTGATATGGTTCAGAATTCTGCCACCTCCGTCTGCCACCTCATTCTGCATAATGTGCCAGTCAGCTCTTAGAAAAGGATTCCATGAAGCAATTTGAAGGGAAAATAATGCTTCCTGTCAACTGCATTATCAGATGACAATAAATATCGTAGGAATCTTAAAGACATCAACCGGAGAACACTATTAATGTCAGAGTGAATAACGAAAGAGATAAGACACACGGAACAGCACATTCAAGAATATAGTCACCCTTTAATTACCTCAGTCACTGAAACCATGATGGATTTAAGAAGGAAGGATGTGCAAGTGGGAAAAGAGAGACTGCCAGAAGAGAAGATTCCCTCATTCCTTAAAGGGAGTATATGAACTTTATAGTATAGGGGAAAAGAGAGACCAGGAAACCAGTAGACCTGTGCAAAGCAAGGCCGCTTTGCTTTGGGAATGAATTCTGAGCTTCTGTCCCCAATTTGCCTTGGCCTCCTTTGGTCTCATTTCAAAGGGGCCTGCTTTGGTTCTAGTCAAAGCCTTCAGTGGCTCAAAAGTGAAGCTTTGCCCCCTCTTCAATACCACCCTCAAACTAGTTTCCAGGACTAGCAAGGGTGACGAGAAAAGGCTCTAGACTTTCTCTTCACATCCCACCATGAAAGAGCAAGCAGCTGCGTCCCACAGCTTGACTTTAAAAATGACGCTTTTTAACGTCGTGCTTCAGAACTGTGGCCACTTGCTCTCTCACAGTAGAGAGCAAAGAAAAGGACTGGAGCCTTTTCTCCTCACCTTTGCTCCTGCTAAGACGTTTGAGGAGTGAGGGAAAAGAAGCAAAGCTTTGAGGGGTCAAAGAGTTCAGCCTGGTTTGCTTTGCTTTAACTTCAGCCCCCCGACAGCCCCTCTCTTCAGGCTGAAAGGGTCAACACCCTTGAAGCTTCACACAGCCCTAGAAACCAGTACTAGGAGGGTTTGGGGTTTGTTTGTTTGTTTGTTTGTTTGGTTGGTTGGTTGGTTGGTTAGTTGGTTGGTTTTTATACCACTCTTCTGAAATGGCTCGGGGCGGTTTACAATTAAAAACAGAAATCATTAAAAACAATTAAAACAGAAATACAAATATGAACACCAATTTAAAAACATCTTAAAAAACAATTAAATAATCAGAACAATTAAAATGCTGAAAACTTTTAAATGGGTTTTTTTTAATTGATTAAGTGACATATCATATCCTCCTTCATAAAATGAGCGCAAGGCAACTAAAAAATCAATATTAATAAAACGGACACGGCAAAACAAATCTATAAAACAAAATGAAATATAAAAGCAACAACATAAAATCAACCCATTGACTGAATAAAAAAGCAGAGGTGAATATATCAAGTGGCCTTCTACTAAGTCAGACCACTGACCCATCTACCTCAGTATTTTCTACACTAACTTTCTCCTCAAGGATTCTCCTCAAGCCATTCTTGGAGATGCCATGGATTAAACCTGGAGTCTTCTGCATGCCAAGCATGTACACTGAGCTACACCCATTTTCCAATTAAAAGTCCTCGGGGGGGGGGGGTGTCTTCAGTAACCACCTGATGATAAAAAGAGAAGATGTTTTATCTCTCTGGAGGGAGAGTTCCATGTTGCAGTGTCACCACTGAAAAGGCCATGCCTCAGTCGGGGCATCAGCAGTCGGCAATATTAGGCAGCTGCCAAGACGTTACAGCTAAGTTCGGAGACCGTCACTGCTCCCCTGCCCCCATGGCCCCAAGATAACCTGTGCATCCCTGCTCAGAACAGCCTACTGCTGAAACCACCTCTGTGACTATAGCCTTTGTGTGGTGGCAACCCAGTGACACTCAGAACCCATGCAGATGGAAGAGGACCTATGGAGGGCAGTTTTCTGAAAGCCCCTAAAACCTGGCCCTGTCTCTGGTACCCATCAATGGGCTCATTGAAAGATGGATGAGAGAGCAGAAACATGTACAGCAAGCATGTGCCCTGCCACTAGGTTTCCACTTCCTTGAAACCAAGGGCTTGCGTACTTGACTTGGGGAACATTCTAGCCCTATTCACACATTCTGTTCAGTACTCATACACTCTAGCCCGATTCAGACAGAGAGGGTATGCACACAAGCAGCCCTACCCTGGTTTGTGTGTCCGTGTGGAGCACCAGTTAGCTGCCCTCTCTAAGATTATGGTTTCATAAACTATACGAAACTGCGGTTATCGTGCCGTCTGTGTTCGGACATAACGCTGCCACCAAAAAACCTTAGGTTATAGTGGTGAGACTCACTGAAAACCAAAGGTTCAAACTGGAGTTTGGCAAGGCAAACTTCAGGTTGTTTTTGCCACGAAACCATGGTTCCACACATTCGGACATAAGGGAGTTCCAACTTCTGTCCTGTTTATCTGCGGTTTCGCATTATGTTGCGGCCAGTGTGTGAATAGGGCTTCTATGTATATGCACAGTGTACATGTACAGTGGATATCTATGTACAGTTTATATCAGTACACTTCCTATCTGTATCCTGCATTTCAGGGTATCTGTACCCAGGTTCACTTTTAAAATGAACACAGGCACACTAATTCACACAAAAAGGTATATGTGTGTACAGACATCTGGATACAGGTACAATATCATGTCTGAATAGGGCGAACGTTGGTGCAAAAAATATGCACATTTTTGCTTCGGCTCTGATTCAGCCGTGAAACATAGTAGGTGTACAGCAACAAGAAACATCTCTATTTTTCTTGGCCCTATCCATGCTGAAGAGCTGACTGGTTTGCTTTTTCATGATGAGCTCAGTTCCTCCGCCTTATGGACTGAAGAGGAGTTGATGCACATTGTGATTCAGCCTCAGCTCCTGACCAAGGCTATTTCAGATCTCAATTCAGCCCCTCCTGACATGAGTAGGAAGGGCTGGTTTTGATTCAAAACCTGATTCATACTATCTTGATATGGAAGTGAAGGAGAACTAAATTTCACTAGAGATACAAACAAAGGCATCTAGTTTGAGAGAATCTCATTCAGAAATGCAGTATATTAGCTGCAGCTAGATTGTGTTGCCCACAGACTTTTTTTTGTGTGTGTGGTAATTTTACCATTGGCCACCATCTGGTGCAGCATTACATTTCTATTATGCTGTGCTGTGGAGCTGCCGTGTCCTTCAAAGGCAGCGTTGGGGTTGCACAAATGGGACAGTTTCTCCATTTGGGACAATGAGCCCATCTGCAGCAGTGCTGCTTGTGCAGCTGCCCCATTTGCACAACCCCAATGCTGCCTTTGAGCAGCACAGAAGCCCCATAGTGCAGCCTTTGACTAGAGATACAAACAAAGGCATCTAGTTTGAGAGAATCTCATTCAGAAATGCAGTATATTAGCTGCAGCTAGATTGTCTTGCCCACACACTTTTTATTTTTTATTTTTTATTGGTAACTAGTGAATTTAAGCCCGTTAAATTAACGGGCGCTAGTAGACCGCTATTGCGGCTCGCTCTTTGGGGCTGGCTGTTCCCTTCTCTCTCCTGCCCCACTCTCCCTCCCTCCCTTCTGCCCCACACTCTTGCCTCTCTTCCCCTCCCTCCCACACCACTCTCTTGCCCTTCCTTCCCCTCCCAACCCTCTCTCTCACCCTCCCCTCCCTCTCAGCGTCCGCTGTGGGCAGCCGGGCGGAGAGTTCCGCCGCCGTGGGCGGGCGGCCGGGCTGCCGGGCCCGAGAGTGCCGCCGGCGCCGTGGGCGGCTGGGTGGCCGGGCAGAGAGTTCCGCCGGCGCTGTGGGTGGCCGGGTGGAGAGTTCCGCCGCCACCACCAAGAGTGCCGCCCGCCGCTGCCACCTCTGCCCTCCCCGCAGTCCCTCCGTTCCCGCGGCCACTGCTTCCGGCCTTCCCATGGCCGGGCCGGCCATCCAGCCAACATGGCCGCCTGGTGCCTGCGGCCATATCTTCCTCGGACGTGCTCTGCACATGCCCAGAACGGCCGAGGAAGACACGGGCGCAGAGACACGGGCGCACACACAGGCTCTTTATTATAGAGGATGTTATGGAGATGTAATGCTGCCTAGATGCTGGCCAATGTTCTATGAGTTTTGTTCTGTTCTGTTCTGACTTCCAGTAGCCTTCCAAGGACTTTCCCAGCCTTGCTCTCTGCAATTTTTTGTTTTAAATTGGCAATAGCCGAGGCTGAACCTGGGACTTCCTGTACATGTGCTACAACTGGGCTACGGTCCCCGCCCATCATCGTAGAATGGAATGTCGAAGAGATGTGTCTTAAGGATGACCATTCTGGTCCATGTTGCATAGCTATCCATTGGCATATTTGAGCCCCACTTTTAAAACTATGGGAATGGGTGGGGTGCCTCAAGGTCTTGCAGTGCCCGAGGCAAGGTGCCAAATGCTGCCTTGCCCCACACTCCTGGTGGGGGCCAAGCAGTGTTCCATCTAACAGGGATTCCTAGATGTTGTTCACTACAACTCCCATAATCCCCAGCTGCAATGGCTTTTGGCTGGGGATTATGGGAGTTGTAGTCAACATCATCTAGGAATCCCTGTTTGAGGGAACACTGCTACCAATGCAGAGAAATAAGAGTTTTTGTATTTAAAAAAAGAATGAAAAGAGATCTATCATCCTCTTACGTTTATATGATAAAACCCTTATTGTAAATAATCAGACAAGAGTAGCAAGAAGTACTTAAGTGGCGCAGCAGGGAAATGCTTGACTAAGAAGCAGAAGGTTGCCAGTTCAAATCCCCGCTGGTACTATGTCAGTACTATATCATACTGCGCGGGAGAAAGCAATGGTAAACCCCTCCTGTATTCTACCAAAGAAAACCACAGGGTTCTGTGGGTGCCAGGAGTCAAAATTGACTCGATGGCACACTTTTGCTTTAGTCAACAACATCTGGGGATCCCTGTTAGAGGGATCACTGGGGCCAACCCCTTTTGAACCTGACCCTTGGAGACTGTGAAAGTGGTGCAGGGGAGGGAGAAGCTTGCCAGAAGCTTCCTCTCACCTCCTTCATGCTGCTTGCAAGCTTTGTAAGGAGAGTTAGGAGAGGAGGGTCACCTTTTCCTTCCACTTTGCAAAGCTTGGGTCAGATCAGTCCCAAAGAGCTGCTCCAATAGTGGTAGCAGTGGGCGGCTTGCTGGCATCTCAGTAATCCACCACCTGAGGAGGTTGCCTCACTTTGCCTCATGAAGGGACCGCCCCTGCAGGGGAACGAAAACAAGGGGATTAGTGAAGCTGACAGGGGACTGAGAGAGGGATGCGAAAGGAGTACATTCAAGAGTGACTGCAGAGGTGCAGGGGGGGAGGGAGCAAGCCCCCCCCCGACAAGTGGCTTGTCCCCCTCATCCATTTCCCATTTCCATCTCAGGAATCGAATATGTGGGGCACAGCTCACTTGCCCACCCATAAATGCACTTTGCGCTTTCTGTGCCCCACCCATCAATTTGCTTCTGCTGCCATCACCGAGTACATTGAAGAGGGAACAGCTAACAGGAAGTGACTCAGTCACAAGAACATAAGAACAGCCCAAGTGGATCAGGCCCAAGGCCCATCTAGTCCAGCTTTCTGTTTGCCACAGGGGCCTGCTGGTTGCCTCTGGGAAACCCACAAGCCGGAGATGAAGGCATGCCCCCTCTCCTGCGATTGCTCCCTTGCAACTGGTGTTCAGAGTCATCCTGCTTCTGAGCCTGGAAGTAGTCTAAGCAGCAAGGAAAGTACGCAGAGATAAGCAGGCATCCTCTCTAATAAAAGCCTTGGTGTCCATCCGTGGACACCAAGGCGTGTGTCTGTGCCTCTCCCGGCTGTTCTGGGCATGCGCTCTGCGCATGCCCAGAACTGCCTGAGGGAGACAGGACCGCCAGCACACGGCGGCCATGTTGGGCGGCCAGAAGCGGCCGCCCCGAAGAAGCCGAGTAAGCGGCTGTGGGGGAAACTGGCCGAGGCATGGCCGAGGTGGCGGCGGAGCCATGGCCGAGGCCTGGCCATGCCGCCGAAGCCGGGCGGGGGGAAGAGGCGGCGGGGGAAGCCGGGCAGGGGGGAAAATTTGGGGCCCTTGCCCGGCTGGGGAGATGAGCCGCGGCATGGAGGCTGGCGGTGGCGGCGACAGTTGTTGGTTGCAGGGCCGGACGCGGAGGCAAGTGGGGGGGGGAGGTGCTAGCGCCCGTTATTACAACGGGCCTGAAAACACTAGTATTCAATAAAAGGATATAGCCATGTTACTTCTGACTGATTCTTAACTATTGACAAACACCACTTGAAAAACCACTGAATTCTGGACCATGAGAAAGCTTGGACCACTTTATTGTTTGCCTACACCACTGATCCAGTCTCTCTGCCCTTGTTGGCCTATAGCATACTTCTCTCCCCCTTTGCTATTCAACCTCTCTGCCCTCATTCCATCCTTATTAAAACATATCCAATTTTACAGAAACCCCAAACTGCTTCTGCAAATTCTTGTAAGAGTGTCTGATCAGAATAATGTATTCTGAATCCTGACTTCTTATTTCCTTTATTCCTTTTGGTGCAGAGGATTACTTTCTAATCAAATGTGAGTGATCTAATGAACACAGGCTCAAGAACTTTGGAGCTCTAAGCCCTTTTCCACCCAATGGCTGTGTGCAGAAAAGCCCTCTCCCCCATTGCCCCAGCAATGACCCGGATTTAAGCTGGTCAGTTCTGTAGGCAAGAAGCTTCCTGTTTTGGGATGCTTTTTAAAAAAATTCACTGCATGCCCTTCCTGTCCTTCTGCCCTTTCTTAACACTGTGGCCCACAAGGGTGCCAATTAGTGTCACTTCTGATGATGATTTCTTTGGATGAGTTTAGAAGCATTGAAATAAGACTTTCTGCTACACACACACACACATACTCAATCTAGGAGAAATGCATACAACCATCAGCTTTGTAGAGAAAGACATTTACCTTTTCTACCCCATCCCACATTTTGCAGTGCTCCCCCATACTACCCAATTAGAAGATGACTCTGAATGTAAGACGGTGAGGCTATTCTCATGACCATGCATAACCAGGCTAAGGGAGCCCAGCCCGGTATTGCACGGTCATGTGCAACACCAGGAGCCATGTGGCTCCTGGCTGCTAGCCCTCCTAATTCCACCCCCCAAATGAGATTAGCTGAGCTAGCACTCCTCTAACCCCGTTTCCCTGATCACGAGTCGCCGTGGCACGGCTCCGCAACATGGCGACTCATTAGGAGCCTCCCGACTGGAAGGCTACAAAAAGCCTCCCAGTGTCAGGGGGGTCCCCAGAATGACCCGCGCACTTGCGCAGGGTATTCTGGGACTTCTGGTGGCTGGGTGGCACCCGATCCCTGCCACCCCACCCAGATCCATGGCAGAACCAGTAATCGTGTGGGCGGCTGATCCAGCTGCCCAGGGAAGACTGAATGCTCATGTGCGGGGAGAGTGGGTCAAGTCCACTCTCCTCGCCAAACCCCTTCCGGCTCTCCAATTGCTCATGGGGAGAGCCTCGATGTCTTAAAAGATAGAGGTTAAATACAAGTTATACCTCTATTGACCCAAAAGAAAGCAGTCTCTGAATCTAAGATGACACCCCGCCCCGGAAATATTTAACAAACAGAGAGGCTGTTCTCACAAGCAGCCAAGACCAAGCTAGAGCATCTAAGCCCAGGTTTGGCTGCCCATGGGAACTCGTAGGAGCCAACCGGTTCCTGGCGGCATCTCAGCGGCAAACCCGCCTAGGGAGCCCACCTCTAAAATGGGGTTAAGGGAGAGAATGTTCCCTTAACTACATTTCCCTGACTGTATGCCAGCGCCAGCTGCTTTTAGCTGGTGCTGTAACTCTGATGGGCACCTTCCTGACGCTGTGGGGATGCCCACAAACCTCTGCGTTGCTTGGGGCAGCCAGTGACTGTCTGGGCATGCGATCAGCATGCCCAGCAAGGACTCAGCAATCATCTGTGTGGAAGGTAAGTTTAAGCAGCCTAACCCACCGCCCGCCCAGTAGCCCCCTCACAGGATTGTGAGAAAGGGCCCAGGAACTAAGAAAAAGCCTCAGCAGATTCAGGTAAATACAGTACTTGCTAACTTCTGGAAGTTGGAGGGAGATTTAAGAAAACACCCTGGAGGTTACCATCCAAACCAAACTACTGCTTGACATATGATGAAAGTAAACCCAAGGAAAACAGGAGCATATTATTAATGTCTGCATTCACTTGCAATTTACATTCTAAAACATTAAGGGTTTTGTTAATGGAATTGCCCCTGGGGTGATTGGTGAACACCCCAAAATTGTGTTCGGTCTTTGTGTGGGGAAATTAGCTCAGAGTGGAGCAATTCCATATCAGAATAAATTTTGTGCAAAGTGTTGCTTACAGGGAAATGATTGACTGAGAGAGAGAAAACAAAGAAGGTTTTATTTGAGGGTAAGGGGTACAATGGAGTAAGAGAGTCAACTAAAGCAATATTACCACTAAAAATATATTACAAGATTAACCAGATAACTGCAAAGAGAAAGTTTAGCTTAGTGTCCGAATTAAAGCTTCCAGCTGACCAGAGAAAGGAGGCTGGAGAGAAACAGTTTTTGGATTTAAGAAGAGAGCGCAGAGGGGTGCAGGGACTACTATACAACCTCATTCCTCCTTTGGTGGTGGTTGGATCCTTGTGGCTCTGGCACAAATGAGGGACCCCTTTTCTCAGGGATGGACTGGGAGGCAGCAGGCAGGAGCGGGGAGCAAGGGGTTAGATGGCAAAGATAGATCCAAAAGTGCCTGTTCTCAAGCAGCCAGCTTCTGGTGGCAGCATGACTGGCTGGGCAGATTGGGCCGGGCAAGAGGACCAATCTGGAGGCTGGAAGCATTCTGGAAGTGGAGCACCCAGAGGAGCACGCTGGAGGCCAAGTGGAACCCCTTATGGAGCACACTGGCTCAAGGAAACGGGCAATTAAAGCTCAAATCATGTCCTAGGGAAACATTTCTGCTGCTCTTCTTTCTTGAATAGGGTAGTTCCAGGGAATCTCAAAAGATCCCATTGTTTGTGTTTGCTGTGCTGTATTACAACACAATGCTTGAATGGGTCAAATGCACCCTTAATGCAAATGGAGTGACTGGACATGCAAAAACAGTATCTCTTTAGGTCGGAAGAACTTAGAGGGGGGAAATGAGTGTTTTAATGGGTACATATCTGAGTTTATCTCGTCCGCTTTAGTTTTCTTCTGATAGGGATGGAATTTATGTTGCAGAGTCTTATCTGACTTCCCTGCTGAGGTAATTGGTTTTTAGCTCGTTGGAGGCATCTATGGAGGGGAGGTAGACCAAGGGGGTGAGTCTCAATCTCCATGTGGAGAGTGAGACCTTGAAAGAGAGTTAACTTTTGCGAGGTCACTCTAGAGTCTTCTTAGGTGTCCCAGCATAGGGAAGGCACGAGGCTACTTCTCTTTCAATTTGGCTTTGTCAGCTGTTCAATCTGGGGGTAACTGTCCCACTGCCTACTATGTGACTGATCCCCAATATGCCAACAAACAGAGGGCTCTCAATGCTATGAGGCTCCTGTTAATAGTAAGACCCGTATGTCTGCAGTCTCCAACATAAGCAGAGAGGCTTCTGGGATCCTGTCAAAAAGCAGTGCTAGCAACAGTTTAGACAGACATATATCAGAAATAGGCACAACGTCTTATGAGTGTGAATTGAGTCCACTGTTCAATGTGCTTTTGACCAGCATAGCATATGGCCCAGCCTTTCACAGCATCCACTCACAGTCGCATCTCCGAGTCGGAAACATAGGAGGCGGGACTGGCACTAGCCCCAGCCCCGGATCATGACACCGGATTGGAACCTGAGAGAGCCCCAGACAGGGGTTCCCCAAGGAAGCTCCCTCAGGACCTGAGGTTCCTGGGACAACACCCCTAGAATCTGAGCCAACTATAGAACTGGCCTTTCCCACACCACCAACCACCCCCCACCATATACACACACAGTGTTTGCACACCAGCACCATCAGCAGGCTCGGAAGTAGCAGGTAGAGTGGAGGAGGGGTGTCAGAGTCCAGAAGGCTGCCAGCAAGGAGTCAGCATCCAGGAGTGGCAGCCTGGGCTCAGAGGTACTTAAGAGCTCCGTCAGCCTCTGAGTGGTGTTGGGTCAACTTGTTCCCTCAGACCTCTTCAAGGTCCTGAGGACTGACCTCGTCTCTTGGGCAACCATGACACGACACAACATGACACAACATGACACGACACACAGCAGCAAGGTAAAAGCTCTGCTGCAGCCATGTGGCTGGCTATGGTCTCATCCTCCCCCTCTTCTTAGGGAACAAAGCACCCCACAGTTGATTGCCGTGCTTACCGAAGGTCCCTGTGCCTGGTTTCAAAGATCCTCCCTCCCTTGCAGCCCCCTTTGCCCCATTCCACCCTGAGAGGCCCCGGATACCCAGGAGATGATTTGGAGGGCATGGGAGTCCTCTATAGGGAGAAGTGGGTGGGAAAGATCACTTGTGCGATCTTCATTCACTTGCACAAGTTCAGATTGGACCTTTAAAAAAAGCAGCAGGGAAAATGATCAAGCTAAAGTTAAGCATGTTTAAATCTCATAATTTTAATGGGAATTCAAGTATGTATATATGTATGTATGTATGTACAGTATGTATGTATGTATGACATTTATTTATGTAGATTTGAATGTGCTTAACTCTGGCTGAACTGTGTCTGGGAATTGCATAGTTCATTTCTGCTCTCAAGCTATGCCTATATACGCTGTCAAATGCAGTTTCAGAAAAGGACATAAAATGCCAGGCATGCAGGAACAGACTGTCCGAACTGGAAAGCCTAATCCTCATGGGAAAACACAGTGATTTTGCTGGGTATTATAGTCCCACTTTTGTTTTCCTTCTTTTTTTTAAGGGGACTTGCCTCTACATTTTTAATCCTAGTAGGGATGGCATTTTCCACAGCACAAGCCAAGTAAATGGCAGAAGTATCATTGCCGGAGACAGAAAACCCTCTTCACATATTATGTTCAACATTTTTACAATGAGTGTACAGTGTACACAGGTAGAGTGATTCACATTATGTTGCATGCAGGTACAACAGTACACTTCTGATCTGTACCATGCATTTGAGGGAAGGGTACTCAAGTACCCAAGTAAGGTGGACTGCTGGTCTTGTGGTAGCAAGCATGAATTGTCCCCTTTGCTAAGCAGGATCCACCCTGGTTGCATTTGAATAGGAGACTACATGTTTGTGCACTGTAAGATATTCCCCTTGGGGGATGGAGCTGCTCTGAGAAGAGCAGGAGGTTCCAAGTTCCCTCCCTGGCATCTCAAAGACAGGGCTGAGAGAGACTCCTACCTGCAGCCTTGGAGAAGCTGCTGCCAGTCTGTGCAGACAATACTGAGCTATATGGACCAATGGTCTGACTCAGTATATGGCAGCTTCCTATGTTCACAGGTATAGTCAGTCACACAAACGCACATGCAAGTATACAGCAGGCCTTGATTTTAGGAGCCAGACCCAAAATCTAGGAGCCAGATTCTTGACCAAGTTACCAGACTTTGTGGCAGACGTTGTGAAAGGGAAGGGTAAATAGTCTTCTCTTTTTATTCCCTTCATAAGTAACCTACTTTGAACAGATACTGGGCTGCCTGGGACAAAAACAGATTTTATGAAATACAGGAACACCACCTCTGAATATCCTCATCTAGGCACCACAGTTTAAATATATCTAGAAACCTTGGCTCCCTGGTGTCTGGGATTTGTCAAGCTTTGATGTACAGATATCTGGATGTGGGTACAACGTAATGACTGAATAGGGGTCTAGAGATGCCTTTGTGAAACACAGAAATAAAGTGCCATTCCTGTTTCCAGCTGACGTAGAAGGTACGTCCAGATATACTTTTGATAAGTGGCTGCAGTTCAGCGACTCCATCTGCTCAGAGCCCTTTGGTCGCAGAGTGACATTTAAGTTTCATTAATCAACATTAAAACTAGGGGTGGCTACTGCTGCAATCCCTCTTTTGCCTTAGTCTGGGAACGAATGGAGGAAATAATGTGGCATCTTCTGACTGGTCCCTTCACACTTCAGGTCTCGAGGGCGTTGCCAAAGGAACTTACTGCAGGAGCATTGCTCTTGTTAAACCCCTGCCTACACCCACGTCTTTTCGGCTGCTCTTTCTACAAAAATGGGTGAGATGTCTTAACATGCTGTCAGCTTCCCTGCTCTTCCCCTTTCTCCTCCCACCTGCTTCTTTTATCCAAACTTTTGCCTGCCAGTGCAGAGGGTGTGGCTTTGTACCGGTGTCACTGGCTGCTTCCTTTCACACTAGCCATTCAACCTGAAACAGACAGCCTTGATCTACCCAGTCTTTATGGAGAATCCAAACAGCATCACCACCCAATATTTGCATGCTAGTGTTTTCTGGGGTCACCTTCTTGCAGATGGTTTGTGGTGCTGCTGCAGCCAATGCGGCGGGAGGGGGAGGGGGACTGAGAGCGAGGACAACATCTTTGATGTCTTGTTTAGTTTGGCCCTAAGACAGATGCAAAAGGGAAACAGAGAAGGGGACAGGAACAAACTGTCAATTTAAATGAGTCGATTGCTTTACAACAGCTGACATCTAGACTAATCCTCTGCCCACAGCTTTTCTGTTATGCGGGGGGGGGGTGCCATTTTCAGCAATCTCCCCTTTCCTCTGTAGCCACCTGTGCATCCTGAAACTATGTCCCTGAAGGTTGGGGGACCCTCAGGGGGTTGATGTGCCAAGCCCCAACCAGTGACTCAGAGTCTGACCCTAAAGTGGTGGGACCTGTACTGGATTCTGTGCCCCAGCACCAGCTCAGAGCCTGAGAAAGCTCCAGAGTCTGACCCTGAAAAGGCAGGAACATGTGACCCAGCACCAGAGCAAAGCCAGACAGAACTCCAGAGATGGAGTCCCTTCAGATAATGCCCATAGAGCCTGAACCCCACCCCACCCCAAAGTGACACCCTTGTAAGCTGAATCCAATGGAAACAGGCTCTGCTCCTGCCATCACCCTCCCTGATGTCTGCATGTCAGCAGTGGCACCAGTCAAGGCAGAGGAGGAGTAGGAGTGCCAGATTCCAGGTCAGAGGGCTGCCCCTTTAAGACTGTTGCTCTCCAGGCAGGGAGGCGGAGTCTAACAGGGCAGACTGAGCTCAGAGGTATTTAAGAGCTCAGTCTGCCTCTGCCTGTTGTTGGGTCAACATGGCCTGTGGCTCTGTCCATGGTGCTGCCATCAGATCTTATGGGCTCTGCACAGCGATCGGGATGGGAGGATTGGATGCTGTTGCACAAGGGGCTGCAGAGGGAAGGGGAAATTGCTGATCATCACCCCTCCCCACTCAAGCAATGGAAAACCCTGGCAAGGCTGGCCCTAGGGCTTTTGGCACCCTAGGTGAAATTTGAATTTGGTGCCCCCACCATCTGAGAAGTACAGAGTCCTGGCTTTACCTAGAGTCACACAGGCTGCCCATTTGCTGGGTCAAAAGCCCAGCCTGCACGGATGGCCAGTGAATGACGAACCTGTGCTAGTTTGAGGATACAGTAGGAGAGAGTTCTCAATCTATTATGGGACAAAACTCTAAGACTTCGGAGGTGAAAAAATGCTGCTGTAAATTTGGAAATCTAGTCTGAGACCATTTCTTTGGGAAATGAATGCTGAGACAGGCAATGCATATTCAAGAGAGGGAGTGCAGCTTATGAGATTAGTTGTTTATTGGGGTGCAATGAGTGCAATGAGCAAAGAAGACTGTGTATTTGGGGGGCAGAATGTGCAGACCCTTTGGGGAGCAGGCTACAGTATTACACCTAACATTCTTACACCACTGTACAAGTACATCAGTGATGCATTGCAAAAGGGAGAGAGAGAATAATAGGCAGTGCTATATTCTGGTGCTGTTTATGCACCCCTCCCAAGAACTGGTGCCCTAGGCGACTGCCTAGTGTACAGGCTGGCCCTGAACCCTGGTGTGTTGGTGGAGGGTTAGTCTGGATGTTGGCCATTAACATTTTTATACATCTATCTTTTCACGTTTGCAATGTAAACCACTTTGAGAACTCTTTTGCGGAAAAGCGGTGTGATGATGATTTATTTGAAAGGACATAACACACTTTAGCCTTACAGGCTAAACAGCTAAATACACCAAGGGGTAAATCCAGAAATATTTTTTTTGTTGGGGGCAGAGGTGCATCTAGGTAACTTTGGAGCTTGAGCCTAAAGGCCTTTGGAGCCCCTCCCACACTGCAAGTTTCTTAATTTATTTATTTGACATATTTTTATACGGCCCCAAACTTACGTCTCTGGGCATCATCCCCCTACACACACACACATACACCCCGTGACACACACACACACAGAGTATTTTAAACACATGGGTTCTTGAGGGCACAAACAGCAACTGAACATCACAAGAATGTAAGAATACAGAACAGGTATATTTATGCAAATATGCATTAGGAGAAACAGTTGAACATGCAACTTAACATATTCCCATCCCACATATCCCATCCCACGTATTTCTTTCCCCACTCCCCACTTTGTCACAAAAGCAGAGGTCATGTTTGGCTGCCCGGTGCAGGTCACAGTCACACACAGCCACCTGGTGCAGTGTGAGCTGGCAGTATGGCAATCACACCACCCAGGGCAGACTAAAGAGGATGGGTGTGTGTGTGTGGAGGTCCTGGATTTCTGTAAAGAAGTCTGGGGCAAGAGTGCTTCTGGTTAAGGGAAAGCCAGCTAAATGAAAAATCTGTTGTAGTCAGAGCAGGGTGGATCTGAGTGACAAATGGCTCCCACTCTGTTGCTGCCTATAACTTTGTCCTCCTCCAGATGCTGATTCACAGTCATGATAGCTCTCTCTTGGTCAGCCATTAGATCTATGGCTGACTTCTCCTATTTTCATCCTCACTCATAACTGGTGGAAAGTAATATTGAATCAGCTATATACAGCCATCTCCCTCCATTGCAGTGAAATACTATCATTGTCACAAATCAGTAGCTGAGCTCAATGAGAACATAAGAACATAAGAACAGCCCTGCTGGATCAGGCCCAAGGCCCATCTAGTCCAGCATCCTGTTTCACACAGTGGCCCACCAGATGCCTCTGGGGAGACCACAGGCAAGAGGTATGTGCATGCCCTCTCTCCTGCGGTTGCTCCCCTGCAACTGGTATTGAGAGGCATCATGCCTCTGCAGCTGGAGATGGCCCACAGCCATCACAGCCATCAGACTAGTAGCCATTGATAGACCTTGGTAGAAAGGTAGAAAGCTACCAAGAATTGTAGTCTATGGGGGGACAGATGTTATTACAAAGTGGTAGCAACACTTGTGAAGTTCCTCTTCCATCCTGTCACCTTGGATGACCTCAAAGATCCAAGCAATGTTCTGAGTTTATCAGAACAGCATGTTTGCCAGGTGTAGGTCTGTGTACTGTAAGCAGCGTCCCAGTGGTACTTAGAAGGAGATTTGCAAAGCAGTGTTCTACTTTTACATGAAAGGATTTCCTGTTTCTTTTTCATTTCCTAGAACTGTAGTCTTGTTTGTTCTGGTAGAATCAAGACAGAGAGTCTGACGAAGTTCAAGTAAAGCAGTCTGGCTCTGTCATTCAGCTTTACCTGAAGACAAGACAAGAACATGGTTACATGAATAACCACGTCTTAGAGCAAGATCCAACAGCACATGACACAGCTACTGTGCTGAAGTTAGGAGACCTTGGTGTAGTCTCTGGATGGAGACCCATGTATGTCACCTTTGGGGATGGGTCTCACTCAGTACTACTACAACTACGAATATTTATATACCACTTTTCAACAAAAGTTCCCAAAGTGGTTCACATAGAAAAATAAAAATAAATAAAACAAAATAAAATGGCTCCCTGTCCTCAAAGGGCTCACAATCTAAATAAGGCAGTATAAGTCAGCTTCCTATGTTCCTATAAACAAGGGTCTCTTCACACATATGTGCAGCATGCACAGATGCATTGGTGGATGTGGAATCTCAAATGCAAATAGGTGTTTGCATCCACAGTTCCCCAGCCTGATCCAGCAGCCAAGACGATCTGTCCTTAGTGATAAAAAACCAAAACAAAACAAAACAAAAAAACCCCATCTGATTTCTGACCATTTTGGAAGCTGGATTCAGACTCTCGTCCCGCCCCTTGGTCCTTATTTCAGTTTGCTTTTAAAAGGTGTGGGGCAGGGCGGGTAAGGGTTGTGCACATATGCCATGTATGCATTGTGTTAGACTGGAGTTTACTTTTTAGATGTACTCCTAACTTTGGAAGTCTACAACTAAGTGTGAATTGACAAGCAAGTGCACGGATACACTTCTATCCGTGTACAGGTATACTTACCTGAGACCTAAGACAGGCTGCACTTCCCACTAGAACATGCATAACGAGACATGTGGACATACATGTGAAATGATCCTACATGGGCTCCTAGACCCCTCCCTAATCCCCCCTACCCTGATCCCACCAATGACATGGAAGCATTCACGTATGTTACTCCAGAGTGGGGAGCAAGGATCAAAACCATTGGCAGCTGCTACTCCAGCAAGGAGGTAAGGGCCAGGTCCTGTGCTGGCTAAGGTGGGCCTGGCTCTTTAAGACTAGTTAAGAACATAGGAAGCTGCCTTATGCCAAGTCAAGCCATTGGTCCATCTAGCTCAGTATTGTCTTCACGGATTGGCAGTGGCTTCGCCAAGGTTGCAGGCAGGAGTCTCTCTCAGCCCTATCTCGGAGATGCCAGGGAGGGAACTGGGAACCTTCTGCATGCAAGCATGCAGGTGCTCTTCCCAGAGTGGCCCCATTCCCTGCAAGGAATATCCTACAGTGCTCACACGTCTCCCATTCAGATGCAAACCAGGGTAGACCCTGCTTAGTAAATTCATGCTTGCTACCTCAAGACCAGCTCTCCTCCTATGGAAACTGCCGATGGAGTTATTGGGGAAGGACTGTAGCACAGTGGTTGAGATGGTGTCAGGTTCAATGCCTGACATCTCCAGGTACAGATGGAAAATGCTCATCTGAAACCCTGCAGAGCTACTGCCAGTCAGTGTAGACAGTACTGAACTAGATGGACCAATGGTCTGATTCAGTATAAGACAACTTCCCATGTGCCTATGTGGTGCAAGCACCACTGTGCCTCTGAAACCCCTTTGCTTGCCAAATGACCCCTTTCACTTTACAGAACTGGCCACTATGCATGTTCAATGAAATACACATGAGGAATTGCCCACGGCATTGATTGGGCAGGAAACATCGGAGATGCTATCACTCTAGGCCCAAACAGCAATGCACAGGAGGCTCTGGGTGGATTCATAAGGGCAAATCTGCACAAGATCTTTCTCAAGAGTCAGATGCACGGCTCTTTCAACAAGCCACTTCTCATATCTGTAAATTGCATCATTTCCTCATGGGGCAATCATGCATTTCCTGAGTTCTGCTTCTAAAACAGAGGGCCACTCCACACTTGATTTGGCAAATGTCACTTCCGCATTCTCACCGCCTGCCCAGTGTCATGACACAGATCTGGGACCTTCCCAGCTGGAGGACAAGGCAGACAGTTCTGGGGATGAGACAGGATGGGAAGGACAGGAGCTAGTCTTGTGGTAGAAAGCATGAATTGCCCCCTATGCTAAGCAGGGTCTGCCCTGGTTTGCATTTAGATGGGTGACCACATATGTGTGCCATCTGCTGTATGACTGCCCCTTTGCTAAGCAGGGCCTGCCCTTATTGGTTGGTTGGTTGGTTTAATAAATCTGTATACCACCCGCTACAAAAGTCTCTAGGCAGTTTACATCATAATACAAAAACAAACCAAGAATTTAACAGTTGAAACATATAAAAACCAGATTAAAATATCCATTAAAACGCCAACTAAAAAGCTTGGCTAAAGAGATATGTCTTTAGCTCTTTCCTAAAAGCCCTAAAGGGATGGAGCAGCTCTAATCTCAGCAGGAAATGCATTCCACAGTCTTGGGGTAACTACAGCCTTTGAGTCCCCACAAAACAAGTTGGTGGCACCCTCAGATGAACCTCCCCTGAAGATCTTAATAGGTGGCGGGGTTCATAATGAAGAAGGTGTTCTTTTAAATACTGTGGGCCCAGGCCATTAAGGGCTTTATAGGTAATAACCAGCAATTTGTATTTTGCCCAGAAACCTATTGGTAGTCAGTGTATTACTCTTTTAGAATCAGAGTAATATGGTCTCTATGGGACATCCCGGAGACCAATCTGGCAGCAGCATTTTGCACCAATTGCAGCTTCTAGACTATGTACAAAGGCAGATCCATGTAGAGTGCTTTGCAGTAGTCAAGCCCGGAGGTTATCAGCATGTGCACCACTGTCTTAAGGTCACTCCCAGGAAAGGACGCAGATGGCGAACTAGTCGAAGCTGATAAAAAGCACTCCTGGCCACCACCTCCACCTGAAATATCAGGGAGAGGGTTGGGTCCAGAAGTACTCCCAAACTGTGAGCCTATAAACTGTACTCCCAAACTATGAACCTGCTCCTTTTGTGGGAGTTTAACTGCATTCAGAACAGGCAGATCTATCCTACAGTGAGCACTTCCATCTTGTTTGGATTCAGTCTCAGTTTGTTATCCCTCATCCAGCCCATTACTGCCTCAAGGCAGACATTTAGGAAAGTTATGCCATTGCCTGATGAAACTGACATGGAGAAGTAGATGTGGGTGTCCTCAGGGTACTACTGATAACACTCCACACCAAATCCCCTGATGATCTCTCCCAGTGGTTTCGTATAGCTGTTAAAAAGCATTGGAGACAAAATGGAGCCCTGAGGGACACCATACAAAAGCTCTCACTTTGTAGAACAGCATTCTCCACAGGGTGGATTTGATTTAAATCAAACTGATTTAAATCACGATTTAAATCACGATTTAAATCACTAGCAGTGTGGATAAAAATCAATGATTTTTTTAAAAAAAATAAAAAAATTGGATTTAAATCAAAAAAATCGGATTTAAATTTTAAAAAATCCAATTTTTTTTATTTTTTAAAAAAAATCATTGATTTTTATCCACCCTGCTAGTGATTTAAATCGTGATTTAAATCGTGATTTAAATCAGTTTGATTTAAATCAAATCCACCCTGATTCTCCAAGTAACACCTTCTGAAATCTGCCCAAGAGGTATGAGCGGAACCCTATACCCAGTCCTTGCAAGTGTTCCAGAAGGATATCATGGTCGATGGTAACGAAAGCCGCTGAGAGATCCAAAAGGACCAACAGAGTCACACTCCCTCTGTCAATTCCACTTTGGAGATCATCCATCAAGCCGACCAAAGCAGTCTCCACCCCATAACATGCCTGAAAGCCAGTTTGAAATGGTTCTAGATAATCAGTTTCCGCCAAGACTGCCTGGAGTTGAGAGGCCACCACCTTTTCAATCACCTTGGCCAACCATGGGAGATCTGAGACAGGGCTATAATTGCCCAACTCTAAGGGATCCAGTGTAGGCTTCTTCAAAAGAGGTCTAATAATTGCCTCCTTTAAATAAATCCTATCTTCCCCCAGAGAAGCATTTATTATCTCAATCAGGCCTTCTCCAAATATCTCCTGGCCTGATAATATAATATAATACATGTTGGACAAGAGTCAAGAGAACAGATGGTAGGATGCACGGTTCCAAGCAGCTTGTTCACGTCTGCAGGAGTCACAAACTGAAACTGATCCAATATAACCGCACAAGAGGAATTACTGGATACCCCCGCTAAAGACCCTGCACCAACAATGGAATCCAAGTCGGCTTGAATACAATATTTTTTGTCCACGAAAAACTCATTAAAAGCTTCACAGTGGCTAACTGATGGCTCCAAAGCCAGAGCGAAAGGGGCCTGTATAAGTCCCTCATCACCCTCAACAATTCCACTGGATGTGAACCTGCGTATGCAATATGCACAGCAAAGAATCGCTTCTTTGCCACACATATTGCCAGAGCATAGTTCTTCAGTTGTGCTCTGTGCTGTAATCTGTCTAATTTGAGCCAAGTTCTTATCCACTTGCACTCTAGTCATCTACCTAGCCACTTCAGCTCCTGTAGTTCTTCCAATTTAGAAGCTGGTAGGAGAGGACACTTAGGAGCAAATGAGTCTATCACCCTAGTGAGCTCATTATTCCAATTTTCCACCAGGGTGTCAACAAGATCACCAGCAGAGCCAACGTTAATGTCTTCCAAGGTTTCTTGGAATCCTATTGGATCCAGTAGCCTCAGGCGGACCATCCTAATAGGCCCTTCACTCTTGCAGAGGTGACTAGTGGCTGCCAATTGAACCTTCACCATGTGGTGGTCCATCCATGACAATGGGAAAATCATCAGCGTCTCCACCCACAGAACACCTCCCCGATCAGAGCAAAATAACAAATCAAGCGTGTGACCAGCAACATGTGTCGGCCCTGAGACCACTTGGAAAAGGCCCATAGTTGTCATGGCCACTATGAACGCCTGAGCTGCTCCTGACAATTCATTCTCAAAGTGAACATTGAGGTCACCCACCACCATCAACCTGGGCATCTCCAATGCCAACTCCGCAACCAAATCTGACAGCTCAGTTAGGGATTATGTTGGCCAGCAGAGTGATCGATACACCAGCAGCTCAATCTATCCCTGGTCTTATACTGTTCTTATAAACCACAGCCACTCCACCTTCCCACCCACATCCTCTCACCTGCTCTACAGCAGAGTATCTTGTAGGGAGAAGCTGGGACCAGAATGGACCATTAGCCACTCCCAACCAGGTCTCTGTAATGCACATCAGATTGACTCCATCATCCACAATCAGGTCATGGATAATTTCTGATTTATTTTGATCTACCTGGCATTGCAAAGGAGCAAGGCGAGGTAATTGCTACTGCTCCCTAAGGTCAAAGAGCTGGCAGGGCAGCTGGAAGGGGAAACAGCTATTAAGTTTCTGTTTTCCCTTTCCCTGTAATGGCCTGCTGACCTGCCAATGCTCTTTCTCTTTCTGTGCCCCACCCCCACTGAAATAGCCACCCCCTGCTGAGGTACTGTGTGGTTTGCATTTGGATGGGTGATCACGTGTGCATGCATGCCATCTGCTGTATAATCCCTTAGGGGATGGGACTGTAGCTCAGTGGAAGAGGATCTGCATGCTTGTATGCAGAAGGTCCCATGTTTACTCCCTGGCATCTCCAGGTAGGGCTGGGAAAGACTTCTGCCTGAAACCTTGGAGACCGGTTGCCAATTAGTGTGGACAGTACTGAGCTAGATCAGTGTTTCTCAACGTTTTTGGAGTCATGGACCGGTACATTATTTGTACGCAGTTTCCTGGACCAGCAGTTAGTAAGGGGATCTCCCCCCTCGCCCCCAACCCCACCCCCAGGTACCACCACCCCCAAAACAAGAGCTCATTTCTGGGCAGCCCTCACTGCTGGATAATGCTCATTTAGAAATGAACATTATCCAGCAGCGAAAGCAGCCTGGAAATGAGCTCTGGAGAGCCCCTGCCAGCCTCCATTTGGGTGGGGGGTGATTTTTATTAGTGATGACTCATGGACCAGTACCCAACAGTCTCCAAGCACTGGCACTGGTCCATGGACCAGTTGTTGAGAAACACTGAGCTAGATGGACCAGTCGTCTGACTTGGTTTAAGGCAGCTTCCTACATTCCTAAGACCCTAGAACCCAGATCATGGATGACCTTACACTAGCCGGACCCATTATATTAGGAGAACCTGGGGGACCCTAGCCGGCATACTCACCACAACCTGAGGACATAGCCTTGCCTTCATTCTCTGATTTGGTGGAGTCCCCATCAGTCTCCAAGCACAGGTCCCCTAGTACTGCTGGAGCCAGGAGTTTAAAAAAATCAGGCAAGGCCCCTTTAAGAAACTGAGCTCCCCTAGGGAAGGGGTGGGACCAATTCACTCTTCCTGGGCAGCAGCCATATCTGCTCCCAGAAGCTGCTGGAGCAATTTCCCTCCTATGTTGCTAGATCCAGCTGTTGTTGACCTCTGCTCGGAGCTAGCTGAAATCCTGGCTCCTTTCCCCTCAGAGATGTTTGAGGTCTGTGTCCCTCCCAGTTCCCTGTTCTGGCAGGGACCCTTGTTCGATTCAGATATTATGCTGTACAAGTGTACAGATGTCTGTACACACGTACATGTGCTTGTGTGAATGACTGTGACAGTGTTCGTTTTAAAAGTGAACCTGGATACAGGCTCATCAAATGCATGGTACAGATCGCAAGTATACTCCTGTACCTGCGTTAAGCATAACATGTGAATGACTGTACCTGTGTACACTGTACACTGGTTATACAAGTGCTGAACATAATGTGTGAATTGGCCTTCTGAGTTGGCTAAGTACAGAATACCTGTACATCAGGACTCCTGCTCAAATTTGAGTCTCCAGGAACTGTTGGACTACAACTCACATAATCCCTGTCTATTGGCCACTCTGGCTGGGGATAGTGGGTGTTGTAGTCAACAACAGATGGAGGGCTGAAGTTGTGCACTTCTCCTGTGCATGAACCCAGTACTCTTGGAAGGGGAGGGGCATATCTGTAAATGTTTGGTGGACACGCATTGCGGGGAGCCATGGCAAATCATGATTTGCCGGTGCAGCGAATGTTTATAGCCACTCTTCATCTTCAGCTTGAGGGTGTTGACAGCAAGATGGGTGTTGAACATGAAAGCACATTTGCTCTACCAAGTGTGAAGAAGCCCTGAACGCCTTTTCTTCTTTAGCTGTTTTTACAACGTGACTCTCTTTGCTGGAGCGTCCTTTGCTATGTGTTGATTGCTGCCACTTGGTAGCAATTAGCTGTTTCGCTTTTCAGAGAGTTAATGTGGCCCGTGTTAATTTAATTGCCTCTGTCAGTTTTGACTACCTTTTGTCCTGATAACTTCCAAAGGGGCAGCAGCGTTAGTCTACGGCAGGAAAAACAACAAAGAGTCTTGTGGGACCTTAAAGACTATCAAGTGCATTGTAACATTAGCGTATACAGCACACACTCCACGGTCCCTGCTTTCTAGTTCCTGTGCCTAGAAGATCAATGTCCTTCATTTGTCTTTCGTTTTGCCTTTTGATAGGTGCCTTATTAAAATTTAGTTGTCTGTTGCTGGTGCATACCCTCCAACATCTCGCGGTTGAAAATAGGGACATGTCTGTGAATGCAGAAGGAGCAGGGCACACAGAAAGGTTGCACAATTTAAGCCCTCCCACTGTTGTTGGACTACAACTCCCATCATCCCCAGCTACAGCGGGCTAAATTCAGGGATGATGGAAGTCATAGGAACATAGGGACATAGCAGGGGCATGGCTAGGGGAGAAGAAGCCCGTGTTCATCCCTCTCTCCGACAGCGCCTTGGAGTGAGGGAGATAATGAAGAAGATAGGGAGGGGTGTAGCTGCGGGGACCTCGGGAGCTGGGAGGCCCAGGTTCTTTGAATCCTTTTGCTCAATTATAGCTACACCCCTGGAACATAGGAAGCTGCCATATACTGAGTCAGACCACGGGTCCATCTCGCTCAGTATTGTCTACACAGACTGGCAGCGGCTTCTCCAAGGGTGCAGGTAGGAATCTCTCTCAGCCCCATCTTGGAGATGCCAGAGAGGGAACTTGAAGCCTTCTGCTCTTCCCAGAGCGGCTTCATCCCCTGAGGTGAATATCTTGCAGTGCTCACACATCAAGTCTCCCATTCATATGCAAGCAAGGCAGACCCAGCTATGGGGACAAGTCATGCTTGCTACCACAAGACCAGCTCTCCTCTCTGTAGTCCAACAACAGCTGGAGGGCCAACATTGTTGACATACAGTAACCCGGGAGGTGTGGCATACAGTTCCAACTACAAGCAGAGGCGGAGTCACAATTGAGCAGAGGTGTGCAAAGCCCATGGGCCACCAAGTGGGGTTAGGAGGCTGCCAAGCTCGCCTCTGCATCCCCCCAACCACCTGCCACTCACCTAGACCGTCCCCAACTGGCTGCTCACCCACCATTGCCATGGGCTTGATGCCTTTTGACAACCATGGTGTAGTCTAGTGACATCACTGCCCAGGCACCTGTTCTTGCTGGGATGAGCTCATGCCAGGGTGGTGATGTCATTAGGCTACATTACCGGCAGCAATGGTGGCAGTGAGTGAGGGGCCAAGCAGAGTCATGGAGACAAACGGACAGCAGGCAGGCAAGCCAGCATGGGTGAGAGCAGCAGCAGCAATGATGGGGTGGGTGGGAATCTAACCACAGGCTGCCACCAGCATCACTATGCCACTGTCAAGCAAGCCACAAATGGAAAGCGGGTAATAAAGTGCACACACAGCATCTTATTCTGGATTACCAAAGCCAATCAGCTAAGCCCATAGCCTCCAACATTTTGCAGATGAAACTAGGAGAGAATGATTCCCAGCCTAAGGATTACTGCCTAAGCCCCCTACTCACTCTTATGCATCGCTGAAGATCAGATTCCACCCACTGAACGCACGGCATTGTGCCGGCGTGCTGTGCACCCATCGACATGATGCATGCACCCACCCACTTGGAGATTTAATTTCTAGAGACTCGGGGGAGGGAGCTGAATCCTGAACCATGACAGCCCTCGCAACTCACATGGACAAATCAAGGCATCCTCAAGAGGCAAAGGCAAGGACAATGGATGACATGCAGAGCAAAGATGCACTGGTGCAGCAAGAGAGTCGCCTGGAGATATGGCAATTTTTGGAAAGAGATGTGGAGATGTGGCAATTTTTGACACCCTCTGTGCCACCTGAATATATATCCCTGGGGGTTGCACTGTCCTTGGGGACATAGATTCAGGTGGCACAGAGGGCTTCCTGGGGAAGGGAAGGGTGTCAAACATTGTAAATTCCCCACTGCACCAGTGCAGATGTGCACCAGTTCTATTAGGCTGTACTGCACTGATGCATCCTTGCTCTCTATGTTAATCAGTTATTTCGGAAGGATGGATTCCAGAAAATAGTGACTGTCTCTGGTAAATAGGGGTGCTTGGAGCTAGTGCTGGTGTCTTTATCATATACGTCTCAGATCTCCAGAAGTTACAATTAGCCTCTGAGTGGGGAATTGATGCATCCTGTCCAGAGGCAGTCCTTCCATGAGGCAGGGTGAGGCGGTAATGTGTGCGTCCGTCTCTCTCTCTCTCTCTCTCTGTGTGTGTGTGTGTGTGTGTGTGTATACACACACACACACACACACACACACACACACACACACACACACACACACACACACACCCCTGCTAACTGAGCAAAGAGACACCTTTTAAAGTGGTGATTCTCTTATATTTATCAGGGGGAGAGCAACTGGCCCTATCCAGCCCCAGCACAGCATCCCTCCAGTGGCTGTTGCTGGTATCCGCCTTATGTTTCTTTTAGATTGTGAGCCCTTTGGGGACAGGAGACCATTTTATTTATGTATTTTTCTTTGTAAACCACTTTGTGAACTTTAATTGAAGAGCGGTATAGACATATTTCATTGTTGTCGTCGTCATAGTAGTAGCAGTAGTATCTACCTATCTTATGATCTCAAGACCAGCACAAGATAAAAGGAGCATGTAACCAGTGATATTAACAGTAATTAAAAGCGGACAAAAGTAATAGAATCTGTGCCTATTAGCATAAAGACTATAAAACTACTATGAAATTGCTGTAAGGTTTAAAACTATGAATGTCTGTAAAAAGCGATAAAGGAGTGATAAAATTACTAAAATAGTAGCATGTGACTATAGAGTCATGGCAGGGCTAAAATCAATGAAATGGTGTTGAAAATTACATGCTATAAGCTATAAATTGCTGCAATGCTAGAATCACTACAAATAACAAATAATAAATAAACCGAATCTTTAAAAGCAGTAGGGCTGAATGATGAAAGAAGTTAGTTCTTCTTGGTGGTCAGGGCCGGGAGAATTCTGCATCCTGCTGCGCAGAACTTGGCAACATTGTATGTTACAAATGGATTACAGTCTGAGAGTACTAGGGAGATGTACTATTGGCCTGAGCATCTTAGGACTGGCCACCACTGATCTTGTCTCAAGTACACAGTCATGTGCATGCATACACATGATCACTAAGGCACCATGCAGCTGTTGTAGTATTTTTTGAACTTTGATAATGTATTGTTTATAGGACAATGATATTTTTCCTAGCTTTCCTCTAACCTAAAAAGAATAATTGCCCTCTTGGGTTTTAAATCAGTGGAGGATAGACTGTTGCAGGGTAAATGAACAGCCCAGCAAGACTGCAACATATATAACAGAGAAAGGAAGGGAGCGGGGCTTGCAAAGTAGTCCTTGGCATGAGCTCAGGGCTGTAACAAGCATGTCCCTGTTTTCATGCTGGAGAGTATGATATAATATGAGAGAGAGAGAGAGAGAGAGAGAGATGTTTGGCATGCCCAACGTGTCCTTTTAGTTTCAGTATGGGACTTCCCTGAGTAATTTTATTCTGGATGTCAGCCAGTGATTTACCAGGGACAGATTCCAGAGACTGTAAGGCTGTTCTCATGGTAGTAAACTGGGTAGGACAGTAGCGGCTGGTGCGAGTGCCACCGGGGGTGTGTGTGAGCATAAATTAGTAGGTACTTACTTTTACTTCTTACTCACTCTTAAGTATTAGTAGGTACTTACTTTTACTTCTTACTCACTCTTAAGTATTAGTAGGTACTTACTTTTACTTTCAGCATAAATTAGTAGGTACCTACTTTTAAGTATTAGTAGGTACTTTTACTTTTACTTTCAGCATAAATTAGTAGGTACTTACTTTTACTTCTTACTTACTTTTAAGTATTAGTAGTTACTTTTACTTTCATCATAAATTAGTGGGTACTTACCTCCACTCCGGCCACACCTGCAAGCAGCTCCAAGCAGCCACATGCTGCTCAGCACTCCCTGCAGTGGAGGATCGGCTCTGCCACTCACCTGGCTTCCAGGGAGCCACTACCCCGCTGAAGGCCAGGTGAGTGGCAGAGCCAATCCCCTGCCGCATGGTTTGCTGGGAGGCACAGGTGTGGCCAGAGCACCTATTAATTTATGCTTAAAGGTGCCTCTTTCTGCCCCACCCCTTGGCAGCGCCTGCACTGGCAGCTGCTGGGGTAGGACAAGCATCCTCCTCCTACCTTGCTTCGGGAGCTGAGTGGGCAGTGATCATCTGCTAGCCTTCCACTGAGTAGGAGGGTTCCATCCCACACAGCAGCTGTACCCAGCTGTTGAAAGAGGTAAGAGGGAAAGCCCGCCTACCCAGTGGGAGCTGCTCAGATGATCACTGCCCATGTCTCCTACCTTGTTTTTTATTCACATCATATCAGGGATGGGCACAGCTGACGAACTTGGGTGTGATGGTTGTCCAACCCTGTTTCCGATCGTGTGAACTAGCCTCATGTATTATTTATCTGTGCTCATGCTAAATCTGTAAATTAAGAGGTGCTGGGGCTCACATCTTCTAAACACTTTATTATTTTTTTTAATCCTAGAGATGTGTGGAGATTGCTTATGTCTGGTAAACTGCTTGCATAGGGTTGAGGGGAAATTGCTCAGAACATGGTCAGAAACACTTTTCTTCTAGACTTCTTTTATATAGCTTTTTTTTTTAACCGTACTTCTACAAAATGTGGTAAATTCAGGAATTGGACTTCAATGTGCTGATAGATTTTTTGTCTTCTCCATCACATTCCAATAATAAAATAGGTCCCAGAGCGAAGTCCTGATTTGTATTAAGTACTGCTGGCAGTAAAATATTACCATATTCTCAACACCAAAAAATCCTGCTCCTGTTTTTATTATTCTAGGTCAGTAGCATGGCTTCTTGGTGATCCCCACTGTCATCTTTGTTTTGATCAATAAAATATGCATACATTTTCTCCTTGTCCTTAACCTTTGCCGAGCAGCACATTTTTAGACACTTCTGTATACAAGCTTTTCGCCAGAGCTTGTGGGGACAGCTTGATGTGTTTGCCCTTTAAGGAAAAAAGAAAGAAGAACCTCTTCCTCTGATTTTCAGAATCTTTCTTCCGGGCCTCCATCTGCTTATTGCTATTTAGCTCTGCAGTTCCTGATGTACTGTTTTTCCTAAAGACAAGTTGAGCAAATGCCGTGACTGACATGATGAGGAAAATTACTCAGAGTAGTCCTATTGAAAATAAAACTCCCATTTAATTTCAATTGGACTATGTTGAGTAATTTTCCACATCATGGCAGCCACTGCAATTTAGCAAAAATCTAAGCTACCAGAGTCTTTCAGGAAGTGCCTGGTGGTATTATAGCATGCAGCAAAGTCTTATTGTAAGATTAATTAAAATTTACTTTGTGATTATTTTTTCAACATTTATTCTGTCTTTTGGCTCAAGCTGGCCCCTAAGGCAATCATAAAACAACTGAAATCCATTTAAAACGCAGCCAGCCAACATAAAACAAGATAAAAACACTAATAAACATAAAATCGCAGCAGAACATGACATGACAAATGGTAACATGATAATGAACTCCATCAGCCCTGTCAGCTCACAACCCCCAAAGGCCTCCTTGATTGTCAGTTTCCTGAAGACCTGAACATATCAAACCTAGCTGATCTGTTAAGAACATAAGAACAACCCTGCTGGATCAGGCCCGAGGCCCATCTAGTCCTGTTTCATACAGTGGCCCACCAGATGCCTCTGGGGAGCCCACAGGCAAGAGGTGAGGGCATGCCTTCTCTCCTGCTGTTACTCCCCTGCAACTGGTATTGAGAGGCATCGTGCCTCTGAGGCTGGAGGTGGTCTATAGCCACCAGACTAGTAGCCATTGGTAGCCCTGCATGTATTTGTCTAAGCCCCTTTTAAAGCCATCCAAGCTGGTGGCCATCACCACATCCCATGGCAATCCCATGGTTCTCTTTGGCCTACTGCATTTATACTGTAATGGTAAATCTTCCAACATTGGGGCCGACACTAGACTTGGCCATGGGGCCTCAACTCAGTGGTAGAGCATCTTCTCTGCAGGCAGAAGGTCCCAGGTTCAATCCCTGGTGGCATCTCCAGGAGCTTATACAGACAGGGCTGTTACCCTGAATCTCCTCCGGAAGAGAGTGTGTGTGTTCACACACCAGCCAAACGTATCCTGAAGTCCATTCAAGATCCTTGGAAGCACTCCACAAACAAATCGGGCTTTGTCTTCTGAATTCTAGCCTATCCCAATGTATTTCTGGGTTTTTTAAATGCTTGTTTCAAGAGAGTTTTTCTGAAAAAGCTGAAGCAAATAGGGAGAGGCACTGACATAGAATCACGGTGTTCCTATCCAAGGAATGCTCTCACATTCCTGCTCTCGCTCTCCCCATTGGCTAGAAGGGAAACATGGATGCATGCCATGTGAACTTGTTTCAAAACAAAACCCGAGAGCAGAGGGGAGGGGCTGCTTCCCTCAGATGCCTCAAATGTAATTCGAAGTGTCTTTGTTCAACATTTACCCCGCAGCATGAAGCCATGTGTGAATAATTCCCAGGTAAGGTTGAGAAAAATGCCTGCCTGAAACCCTGGGGAGCCATTGCCAATCAGAGTAGGCAATACTAAGCTAGATGGTCTGACCGAAGAGAAGGCAGCTTCCTATACTTTCTGCGACTCTTTGCACAGTGTCCGGGTTATATATGCAAATGCTCTGATAGCAGCTACAGTATTTACCAAGGTCAGTTTGTGTTTCTTGGCCCCTGACTTGTCCCTGTAAATCACTGCTCCTGTTTTGTTCCAATTGACACCTTCCTAAAATCACGTTAAGCCACCTAATGGCACAACGGGGAAGTAACTTGCCTAGGGAGCAAGAAGTTGCCAGTTCAGATCCCCGCTGGTATGTTTCCCAGACTATGGGAAACACCTATATTGGGCAGCAGCGATATAGGAAGATGCTGAAAGGCAACATCTCAAACTGCACGGGAGGAGGCAATGGTAAACCCCTCCTGTATTCTACCAAAGACAACAACAGGGCTCTGTGGGCACCAGGAGTCAACACTGACTCGACGGCACAACTTTACCTTTAAAATCATGTCATCCTGAAGTACACATGTTACCATTCTTCAAGATTCAGCTCCTTCCCCAGGCTCTGTAGAAGTTACGTATATTTCTTCAGTGGGAAGTGAATGCATCTCGTCTCTGGTACGCATGTATGTAGTATATGTGCACATGAGCACCACGTCACCATGCAGTGTACAGCTAGCGATTTCACACACAATAGCAGGAGAGGTATGTTTTGAACAGTTGATAATGGCTGACATGCTGTGCAGCGTTACATGCACGTTGAAATGTAATGGTTGCACCACTGTACAAAGGAGCCTTGCACAAGTGAAAAAATGGCCAAAAAAATAAATAGAGTTGTGCAACATGATCATGGACAATAATGTTGCATTGTCGTGCAATTGCATTCATGTAATTTTTGCCCTTGCGCAAGAGCCCACATGCACAACTGTGCAAACGTTATTTTGTGGCGAGAAACTAACATTGCACAGTGTGTCAGCACAGTATGTAAGACAACTATTTTTCTCTAGAACATCTTTAGTGAAAGAATAAATGCCCTCACCATTTAAATCAGTGGAGGACAAACTGTTTCAGAGTAAATGGCTACAGCTTGCAGCAAGTGAAGACTGAAAAGCCTTCAAGACAGGGGCCCAATACTTTTAGTCCTGGAAGTGTCTATAGGGCTCTGTTGGTTAGAATGGTGGTTCCCTGCAGTTTTATCCTTTGGCCAGAGCTGGGTGATGGTAGCCATGAAGAGTCCCCAACTGGCATCCCTGTTCACCAGTTCAAAACCTGCTATGGACTCTGATCCTGAAAAGACAGCTAATCTACACATTCAGAAAAGTCACCTTAGTTGTGTGGCAGCATGAAAGCTGACTAAGGAGAGACATGATAGAGGTTTACAAAATTATGTGTGGTGTGGAGAAAGTTGATAGAGAAAAGGTCTTCTTCTCTCACTGTTGGAGATGGAGTTCCAGTACATCGAACTTTTGCACTGACCTTGCACTGACTGTGTTTTAATAGTTTTAACTTTTTATTTTTAATTGTTGAAATGTTTTAATCTTTTATTGGCTGTTTTTATTGTTTTGTGAACCACCCAGAGAACTTGCATTTCGGGCGGTATAGATAGATAGATAGATAGATAGATAGATAGATAGATAGATAGATAGATAGATTATCTTAATGATCACTAGGGGCATTGGGAGTGGAGGTAGTGAGTGAGGGTCTCCTTATCTGTCCCTGCTTGCCTCTACTCTATGACCTCTGCTTTGACTCCTCAGGGACTTCCTGTAGTGAGTCAGTCCTCTTCCTCTCCTCCTAGAGAGAAGATGGAAACATCTCTCTCTCCCTACCTATTCATACTTCCCAGAGGCATGTGGTAGACCACTGTCTACCACTACCTAACAGGATGCTGGTCTTGATAGGCCTTGGGCCTGATCCACCAAGGCTCTTCTTATATTCTTGTGTCACATGGTATTGCTGTTTAAATGGATACTTAATGGAACCTTCATTATCCCAGCATGCCCTGGGTTGGACAGATGAGCGTACTCAGAATCCACAGAAGTTATTTGGTCATCCACCTTCCAAAGGGTGCCCTCCTTGGCTACCTGTAAAACAATTTGGCCACCACCACTGAGATTAAATACAGCCTTAGGGCTTCTTAGACCACTTTAAACTTCCAGGCTTTCTCCTTTCTTATATGCCCACCTTGTTCATAGCCACTGACATACATACATCAGGCATGCCATAAAGTCATTAAAAATCTGAAGAGAACTTGAAAACTGGGATGATTAAGTATCTTTCTCAACACTGGTAGGATTTGATGCATGCACAAGAAATATATCTCAAGATATAACCATCCTGACATTATTAAGTCACAAGGACTGAAGTAAAATATTGTAGGGTTAAACCAAAAGTAGCAAGCAAGAAGAAAGTAGGAACAAGGTCATATAAAAAGCTAGTCGGGAAGGAAAATTAGACACTGAACCTGGAAAAATCGAAGTTTGCTCATAAAAAAATATTGCAGGAAAAATTATTCCTCACAGCCAAGTCATCCTCCCTGAAATGGAACAATCACCAAAAGGAGGTAGAGAGAACATGGCTAGTTCTGTCTTGAAGGGAAATTCTGCATAACCTCTCTTCCCTACAGGCTAATAATAACTGGTAAAAATATAATGGCTGTAAAGATATCATTTGAAGTAGGTGTTGGAGCTCCTGAAGGCATTGCCTCTTAGCACCAGCAACCCTATTGGCCACTAGGGACATCCTCTGGGCACTCTGCTGCCTCTGCTCTGATTCCCCTTTGTTAGACTGATATGTTTCCTTCCTTCCCGCTAGGAAAACGAAGATGGAAGTCTGCCTCTCAGGCAAGAGGCTTCTGTCTTCATCCTCCCCCAACTCCTGATGTAGTAAGCAGCTCGGCATGTATTTATGTATTATTTATTTATTCCATTTCTGTACCGCCCTTCCAAAAATGGCTCAGGGCGGTTTACATTAAAACAAAACAATTAAAATCAATTAACAGTTAAAAACAGAGATTATAAAACACCATAAAACAATTAACAATTAAAACATTCAACTGTTTAAAAACCCTGGAAAACCAGGTTACCGCAGATTAAAAACATTTACAACCATTTAAAACCCTGGAAGGCCAGGCCAAACAGTTTTGAGGGCTCTCCTGATGGCCAATAATGAATTCAGATTGCGGATTTCTGCAGGGAGTGCATTCCACAGCCCAGGAGCAGGTACAGAGAAAGCAAGCCCCTGAGTCACCACCAGACGTACCAGTGGTCACTGGAGACGGACTTCCTCAGATGACCTTAATGTGCGGTGGGGATCATGCAGAAGAAGGCGTTCTCTAAGGTAACCTGGACCTAAGCTGTTCAGGGCTTTAAATGTAATAACCAGCACTTTGTATTTTACCCAGAAATATATTGGCAGCCAGTGCAACTGTTTCAAAACAGGCATGATATAGTCTCTCCAGGTTGCCCCAGAGACCAATCTGGCTGCCGCACTTTGAACTAACGGAAGTTTCCGAACTACATACAAAGGCAGCCCCACATAGAGCGCATTGCAATAGTCAAACCTGGAGGTTACCAGCTGATGCAGCACTGTTTTGAGGTCATCCTCTTCAAGGAATGGATGCAGCTGTCGGATCAGCCAAAGTTGATGGAAAGCACTATAGGCATGCAGGCTCCTCTCTATCAGTTGTATTTCCTGAATAAACTACTTTATTTAGAACTTTAATTCCTGTGTTGTGAGCCACCCAGAGAACAATTTGTTATGGGGCAGATAACAACAAAAGTTATTATTATTTATTCCATGTCTCCAGACAACATTAATTAGCAGTGCTCCTCTGACTCATGCACTTCTGCTGCAGGTGGGGCAGATAAATAACCCATCCGAACTAGAACAGAAGACACCTTCATCCTACATACATGCTTACAGCACTGTTTGTCTGAAGGGGGAGGTGCTGTAATTGTGTTCAAGGGTGATTCCTCAATTGATTGATGTGGCAACTCACGGAATCACTCCTGAACACTCTTACTGCACCTTACATGCCGTAAACTTATGGTTTGGTTTGGTTCGGGGGGTGGGGGAGATTCACGAGGTATTTTTTAAAAATTTAGTTTTAAAAAATACATTTCACTCACCGCCACCCAGTCCAGGGGCTTAGATCTCTAGAAATTCCCCCTCCCCCCACCAGCCTCCATTATGTGCCAAATTGTCTGGGCCTCACCCCCATGGCGGCGGCTATTTTGGAGGCAACCACGCATGCCCAATGGGCCTCTGCGTGGCCTAATTCAGCCACTCAGAGGCCCATTGGGCATGCACGGCCACTGCCACAGGGGTGAGGCCCGGAACAGGCCAAATTGCTCCCAGAATTGGTATTTTGGCACATAATGGAGGCCAGCGGGGGGAGGGGGGACATCTGGAGCCCCCCAGACCGGGTGGTGGTGAGTGAAATTTATTTTTTTAACTAATTTTTTAAAACAACAACTCACAAAACACTCCTCCCAAACCAAACCAAACCAAACCAGGGGGGCTCGGGGGTGGCAAAACCAAACATGCCAGTCCTGTTTGAGTCCGGTCCACACTCAGATTGAACTGGGCTACCCAGTTTTGTGCACACCCCTACTCTTAAGAGCTCTAGGAGGAAAGCCCTGGGAAGGGCTACACTTCCCAACACTCTGTGCACACCTTCCAAGATGGTACACACGCACAAGAGGACCCTATTTCTTTTAAAGGAGCCCCCAGCCTAGGCAAAGCCAACACTGAGGCTTCACACAGGCCCAATAAACAATTAGTGAGGGAGCTGCACTTAGGGTTGATGCACTTAAGGTTGACCACTGGCCCCCAGGCCTTACAATTAAGAACACTGGCATAGGGAGACTGGAGAGTTGGGTATCTTTAATGGTGGGTGCACTCACATGAGTACCTGTGTAACAGATAGCGGTGGGAGTGGATCATGTCACTTTTATTCCCTGCAGATGATGATGACGACGACTACGACAATAAGGCAATAATGATGTACATGATGCTTCACAGAGTAATACAAGAAAGAAAACACGCCAGGTTGCCAAATTACTAATAAAGTATTGGATTAGTACTTACCCAGAAATTATATCTACTACAGTAAAGAAAACAGTGTTAAAGAATGAGATTAATATTGTCCTAAAAATACTGGCTGACATACTGTGCTTAGTATGTGGGACATACTAAGAAGATGTGGGAAGCCTGAGCACTGCCCATGCCCCTGCGTGCGGGTAAAGACCTCAAGTGGGACTGCGCCATAGGGTCTTTTCCCTCTAACAGTAATTCCCAGATGTTGTTGACTACAACTCCCATAATTTCCAGCCAAAGGACACTGCAGCTGGGAAAGCTGGGAGTTGCAGTCAACAACATCTGGGGATCCCTTTCAGAGGGAACGCTGGTCTGTGACCATGATTTCCGATGAGTGTCACATTGCGAAACTGCATGCACAAAGCCCTTATGACTAAATGCTACTGCCCAGTGGTCCAGCCACATCAGGGGTGGTTGCACATGCCCAGCGGCTTGGGTAAGCTGCCTGTGTCCCTTTGCACAGTATGTTAGCCGTTATTCAAATTAATAAACAGAATCCATCACTGAACAAATTTATCTGCTGTGTGGTTACCTTTCGAGTTCTTAGAAGTAACTTTCACAATAAAAAAAACAACAGCCCATGTAAGACTATAGTTATATAAATATTAAGTCATCTTATTTATTATTGTTGAGATCATTCCTAATCACTAGACAGTTGGAGAAAGTCAGGCAAGGATCAAGGCCTACTCCTAATCTCCATGGTAACAGGCTTAGCTGAGATATTAAAAGCACTCTGGATATAAGGAAGTGCCCTTTGTGTTCTTTTTTATTGCTCACTCTCATAAATTGTTCGTTATCCTTTTGTAAATAAGAGGGAACTCATTGTAGGAAAGATCCTGAATTTGCTGGTCGAAACTGATATAATAAAGGAGAGGCAATGGGATTCAGGTGAGTGGTTAGGTATTACAACCAGACCAGAATAATGCAAGTAGGAGCCACATCATGTGACAGAACTGCCAGCAAAAGAAAACCAGGCCAGTTTTCTGCTGGGTACGCATGATCAAGGCAGGGATGCCTGGTCATGAATGGAAGTACTTTTTCACACAACGCATAATCAACTTGTGGAATTCTCTGCTACGAGATGTAGTGACAGCTAACCACCTGGATGGCTTTAAAAGGGGTTTGGATAACTTCATGGAGGAGACGTCTATCAATGGCTACTAGTCAGAGGGCTATAAGCCACCTCCAGCCTCAAAGGCAGGATGCCTCTGAGTACCAGTTGCAGGGGAGTAACAGCAGGAGAGAGGGCATGCCCTCAACTCCTGCTGCAGGCTTCCAGTGGCATCTGGTGGGCCAATGTAAGAAACAGGATGCTGGACTAGATGGGCATTCTTGGGCCTGATCCAGCAGGGCTGTTCTTATGTTCTTATGTTGACGCATCAAGGCCGCCCTGGTGTCCCTGAAGAACATCCTAACACACTGTTAGGGCGTCCTTTAATCGCATTTCAGGGGTGTTCATCTGAATTGCCGCTGTACACACATAGCAGAGGGGCAATTCAGATGAATGTTCCTCTCATGTAAGACCTTTCCTCCATTTATGGCAATGGGGGAAATCATGATAGCACTGCTTGTAGGACTGCTCGTTCAAAGCAGCATTGGAGCTGTGTATGTAGGAGTGAGTCTGCAGCAGCCCCAGAATGCAGCATTAGCCTCTCTAATAAAAGCCTTGGTGTCCATCTGTGGACGGACACCAAGGCGTGTGTTTGTGCCTCCCTGGGCTGTTCTGGGCATGCGCTTCGCGCATGCCCAGAACAGAGCAAGGGAGACACGACCGCCAGCACCCGGTGGCCATCTTGGGCGGCCAGAAGTGGCCGCCCTGAAAAAGCCGGGTATGCGGCGGCGGGGGGAACTGGCCGAGGCGGTGGCGATGCTGCCACCTCGGCCAGAAGATGCCGTGCGGCCAAGGCCTGGCTGCGCCGCCGAAGCCAGGCGGGGGGAAGAGGCGGCGGGGGAAGCCGGCCGAGGTGGTGGCAGAGCCGCCGCCGAGGCCTGGCGGCACCACCAGAGCCAGGCGGGAGGGAGAAAAAAATGCTGCCGCCACCGACCTACCACCCTCCCTCCCAACTGCCGAGTCCACCTTACCCCGGCCCGTGTCAGTCGGGCGAAGATAGTCCTTAATTTCAGAGGCAGAGAGGAGCTCGCAAGCAGAGCTCCTCTCTCTGCAAAGCTTCTTCCCGAAATGGCATTTGGGGCGCAAAGGACGCCTACTGCGTCCTTTACGTCCATACTGCCAGTTCCGGCAGAGCCTTTGCACAGAGAGGAGCTCTATTTGTGAGCTCCTCTCTGCCTCTGAAATTAAGGACTATCTTCGCCCGACTGACACGGGCCGGGGTAAGGTGGACTCGGCAGTTGGGAGGGAGGGTGGTAGGTCGGCGGCGTCGGCCGCGGCAGCATTTTTAAAAATGATTTCTACGGCCTCCGCTCCACCCCCAGTCCCGGCCTCAGAAAGGTAAAAACAAAACAAACAAAAAAACAACACTTAAAGGCGTGAGAGAAAGCTAGCGCCCGTTATCATAACGGGCCTAAAAATACTATTGGAGACATAAAACTGCACACCATAAGCCAATGACACAACCAGAGCATAAGCCAAAGGGATGTCTCCTAAATTTCATATTGCATTATAGTAGTATTGATCCATTAAACAGCTCACCCATTAGATAGTGTTGCAATATTTTCCCTCCAGTGTCCTACATGAATTGTCTCTGACAATTTTTTAAAAGTCTTTAAAGACGCATCTGTTCACCCATGCTTTTAAGTGATACTGTTTTGATCGTTTTTAATGTTGTTTTAGAATATTATTTAAAAAAAATTAAATTGTTGTGTTTTAAATTTCTTGTTTTTGTTTTAACTAGTGTTTTACTTTTGTTTTTATCTTGTTGTAAACCACCCAGACACGTAAGTTTTGGGCAGTATAAAAATATGTTAAATAAATAAATAAATAAAATATTTGTTTTAAAAACCTGTTTAAAGATTCAGATTTCCCTGGCAGAGCGAAAACACTCTCCCATTGGCTGAAGTTATTATGACATCAGTACTGCTCAGCCTCCCTGTTCAAGGAAGGCCAGAAGCCTCAGTCAATCTTGTCTGTTAGGGATGTGCACAAACCAGTTCGGCAGTCCTTTTACGGACCATCAAACTGGTTCGGAAGGTCCGGCATTCGGCCGAACCGGCAGCAGGGGCGCTTATCTTTAAGCAGGAGGGAGTGGCACACCCTGCACCAGCGATTTTGGTCACAGTGCTGGCGGGGGAAAGCACCCCCCCCCGCTCTGCCACCGTCGATCCAGCGTTCAGCCAGACCAGTGCACATCCCCAGTGTCTGTGGCTTGTTTTCACTGATTCCTTTAAATAACTGGGAAAGGATTTGTGAAAGGAAATTCAGAAAGTCTTCAATTTGTAAAATCCTGTATGAAAGCATGTTTGTTAGCTGGCAATGAAGATTATATATTTATTTTATTTTATTATTTTTTACATTTTATATCCTGCTCTTCCTCCAAGGATCCCAGAGCAGTGTACTACATACTTAGGTTTTTCCTCACAACAACCCTGTGAAGTAGGTTAGGCTGAGAGAGAAGTGACTGGCCCAGAGTCACCCAGTAAGTCTCATAGCTGAATGGGGATTTGAACTGAGGTCTCCCCGGTCCTAGTCCAGCACTCTAACCACTACACCACAAGGGAAGATGAGGGGAGCGAAGAGAACAAGGTTAGTATTAGAGCTGCTTCTATGAACAACAACAACAACAGAATCTCCCCTCCCAAAATATTGCCCTCTTACATGGCATGCCAGTATAGGGGGAAAATATTTTTGATTTTTCTCCCCAAAATGGTGCAACTGTGTGAAGAAAAGGAGGGGGTGAACAGTGCCTATTCTTGTGCTTTTTGTCTTTCACCCAGTAAAAGCTGAGTATAATTTCTATCAGGGCTGGTGAAATCTCTTGAAAATAAAGGGCAACCATTATTACACTGACAGATTACATAATGATATAAATTAGTCTCAGCTTTTAGAGTGAAAAGCAAAAAAGAGCAGGAAACAGCCACTCCCCATCACCACTGCTCTATGTGGTCGATGCATATGAATGGGAGACTAGAAGTGTGAGCACTGCAAGATATTCCCCTCAGGGGATGAAGCTGCTCTGGGAAGAGCAGAAGGTTCCAAGTTCCCTCCCTGGCAGCACCTCCAAGATAGGGCTGAGAGAGACTCCTGCCTGCAACCTTGGAGAAGCCGCTGCCAGTCTGTGAAGCCAATACTGAGCTAGATGGACCAATGGTCTGACTCAGTATATGGCAGCTTCCTAGGTTCCTATGGTTGCTCCATTTTTAAGAATGGGCAGAGGGGAAATCAAATAAAAATATAAATACAATATTAGAGGATAAAAAACATGTTATAATTTATTTGTTGGAATGGCCTCACACACAAACATGGATTTCTTACTGAACAACCTTTCTCTTCTCACTGCATCTACCAAGTTTTCTGTCATGTCTTCTTTTTAGGTACATGCACAAATACTTTTTCCAGTGTGCTTTCTGTTGTGCTTTTGCACAATGGTACTATATACCACTTGTACCGTCTGGATTTTTCAAAATCATGGTGGTTTGGGGTCAGATTACTGTAGGAAACCTCAGTCTCCATCCTTGGCATGACTAGGCCTCAAAGAAAAAGAGCAACCATGATGTCACAGCAGGTGAGCCCGGGAGCTTTGAATGGGTTTAAAGGTCCATGTCCGAGCCCTGTACCCACACTGCTCACACAAGCAGGTATGCCCTGGCAAATGGCCCCCTCATGGCAGGGATCGCCAGCATGCACAGGACAACCCCTATCTGGGCAGGAAGCAAATATTTCAAGGGGGGGCATTCCTGTCTTTGAGGGGTTCCTGTCTTTGAGAGGCTGCCACAAGCAGGGGTTCAGGAGCAGCAAAGTTCTACTTTTTTCACATATATGTTGGTGAAGGGGGACTCAGACACTTCCCCTTTTGGGGGGTTCATGCCTCCCGGCTTACTCATGAGCAGGGACAGGTGGCTGGATTGGCAATGCTCCACCATCAGGGCCTGCACCAAAAACCACGGCTCAAGTGAGTGCCAGGCCACAGGGACACCTCCAGACAACTCATGAGAAGGATCATCAGAGCAGAGGGGAGAGAATTGCCTGGACAAATCTGATATGAATCACATGGCAAAACACCTCCTTCTCCCACAGACAACCCTCTCACAAGAGTGTCAGGCCACTGGGGCTCTGAATAGAGCAAGGTTGCTTTTTGGATGGCGGCCGTTGGGACTGGTGTCCCAGACACAGCTTTCTATGTCTTGAATGCTGCACGTCAATCTGCGGCAAAAAAAATGCCCCCTCCAGATGTGCACTCCTGTCCACCAGATGTGCACCCCTGCCCACGTCCCCCATGGGCGATGCAGCCATCCCAAGGAAACTGGGAACTGTGGCTTTCTACTCTCGGGAATCCCTGCGTCTGGAGAGCTGAATATGCTGGGCTGGATCTGGGAATTTTGAATGGGTATATGGGTACATGCTACAGCCCCTTGTCTGTACCATCCATACAAGTGCTTTGGGTGGGGGTGCTGTTGGCAGGCTTTGAAAGGCAGCCACCCAGCAGGGATCCCCTAGCAGCCAAGTTCTAACTTTTTCACCGAGTGATTGTGGAAGGGTTGGCCAGCCCCTTCCCCTTTTGTGTGTGGGTATGGGTGGGTGGGTTCCTCATCCCCCAGCTTTACTCATGATTAAGGCCAGTCACCAGGGTCAGTCTTGGGTAAACTGAAATCCTTCTTCAAGGATCCAGCCACCTGACCTGGGGCTCACTGGCCAGGCATGAGAAGGAAAGGCCACAAGGACATCCACAAGCAACTCATGAGAAGGACCATTGCTGGGGTGGGGGAGAAATACCCAGACAAAGCATAACTGATTCAAGAGTGTAGTACATTTCCCCAAAACCTCCTTGCCTTGGGGGCTGCGGGCAAGCTGCTGTAAAGCTGTGCCCCCTGGCAATCCACCAGCCCATGTGTACATCTGCACCCCTGCCCGCACCCCAGAACGGCCACCCTGCTGTCCCATGGTGGCCGGAGAACGGGGGGCTCTCCTCTCCCAGGAATCACCTGCATACGGCATAACTTACCTGTATACTGGGCAAAGATGAACCAGGACCCAGAAATTTAGAATGGGTTTAAAGGTTCATCTCGCTGTCAACCCCGGGCAATGACAAAGGGAGCGTCTAGATGGCCTTTGGGTGTGTGAAAGTCTGCACCCAAAGGGGAAGAGAGTGGGGAGGTTTAAGGGGGATCTGCTCTATTTTTTTACGAAGAATGGGTGGAGAAGTGGGGCCCAGCTACTTCCCGGGGTGTATGTGTACAAACCTGGCTTACTCATGAGCAGGGCCGGCGGGATAAGAATCTCTCCAGTCTTTGGAGTGATACTTCCTCTAGGATGAGGATGGCTACCAAAGTCCACGCAGACTATGTCCGCTCACGAGAGCCTCGGGCCATGGGTGCTCTAAGTAGAGCTGTGCTGTGTTGCTGTGTGTTGGGAAACAGTGGGCAGGGGTATTCCAGAGGCTGCTTTCTTGATTCCAGGGATGGCAGCCGAAGTGATGCAGAAACAAGTCGCCCACCCTGCCCACAGGTGCACCCTCACCTGTGGTCCCTGCAGTCAACTCCGCTGCCTCAGGGCTGGGGGAGCCGAGGGAAGTGCCCTCTCCCATTATTCCCCACACCCACTTATCTGCACAGATGGAGTGGACCCAGGGTTTTTAAATTTCTGCATTGGCGCCCTCCACAGCTGTGCATGCAGCCAGGCTATGGCACATGGGGTGTCAGGATCTCCTCTGGGACATGTGCAAGGTTTCAGAGGGATTCAGGGAGAGGGAGGGAGGGGAGAATCATTTCTGTTTTTTAACCATGAGAGTTGGGGGCCTCACTAATGGGGGAACCATTGGATTCCCTGGTGGTTAAGTGGGCTGGATCTACTCATGAGCTTTTGGTCAGCAGGATTTGCCCTTTTACAGACAAGACCAGTCTACATCTCTAGTAGATTGGCCCTCTTCCAGCCCACTCGGCAGCAAGCTGCTGGACAGAATCAATTTGCTTGGGTCTTTTATGGGTTGCTTTGCCGGGGTCATCCCTCATGACATCTTTCCTAGTTATGGTGGGATAGACCCTCCCAGCATCCTTTGCCCTCCCCCATCTGCACATCCCATTCTAGAAAATGTGGATTTCCCCCTCCCCTCCTGCAATGAAAGCAGAATTCCGCCTCCCAGGGAATTCGTGCTTGTGGGGAAACCACCGGGGAATTTGTGCTTGTGTGGTGTTTTCGGGGTGTGAGGCTACTTGTGGGGGCAGCAGTGCCATGGCTAGCAGAAGAAGCACTGGCATTGCAGGGCATTTAAAAGACTTTCAATTCCCTTTCCCTGCTGAGGGCAGGCAGAGCATTCCCAAAATGCACGATCGCGCTCAGCACACCTTTTCTAGATCATGGCCAATCATAGCTGAGTTGCTGACGCAATGACCCTTTGCCCACAGTCGGGCCATGGAGCTGGCTAGGATCGGCCTCAGAGGCCGAGCAGCAGGAGGAGCTACCCTCTCCCCAGTAGTGGCCAGTGAGATGGAGGGGCGGCGAGAGGCACCTTTAAGAATAAATGAATTGGTGCTTACCTCTGCTCTTGCCACACCTGGACGCTGCTCGGAGAAGCAGCGTGCCACCCAGCACCCCCTGCAGTGGGGGATCGCCTCTGCCACTCACCTGGCCGCGGACGGGGGATCGGCTCTGTGGAAGCCAGGTGGGTGGAGGAGGTGGGGTGAGTGGCAGAGGCCCCTCCACCAGAACCCTCACCAGCCACTTCTGCCTCTCCCACAACTGGAGTTTGGCTGGCTGCAGTTTGGTGAAAATCTGTGAATTGGACTTAAGAATTGGAACCCCAGCCATAATTAACTGTGGTTAGATGTTACATCTGAATGCAGCCTATTCCTACAACTGGACTAAATTTGATCCAAACTGGATAGGCAGTTCACAAGTTAGCCCACTTGAACCTCAAATGTTCATGCATCCACCATCTTGAATTGGGGTGTATGACATCATCACAAACGATGCCTTTGAGCTGTCCCCACGAGTCCCTAGAACTGTACCAAATTTGGTCCAAATCGGTTCTCACGTACACCTCAAATGCTCACGTGTCCGCCATGTTGAATGAGGGTGGATGACATCATCACCAACTGTGCCCTTGAGCTGTCTCTATGTGTCCCTACACCTGTAGCAGATTTGGTTCATATCTGTTAAGTAGTTAACAAGTTAGCCTAATTGCACCTCATATGTTCACATGTCTGCCATCTTGAATCGGGGATGACATCATCACAAACTACACCATTGAGGTGTCCCTGTGAATCACTCACTACAACTGTACCAAATTTGATTCAAATCAGTCAGGCGGTCCACAAGTTAGCCCTCTTGCACCTCAAATGCTCACATGTACACCATCTTGGATTGGTGTGGATGATATTATTACAAACTACGCCATTTAACTACGTATCCCTATGTGTCACTCACTACAACTATACCAAATTTGGTTCAAATCAGTTAGACAGTCCACAAGTTAGCCCACTTGCACCTCAAACGTTTACGTGTGTGCCATCTTGAATTGGGGTGGATGGCATCATCACAAACCCTAACCCTAACCGCCCTGAGCCATTTTTGGAAGGGTGGTATATAAATCAAATAAATAATAATACATAAATAAACTATGCCATTGAGGTGTCCCTGTGTGTCCTTACAACCATACCCAGTTTGGTTCATATTTGTCCAGGCATTGCGAAGTTGATGGGACACACACACACACACACACACACACACACGGACAGACACACGCATGGACCAGTGATCTCATATAAGCCTGCTGGAAAGTAGGCTAAAAACAGCTCTGAAATAAAAGTTGCTTTTTGATTAGGACATTTCAAAGCCAGGCAGAGGCTGGAATCAGGGTTGAATTGAAAATTGATTTTCTGTTTCACACATAGCTGCTGCAACACGTACAGCACCAGAGGAGTTGAATGAGGTCATCCTTCCACATCCCTTCAGTTCAGCAGCAGATGCCTGCCTCACTCTGCACAAACCCTTTGAATCTGTTGAAGCTACATTTATGTCAGTCTGTTCTGTGGGTTCTCAAGCTGGGCAGGATGCAAGAATTTAATCTCCAGGCCCATGATGATGTGGTGATGACCACTAGCTTAGGTAGCCATAAAGGGGGATTTGAATCATTTGACACATTCATGGAGGAGATCTATCAATGGCGATTAACCAAGACAGCTTTATTTGTTTATATCCCACTCTTCCTCCAAGGAGTCCAGAGCAGTGTTCCTTGTAAGAGGGTATTCCAGTTGTTGTTGACTACAGCTCCCAGAATCCCTAGCTGGAGTGGGCTTTGGCTGAGGGTGCTGGGAGTGGGTGCTGTAGTCACCAACACCTGGGATTTTCTGTTAGAGGGAACACAGGTCCAGAGTAATGTACATGGTTATGTTTATCCTCACAACAACCCTATGGGGTAAGTTAGTCGGAGAGATACAGTAAATGACTGGCCCAGAGTCACCCAGTGAGTTCCATGGCTGTACGAGGATCTGAACTCAAGGTCTTATATGAGCCTCCAGTTTCAGAGGCCAAGGAGTGGGCAAAAAGAAGCATGTGGAAGGACCATAGCTCAGTGGAAGAGCATCTGCTTTGCATGCAGAAAGTCCCAGGTGTTGCAGAGAAATTATAGGAAGCAATCACAGGGAAATTACAGGAAATTACAGGAAGAAGAGTTTGATATTTATTGCTAATTAAAAATACTCTAGGAAAACAAAAAACTGATCATATTAAAAATCACTGACTGAACATTTCTTTTGCACAGCTGGAAAAGATATATAGATTTATTTATTTTTTGAACCAGTGAAAAAAGGGAATGTTAAATGAACTTCAGGTATCTGTGTTTGGCCTTGTGAATCCCACATTTCTTGCAATCAAGATGTCTGGAAAACTATTAATCTCTTTACCATAAAGCACTGCCCTCTACTGTGTACTGATGTGTTCCACATTTTTCAATCACAAAAGACTTTCACATAATCAAGGCAGGAGATGTCTTTGTGAAGGAATATGTGATTGCCATTAAATAATTATTTAGCTTGTTTTTATTCTGTATCTACCTAAAGCCTTGAGGTGACTCCCTGCAAAAAGCAAAAGGCACAATTCAGCAAAAGTTGCAAAGTCCCTTTGATTGTAATAGGAGAGTTAATGGGCTCAAATCTCTCCTACTGAACATCATGGGAGAAGTGCTTAACTTTAGTGTTCCATGCATATAATAAACTCATTAAGGAAAAGTGAACTGTAAAATGAGAAGACCATCTTAGCCCTATTCAGACATTGCATTATATGTGCATACAAGCATCTGTATACATGTGCATATTTGTATGTGGAACCTAGGAAGCTGCCTTCTATTGAGTCAGACCATTGGTCCATCTAGCTCAGTATTGTCTACACAGACTGGCAGCAGCATCTCCAAGGTTGCAGGCAAGAATGTCTCCCAGCCCTATCTTGGAGATGACAGGAAGGGAACTTGGAACCTTCTGATGCTCTTCCCAGAGTGGCTCCATACCTAAAAGGGAATATCTTGCAGTATTCACATGTAGTCTCCCATTCAAATGCAAACCAGGGCAGACCCTGCTTAGCAAAGGGGACAATTCATGCTTGCTACCACAAGACCAGCTCTCCTCCAGTGTGATTGACTAGACAATTCATTTATAAAGTGAACCTGCATACCAGTCCCTTAGTTGCAGAGTACAGTTAGTGACCTACTGTACATGCATTAAACATAACGTGTGAATCATTGTATGTGTGTACAGATCTGTGCAGGCATGCACTGTACACAGATTATAATGCGTTGAATATACTAGCCCTATTTACATGTTCAATGCATGTATAATTTGTGTACATTGTGTACACATGTACAGATCAGTATGCATGTACAGTTATTCACACGTTGTGGAGCAGATATACAGAAGTACACTTCCTATCTATACCATGCATTTGAGGGACGTGCTCAGGTTCACTTTTAAAATTGACACTTGAATTGCCATGCACATAAAAGCATGTATGTGTACAGTGAAATGTCTGAATAATTCTAGTGGGTGAATAGAGCTAGTGAATAGAGCTAGTGAGGAGAGCTGGTCTTGTGGTAGCAAGCATAACTTGTCCCCTTAGCTAAGCAGGGTCCACCCTGGTTGCATATGAAAGGGAGACTAGAAGTGTGAGCACTGCAAGATATTCCCCTTAGGGGATGGAGCTGCTCTGGGAAGAGCAGAAGGTTCCAAGTTCCCTCCCTGGCTTCTCCAAGATAGGGCTGGGATACATTCCTGCCTACAACCTTGGAGAAGCCACTGCCAGTCTGTGAAGACAATACTGAGCTAGATGGACCAATGGTCTGACTCCGTATATGGTAGTTTCCTATGTTCCAATGATTATTGGGATACTGTAGGTGTGTGCTTCTGCGTTGCTTGGAAATTGTTTTGGATCCTCTCTTTTTGTTTGTTTCCAACCCTAGAAAACATCCCATAATCATTCAAGGGCGTAGCAACTATTGAGCAAGGGGGACAATTGTCCCCAGGCTCCAAGGGTCTGGGGGCCCCCAAGGCTCCCCATCGTCCTCAGCCTGGGCACCCCCTTGTCCCCTCCTGCACCCAGCTGGCGAGCAAAGCACTCACTGACTAGGAGAGTGAAGCATGCCCCTCTTCTCTCCAGCCAGCATTTCATGCTGGCTGGGAAGGGATGGACTCTCCCCCTCCCCCCTGGGCACTGGCCCTGCCCCCTTGTATCTGATGACAGATGCAAGGGGCATGGCTTGGGAGTACACATGCTTTGTGTGTGCAAAAGAGCACCCAGGGGCCGGGTGAGCTGCCAGACAGGCTTTATCCTCCAGCCCCTGCCAAGCTCCCTACGCCCCTGTAATCATTACACAGCAGTTCTTCCATGGAAAATATGCAAAGGTGCCTTGACAGGCAACTTGATGTGGTAGGGTTCTGAAGTGGTAAGTTTCTGAACACTATTGGGTTTAGAAAGAGAATTCACAAAATGAAGTAATGTTTAAAACCCCAGCTAAAAATGAATTCCTTTCCTCTGCAGGCCTCATCCTGACTCAGCTATAGAGGAATCATGATAGTGGAGGTCCTCAAGTTAGGTTCTCCAGATGTTGGTCCATCATCATCCCCAGCCACAATGGCCAAAGGCCGAGGATGATGGGAGATATAGTCCAACATCTGGGGACCCATGTATGAAAACCTGTGATTGCTTGATTGATTAAGCGCCGTCAAGTCAGTGTCGACTCTTAGTGATCACATAAATAAATTCTCTCCAGGATGATCTGTCTTCCACTTGGCCTTTAAAGTCTCTCGGTGGTGCATTCATTGCTGCCATAATCGAGTCCATCCACCTTGCTGCTGGTCGTCCTCTTCTTCTCTTTCCTTCAACTTTTCCCAGCATTATAGACTTCTCAAGGGAGCTGGGTCTTTGCATAATGTGTCTGAAGTATGATAGTTTGAGCCTTGTCATTTGTGCCTCGAGTGAAAATTCTGGATTGATTTGTTCTATGATCCATTTGTTTGTTTCCCTGGCTGTCCATGGTTTCCTCAAAAGTCTTTTCCAGCACCAAAGGTCAAAAGCGTCAATGCTTTTTCTATCTTGCTTCTTCCGTGTCCAGCTTTCGCATCCATAGAGTGTCACGGGGAAAACCATTGTCCAAAGGATTCTAATCTTTGTAGGTGTAGACACGTCAGGGCATCTAAGTATCCTTTCCGAGACCTTCTTTGCAACCCTACCAAGTGCTAGTCTGCAGAGTATTTCTTGACTGCTGGATCCTTTACTGTTGATGGTCAACCCTAAAAGGCAGAAGCAATCCACCACTTCATTGTCAATTCTAAGTCTGGTTGCTGTACCCGTTGTCATTAGTTTAGTCTTCTTTACATTTAATTGTAGTCCCATTTTTTTCACTGTGCTCCTTGACCTTTATTACCAGAGCTTGCAGATCATCTACATTCTCAGCTATCAGAGTGATGTCATCAGCATAGCACAGGTTATTGATGTTTCTTTCTCCAACTTTAAAACCACGCTCCTCTTCCAGCTTCTCTCAGTATATGTTCAGCATAAAAGTTGACTAAAGGAGGAGAAAGTAGACAGCCCTGTCTTACTCATTTGCCAGTCTGGAAACACTCTGTTTCACCATGTTCTGTCTGGACTGTGGCTTCCTGTCCTGTGTATAGGTTTCTCATGAGAACAGTGAGATGTTCTGGGGCACCCATTTTCCTAAGGCTATTCCACAACTTGACATGGTGAACACACCCTCTTTGCTATACTCTGTTGTGTGGCTGGCCCTGGGCCCCGTCTAGACATGCAGCAGACAGAAATGCTAGAATCCTGACATGGTAGAGTGGAGTGTACCATCTCAGGCTGCAGGTGGGAGATGCTATTTTTAATTGCTCTCCCATGGTTCAAGCTTCCTGCAAGTAAAAAAACAAGTACATCAGGAAGGCCCCTTAGGGGGTCATATTAAATAACTAAGGGGGTGGGGGTCAGGAAGAACTTAGAATCCGAATTCTAGAGTCCACGAGCAATTTTTGTTAAACTGAATTTTACAAGTATTGCCTATACCCCGTGAACTCTGTTGATTCAAACTGGCGGAACATTTTAAGACCTGCTAATGAAAACAGGCAGATTACATTTGCTGCTTGTGTATATACAGTTTTTCATTTGCAAGGAAACTATGGATAAAAGTTATCAGTTAAGGAAGGGCCATATTAGGGAAGGAGGGTGAGGACAGCAAGAAGGGAGAGGCTGTAGCTCAGTAGCAGAACTCCTGCTTTGTATGCACAGAAGGTCCCAGGTTCAATTCCAGGCATCTCCAGGTAGGGCTTGAAAAGACCACTGGCTGAAACCCTGGCATACCACTGCCACTTATAGAGTGTAGAGTTAACAATACTGAGTTAATGGTCTATCAGTCTGCTACAATGTCCGTTTCATTTGTTCATCCTATGGACAGAGGGATGATATGAGTCAGATTTGTAACTAAGCCAGCAGTCCCTTGGAGAAACCCCAGTTCAGTGAGGCTTACTTCTAGGGGAACATGCATAGGACTAAGCAGCACAGGTTTTAATACAGAACATTTTAATTCAGAATTAAATATTCAGGCAGCATTGGATTTGGGTGCTAAATGGATTAATTAACCTTCCTTCCTACTTTGCTGCACAATGGATTGTAATAGATGATGCAGCTCTGGATGCCTATGCCCCATTCAGAATTTAACCCTCATGGGAGCTGGATTGGGCCCCGTCTGGGTTGAAAAAAAGGACAATCTATTTGTAATCATGAAATGAGCCCATGTAAACTATTTACAGAATTTGGAGCCATCAATAATGTGCTTGGCTCTTCTGCAGCCAAAAGGTCTGCACTTCTGTGTAAACAGAAGACACGGCAAAGAAATGAAGTTTATAAGATAATGTACATTGCCTCTTAAAGCTGACTCAGATGAAAAACATGGGTAAACAGAGTAAGTGCTTTGGCAAACATATGTTCAGTGTTGGTCTCCATCAAAAATTTAAAAATTGCAAGTCAGAAAGATGTATTCTTCCAACAAAATAAGACTTTCAGAAGATGGAGATCTTGAGAATAGTATCATGGAAGTGTTGCACCTAGAACTTCAGCACCAGAAACTGGCACTGAGGGAGCTGAGACCATTGGCCAAGGCCACTGGTTGCCATCACCATCTGGCAACTTGTCACACTGAAGTGCTTCCAACTGACTACCCACTTTATTTGAATAGGAACATTTTCACAAAGAATTTTTTTTTTTAATGGAATGTTGTGTTCAGTGTTGGAATGTAGACCGTGAGCCCTTTGGGGACAGGGAACCATTTCTTCCTTATTATTCTTTTTGAATAATAAGGAAAGAACTTTGAGAACATTTTGTTGAAAAGCGGTATATAAATAACAGTAAAGGATTGTTCAACGGTTGATCGTGGCAGGAGCTTACACAGCCAAGAGACTATGCAAGAGGAAAGTTCAAATGCATCCATCCAACACATGGATGTTTAGCAGATTCTACTCCAATTTTTTTTTTTTAACCCTGGAGTAAAAAACAGCTTGAATTCAAAACAAGTCACTCTTGGGCATCATTCTCAAAAAGCGAGTACCTTACTGCCCTTCTAGTTCCTAAGAAACAAACTCAAGGGCGGCCAAATCATAAAGCAGGTTGATGAAAAGAACAGGGGGCAACCGAGGAGAAGGAGCTTGCTGCTTGGTAATGTCTAGTGATATTTTGTGAAGAAGGGGCCAGACCTTTTTCTCCACTGTGGAAAGGGTGGGATTGTTTACTTGTTATTGTTCAGAGAGCAAAGGAGTATAATTAAGACGGCCCCAAGTCCTGCCTGCTTCGGCTGAGTCGGTAACAGCCGGAATAGCTCCCTTGCTTTGTTCCCCTGTGCCCATATTCAACTCATTCTGCAGGCTGACACACAAGGCCAGGGGAATATAATGGGTGAATAGCCCTGTTGCTAAGGCTACCTCAGAGCAGCTTAACCGATTGCAGCTCATTAAGCATTCTTCTGGAGGCTTGTGAGCAGCTGAGGGTTACTTGCAGCCTCCTCTCTGCTTTTGTGGCCTTCGACTGACACCTGTCTGAGCCTGTCATTCCTTTGTGAGCAACAATCTTTTTCAGCATTTAACAGGCACTGGTCATAAACACTGCTTTGGGTATTTCCACCCCCTCTACCCCTCTCCATCATTATTTTTGGAAGAGTAAATAACAGTTTCAGAAGAAGGTCTGAAGTACAAAGCTCTGCCTGGGTCATTAAGCTGAAAAAGGGGCTGTACTCAACAATCCATCATAGGTACTTTGGCAACATGGGAGTCCATTTTTATTGGGCAATGAACATTGCTTCCTTCGCGGACCTCCACTCCCTCCAAGAAAATGGCCTTGACTAAGCTAACAGCCCAGAGCAAAACAAACTGGGGCACATGATCCAGGCTGTCTTGATTTCAGGAATCTTACTGCAAGACTCCCAGGTCCTACAGTCTAGACTGCTGGGGGCAGGGAGCCTAGCTCAGTGGCAGAGCACTTCCTTTCCATGCAAAAGGTCCCCGGTGGTTGGGAGGTAGCTGACATTCTGCGCAATGGTGTGTCAGCCTAGTAACTTTGCATGCTTGCAAATGGTGCAAGAGGCACAAAATGCAAACACTGTGCAAATGACATTCCATGGGAGTAAGCCCATTGGAAATAATGGAAAAAATGGCCTTACTCCCATGGAACATCATTTGTGCATATCTGGCATCTGCGTAACTTGTGCAACCTGTGTGCATGTAGAGTTGCTAGGCCGACATACTATTGCGCGGTACGCCAGCCCCTGTCAGAAACCCTGGAGAGCCACTGACAGACAGGGTAATACTGAGGCAGATGGACACAGGAACATAGGAAGCTGCCTTATAGTGAGTCAGACCATGGGTCTATCTAACGCAGTATTGTCTTCACAGACTGGCAGCAGCTTCTCTGGGGTTGCAGGCAGGAGTCTCTGCCTCCAGCTTTGCCGCAGCATACCCAGTCTTTCCTCGCTTCCAGTTTCACCCCATAACTTGGCAAGAGCTGGTGCTGTCAACTGGCAGCAAACAGCTAGTGAGCTCCAGCTTGTTTTGGATCAACTGGAACATAGGAACATTGGAAGTTGCCTTCTACCGAGTCAGACCCTTGGTCCACCTAACTCAGTATTGTCTACACAGACTGGCAGCAGCTCCTCCCAAGTTGCAGGCAGGAGTCTCTCTCAGCCCTATCTTGGAGATGTCACCATGGAGTTAACGTGGAACCTTCTGTATGCAAGCATGCAGGTGCTCTTCCCAGGGCAACCCCGTCCTCTGGGGGGAATATCTTACAGTGCTCACATGTGGTCTCCCATTCAAATGCAAACCAGGGCATACCCTGCTTAGCAAAGAGGACAATCCATGCTTGCTACCACAAGATCAGCTCTCCTCCCCATAGACCTCCATTTCAGGAATCAGGAACCTTATTGCAGAACTCCCAAGTCTGACTATCTAGTCTGCTGGGGTGGGGCCATAGCCAGAGGTGCTCTTACCCCTGGACTTTGGGGCCGAAGTCCAGGGCCTCCACAGATTCTGGGGTCCCCCAAATCCTCTTTCGTCTGTCCCAGGTGGTGTGGTCACCCAGCATGGCGTGGTCACCCAGCGGAGCATGATGATGCTTAATTTGCAGGGGAGGGGGGCCTCCAAAGGCCTCTAGGTCCAGGCTCCAAAATTACCTAGGTACACCTCTGGCCATGGCTCAGTGGAAGAGCATTTGCTCTGCATGCAGAAGGTCCCAGGTTCAATCCCCGGCATCTCCAGGGAAAGCTTGGAAGGACTCCTGCCTAAAACCTCGGAGAGTCATGGTCAGTCAATGTAGACAATGCTGAGCTAGATGGACCAGTGGGCTGACTTGGTAGGGTCAGTAAGGCAAGCTACCTAAGTATATACTCCTCGGATATGCTGGATGTTTCAGTCCCCACTGGTCTCCAGTCCCACATGACCAAGACAAGCTGTGATAGCCAGTCAAGAGCTTTGTGAGTAGGAGCCACTGGCTGCTGCTGTGTGGCAATTGAAGGGAGAAGGGAACTCCATCCTGGCAGCAGATATCAGGCCTTAGCCTGGTTTCAAGGCAGGTTTTAGCTAAGGGGTCTGACTGTGAAACAGGCAGGTGATAAGCAGCAGACATGTTCAAGAGAGTGTGAGGTCAAGTGCCAGAAGGGGGTAGACAAGGATTAGAAGAGACAAAGGCAGGAAACATGGTCAGGGATGGGCAGGTGGTTAAGAACCGATTGTGCAGGTCAGGTGAAGCAAAGCTGTTCTCTTGAGTTAAGTTCTCAAGTTCTCAAGTTCTTAAGTTGAGTTGAGTTCTGTTCTCTTGAGGATTCAAGACTGGAGTGATGGGGCCAACCAAGTGATGACACCAGCCAAGTTCCTAAATGGCTTGGGACCAAGTTGCTTGAGAGAGTGCCTTGCCCCTATATGTCCCAACCCGACCTTAAGATCTCCTTCGGAGGCCCTCCACCGAGTCCCCCCTGCCAAACAAGGTGAGGTGGGTGGCTACTAGGGAGAGGGCCTTTTCAGTGGTTGCAACCTGTTTATGGAATAGCCTCCCCAGTGAGGTTTGCCTGGATTCATCACTTTGTTCTTTTAGATGCTGGGTGAAGACCTTTTTGTTCACTCAGGCCTTTTACATTTTAAAATTTTGATCTAATTTTAATTTATTTTAACAATGTCTTTTAAATTGTTCTGTATTGTATTTTGTCCCACCCACCCCCTTTTTTGTCTGTTCTGGTTTAATGTGTTGTGTGGTTTTATCTCATGTTTTAATGTTAAGTTGTAAGCTGCCCAGAGAACAATTTGTCATGGGGTGGGTTCATCGTCATTATTGGTTCCTCTGGTCACCTTGGCTGAAGAGCTGCATTACCAATTCCAGCCATTGTCTATGTGGTGCTGCTGTGCAGTAGAGAGTTCCCTCCACATGGCAATTGCTGTGGTACTACAGGGAGTAAGGTGCCTGAGCCCTGCTGCCAGAATCCCTGGTTCAAGATGCCTAGCATCTTGCAGCAGAGGATGTTACAGGTGCCTCAGTCAGCACCATGCAAGTGCATACATGCTGATAGATCAGCTGACCTTCGCATAGGCTCTAACAGCAGCATGATGACTAGCTAATCAGCAACTAAAGTTAACTTGTGCTGCCGAATCGGTGTCGACTCCTTGCGACCACAGGGCCATGTGGTTTTCTTTGGTAGAATACAGGAGGGTTTACTATTGTATTCTCCTGTGCTAGGCAGACTGAATTGCCCCTCCTTACTCAGTTGCCTCACAGTAGTTCCTACACCCAAGCAGTGTCACCTGTATACCACCACAGAGCTCAGACTAAAAGAGGTTCGGGGGTCAGGACATGTTGTCTCGGCCCCGGGAAATCCCATAATGCACTGCACAAGTGTGTGGTGCATTGTGGGGATCCCTGCAGCAACAGGCGGCTGCCAGTCACTGCTACAGTACCAGCTAAAAGCAGCCGGTGCTGCACATGATCAAAAAAATGGGGCTCAGCACTCGGTCCCTTAACCTTGTTTAGGAGGCGGGTTTCACAATGAAGTTAGGCGTGTTGCTAGGGGTTAGGGTGTCCCTAGCCCAGTTTAGGCTGCGCGTGAGAACAGCCTCAAGGTCTATTGAACTTGAAGATCTGGCCTGCTTCTCTGGCCTGAGCAACAAAGGGACTCTGGTTGCTGGTTCCTGCATCCAGCTTGCCCCGCCTCTGGTCCTTCTTGGCCTTAGAAGTGCTACCTTTTAACCTGGCAAACGATGGACAGTCAAACCATTCTCTGCATCAGTAAGGCAAAATGAGGAGATCAGGGGATTCAGTTCGACCACTATAAACTCATGGGTCATAAATCTAAAAATGTGTTACTGATTGAATACGGAGTGGGGAAATAAATGGCTAATGATCATTAGCTGCCTTACTTTTAAACTACCATATCTTGGCAACACAGTTGTGCTATCCTGTCCCAGGCTGTAGCTTGTAAGGTATACTAGTGGTGAGGTTCAACAGGAGTTCAGGCAAGGGAGCAGGACCACGGACAGCTCAGTGTAGAGATGGGGAAGATCAAGGCTGGACACAGACCATCCAAGAACAGCACATTAAGATGTTGCTCCAGCAATTCTCTGCAGCCAATTGAGAACTTAAGTGGTGCTGCTGTCATGTTAGTGTTTCCAGCTTCAGCCTTGCTCTTTTTGACAGCTCTGAAGAAACTGCTTAAAGGGGCCTCACCCTATTTCCCAATTGCTGGTTCTGGTGGAGCTGGAGAGTCTCCAAGAGCCCCTGGAGGTGATGTGGTAACGAAGAGGTACCCTCATGCATTGTCGAGGATTCTGAAGAGGAATCCAAGGAAGCAGCAGGACTACCACTTCAGGTCATGCAGTTGGAGACGTTGCCATCTTGTGGGGGCAATCCCCCCTAGGGCAGTGTCTTCTGAGGGTCTTTCTGAGAATGTGTCCTTCATCCAGTCTTCCAGCCTCCTCCATGTCCTTAGATCCTTCTCTGACAGAAGGAGATCTGACTCCTAGACCATGACACACTGGGAGGTTCAAGTGGTCACTCACATTAAATTCATTGTAATCCACTGAGATTGTGTTCCTTACCAGAAGTAAGATCACAAAAAACATTTTCCATTTTTAAAAAGAAGATTTATTATATTTATGTTATGCTTCTTTGTGGAACTCCTAGTGGTCTCCCATAAAGGTTTTTGATCAGGGTCACACCTGCTTAGCTTCACCAGTCCTGGAGCCTCAGATGATCTCCAGCTATTCACTGGGCCAAACCTTGGCTAAACTGAGTTTTCTTTTTATGATGAAATTGCTTCCAAAATAGCAATGACCCCAACACAATTATGAGCAAGCAGCAACTCTATATGTCCTGCAATTTGCCTGTATATTATTTATTTATGTATGATTACATTTTCTCCTGCCCTTCCCCTGAAGAACCCATGGGCCTCCCCCCCCCCATTTTATCCTTGTAACAACCCTGAGAGGGCGCAATTGGCCCAAGATCACCCAGTGCAATATGGATGAGCTCACTGCACCACATTGACTTCCATAAGCTGCAATTTCTAATTTCAAAGGAATTGTGCACGTTTCTTTATCAGTTTATGGAGAGCAGGGGCGTAACTATAATAGGGCAAGGGGAGACAGTTGTCTGGGGGCCCACTGCCTTGGGGGCCCCCCCAGAGGCAAGTCACATGACTGACTCCCCCAGCTGCACACCCTCCCGGGCTTGCTTCAGTTGTATTAATCCTCCGAAATTGATGTGAGTGTTAAGACCTGGAGCTACCAGAACTGCATGTCTTTCTCTAGTACCATTAAATTACTTGCATCGTCCACAATTTACAAAACCTTTAAAAACATAATTTAGGGTGATGTTCTATTGTAGCACATAGGATATATATATTACTATGCTTTTTGTTGCCACTGTTCAGCCTCATTTAAGATTTCTTTACTTCATGAGCTGAGCTTCAGTGAGTGGGGGCCAATTTTAAAATCTTGTCTCTAGGCCCACTCCAACCTTGCTACGCCCCTGATGGAGAGTCAACAGTGCTGCATGGATTTGCAGAAAACTGACTTCTCTACTGGCAAACCCAAGTAAGGAAATCACCAGGTCAATGACTTAACTCTCCATTTGCTGCTGATATATCTCAGCCAAGATGTCTTGATGTGCATGCCCGTGACTGCAGATTTGACCTGTGCTCTGACTGCTGAATAGTGGTTAATGTCTGATGGAGATAAATGTTTCACTTATGTTTTGTTTTGTTTTTTACATTACATGCTTATCTGTAACTCTAGAATGTGTAAGCAATGTAGAGTTTTCTTTGTGTCATGTACTACAGTGGTTAGTGCACAATGAATAACTCCTACAGGGGCTCTCATTTCGCTTCCACTCACCCAGCACTGAATCGCCTCCCCTTGCTCCTCAGAGCCTGCCAGTTCACAGAACCCCTATCGTCAGCCAGAATCAGACATGACACTGTGTCCTTCACCGAGAGACACAGAATAGCACCATTACTGTAAAGAACACTGTCAGCATTAGCAGCCGGTCAATTTGTTTCAGGCCTATCCAGCCGGTAAAATGTACAGCCAGAACCTAAAAATATTTGTTCAGTCTTCAGAGTTTGTTCACATGCTCAGTTACTGACATGTGTTCCCTCTAACAAGGATTCCTAGATGTTGTTGACTCCAACTCCCATAATCCCCAAGCAAAGGCTATTGCAGCTGGGAGTTGTATTCAAAAACATCTGGGAATCCCTGCCAGAGGGAACACTGGCTGACATCCTAACTAACGAAACACTGATGCTTCAGACATGATAAACTAACTCAGCACAGGAGCTTGCAGGGGTTGGGATTTTAGGAACCTCCTGTTCCCCTGGGACATATCTGCAGATGACATAAAGGACTTCTGGGGGAAGGGCAAGTTGTTGAAATTCCCCCCACAAACACACACACACACACACACACACACACACACACACACACGAGCACCAGTGCTGCATTAGTTCGGAACTCACCTGCAGCACAGTGGTGTAGCAAGGTTGAAGTGGGCCCTGGGACAAGAAGTGAAGATGGGCCCTCGGCTCCCTTGTCTTCTTCTTCTCCCCACCCCATGAGGAGAGATGGTCTTGTGGTAGCAAGCATGACTTGTCCCCTTAGCTAAGCAGGGTCCGCCCTGGTTGCATATGAATGGGAGACTTGATGTGTGAGCACTGCAAGATATTCCCCTTAAGGGATAGAGCCGCTCTAGGAAGAGCATCTAGGTTCCAAGTTCCCTCCCTGGCAGCATGTCCAAGATAGGACTGAGAGAGACTCCTGCCTGCAACCTTGGAGTAGCCGCTGCTAGTCTGGGTAGACGATACTGAGTGAGATGGACCTATGGTCTGACTCAGTATATGGCAGCTTCCTATGTTCCTATGCTGCTTTGCTGCAGAATAACTACTGTATATGGACAAGATGAAAAACAAAAAATTCTCACCATGCCCTTTCTCAGTCTCCAAAGCAAATAATATCACACACTCCCCACACTCCATTCAGGAGCCAGCAGCTTGCCCATGAGTCAGGGAGGTGGGAGGGCAGAAGAGCAGGCTGTTTCCCAGCAAGTGGGACCCCCCTTCTTCATGGACCCATGGACATTCTTCTCCTGCTGCTCAGTTATAGCTACGCCCTTGCCACAGTACCCATGTATCACATAAGAACATAAGAACAGCCCCGCTGGATCAGGCCCAAGGCCCATCTAGTCCAGCATCCTGTTTTGCACAGTGACCCACCAGATGCCACTGGAAGCCACAGGCAGAAGTTGAGGGCATGCCCTCTCTCCTGCTGTTACTCCTCTAAAACTGGCACTCAGAGGCATCCTGCCTTTGAGGCAGGAGGTGGCCTATAACCCTCCAACTAGTAGCCGTTGATAGACCTCTCCTCCATGAAGTTATCCAAGCCCCTCTTAAAGCCATCCAGGTTGTTGGCTGTCACCACATCTTGTGGCAGAGAATTCCAAAACTTATTCCAAATTATGCATTGTGTGAAAAATATTTCCTAGATTTCCTGGCAATCAATTTCATGGGATGACCCCTGGTTCTAGTGTTTTGTGAGAGGGAGAAGAATTTCTCTCTATCCACTTTCTCCACTCCAAGCATGATTTTATAGATCTCTATCATTTCTCCTTGCAGTTATCTTTTTTTCTAAACTAAATAGCCCCACATGTTGTAGCCTTGCCTCATAAGGAAGGTGCTCTAGACCCCTGATCATCTTGGTTGCCCTCTTCTGCACCTTTTCCAGTTCTACAATGTCCTTTTTTAGATGTGGTGATCAGAATTGTACATGGTTCTCCAGGTGCGGTCGTACCATAGTTTTATATAAGGGCATTATAATATTAGCCATTTTATTTTCAATCCCCTTCCTAATGATCCCTAACATGGAACTGGCCTTTTTCACAGTTGCCGCACATTGAGTCAACACTTTCAACGAGCTGTCCACCACGACCCCAAGATCCCTCTCCTGGTCAGTCACCGACAGCTCAGATCCCATCAACGTATACTTGAAGTTGGGGTTTTTTGTCCCAGTGTGCATCACTTTACACTTGCCAACGTTGAACCGCATTTGCCATCTCACAGAGCACCAGTAGATCCTCACCTGATCCTGAGCCAAATGCCTTCCATGGCTACTTTAAAAAAAGGGGGGGGGGTGAGATGCTGGGAGCTCCAAACACAGAGTTTCTGTGAGTTTTCCATTGTCTCAGTTATTTGTCTCAGTTATTTGTATGTAGATTTGAATGTATCTATGTACTGGCTTGAGGGTGAAGTCAGTGTGTGTGTGTGTGTCCTCCTCACTTGCTGTCTTGAATTTTAAGCTGAGAGGTTCTCCCGTTCACTGCATAAGAGACTGTTAGTTTATTGTTTTCTAAGCCCACGTTTAATTAGTAATGAATATCAAACTCTTGTTTCTCAGTTAAAGTAAGCTTCCTGTGAAATCACTTAATTAATACAATACAATGCAAATCACTCTGCAACAGTTACCACCTCCTCACATACAGTTTGGCCCTAAGACATAGCTTTCCTTTTGACACAACCCCCCATTTATTCTCCTTACTGCTCTATATTAGGCTGGCTTTACACATCTCGTTGGTTCCAATATGATTAGATGCTGTGGTCTCCTCTCCAGGGAAAGAAAGGTTTGCTGGAGAGCTGATTAATAAGAAAAAGAGCTGAGTAATTCATAGTCAGTGGAAAAACACAAATGGGAACACACTTATTTTTGTTGTTGTTACATTTGTTGAGAAGTAAGCAATTAACATTCAGGATGTGGAAGGCTGCATAACTGTCACCAAAGTCTATCTGTTGACTCCTGGTTAAAAAATCTATAGATGCAAGGGATAAACAACAGCAGAAATCCATGATTTGGAACAGAAGAGAAATTCTGTTTCAAATCTGTTAGGAGAGGAGAGCTGGTCTTGTGGTAGCAAGCATGACTTGTCCCCTTAGCTAAGCAGGGTCTGCCCTGGTTGCATATGAATGGGAGACTTGATGTGTGAGCACTGTCAGATATTCCCCTCAGGGGATGGAGCCGTTCTGGGAAGAGCATCTAGGTTTCAAGTTCCCTCCCTGGCGGCATCTCCAAGAAAGGGCTGAGAGAGATTCCTGCCTGCAACCTTGCAGAAGCCACTGCCAGGCTATGAAGACAATACTGAGCTAGACAGGCCAATGGTCTGACTCAGTATATGGCAGCTTCCTGTGTTCATGGAGGAGCAAGTAGAATCGAACTGTTTTTCCATAGACTTGCATATTGAGCAGTATTGGACTATCAAGTTTCAAGGCAGCCTCTTAACTTCTGTCCACCTCTGCTATACAGCAGAGCAGAATCTAAGAATCTCCTTAGCATGGAGAAGATAAGATTAAGGGGAGACATGATAGTCATCTTCTAATACCTGAAGGGCTGTTACATAGGAGAAGCAGCGGCAGAGCGGGACTGCCAGCGGCCTGTGTGCGGCTGCGGCAGCCACCCCTGCTGACCCCGCCCACTGTGTCTGACGTCAGACGTGGGGCTAGCCACGCCCCCGCATCTGCATCAGACGCGGGGGGCGTGGTCTGGCTCCCGAACGGAGCTTTGGGGACGTTCGGGAGTTAAACTAAGGCTGCCGCTGCATTCGCAGCACAGCCAGGAGCGGTTCTTGTAAATGGAAGACAATATCTAGCACTTTGTATCACTAGCTGACACAATGCACAAGTCCTGCAGAAATGGTAGGACTTGCAGTACCATTGCCAGTCGTGGAACGAGGCTGGTGGTGGCCCCTGGCCCCACCCACGTGTCTGATGTCAGATGCAGGGCGTGGTCTCCCTCCAAAATGGGGCCATGTGGCCCCGTTTGGAAGGCAGATTGGCCCATGCTGCATTGAGCAGTGCGGGCTGGAGTGACTCTCCCTGCCTTTAAAAGCGGGGAGAGCTGTTCCGGCCGCGTTGCCAATGCAGCACAGGCCGATCTCTCTCCCAAATGAGGCCACAAGGCTCCATACGGGAGGGAGATCGGCCCCGCTGCATTGGCAGTGAGGCCAGGAGTGGCTCTCCCTGCCTTTAAATGCAGGAAGAGTCATTCCAGCCGCTGCTGCCAATGCAGCGTGGGCCAATTTCATTCCCAAATGGAACTGTGCGGCCCTGTTTGGGAGTGAAATAACACCCCCTGCATCTGATGTCAGATGCGGGGGGCATGTCAGGGCTGTGAGGCGTGGCCCCGATTGGCGACGGCCCGGGTTCTTTGAACCCCTTCGCTCATTGGTGGCTCCGCCCCTGGCCATTGCTGAGAAGCTGGAAGCAGCTTCTTCTCAGAGAGAAGTAGGGAGCCAGTGGTAGCACTACCAGAGTTACCATATTTCTTCTCACAGTTAGGCATGAGAGAAACTGCAGCAACACCAATAGTGCTACCACCAGTTCTCTACAATGACACTGCTGATTCCAGTCCTCAGCAGTGGTGCCACAAGCCCTACCCTCTCTGTAGGACCTGTGCATCATGCCAGCCGATGCAATTTTATTTTATGGTCATTTCAAATATGTCACTTAAGAAAAAGAGTTCTGATCTGGAATGTTGCACTCCTGTAAGAGTCTCTTTGAATTCGACTCTAGGTTTCATTGATAAGAGTGTGGAGTTCAGCCAAACTTGAATTCTGTTCCATGGATTTCAAAAGCTTCAAGAGGTCCGTGGACACTTTTATCTGGGAGAAAGCAGTAGATAAGGAAACTGAAAGGTTAAACAAAAGAGTCAGAAGAGCTGCAATAGATCCTAGTAGGGAAATGAGGGCAACTGTCTTCTGAGGCACAAACACGTCTCTGTTTTACTCTTCTTTGGCCTCTGACCTATCCCATTACTCACATCGGGGAAGAAATATTTCTCAGCTGCCTTTGCTTGCCCGCCCATCTGCCTAATGTCTCACAGGACAGAAGAAACTAAAGAATATGTTTTCAAAGCAAAAGCAGACTGCTATCTGAGGGTCAACTGACTACCTTGTTGTCTTGATGTTATTGGTGGTATAAGCTGTGTACAAATGCAGCCAACATTTCAGGTATCTGAGCAGACCTTCCCTAGCCCCCCATGCCCAATTCAAAATTGCATATGCTCCAATACTCTCTGCTCTTAAAAGATATAGCCCCCCCCTTGAAATAACCTGTCCCTGGTAAATTCCTGCCCCTTTTTAGGATCCCTAGAAGTTAGAGGTGGGAGGTGGCTGCATCTTGTCATGGGAGCACATGGGTGTAAATACTCAAATGCTAAAGCAGCTGTGCAGATGCTTACATATATTTTGAACACAACAGAATAAAACAGATCAGATCGGTAAACAAACATATTCTTGATTCTCAACCTAAAATTTGCCCTTACTGGTCAAAGCAGATCAGTTTTAGCTCATTGATCCATTCATCCGCGCTCCCTGCTGAAATAAGAACCTCCCCATCTCTTACGACTTTTAAGAAGGTAGTCATTTGTTCACCCAGGCTTTGAGTTACTGTTTTAATAGTTTGATGGTTTTTAATCGTTTTAACGTCTTTTTGAATTTTAAATTGCCATGTTTTAACCTTTTTACTTGTTGTTTTTATGGTTTTGTTGTAAATTGCCCAGAGATTTGTGTTTTGGGCGGTATACAAATATGTTAAATAAATAAATAAATAAATAAATAATCCAGCATTCTTCACTGTAAGGCCCGGGGCTGGTAGTGGCCTCCACCAGCTCTAAGCTGACTCCCTAATTGATCGGCCTGTGTGACACTTTGGCCACAGCAGAATACTCTGCACAGTCACATGTTTCATGCAGGCTGCCAATGGTAATCTTCACATGTGAAGATTACCATTCTCACTGTGCTGTGAGTACCAGTGGGGCTCCTTTAAGGGAAACAGCGCCCCCTTGAGCCCCTGCACCCTCTTGGAAGATGTGCACAGAGTGCTGGGAAGTGTAGCCCATCCCTAGAGCTCTTAAGAGAGGACTCTGTCTCTCTCAAAGAGCCCTCCCAGCACTGAGAAAAGTGCACTGTAGTACAGTGAGGAATGGCTCTCACAACGAAGGTTCTGGCCAAAGTGGTCTCTGCTTGAAAAATCGTGGTCACTCTTATCGTCATTTAAATATGCCCTACTCATAAGGGATGATGACTACAAAGGTCAACCCACATTGCAGCAAACAGGAACTATTGAGATGAACCCGCTGATTATTGACTTGATAATCTGATTATTGATATCATAATTTGACAGTGTATCGATCTGGGAAACAGATGGTAGACCGAACGGGCTCTCTTGTCTGATCTTCAAGTGTGAGTGCTTTAAAAGGGACCAAGCGGAATAGCAAATGGAGTGATCAGAACCCCAACAAACTTTGCTGCTTCGCCAGCCAGAAATGCCATTTGTCCCCCTCAATGGCTGCATATTCTGGGCCTTTGGGGGCCACTTGAAAACTATCCCCTGACATCATGTCATTTGAGTAGCAAAGTCGGGAGCCTTTTATGCAGAGTAGAAAGGCGCTTAGTAGGAGCTGACATGATTTATGTTTAATAAAGGTTCTTCAGCTCCTGGAAAGCAGAGCCACGCCAGCTCTCAGGCCTCTTCCATAGCCTCGGCTATTGTATTGCCCCTTTGAGGTTCTAACTCCCATCTTGGTAAACAAAAAGGCAGCTGTACGCTTGGCCAGCTCTGGATGCAGCTCTTTGTCTGCCATGGGGACCCTGCTCACATCATTCATGGCACTTGAATAAAAATGACCCCTTGCAGGACAAGACTGAGAACAGGGAGGGTGGAGGGAGAGAAGTGTGTGTGTGTTGTGTGTGTGTGTGTGTGTGTGTGTAGGGGGAGCCTCTTTATATTCCCTGGCATTTGAATGGGGGCAGTAACAATTCAGCAGGTCCTTTGGAAGCCAGAGATGGTGCAAAGTAAATAAACAAACGGCAACGTTTCCCCCACAAATAAGCAACAGCCAAGTGTGGAAACTCTGGGGCTTTTAGGGAAAGCTCGGGGATTTACGCAGCAGGGAAGCCTGCAAGTCGCAAGTCAGGGATGCGAGGGAAAGGGCGTGCATAGCGGCGGCCTCCCTTCCTCCCACCGGGGTCCTGTTTGCCAAGCTGCACACGTACCGCTGGAAAACTGCTTTGTCACAGGAAGTGATGGTGTGGAAGGAAGCCGAGCTGAAAGACACATTGCTGCTGTTGAGAGTGAATGAGTGCCCACGGCCAGGGGCACCCAAGGTACTACAGGGCCCGAGGCGAGGTGTAAAATGCTGCCTTGGCTGCCCCATGCCTTTGGTGGGAGGCAGCCCCCTTTCAAAAGTGGCCCTTGCAAGCTTTGAAAGTGCATGGGGGGGGCAAGGAGGAGGGAAGGTTGCTAGCCTGGCTGTGCCCTCTCCTGTCCACGTGCTTCTTGCAAAGTGTGCAAGGGTCTGTTTGGTACCAAAGAGCAGCTGCGATGGCACTGGAGAGGGGCATCTTGCCGCCCTGCTAGCTCCCCAGGAATCTGCTGCTTGAGGAGACTAGGGGTGTGCACGAACCGGATGGCAAGGTTTGGTCCAAATTCGGACTGAATTGCAGGTATGTGGAGTAGTTTGGTCAGACCAAGTGGCTGGGCCGATTGGTTCGATGAAGCAGCCCGAACCGGTTGAGAGCGGTTCACAATTGAACCGCTCCAACCGGCCTGGTTCGCAGTGGTCCAGTTCAATTTTGAACTGGTTGTGCTCATCCCTAGAGGACTCACCTCACCTCACCTCATGGCTATTCCACCTATTGCCTCCTTATTAAACCAGGGTCCCTTCAAGCCATACCTCCAAGCCTGAGAGACAAAACTGTGTGAGTTTTACTTAAGGACACTGGGGACCAGGGCCATAGTCACAGAGGGGTCTGTGTGAGACTGGCCCCTCAATGTTGTTCCAGGTTCCTTTCCTAAATGCTTAGCTTTCTTTTTAAACAGTGAGAGAGAGGAACAAGAACCTGTCATTTTATACTTGGCATTTGATTCAACTTTAATACAAGTATTGTGCTTGTCTCAGCTTGCTGATTGAAGAAGATAGCACAGAAATATATGTGCTGAAGAACTTTGCAGCTTTCTCAGCTTGCACAGTTTTGCCAGCCTGTGCACTTCAAGTGAATAATAATTAGCAGTTCTATGGGTGCAACTGTTAGACTAACCAGTGTTTAAAATCCTTTAAAGGGCATTTTCTCTTTCTGCTGGTTTCACATCTCACAACACTTCCTGCCTCTTTGAGAACCAGTGCTCTAAAATTAACTTTTAGACTTCTGGAGTGTCTTAACATTAACTTTTAGACTTCTGGAGTGGGAAGTACAAAAGGAGATTTATCTTAGAGGGGACCCAGCTTTGCAACTCCAGAGCTCTGCATTAGAAATATTCCATTTTCTATTGACTGTCTTATCCTGCACTCCACTATACAGCAGAGCACCGAAGTATACTTGGCACAAAGGAATGCATTGTTCATTGCCCCTGTGCTGGGAACCCTCAGCACTGTGATGGTGTCACGAGCCTGAAGGACTTTATCAAGGTGGATGGGAAGTGGAGAGTGTGAGGCATCAGTGTAGATGTAGGTGTGGGTGGGTATGGAAAGCAAAAGCTCTGACAGCCAAATTCTAGCACCTTTCATAGGAAGCTGCCTTAAACCAGGTCAGACTATGGGTCCATCTAGTTCAGTATTGTCTACACTGACTGGCAGCAGCTCTCCAAAGTTTCAGGCGCTCCCGGCCCTAACTGCAGATGCCGGGGATTGAACCTGGGACCTTCTGCGTGCATGCTCTACCACTGCGTTATAGCCCCATCCCCTTTACTGCGTGTGCTACAGCTACAACCTGCCAAAAGAGAATGCTGCTGGTGCCCTGAGCTTGTAACCTGCTGGTCTTGGGTGCCACTGATGTTCTATCAATGCACTGCGTGTTCAGGAGTGTCTGCTCTGTGGGCCAGGAAACCCGAGGTCTGAGGCTGGGAACAGGAAACGTTTACAGTCTGAGTATGGAACAGAAACTCTTGGTCTGAGTCAGGGACAGGAAACTCGTGGTCTGAGGACCAAAGGAGACGTGACTTTAAACACACCATTTGACCTTCTGTGTTGTATTGTGTGTTTGTGAAATGGCAGCCCTCATGGGGCCAATCCAGATCAGGACCATGGCATGGGGGAGAAAATTTTCATCCTTTGCCCCTGCCATGGTCCTGACCACCTGCAGTTGTTATTTCTCTTATTTTTCCTGGGTGCTTTCCAGTCTAGCTGCTCAACAGTAGCAAAATGCCTCCGTTCAGGCAAGTTGCATCCGAAACATAAACAGCAGGGGGAGCAGTCTCGCGGAAACTAACAACCCCCCGCGAAACAGCAACTTTCTTACGCCGGATGTATAACATCCTAGCTCTATAGCGCAGCAATTAAATTTGAAACAAGGCATTGTAAATGTGAACGGCACCCCACTGTCCACGTAGGGACTGCAATGTCACAACACAGGAAGTGTGGAAGCACACTTCCAAGATACGATGTGACCCCATTGCAGGTCTAATCTGGAAAGAGCCCTGGAAGGGGAAGCCACCATTTGCACCAAAGGCAGTTTCCTTCCCAAGCAAATGGCTGCAGGGGACTCCGGTCCAGGCTGGGATACTGGTGGGGACAAAGGTCTAAATCCCCTCTGCTCCCACACCAGAGTCCCGAATTGGATCAGAGCCCTTTGCAGTTGCTATTTAACAAAAATACAGGGCCAAAAACACTGCACAGCAAAATGCAGGCTGTTGGAGCACTGCCCATGCTTCTATATGTGTGTAAACACCACCGATGGCCGGGGTCGGATTTGTTGCACAGTGTGTTCTGTTTGTGTAGAGTACAGAGCAAACACCAGTGGAAGGTTTTTAAGATAACTTTACTTGGGAGACAAAGGCACTCAGGGGTCAGTACAGTTGCTGACTCACACACAAAGGAAAAGGAACAAACAAAAAACAGGAAGGAGAACAGAAACTCCTAGCTATCCCAACCAATACGTAGGAAACTATAGCGCCCCCTCTGGCTTTGTAGTAGATTACATAAGAACATAATAACAGCCCTGCTGGATCAGGCCCAAGAATGCCCATCTAGTCCAGCATCCTGTTTCGAACAGTGGCCCACCAGATGCCACTGGAAGCCACAGGCAGGAGTTGAGGGCATGCCTTCCCTCCTGCTGTTACTCCCCTGCAACTGGTACTCAGAGGCATCCTGCCTTTGAGGCTGGAGGTGGATTATAGCCCTCCGACTAGTAGCTGTCAATAGACCTCTCCTCCATGAGGTTAGATAGACCTCTCCTCCGTGAAGTTAGCCTGAAGTTCTCAGAAATGCTAGATTGCATGCAAACTATACAGCAAGCTAAGCTGCAGCTGTTGCATATCCCAACAGGATTATGATATGCTGAGGGGCTCAGCTCTGTCAGGCTTACAAGGTCCCATTGCTTTACAAAATGGATCACAAGTCCCGCCCTGGGATATCACTACTCACTTTGCCGCACGGCTCACGGTTATAGCAGCATTCATCTGAAGAGACGAATGCTGCCTGCAGCCATAGTGGTGGGTGTTAGTCAAAACCAGGCCCTGGCCTAATAAAATGTTATTTACAGTTATTTCTGCACAGATTTATACACTCAATATGATAAATAACCTTGTAGCCATAAAAGTATATTTTTGTCTTATCTGAATGGTAATGTCTGTTTTAGAGTCTCCCCCACCCCCCGCCGCCACTCTCCTTCTTTATTTTTCAACCCTTTACATAAAACTTGAAATTTAGCCATTTTTCAGAGTGTTTGAAGAGACTCCTGCCTGCAGCCTTGGAGAAGCCGCTGCCAGTCTGTGTAAACAATACTGAGCTAGATGGACCAATGGTCTGACTCGGTAGAAGGCAGCTTCCTATGTTCCGATGTCTCTGTGTCTTTCTCAGCCCTACCTGAAGATGCCAGGATTGAATCCGGAACCAGGATTGAATCTGGCATGCAAAGCAGATGCTCTGTGACTGAACTACAGTCCCAACCTCCATCAACCATTTGACTGCTGCACCTCAGTCTCCAGCAACAGCCCTCATGAACTTTGGGTTGCAGAACAAATGTGCCACATCTGGATGTGGAGGATCGCTGCCCCTGGTTCTAGCCTGGCCATGACACTAAGCCGCTCTTCTTCCTGGCAGGAGGTACAATAGAGCTACTATGAGAATGGAGAGGAGAGAGGCACATTTCAGCCAGAGTTACATTACGGTCAGCCTGACCTTTGTGTGAATCATGACCTTCTGTGAGGTCATTCACACAATCAAAAGCTGTGTTCTACCCGGGTTTGGGAGCTGTGTGCACTCCCAGTTTTCCACTGTGTGGAAACATGGTAGGAGGAAAACCTGGGTAGAAGTGGTTGTGTGGAAGCAAGTGTTAACCTAACTGACTTCAGCCCTCCTGGGGATAACAAAAGCCTTTTCTAAATAAATAAATACTAGGCAGGAGGAGAGCTGGTCTGAGGAGGAGAGCTGATCTTATTGTAGCAAGCATGACTTGTCCCCTTAGCTAAGCAGGGTCTGCCCTGGTTGCATATGAATGGGAGACTAGAAGTGTGAGCACTGTAAGAGATTCCCCTCAGGGGACGGAGCCGCTCTGGGAAGAGCAGAAGGTTTCAAGTTCCCTCCCTGGCTTCTCAAGATAGGGCTGAGAGAGATTCCTGTCTGCAACCTTGGAGAAGCCGCTGCCAGTCTGTGAAGACAATACTGAGCTAGATGGACCTATGGTCTGACTCAGTATATGGCAGCTTCCTATCTTCCTATGTAAACCATCTTAATCTTTGAAAAGGGCCTATATTAAACCCGTGGGAGAGAAGACAAACAAATGGTGGATTTCCCACAGGGAGAATGGTGGGGCTTGCTGAGCCCCTGAGATCTGTGCTCCAGAGACTATAGGTTAACTCCCACTTTAATAAATGATGTGCATTATTGCTAGCAAAGCTCCAATCACTCCGGAATCCTTTGGGTTACCTTCTGCTTTCAGAAGGCAAAGGCTTAAGTTTAAGAGGCTGCTTTCAAAATGCAGCACACTGAAGACCAATTTGGATGATACTTTGTCTGCTGGCTGCAGAACACCCAATCAGGATGTGTGCGTGCTGTGAATGTGCCTATCCTTCCCTCTCCCTGTGCTCCAGGCACCTTTTCCCTAATGTGTGTGGGGGGCAGTTTCTTCTGAATTTGCCCTCTACTCATTAAATAGCATTTGTAGCATGTACAGAGGGGCAGTCCAACAAACCGCCCCTGCCTTGTGCTTGGAGAAGAGGTGGCTGGGACACCAGGAGATGGGGAGGACATGTATGCTCATGGCACACACACATCCTTCTTCCATGTTCTAAGGCTGGCAGATAATGTATCATCCAAATCGCCCCTATCAGTTACACAACCTACCTACTATTTTGCCATTAATGGAAGAATCCGAGCAGTTTATTGTGGCACAGCGGGGAAATGCTTGACTAACAAGCAGAAGGTTGCCAGTTTGAATCTCCGCTGGTACTATATCAGGCAGCAGCGATATAGGAAGATGCTGAAAGGCATTATCTCATACTGCGTGGGAGGAGGCAATGGTAAGCCCCTCCTGTATTCTACCAAAGAAAACCACAGGGCTCTGTGGGAGCCAGGAGTCAAAATCAACTTGATGGCACACTTTACCTTACTTGGAACTATATCTTTTAGTGATTGTATTCGACATTCCCTTAAATCAGGGGTTCTCAAACTTGCATGCAGAAGGTTCCAAATTTTCCTCCATGGCATCTCCAAGACAGCGATTACAAACTTGAGACTACAGCTCCCATCATCCCCTGCCACAATGGTTGAAGGCTGCTGAGGTCAGATGATGGCAGTTGTAGTCCAACAAAATCAGAGGACCCACGTTTAAGAACCTCTGATTTAAGAGAAGTGCAGATGTCTGCTGTGGGAGCCTCTAGCAGCCCCAGGGGTCCATTTTTAGTGGGGGAAAGAAACAAGGAGAAAGAGTTAGACTCCCATGCAGTGTGCTGCACTCCCAGTCTGGATCTCCCTCCACCTGCAGCTGAGGAGCTTCCGGGTTTAAGTGTGTCTGTTAATCAGAGCCAGCGTCCGGGGCCAGCATTGTTGAGCAGGTAAACAAAAAGCTGTATTGTTCTGATGTTGCCTTTAAGGGAGATGTTGGCAATGCTTTCATGTGTGGGTGTGGGTGTTCATGTGCACACAGATCTATATGAGTTCTTCAGGCTAGTATTCATAAATGCTCCCTCTGAATATCAGTTGCTAGGAAGCAACAGCAGGATCAGGAAGCATGCCTTCATCTCCTGCTTGTGGGTTTTCCAAGGTATCTGGTGGGCCACTGTGGGCCACGGGGTGCTGATGGACTAATTAACCTTGGTCTGATCCAGCTGGATTCTTCTTAAGTTCTAAGGTTGCAACCCCAGTGTCTAGAAGTTAAACCCTGAAGTGGAAGGTGGATACATCTCAGCTCTAATGCACATCCATGTACATGAGTGCACAGATTCCAAACACAAACTCAGATAAGGGGGTGCGTGTGTTATATTTCCTCCAATATCTTTTATGTTTTACTAGTGGGCCCAGGCGCAGAACATCTGCGTCTCCGGGCCGAGTGCCGCCGCCGCGGCCAGGCTGGGCCCGCCGCCACCACCACCGTGCTGCCGGGCCGGGCCAGGCCAGGCCGCCCCTGCCCCGCCGCTGCCGCACCACCACCACCACGCTGTCGGGCCGGGCCAGGCCGGGCCGCCCCCGCCGCCTCACATCTGCAGCCGGGCTGGGGCCCGCAGCGGCCTGGCCCGCCGCAGCGGCCTGGCCTGCCGCCTTGCCTCCGCAGCCGCCCAGCCAGCCAATTCTCCTGGGTGCGCCTTACCCAATCAGGCACCCCCGCAGCCCAGCCAATCAGCTGGGCTTCCGGGACGCATGTTCGAAAGGCACACCCAGGAGAATTATATAGAGAGATGGTTGAGAAGTTTGTCCCAGTGGGGACCCTGTAGGGAGTGTGGGCAGAGGTCCACCTAGGTCATTGTGGAGCCTGAACCTAAAGGCATTTGGAGGGGTCCCCTCCCCTGCAAAGTAAGTATTATGCTCAGCAAGGTGACCACACCAGCTGGGACAGACTAAAGAGGATTTGGGGAGCCCCCAGGGGCTATGGAGCCCCTGGACTTTGGCCCAGAAGACCAGGGGTAAAAGCTCCTCTGAGTGTCTGTGGTTGGGGCTGGGGGTTAGAGTCAGAAAGGAAACCAGGGGTGGGAGGAGAAGGAGAAAATGGAGTTTCTGAATAAACTCTTGGTTACATCTATATAAGATTACTTTGTGTTTGTGAGGGAAGCAGCTATAAAACAGGGGGAAAGAGAGCTTTCTTCCAATATGCAACTATTGAAAATCAGCTGCTGTTCATAAGTTTGAAATCATTTCTAAATTGGTTATTTCTAAACAGACTTTCAAATAAAGAGAATTCTCAATGGATTGCTGAGAATCACATCTCCAGTTGTTCAATGTATAACACAGATTTTCAGAATTTTCTAATTTTCTTATAGGAAAAGAAAATATGCAACAACTCTGTGTGTGATTCTGCACAATGCCATATGCTAACCTGTAGATAAGCTACAGTTTTAATGGAGTTAAATATAATTGGTACACACCAGTATTTAAAAGGTCCTCTTGTCATTTCATTTCTATTGAATTCTCCCCAATATCATCTGCAAGCCCTTTTATGTTTTAGTTGTGGTGCTCCTGCAGAATCACAGCATCCAAATAACAGTCACAGAATCTAGCCTTGCTTTTGAGTCATTACTGAAAGTTGTCCCAAAGTTGGCAGAGGGGGATTCTGAGGCAAAAGCCTCTTCTGCTCCCTTCTCAAGCATACATAAAAGAGATCAACCAGCCTTGATTAAAAGCATTTTTTTTGTAAAGCAGGCTTCACTTCCAAAGATTCGGTTCAAGGAGCATTAAAGTCACAGCTGTCAGCTCAGAAACAAGAGTCGGGGAGGGGGGAACTAGGACACCGGCATTGTGTGTGGGTTGCCATGGCAATGGTAACAGAGGGCTTGCTTAATAGGCTTTATTCCCAGGAAACTGGGAGGTGTGAAGGGGGAGGAACCAGAGCTAGCACTCAGCAAAGCTTCATCAACTATTTTAATGAATGGCATCTCTGTGGAAGCATTTTTCTCAGCTGCCTTCTTTCCAAAAGGGAGCAGAAAACAAAGTGTTTGAAGAGCACCTAGTGGCCACTTGGAAGATAAGCAGAATCTACCATGTTCCAAAATGAATTAGGAAGATGCACAAAGTTGCCAGCTTTGACTGTCATCTGGACTGCCTGCAATATCACCTGTAAGAATTAATGGTCATGTCCAAATAAATCACCATCTGGATAGACTGTAGGCCTGTTCACACAATCATCAACATCAGGGTAGGAGACATTCTACCCTGGTTTACATGCTTGTATGAACTCACAAAAATCCCTCCAACCCAGGTTGCTTGAAGCAGGGTAACAGCTTTTTTTACCCTGTTCTTAATCAAGGCAGGAGGAGAAGAGAGCCTCCCTACTTTGCTTTTTTGATCATGTGACTCCACTTCCTGGGTCTATTAGTTGGCAGTTTATTCCAACATGCTGTATTGCTTCTTGGGTTTGTAATAAGATATCTTAAAGGCTTTATTTTATGAAAAACGTTGGGGGAAATAATGTGGGGGATCTCCAGAAATAGCTACGGGGGGTCTATCTAGAAAGCAAGTTATTCCAACATGGACACAAATTGCCATGAGAGATTTTCAGAGGCATCCAAATGATGTTTTAAAATGTTGCACAATTTCTTAGCACCATCTGCTGACAATATGTGAAAAACCCATCCCCTTAAATACTATTCTAAAAGTAGTATTTAAAAGGGGCAAGTTTTTCATGAATTCTTAGCAAATGGCCAGCAGGTAGCGATAAGAAATTGTAAAACATTTTTAAATATACCAGGGTCCCTGTCAGGGTATCGGACCATATTGAATGTGTGTACTTGAGTTTGGGGACCAGGGATAGATTGGGACTTCTGTTGGTGTACCGATCACCCCACTGCCCAGCGGAATCTCTTACTGAGCTCACGGACTTGATCGCGGAACTCACGTTGGAGTCTCCCAGACTCTTGGTGCTGGGGGACTTCAATGTTCATTTCAGGACCAATCTGTCCAGGGTAGCTCAGGAGTTCATAGCAGCCATGACAACTATTGGCCTATCCCAAGAAGTCTCTGGACAGACGCATATTGCAGGTCACACGCTTGATTTGGTATTTTACTCTGATCAGGGTGGTGTTCCGTGGGTGGGGACTCCTGTGATTTCCCCATTGTCATGGACGGACCACCATCTGGTTAAGGCTGGACTTACAACCACTTCCCACCTCCGCAGGGGCGAGGGGCCCATTAGAATGGTCCACCCGAAGAGGTTATTGGATCCATTAAGATTCCAAGAAGCCTTGGAGGGATTTAATGTTGGCTTTGCTGGTGATCCTGTTGATGCCCTGGTTGAGAATTGGAACAACTTGCTCACCAGGGCAGTAGACACAATTGCTCCCAAGCGTCCCCTCCGACCCGCTTCAAAATTGGCCCCTTGGTATACAGAAGATCTACAGGAACCGAAATGGCAAGGTAGGTGACTGGAGCGCAAGTGTAGGAAGACTCGACTCAAATCTGACAGATTGAGACATAGAGCACATCTCAAGATCTATGCTCAGGCAATACTTGCGGCAAAGAGGCGGTTCATTTCTACCCTTATTGCCTCTGCAAATTCACATCCAGCAAAGTTGTTCAGGGTTGTGAGGGGATTAGTATCTGCCCCCGCTCCCTTGAACCAGAATTTGGAGTCATCAGATACCCGCTGTGATGTGTTTAAAGAGTTTTTCGCAGATAAAATCTCTCGGATTTGGGCCAACCTAGATGGAGACTCCACAATTAATTTGATATCTGAGCTGGAGGTGCCCAACGACTCCTCTTATGTGATTCGACTGGATCGGTTTCCGTTTGTGACTCCTGAGGATGTGGACAAGCTGCTTGGATCGGTGAGGCCTACCACTTGTTCTCTTGACCCTTGTCCAACTTGGCTTGTTCGATCTAGCAGGGAGCTTGTTGTAAACAGCCTGCTGGATAGCATAAATGCTTCTCTGAGGGAGGGCAGAATGCCTCCTTGTCTTAAGGAGGCAATCATTAGACCTCTTCTAAAGAAGCCTGCATTAGATCCTTCGGAGTTGAGCAATTATAGGCCTGTTTCCAAACTCCCATGGCTGGGCAAGGTCATTGAGAGGGTGGTGGCCTCTCAGCTCCAGGAGGTCTTGGAGGAAACTGATTATCTAGACCCATTTCAAACTGGTTTTCGGGCAGACTATGGGGTGGAGACTGCCTTGGTTGGCTTGATGGATGATCTCCAACTGGCAATTGACAGAGGAAGTGTGACTCTGTTGGTCCTTTCGGTTCTCTCGGCGGCTTTCGATACTATTGACCATAGTATCCTTCTGGAATGTCTGAGAGTGTTGTGGGTGGGAGACACTGTTTTACAGTGGTTCCACTCCTACCTCTCGGATAGATTCCAGATGGTGTTGATTGGAGACTGTTGCTCTTCAAAATCTGAGCTTAAGTATGGTGTCCCTCAAGGCTCCATACGACCTCCAATGCTTTTTAACATCTACATGAAACCGCTGGGAGAGATCATCAGGGGATTTGGAGCTGGATGTTACCAGTATGCTGATGACACCCAGATCTACTTCTCCATGTCAACTTCTTCAGGAGCTGGCATGTCCTCCCTAAGTGCCTGTCTGGAAGCAGTAATGGGCTGAATGAGGGAGAATAAACTGAAGCTGAATCCAGATAAGACGGAGGTACTTATTGTGTGGGGTCAGAACTCTAGAGACAATTTTGATCTGCCTGTTCTAGATGGGGTCACACTTCCCCAAAAGGAACAGGTTCGCAGTCTGGGAGTACTTCTGGATTCACACCTCTCCCTGGTTTCTCAGGTTGAGGCGGTGGCCAGGGGTACTTTCTATCAGCTCTGGCTGATACGCCAGCTGCTCCCGTTTCTTGAGATCAATGACCTCAAAACAGTGGTACATCTGCTGGTAACCTCCAGACTTGACTTTTGTAATGCGCTCTACGTGGGGCTGCCTTTGTACGTAGTCCGGAAACTTCAGTTGGTTCAGAACGCGACAGCCAGGTTGGTCTCTGGGTCATCTCGGAGAGACCATTTTACTCCTTTACTGATGGAGTTACATTGGCTGCCAATAGGTTTCCGGACAAAATATGAAGTGCTAGTTATAAGCCCTAAACGGCTTAGGCCCTGGGTACCTAAGAGAGCGTCTTCTTCATTATGAGCCCCTGAGGAGGTCCATCTCCAGTTACCGCCAACTCATTTGGTGGCTACACAGAGACGAGCCTTCTCGGTCGCTGCCCTGAGATTGTGGAATGCGCTCCCTGCTGAGATACGATCTTCCCCATCTCTGGCAATTTTCAAAAAACACTTGAAAACTCTTCTTTTCACCCAAGCTTTCTCAGCTTCCTAAATTGTGGGGGTTTTAATTTCTGGTTTATTTTATTTCTGGCAGGAGGCTTTCCCATCCTGTATGCAAAGCAGAGGCTCTTCCACGGAGCTATGGTCCTATCCCCCTGTGAGACTTTAAGAAGGATGTAGCCAACTTTGAATAGTTCAGACTCAGAAGGGCAGCAGAGATGATCAGGAAACCAAAAAGCAATTCCTTGCCATACAAGAAAGTGATAGAAGAGCATCCAGGGATGCAGACAGAAGGAAAACTTGAAGAGCAGCTCCTCAATGAAATTTTTTTGAGGCAGAGGAAAGACACTTTTGCAGGGGAGAAAATATGTGTTGGGGGACATAGGAACATAGGAAGCTGCCATATACTGAGTCAGACCCTTGGTCCATCTAGCTCAGTATTGTCTACGCAGACTGGCAGAGGCTTCTCCAAGGTTGCAGGCAGGAATCTGTCCCAGGCCTATCTTGGAGACACTGCCAGGGAGGGAACTTGGAACCTAGATATTCTCCCCAGAGTGGCTCCATTCCCTTTTCCATTGCTGCCCCTGGGCTTTGGAATACGCTCCCTGTTGAAATAAGAGCCTCCCCATCTCTGGCAACTTTTTAAAAGTCACTGAAGACACATTTGTTCACCCAGGCTTTTAATTAGATTTATAGTTTTAATACTTTTACTGTTGGGTTTTAAATGTTTTTAATGTTTTAATCATTTTAATTTTGTTTAATTTGTATTGTTTTTACTGTACACTGCCCAGAGACTCAGGTTTTGTGCAGTATATAAATATGTTAAATAAAATAAAATAAAATAAAAATCCTATTTAACAACTGCAGGAGATGAGAAACACTTTGGGGGAGGTGAAAAGGTAACACATCAGAAGGGAATCCAGTAAAACAAACTGAGTTGGAGGGGGGGAACTCCTCAAATGCATCCCTGAGAACAGCTTGCATTGTTTTGCTTCCCCCAGAAGTAGAGCATGAGTTTATGTACAGATAGCTATTCCTGAAAAGTAGGACTGTTTCAAAACCAGCTATCATATTTGCTGCATGGAGCAAAGAGAAGCAAATCTTTTTCCAGGTATGAGATCCTGATATGTAGTCATTTCTTACAGCATATGACTGTGGCACAAATACTCCTTTTATTGATTTCTCTCCCCGCCACCGAAGGGGAAAACAAGATGATGCACATGTAATAGAAAGAGGCTTTCTGAAAACTAGCGATCATATTTTCAAGCATGCAATTTTGCAATGTACCAATTTCCAGCTACCTATATCAGTGGCACGGATGCATTTGTTTTGTTCCTCCTGAAGCAAAGGAGGAAAGGAGCAAAAATATGTGCCAGGGGAGGCCAACCTGAGGTTCTCCAGCTGTTGTTGGACTATAAATTCCATCACCCCGTCACAATTTGCAGCAGGGGTAATAGGAATTGTAGATCAAAAACAGCTGGAGAGCCTCAGGCTGACCACCCCTGATGAGGTGGTAGTAGATGCTGAGAAGCTGGGCTCTTTGCAAACTAACTAGCTCTCATAGGGCTAGTTTCCAAAACCGCAGCAACATCTATTAAACGAAAACCAGAGATCCTGCAGGTGGCGAGTGCTCCCACAGAGTGTGTTTGAACCCAGGAAGTTTCTCCAATCCACTGGTGGCACCGAAAAAAACAGATGTTACGCCAACATTGAAAACCTGAGATCAAATCCTAGATTAATTATTTCAGTCTATATGTCCAGTGTGAAGAAGGGTGTCATTTTTGCCTCAGATCTGAAGGCTGCTTACTTGTATAGGGAAGGTTTGTTTGATGGAAGACTTCCTTGGGATCTTCATCATTGGCTCTATGCAGTTTTTAAGTCTATGTGGTCTGCCCTGCAACAATTAATTGTTTGCCTTATCAGACATAGCCACAAGGTGGCAGTGTTGTCATTGATCAGCTGCAAATCCTGTTCCTTTCTCAGGAGCTCTGAAACAAGCTGACCTCTCCCATCTGCTAGCCTCTTCTTTTGTCTCTTTGCCTGAGGGGTGGTTTCCTGTTCTTCCTTCCTCCTGAGGCCTATGACTCCTAGGAAGTTCCTGAGGTCAAGGCTTCCCCTCTCTAGTTCCTCTGACATCCAGTTTTTGCAGCACCACCTGAGGATTGGTGAAGAATCCTGAGTTTGTACAACATGCTTCTTAGGAGTGCATGTGCTGCTGGGATCTCCATTCACCTGACTTTAGATCACAGAACCAGCCCATATAGTGTGCTACACCAAAATCTGAGAGCCAAATGAGGCCCATTCATACATTATGTTCAACACTCGTACAATGAATGTAGCATGTACACAGGCGACCCATTCACATGTTATTTTCAACACTCATATGAGTGTACAGTGTACACAGATACAGATCTGTACAGAGGTAGAGTCATTCACAAGTTGCGTTGAACGCAGGTACAGAAGTATACTTTCTATTTCTACCTTGCATTTGAAGGGCCTGTATCCAGATTCACTTTTAAAATGAACACAGGTACAGTTATTCACACAAACACATGAACAAGTGTACAAACATCTGTACAACACTCGTACAACATAATGCCTGAATCGGGCCATAGTGTTCTAGGTATGACATCCTGAGATGCAGCTATTTCTGGTTATTGTGAAAAGTGAGTGGCAGAGATACACACAACTCTTGTTCAGCTTTCTGAGGACAGGATTATTATAGATAGTAGATTCTGAGAACTGGAATACTCTTCATGCACTATGTCGTTCTATGTTCCTTAAAGTAGACATTATACAATGTGAACATACCCAGTTTACCTCCATTTGATATGGATCAGATCAAGTCAGGCTGATTATTGATCTCCTGTAAATTCCCTCAGTGCAGAAATAAATCAATATTGTAATACAATTAAATAAGCTTTTCAACAGAATTAGCTGGCAGCATCTTCTTTGATTTTTCATTTTAAACCATTATAAATGTCCTTCTTCATGTATTAATTGGCTTAGATTGTTGTATAAATACCCTGGCCAGGATCCAAGAAGATGCTGAGATTCATACTAGCCCTGTGGAATTTTCAACTTTCCTTCTTTCTTTGTACAGTTGACCCCCATTTTTAAAAAATGTTTACATTTATATTCTGCTGTTCCTCCAGGAAGTCCAGAGCTGTCTACATGGTTATGTTTATCTCGACAACAATCCTGTATGTAGATTAGTCTGGGAGATAAGTGACTGGCCCAGATCACCCAATGAGTTTTATGGCTGATAAAACCATAAAAGAGACCATCTGAGCTCTGGTCTCTGTGGTCCCAGTCCACCAACACTCTAACCACTAGTCTGCATTGGTTTTCAATATCACAATATCACCATTGCATATCACAAACTGATTATAAAACCTCTTTTTGGTTTCAAAGGCTGTTTGTCATGCGGTGTGGGAATCAGCTGTTTGAAGAAAACAAGCTCCCAGGGCATGAAACTAGTTGTGTTTCATAGTTCTTTGGATCTATGGATAGCAAACTGAAAATGAGGCTGGAGTGGTACTCCTCCACCACCCAAAACAGCAACTACATGATAATCTGACAGACCAGTAAGGAAGTCTTTTGGCCAGTAATAGGTCCGATCAGAGCCCCTCTCCCATAAATGCATCTAGAATTGACTTGTTCTCTGATCCAAGCAGAAAAACCTACCGCAGTGGTGATTTTTATGGACAAAGGGGTGGGATTTCCCCTCACACACCCCTTCCCCATGGCGACAAAAATTCTATTTGCCTATGGGGGGCAAAGAGGTTAATCCACCCCTGCACCGCAGAAATGGAGGTGAACAGTCTCTCTCACATACATATTTCAGAGATCAGACCCAAGGCCTATCTAGTCAAGCATCCTGTTTCATACAGTGGCCCACCAGATGCCTCTGAGAAGCCCACAGGCAAGAGGTGAGGGCATGCCCTCTCTCCTGCTGTTACTCCCCAACAACTGGTATTTAGATGCATCATGCCTCTGTGGCTAGAGGTGGCCTACAGGCACCAGCCCATTAGCCATTGATAGACCTGTCCTCCGTGGATTTGTCTAAGCCCCTTTTGAAGCCATCCAAGCTAGTGGCCATCACCAGAGAATTCCATAGATTAATTACATGCTGTGTAAAAAAAAAAAAAATACTTCCTTCTGTTGGTCCTAAATTTCCCATCTTCAGTTTCATGGGATGACCTCTGGTTCTAGTGTTGTGTGTGAGAGATAAAATTTTTGCTCTGTCCGCTCTTTCTCCTCCATGCATAATGTTATACACCTTGATCATATCTCCCCATAGTTGCATTTTTTCCAAACTAAAAAGCCCCAGATGCTGTAGCCTTGCCTCATAAGGAAGGTGCTCCAGGCCCCTGATCATCTCAGTTGCCCTCTTCTGCACCTTTTCCAGTTCTACAATGTCCTTCTTAAGATATGGTGACCAGAAATGTATGCAGTACTCCAAGTGTGGGCACACCATAGATTTGTATAAGGGTGTTCTAATATTAGCATTTTCATTTTCAGTCCCCTTCCTAATGATCTCTAGCATGGAATTTGCCTTCTTCACAGCTGCTGCGCACTAAGTTGACACTTTCAATGAGCTGTCCACCATGACCCCAAGATTTCTCTCCTGGTCAGTCACTCACAGCTCAGACCCCATCAGTGTATATGTTAATTTGGAGTTTTTTGCCCCGATATGCATCACTTTACACTTGCTTACATTGAACCACATTTGCCATTTTGTCGCCCACTCACCCAATTTGAAGAGTTCCTTTTGGAGCTCCTCACAGTCTGTTTTGGATTTCACAACCCTAAATAGTTTAGTGTCATCTGCAAATTTGGCCACTTCACAGGTTACCCCAACTTCTAGATCATTTATTAGCAAGTTAAAGAGCACAGGTCCCACTTCTTTCTTCCCTCCATTTTGAAAACTCTCCACTTAAATCTACCCTCTGTTTCCTCTCCTTCCACCAGTGACCAATCACAATTAAACCTGTCCCCTTATTCCATGACTGCTATGTTTACTCAAGAGCCTTTGGTGGAGAACTTTGTCAAAAGCTTTTTGGAAGTCCAAGTATATACCATGACAACCAGATCACCTTTATCCACATGCCTGTTGACCCTCTCAAAGAACTCCAAGAGGTTAGTGAGGCAAGACTTGCCCTTGCAGAAGCCAGGCTGGTTCTCCTTCAGCAAGGCCTGTTCTATATACTTAACACTTTTGTCCTTAAGTATGCTTGTCATCAATTTACCCAGGACAGACGTTAAGCTAACAAGCCTGTAGTTTCCTGGATCCCCTGGATCCCTTTTGGAAAATTGGAGTTACATTAGCTACTTTCCATTTCTTTGGTACAGAGCCTGATTGTAGGGACAAGTTACATATTTTTGCTAGGAGGCCCACAATTTCACATTTGAGTTCCTTCAGAATCCTTAGGTGGATGCCATCTGGCCCTGTCAATCTGTTGATTTTTAGTTTTTTAAAGACAGTTTGGAACATCCTCTCCCCTCCTGTGCTGCCTTAACAGCATCACAGGTTTAGTATGTATGCAAGTAGCAAGCCAGGTTAATATTGTTAGACTTGCTGTTGGTGTATGTAACTCTAGAAGAATGACTTAGTCTGCATTATTAGTTGAACTAGAAGCCATGCTGATAATGTATTATTATTATTATTAATAATAATAATAATAATACATTTCTATCCCGCTCTTCCTCCAAGGAGCCCAGAGTACTACATACTTGAGTTTCCCTTTCACAACAACCCTGTGAAGTAGGCTAGGCTGAGAGAGACGTGACTGGCCCAGAGTCACCCAGCTAGTATCATGGCTGAATGGGGATTTGAACTCGGGTCTCCCCTGTCCTAGTCCAGCACTCTAACCACTACACCATGCTGGCTCCCTGTAGTTCTCTCCCTGTAAGCAGATAACAGCTAGTACAGCCTATTTACAATCTCTGTATAGGGAATAGCTTATGAGGGCTGTCTCAGTTTGAGGGCCAATGAAAGCACTGGCTCCTCCTTTGCCTTGCTTTTTCACCTTCTCCCTGCTGATCCTACCAGCAGCTGGGGAAATGCCCTCTCTGGGAAAGAGACCTTGAATCCTCTTCCAATGGTCTTTTTATCTAATGGGTTTAATGCCCAAAGATCATCAATCTGAATGAAAAACAACAACAAACTCTGAGGAAACAGCATCTATAACATGTGAGTTATCCTTTTACATGTTAGACAATTAAAAAAAAATCATTTAACCTTCTTGGATGTGATCCTGTTTGAGTAATACTGCATGAAATCAGCTGATGTTCAGAACAACTTACCCTCAGATTGGCCAGTCCTTCAGCCTCCATGCCTGAGAAGCTCAGTTTCGGAGAGGGTATATGGTCACTATTCTCTGCCATGAAGACCGATGAAAATAACTCATTCAGCATCTCTCCAATCTCTTTATCCTCCTTAACAAAATGAGAGGCCCTAAGCTACATTCAGACATATGTTGTACTTGCATACAAGTATCTGTGTACACAGATGCTCTTACCCCCAGACCTTGGGGCCCTGGTCCATGGCCTCCAAGGTCTAGGGGGGGCTCCAAATGGCCAGGGGGGCCCTACAGCCACCCCACACCTGCCCCGCTGCGCCGAACCTCCGCCACCCCTAATTTCAGCCGCCATGTACGTGGCTGAGGGGTGGGGGACGGAGATGAGGCAAGCAAGCCTCCCCCTGCAGTAGCAGTGGCAAACAGAGCAACTGCCAGGCCTGTCCATCCAGACGAGCAAGCCCAGCGGTCGCTCTGTTTGCCGCCGCCGCCGCCATCGTGCGGGGAGGGAGGCCTGCTCTGCTCACCCCTGGCTGCCACCTCTTGGCTGCACACATGGCGGCTGAAATTACAGTGAGGAAAACTGAGGTTTGGCGTGGCACAGAGGGCATGGGGTGGCTGCAGCCCCCCCCAAAAAAACAGGGTTGAGGGGGCTCACGGCGGAGGGGGCCTTGCGGCAGGGGCAGTCCAGGCACCCCAATTACCCAGGTGCACCCCTGTCTGTGCATATCTCAAGCTTTTGAGTGAATAACTGTGCAGGTACATAGTTTAAAAATGAACTTGGTACAAGCCCCCTTAAATGCAGCCCTATAGATTGGCTTGTTTCTGACTCCTCTTCTGATCCTCTGGCTCCTGACTGTTGACCTGGCTATCTACCGTGGTGCGTTCCTGGCTGTAGGGGTGTCCACAAATGGATTGTGCAGAATCGGTTCACCTCGAGCTGGGGTCAGTTCGAAGGTTCAATCACAAACCGAACCAGGGGCAGTTCAGTCCATGATCGAACCGAACCAGGCCTGGTTCGGGCAAACCGATTCTGCACAATAATGGGTGGCTGGGCAGGGATGGTGAGAGAGGGGGCAAGCTGCTTACCCGAGCTGGCTGCACTGGGAGGGCAGGTGGCAGCGAGCGCTACTGCTGGCACTGCCGCTCACCTGCCACTTGCCCTCCCAGTGCAGCCCCAAGCTGCCAGCTTGGTAGCGACTTGGTTCTGGCCTCCACGCATGCATGGAGGCCATTTGCATGGCCTTACAGTCCTCCACCCCTGTACTTGTAAAGGGGGATCCTCACTGGATTCCCCTTTACAAGTATATCTCCAAAACCAGTTCAGCCTGGTTCAATGGTTGGACTGGACCCGGATCAGTCAGACCGGGCCGGTTTGAATCCGGTTCGAATTCGAACCGGGACTGGCTAAACAAGTTCTTTGCACATCCCTAACCTGGTCATCCCAGTTCGGACTTTAGACCCATGGCCCTGTAGTTCCTATGGCTCAGCATCTGATAGTGCATGTGTTGAGCATAATGTGTGAATAGAGCTTATTATCTCTGGTTTGTTGAAGGGTACAAAAGAAAGCATTTCCTTTAAAACACTGGGGTGCATGCCCATTGTGATGTCTTTCTTGGATGTCCTGTTGCCTTTCTGGTGGAACTCTTTACTGCATGGGGTGGGGTGGGCATTGCTACTAATCTGAATAGTAGCAATACACATGTTCCAAACACTCATTTAAATTCTTATTTGGGTGTGTGTGTGTGTGTAGTGGTCATTTGGATGAATGGCCCCTCCATTCAATAAAGGGACAAACCAGGAGGGATGTCGGCAAAAGATGTCATGACAACACAACTGGCCCACTGTTTGGATACAGTGAATGCTTCCAAGATCTCCTTCCCCACTTGCAACAAGCTAAAATCTCTTTCTTGGCCCCTCCTACTGAAATCTGAAATGCCACCTGAAAAAGTGGATGACGAATGGGATGCGTGAATAATTGTTAGCCAAGGTTGCATATTGTGCAAATTTAAACATTTTAACCTGTTACCTTGTTGGAATCAATATCTGTCTTGGTTCTGCATTTTATAATATAAACCACTCTGAGCCTTCAGAGAAGCCTTGTTGTTCTTCCGAATTGTCCCATATTCTTTGCTCACCAAGGTTAATATCTTAGGTCAACTATATGTAAAGAGTGCCACCTGGTGGTATATTTGCAAAGTGCTCCTATATTGGAGTTGTCATGGCTTCTCTTGATCTCTGACACAGCTTTGTTTTTACTGTTCCCTTGGGAACACAGCTTTACAAATGCTATTATTCTTAGAGGAATATGCCTGGGATCCTGCCATTTTGAGCTGTGTGTCTTCAGAAATAAAGAAAGCCAAGTTGAGAAAGGTTCCCATTGTTTTGCCCTCAAGAGCTGGTGCTTCTAAGCTAAGCATTCCCAACCTTGGGTCCCCAGATGCTGTCGAATGACAACTCCCATCATCCCCCACCACAATGGCTTTTGGCAGGGGGTGATGGGGGCTGTAGTCAGACAACATCTGGGAACCCTTGTTCTAAACTGTGGCCATTTCCCCAAATTTGCGGAAATTTTAAATGCAAGTAGCCCTCGCGCAGAGTTGCCAGATTCAATAAGGAAGAATATTCCTATGCCTTTGATAGGTTCTGGGCACTTCATCAGAGCATGTGTTACTTTTGCCCCAGGAATGCCACCTAAATTTGCTTTCCTGTCGCAACTAGTCCCTTTCCCCAATTTAATCTTTGGAAATCGTTATTCCATGGACATGGGTGTCCGGAGAGGAAAGAAAGGGGAGGTAGCTCCCCTCCCTAGGTTGAGCCAATCCCACTGAATTCAGAGGGGCTTACTCCCAGGTACGTGGGTATAGGATTGCAGACTTTGCCCCTCCCCCCAGAAAAAAGATAATCAAAGCTCCATCCAGATCTCACAAATGGAGAAAATTAAATTTAGAACAAAATACATTGAAACAAAATATCATTATGTGTGGGATGCACAAGAAAATGGACTTGTAAAATTGATGTATTGTCTAAGTGAACAAATGGTAGCAGATGTGACAACACCAGATGTGTTGTCTCTCCAGAGATGGCTTTTTGTTTTATTCTCTCTCTTCAGCCATGAGCTACAGCTGAAATAAGCTGCAGGTGCTTTCACATTTGTTTGTAACCTTTTCTTTAAATAAATCCTTGTAGTTCTTCAATACTAAAGAACTGTCTCAAGAGCTCTTGCTTTGCTGCTTTCTCACCAAACTGGTTTTGCTCTGCTATTTGGGGACTGAACTGCCATTCTTCCCCTGCACAGTGAACATAGAATGGGGATACCAAGGTTCAAATCCTTGCTGGACTAGAACCAACAGGTTGTAAATTTCAAGAAAGCAGATTTGCACTAGTCATTAGGAAGAATTTCCTAACTGTAAGAGCTGTTTAACTGTGCGACATTCTGCCTCGTGCAGTGGTAGATTCTCTCTGTGTAGGAGATTTTCAGAGTCTGGATGACCATTTGTCCGGGATACGGTCACACATTCCTCTCCAGGAGGCTGGACTAGAAGACCTCCAAGTACCCTTCCAGCTCTAAAATTCTATGATTCTACTATCATTCCCCTATTTAAATAGGGGGGACACCGTGGCTGTGAGAGAGCAGCTTGCCTAAAGCCACATATCTAGTTCATGGCATGAAGTTTTTTTATTATTACTATTATTATTATTATTATTATTATTATTATTAACATTTTACATCCCGCTCTTCCTCCAATTACTACATACTTAAGTTTCTCCTCACAACAACCTTGTGAAGTAGGTTAGGTTGAGAGAGAAGTGACTGGCCCAGAGTCACCCAGCAAGTCTCATGGCTGAATGGGGAGTTGAACTCAGGTCTCCCCGGTCCTAGTCCAGCACTCTAACCACTAAACCACACTGATTTTAATCAGGACCTTCTTGTTTCATAGCCACCTGTTGTATTCTATCCAATATATTTTATGTTTTGTTGTTGAGAAGTTTGTCCCAGTGAGGATCCTGTAGAGAGTGTGAGGGTGGAGTCAGAAAGGGAAAGGGAGGTAAAGGAAAAGGAGGAAATGAAGTTGCTTCTGAATAAACTCTTAGTTAAATCTCTATAAGATTACTTTTGGGTCTGGGAGGGAAGCAGCTATAAAACAACACGTGCTGTAGTACCTCTCCTAGACTTGCATGTCTTCAGGTTTTTAATTCTTTTAAAAGACTTGCACATGGTTTGAAGGAAAGATTGTTGCTCTTGATGTGTACAATCAGCTCACATTCTCCAGCAGTAAACAGGTTCCATGAGGTTTCACAGTGCTGGGACTGGATGCTTCTGCTCTGGGGCAGATGTGCCCCAAATGTGGTCAAACCACCAAGCCCTGTGCTTTGCTCTCATGATCCAGAGCAGGAGAGGAATGGGGGAGGCTACCTTGGCCACACTCAGAGGACACACCCTGGCCAAACCGCCAAGCTCTGTGCTCGTACTGGGTGGGAAGAGTGGGGAGGAGGAGAGGTCCAGCGGCATGCAGCACAGGGATTTCTGATATCTCCCCTTAGGGTTATGTCTGGGGCAAGAGCCCCATCTGCCCTATCCTCATCCTGGCACTGGATTTTTGTATTGTTGGGAAATCTGCAAAAAAAACCAAAAAACACCCAACCAAAAACCTTTCACCAGAGGCAAGAGTGGGACAAAAGAACCAGGTGTGTGCACCAGGAGATGCAAATCATTTTTAATGCTCTTAACTCTATTGTCTGTTTCCAGCTGAAGATGGAATCCTCTACTCATCAAACCACCCCAGCATGCCACACAAATTAATCCAAATTAATCCACAGGATGACTGGCACAACGCCATAATAGAGGCATCTTTTATAGTGGCACAAAGCATTCCATACAATTCAGCCTAAGCTCATACTACACCACTGTGAAATCAGTCATCAATGTTCTATTATTTTGTAATCCCTGAAGTGCGTTTGGGTGGTCTGGATTGCCATCTGCTGCACTGATGGCCAAGTGTGTACCTGGTTGATCCCTTGCATGGGAGGCCACTGAGAATCCCATGTAGAAGCAGGATTTAAGTTTAATAAATGCATGCTTTTAAAAAGATTATAATTCATATTGTCAGTGATACATGGAAATCTGTCCTAAAAACACAGTCTGAAAGCACATGATGCAGCAATCTTTATTTTATGTTATCTTATTTATAACCCGCTCTTCCTCCAAGGAGCTCAGAGCAGTGTACATGCTTACTGTATGTTTATCCTCACAACAACCCTGTAAGATAGTTTAGGCTGAGAGATAAGTGACTGGCCCAGAGCCACCCAGTGAGTTTTGTGGCTGAATGGGGAGTTGAACATGGGTCTCCCCAGTCTGCATCCAGCACTCTAACCACTATATCACACTGTCTCTCTCCCAATCTTGCTAAAACTAGGCAAATTCAGGCCTGTTCAATGCCTGGATGGGAAACTGCTTAGGAAGACTATGTTTATTACCAGAGTTCATCATGGAAGACAGGTTGAGCTAATGGTCTGTCCTAGGGATATGCATAACATTTTGAGCTTGAAATGTTCTGACCTGAAACAGGCCATTTCAAGTGTTTCAAGCTCAAAACAGAATGCTCTTCAAATGAAGGGCCTGTTTCAAGCTCGGAGCAGAATGACCCTGTTCCGACCCTGTTCAAGTGTTCCGAGCGCCATTTTGGAGGCTTGTTGTTGACTGGTTTTGGCACTGGCTTTCGACTGGCTTGCAATCACCATGCTTCTTGGTTGGCTTGTTATCATACAAATCAAGTTGATTTGTATGGTAACAAGCCAACCAATAAGCAAGGAGATCGCAAGCCAATCGAAAGCCAGTGCCATAACCAGTCAGCATGGGGAAAACATGCCTCCAAAATCGGAACAGCTTGGAACACTCAAAATGTTCCATGCTGTTTGAACAACTGGCACAACCCGTTGTTCTGGTGGAACATTCTGGGCATTTTTGTTCTGTTCTGAGCTTGGAATGGAATGCAGATCCTGTTCCATGCACATCCCTAGTCTGTCCTCCTTGTACATCTGTCCTCCTTCCTTTTCTCTTGCTCTGGGTGATGCTTCTGTTCTCACCAGGTATGGATGCCTGGAGTCCTTTTGGGTCCCGTTCTACTTGTAGTAAGAGAAAGCCAAACACTTGCCATTTTCAACGAAATACTAGTAAGATTCAACACACTGTAAAGACATTAGGCAGGGCAGGTTTGATTTATATCAAATTGATTTGAATCATGATTTAAATCACTACCCAGGAAGGTTCTTTTTAATCATCATTTCTAATAAAAGTGCATTTTTGTTGTCTGATATAACCTTAATACATATTCATCAGTACTCAGAGATAGTTGTAGGTTTGGGTTTCTATGCATTATCAAGCAATTTTTTTTTAAAAAAAATTATTATTATTTTCAGATTAACTTTCATTTAAAAATGAGATGGTGTTTTCGTCATTTGATGCAGTGCCACTGCCAAAGCAGATACACACTTGCATGTTCAAACATGATCCCTTCAGTATCTCCAAAGCAGAGGCATTTCTTGCTATGCTGTCTCATTCAGGGCAACCAGGCCTTGCATTTCTTTGTTGCACTGTTTGCAGTTTGCATGTATGCCTGTCTTATGCACAGGTTCCCTTTAATTTCATTATTCCCAAATGGGGTCTCTCTTATGGCCGGCTGCCATAATAAGTTTTTTCCTTCTATAATGGAGGGTAAAGTGTGGCGTTAAGTCGGTGTCGGCTCCTGGCGCCCACAGAAACCTGTGATTGTCTTTGGTAGAATACAGGAGGGGTTTACCATTGCTTCCTCCCGCACAGTATGAGCTGATGCCAGTGCGGATTCAAACCGGCAACCTCTGCCTTGCTAGTCAAGTCATTTCCTGCTGTGCCATTAGGTGGCTTATAATGGAGGGTATGCTCAGAATACATTTCCTCAGGACTGCATGAATATGTTCTGAGTACTTTTTTGTTTTATTCTCTATTACACTCCCCTGTCCCTTGCATTTATGTCCAAACTCCTCTTCCTCTTTGCACCATTGTGTACCATATTACACAAGAGTACGTCATGATGTGTTTGTGCAATTTGCACCACACAATAGTAAGCCCATTGTTTCCAATAGACTTACTTCTGTGTAACACATTTTGCGCAAACACATCATGATGTCCTCTTGGACAATATGTCAACCAATATCTAGATGGCAACAAAAGTCCTTCCTCTTGGTCTTCGATCTGTTGTTTTATCATGCAATGTAATTTTTATATTGGTGACCTGCAGCTCTATTCGTATTTATTATTATTTATTTATTTATTTACACAGTCAGACAGGTGTTATTGACTGATTTGTTTTATCCAGACATCGAGTCCTTCCCAAGGACCTGGGATGGCTGAATTTTATTGTAAATGTTGTTGCTGTTATTATTATAGATATCGTGGCAGAATATAGGCTGTTCCCAGTAAAGTTGCTTTTTGTAATTGGTTGATGGTGGTGGTGGTGGTGGTGGTGGTGATGATGATGATGATGATGATGATGATGATGATGAATTTGATTTCTTTACTGCCCTTCCAAAAATGGCTCAGGGTGGTTTACACAAAGAAATAACAAACAAATAAGATGGCTCCCTGTCCTTGAAGGGCTCACAATCCAAAGTGATGTATATAGAGAAAAACAAACAAACAAGATGGATCTCTGTCCCCAAAGGGCTCACAATCTAAAAAGAAACACAAGATCGACACCAGCAACAGTCACTGGAGGTACTGTGCTGGGGGTGGATAGGGCCAGTTACTGTCCCCCTGCTAAATAAAGAGAATCACCACGTTAAAAAGGTGCTTCTTTACCAAGTTAGCAAGACAGCCCCTTAGAAACATATCACAAGAAGGAACACTGCGGCCTTGTTCACATAATCATTTGAATCTAGGTTTAATATTCCCTTTCGAATATCTCACTTATCTTTGTGCTATTTTTGACTGGGTTCTTCCATTGCCATGAGCTTAACTTACCTAAATCTGAGCTAATAGTCTGTTCTCCTTCTACAGCTGTACCTCCTTCCTTTTCTCTCACTTTGGGTAATGCTTCTATTCTTGCCAAGTATGGATGGCTGGGATCCTCGTTTTCTTCTTTTATTCAAAGAAAGCTATTTTCACCTAAATACTGGTAAGATTTAGCCAGCATGGTGTAGTGGTTAGAGTGCTGGACTAGGACCGGGGAGACCCGAGTTCAAATCCCCATTCAGCCAAATACTTGCTGGGTGACTCTGGGCCAGTCACTTCTCTCTCAACCTAACCTACTTCACAGGGTTGTTGTGAGGAGAAACTAGGTAGTACACTGCTCTGGGCTCCTTGGAGGAAGAGCAGGATATAAAATGTAAAAAACAACAAACAAGATTCATTATGCTGCAAAGACAGCAGGTGATTCTCTTATTCTTTTCTAACTTGGCTGTTGTAATTCTCTTACTTCTGGTTTGTCCCTTTCACAGCTCCATCCACTCACCTTCATTCATAACTCTGCTGCCCAGTTGGTTTCTTTCTGCATCTCACGTTGCCCTGCTAATTATGGAGCCTAGTTTCTGCTGCCAATCCATGATGGAAAATTACGACTTTAAAGACATGGATTTTCAATGGATTTTTCACAGATTGTCAGCAAATGGCCAGCAGATGGTGCTAATAAATAGTGCAACGTTCTTTGATGTCACCTGGATCTCATGGAAAAATCTCTCTTCATGATTTGTGTTCGTGTTAGAATAAATTGCCATCTGAAAATTATCTTGGTGGGGAAGGGACAGAATAGGGCACTGATGGGCAGCCAGAAAGTGAAATATAGTATTAGGAGGGTCTTATCAGAATGATTTTTCTTTGGGGTTTTGTTTGTTTTTGGTATAGTATATTTTGTTGCTTTCACAATGTTCCTATTTCTGTTCCTTTTTGCTGCAGTTTGTTTCTTTTTATATTTAGAATGTCCTCACTTTGTTTTTATGTCTGGCATTTTCTCTGGCACTTTTCCCCTCGTTTTTCTTTATTTAGCCTGTCTTGTGGACCAGTTGAGATAATACTTTCCTTGTAACCTCTCTGTGTCAATCCTTCACCCACAACCTGACTGGGATCTTCCTGTGCAAAATGCTCCGTCAGATCCCAACAAGAAGAAATGCGGGTGGAGGGAAGTAACTGGAGAGGCTGTAAGTGGGGCTCTGGACGAGGGGGGAGTGAAAACAAGAGACAGGGGTGGCCCTTAAGGCCTGGTGCGTAAAACTGCCTCTTTTTTCCCTTGTCACAGCAAAACAATTAAAAATATTCATAGGAACATAGGAAGCTGCCATATAATGAGTCAGACCATAGGTCCATCTAGCTCAGTATTGTCTACCAGGCCTGCTCAACTTTGGCCCTCTTGCAGATGTTGGCCTACAACTCCCATAATCGCTGGCTATCGGCCACTGTTGCTGGGGATTATGGGAGTTGTAGTCCAAAAACAGCTGGAGGGCCAAAGCTGAGCAGGCCTGGTTCTACGCAGACCAGCGGCGGCTTCTCCAAGGTTACAGACAGGAGTCCCTTTCAGCCGTATCTTGGAGGTGCCAGGAAGGGAACTTGGAACCTTCTGCTCTTCCCAGAGCAGCTCCTTAAGGGGAATATCTTATAGTTCTCACACATCAAGTCTCCCATTCATATGCAACCAGGGCAGACCCAGCTTAGCTCAGGGGACAAGTCATGTGTACTACTACAAGACCAGCTCTCCTCTCCTTAAGAGGAGAGGATGTTCATTCATGTTTGAAACACTAATGCTTGAGACATGTTCATTCATTTTTGAAACAAATGCACCGTTTTCCACATTTATTTTATACCAGAAAGTGAGTGAAACTTGTAAACAGCACCATTGCCTGCTAACTGGGCAAAGAGGCACCTTTTACCGTGGTGATTCTCTTTATTTAGCAGGGGGAGAGTAACTGGCCCTATCCACCCCCAGCACAGTACTTCCAGTGACTGTTGCTGGTGTCTATCTTATGTTTCTTTTTAGAATGTGAACCCTTTGGGGACAGGGAGCCATCTCATTTGTTATTTCTCTTTGTAAACCACCCTGAGCCATTTTTGGAAGGGTGGTATAGAAATCAAATTATTATTATTATTATTATTATTATTATTATTATTATTATCATTATCATCTTGCAAGCAGCATTTATTCCACCTATGTCAGTTACTGTGACATAGATTAAAAGAACTCTCTCACAACTCTCCACTTCAGACAGGGAGAGAGAAATTGTGCCAACAGTAAGCCCCGCCGACATAACTGGATGATCCGATCCTGGGCTCTGCTCTGTTTACAATTCAAACTCTATGGTTAAGGGGTGGGGGGCACCACATTGCAATTCAGATTATCATCTAATCACATGATAATGACTTCCCCACATTCTAAATCCTACTAACACTCTTGCTAACTAGGCAAAGTGGCACCTTTTTAACGTGGTGATTCTCTTTATTCTGCAGGGGGAGAGCAACTGGTCCTATCCACACCCAGCACAGAACCTCCAGTGGCTGTTGCTGGTGACTATCTTATGTTTCTTTTTAGACTGTGAGCCCTTTGGGGACAGGGAGCCATCTTGTTTGTTTGTCTCTATGTAAATCACTTTGGAAACTTTTGTTGAAAAACGGAATTTAAATATTTGTTGCTGTTGTTGTTGTTATTAATCTAGTTCTTAAATCCAAGGTAGAGAATGTATAGTTTTCCATTCAGATGATCATTTGTACATGAGTAGAGGAATCTAATCACAGGTTAAAAGTATAGTCTGAACTGGCCCACTGTTAACACCAACTACCACCGTCAAAGGCCTTCCTTCCTCCCTCTCTCCCCCACCCCCCCCTCTCACCTTCTTCCCGCCCCAAACCTTTAGTGTCATTGGCTGTGCCCTGTTGATTGACAGGAGGTGAAGAACCTCCTTTCAGAACCTTGGTGAGAGCACCATGGCTGCAAAGTGCATGTGCTCTCTGCTATTTGTGGGGCAGTTTCTGGTTCCAGAGGGAAATCCAGGCTTCTCCCTCAAAAGTAACATTTTTGGCCATGCCTTTTAATCCTTCCCAACAGCCCCAAATGACCCCCACCCTTAATGGAAGCTGGCAAAGGCTCAATACCAGGGATTCTTAGTGTTGTGTCACCAGATGTTATTGGACTTCAACTCCCATAATCCCCAGCTGAAGGCCACTGGGTCTGAGGATTATGGGAGTTGAAGTCCAATAACATCTGGGGACCTAACATTGAGAATCCCTGCTCTATACCTAACCATATGCTCTGTTTGCAGTCAGCAATATATAGATGTATAAATCTCACAAAATTAAAACTGACTGAAAATATGTCTGAACAGGTACTAGACACACAACAGTATGTGAGTGGTTGTGGAACTGTATCCATGTGTTATGATTGATAGATGCAATAATTAGATGATGTTTTGTTTTCATACAGCTTTCTTGTGCAAATGACTGGGTGAGATGTCTTAGCTTATTTAGGTCATTTTGTTGCCATTTTATGAATTAATAGTAGTAGCAGTGGTACCGGTTAATTAAATGCCTCATCAGCTAGGCACTGTACAATAATGTTTGAAAGTAGCAAATCCTGCTCACAAGCATCCTCTAAACACAAAAGCGTGCATGCGCGCGCGCGCGCGCGCGCACACACACACACACACACACACCATGAGAAAAAGAGGAGGGACATGGAAGGAGAAAAGAGATGGAGATGCAGAGATCAAAAGACAAAGACTTAGGAGAAGAGATACATTTTCAAACTGCAAGCAGGGAAAGATACAGATTCTGGGATGCACTAACTTCCAGAGAAAAGGGGCAGAAAGAGAGAAAGGACAGAGAGACCACACAGGTTCCGGCATCATGTGTAGCCAAAGTTATTTCATTAACCTCAGTTTGTTTACTTGCCTAGTTGGTTGGTTTGCTGTGGATAGTGTCGACTGGCTAGCATCAATAATGTCACCAAGATACCTCCTCATATTCCCTGGAGCAATTTTGTCACCGGCTGACATACCACACAAGGGTACGTCAGCCTAGTAACGTTGCATGAATCTGTGCAAGTCTGCAAATGATGTTGTGTAAGAGTAAGCCTTTATTTCCAATAGGCTTACTCTTCTGTATCATCATTTGTGCAGTTGTAAAACTTGGCTGCATGCAATGTTGCTGGGCTGACATACACTTGTGTGGTATGTCAGCCACTGTTTTTAAAATGTGTTTGCTTTTTCTTATTATTATTATAAAGGTGAAGGCTGAATGTATACATGAATGAATACATAATGTACTTGGAAAAGAGAGAAGATGGACAGTATATGGGTAGGGGTTAAATATGTTGACACAGAGATGGAATATATGCCTGCTGCAAAGCCAAGAGGAAGATGGGAGAAAAAGATGCTCACACCACAGATGAGCGACTTCTCTTTGAATATGATGTCTGCCTTCAGTCTCAGATACAGAGTCCTCTCTCTCAAAGTTATTCAGAGCCTTCGTGTTGCTCATAACTACCTGCCCACTTAGTGAGGCTACAGGTGGACCTCATTATCCATGGGGGTCCCATTCCCACAGGTAATGAAACTGCAGATAATGAGTCATTTATGTCTATGGGATTACAGGGGTTAGGTTCCCAGTCTTCAAAAAATTGTGGGAAATTATCTTAAAAATGAGAAGATGGGCCAAATAAAGTGCCCTTGCCTACCATACTCCACGGGCATGCATGCACCCTGATTAGACATCAGGGTGCATGCACCTCTTCCATTATTTAGCTGGTTCCTGCAGCACTGAAGGGTTCTATGACTTCTGTCCTCATCTGAGTGAGGACAGAAGCCATGGAACACCTCCTCACCACTGCATGAACTAGCTACGAAGTGGTGGGGGCAAGGAGCAACAAGACAGGAGGCAAGCTGTGGTGGCAGCAACAAGCAGAGGGACCTTCCTTGTGAGGCAAGACTACAACATCTGGGGCTATTTAGTTTAGAAAAAAGACAGCTGCGGGGAGACATGATAGAGGTCTATAAAATCATGCATTCATGGGGGTCATCCCATGAAACTGATTGCCGGGAAATTGAGGACCAACTAACGGAGGTACTTTTTCACATGACGCATAATCAACTTGTGGAATTCTCTGCCACAAGATGTGGTGACAGCCAACAACCTGGATGGCTTTAAGAGGGGTTTGGATAACTTCATGGAGGAGAGGTCTATCAATGGCTACTAGTTGGAGGGCTATAGGCCACCTCCAGCCTCAAAGGCAGGATGCCTCTGAGTACCAGTTGCAGGGGAGTAACAGCAGGAGAGAGGGCACACCCTCCTGCCCTCAACTCCTGCCTGTAGGCTTCCAGCAGCATCTGGTGGACCACTGTGTGAAACAGGATGCTGGACTAGATGGGCCTTGGGCCTGAACCAGCAGGGCTGTTCTTAAGTTCTTATGACTGGAGGGGGCGCGAGGGGCAGATGGCCCCTACAGGCGTGGCAGCCTGTGTCCTTTGGACATCTTTGAACACTAGTAGCTACGCCCTTGTTGATGAGTTAATATTGTACAAGTCAACAACAGGCTCAACTATAAAACTGACACATTCCTAAATGTTCTAATTTCAAGCAACGAACACAGTAGAGTTGAATCCAACCAGGATCTGGATCCAAATCTTGGCTAAAATAATAGAAGCTTCCATTTGAAATACGTAGACTCCCTGGCACCGGACCATGTACCTTCAAATTCAGACAGGTTTGCTTTTGTCTTTCATCTTCCTGAGTCATGGAATGCAAGTTGCCTGTTCTTGCCACCCTAGGCTATAATTATATTCCATACTCATCCAAAGTCAGAGCCAGTCTGTGCTCCAGAAAGGGGGAAACTAGGGCAGCTACTTATTCTTAATTTTAAAAGATCTTTAAAAGTATATTTGAGGAGCTCTGTCCTGTAGTCAGCTATTTTCCCTTTTCTTTTCTTCTTATTTTTTGGTCTTGAGTTATTTCTCCAGAAAAGCAAAATCCCAATGAACAAGAAAATATTTCACACAAATAACCAACAACAAATTTTATGTTTGCCATTTTGATAGACTGGGTTTTATTTTGATGTTCATAATGTTCCTTTTTTATTTAAATGTAAAACCACCCTGAGCCATTTTTGAGTGGCATATAAATCAAATATAAATAAATAAATAAATAAATAATATCCAATGTAGGTAATGGCAACAATAAAAGCAACAATTTGATAAAATGCTTAAAACAACCAAGAATCTAAAAAGCACATAACACGACAGCTAAAAAAATCTAAACCCAGTAGTAGCTGCAGCAAGCAGCAGCATGAGAAAAATAAAATCCAGCACCAATAATACATCCAATAAAACCATTCTATATATAAAACCCATCTGGTTACTATTGATGAAAAATAACTGAAATGCCTGGAAAAAAGTCTTGACCTGTTGCCTGAAACTTAACAGTAAGGATGTGGGTGGGCCTTCCTGGGGAAGGAATTCTAGCATTCTATAGCTGGATAAGTAAAAGGTAAAGTGTGCCATCGAGTCGGTGTTGACTCCTGGCAACCACAGAGCCTTGTGGTTGTCTTTGGTAGAATACAGGAAGGGTTTGCCATTGCCATCTCCCACGCAGTATGAGATGATGCCTTTCAGCATCTTCCTATGTCGCTGCTGCCCAATATAGGTGTTTGGGGATTTGAACCGGCAACCTCTGGGTTGCTAGTCAAGTCATTTTCCCATCCTACCACCAAAAAGAGCCTGCTTCAATTCCAAAGGCAGAGGTGTTCTTGTGAAGCAGATCTTAATTCTCAGGGGGCATTATGGGGTGTGTGTGTGTGTGTGTGTGTGTGTGTGTGTGTGTGTGTGTGTGTGTTGTTGGGCATCTAGAGAAAATTGGCTAGCAACCAGGCGTTTCTTTTTCTACATGCCTTAGTTTTGTTTTTTTTAACTGGGTCACCAAAACCTTGTTATTTTGAGTTGTACACTTTGAAAAGATAAGGGAGGAATTCATATGAAAGAATCCTCAGTTCGTTTGTTTTTCCCCTTTAGGGTAATGCTCAGTCCATGAATCCCAGCACCTTCTGTTCGATCTGTGCAGTGTTCTGCACTTGCTATGCTAGGAATGTGCATTCTTAAAAATAGCAGACAGAAGGTGAAATGAGATATGATGTACCACACAAGGCTGCTTGTGAAGCAGCATCCCATGCCCAGTTTTGCCATCTTTCACACTAACATTTAGACAGAACATAGGAACATAGGAAGCTGCCATATACTGAGTCAGACCATTGGTCCATCTAGCTCAGTATTGTCTACACAGACTGGCAGCGGCTCCTCCAAGGTTGCAGGCAGGAATCTCTCTCAGCCCTATCTTGGAGATGCTGCCAGGGAGGGAACTTGGAACCTTCTCGTCTTCCCAGAGCGGCTTCATCCCCTGAGGGGAATATGTTACAGTGCTCACACATCAAGTCTCCCATTCATATGCAACCAGGGCAGACCCTGCTTAGCTAAGGAGACAAGTCATGCTTGCTACCACAAGACCAGCTCTCCTCTCCTGTGGATTTAACCTGTGTTATTCCCCTGCATGCTACTACCTTCCACCAGCAGCACCCAATGAGTGGAGCAGCAGTGACAAAATGCAAAATGGGATGGCATGGATAAGTCTGCCTAAACATCACGGGGTGATGGGAAAGAACTAAACACAGAATGCTGTATTGGTGGCAGTTCTATGTCAAGGGTCATAGGAACACAGGAAGCTGCCGTCTACCGGGTCAGACCACTGATCCATCTAGCTTAGCATTGTCTACACAGACTGGCAGCGGCTTCTCCGAGGTTGCAGGCAGGAGTCTCTCACAGTCCTATCTTGGAGATGCTGCCAGGGAGGGCACTTGGGACTTTCTGCATGCAAGCAACCAGGTGCTTTCCCCAGACGGGGTGGATTAACGGAGAGGCAGAGTAGGCATTTGCCTATGGCGGCAAAATTTGAGGAGCAGCAAGTTTTGCCCCTCTGATTTTGCCACCCCTTATTGTGGGCAGTGGCAGCTGCAACAAGGGTGGAGTGGGCAAGGAGTAAGTCCCCCCTTTTAACTTTTTTTTTAAAGGGCAAACCTTTTTTGTTTAAGGTACATAGGAATCTGCCATAGGTAAAAGAGCGGCAAAAGCCTTTTTGCCTATGAGCAGCAAAAAGCTTAATCCGCCCCTTTCGCCAGAGTAGCTCCATCATAGGAACACAGGAAGCTGCCATATACTGAGTCAGGAGACTGGTCCATCTAGCTCAGTACTGTTTACACAGACTGGCAGCAGCTTCTCCAAGGTTTCAGGCAGGAGTCTCTCTCAGCCCTATCTTGGAGATGCTGCCAGGGAGGGAACTTGAAACCTTCTGCTCTTCCCAGAGCGGCTCCATCCCCTGAGGGGAATATCTTGCAGTGCTCATACATCAAGTCTCCCATTCAAATGCAACCAGGGTAGACCCCAGGGGTGTAGCTGTAATTGAGCAGATGGGTTCAAAGAACCCAGGCCCCCAGCTCCTGAGGGGCCCCCAGCTCTACACTTCCATATGTTCTTCATTATCTCCCTCACTCCTAGGGACCACCGGGGAGTGGGTGAACATGGGCCCCCTTTCCTCTAGCTACATCCCTGGTAAACCCTGCTTAGCAAAGGGGACAATCCATGCTCGCTACCCCAAGAGCAGTCCTCCACCCCATTTGACCTTGAGAATTGAAGGCTGTTGCATGGCCATCATCTTGACATCCCTTGTCAAAGCGAAGGACCCGGCCCTCACGTTTGGGGTCCTTTTGCTTCCTTATCCAGTCTACTGGCCTTCTGGTGAGTGCCGAAGAGGCAGCTTGCTTTCTTCTCACTCTTCTTCCCTTGTTTTTGGCTCTTTAAAGGGTCAAGCTGCATGGAGTAGCTGCTTATTGCTGATCTGTGTGACTTTTTAAAAAACAAAAACGCAATACAGGTTGTTGTACCCCTGCTAACTGAGCAAAGGGGCACCGTTCAAAGTGGTGATTCTCTTGTATTTAGAGCAGGGGGAGAGCAGCTGTCCCTATCCAACCCCAGCACAGTACCCCTCCCGTGTATGTTGAGGGTGCTGCCCTTGTGTTTCTTCTTCGATTGTAAACCATTTGGGAACAGGCAATCATCTTATTTTATTATTTCTGTGTAAACTACTTTGAGAACATTTGGCTGGAAAGTGGTATGTAAAATATTCACAGCTAGTATTTTTAAGCCCGTTATGATAACGGGCGCTAGCTTTCTCTCCCGCCTTTAAGTGTTTTTTTTCTTTGTCTCTCTCGGTCCCCCCCCCCATTTCCCCTCCTCCCTCTGTCCTCCCGCCGCCCGCTCACCCGCCCTCCCAGCTTTCCAAAATCCCCTTCCCCGCTCCTCCCCCCAATTGATTACGGGCCAAAAGGGCCCATGAGAAGTCCGTCGCCCCCGCCTATCGCCCACCCGCCCACCCAGCTGCCCGAGCCCACCTGAAGGCCACTGGGTCTGAGGATTATGGGAGTTGAAGTCCAATAACATCTGGGGACCTAACATTGAGAATCCCTGCTCTATACCTAACCATATGCTCTGTTTGCAGTCAGCAATATATAGATGTATAAATCTCACAAAATTAAAACTGACTGAAAATATGTCTGAACAGGTACTAGACACACAACAGTATGTGAGTGGTTGTGGAACTGTTATGCTCGTGTGTTCTCCTCTCCTTGCTTTTAACCCTCAGTTAAAAGCAAGTTAGAAAAGCTGGGTTATCCTGCTTGGAGCAACTTGGGCTGGATGAATTTGCCTGGGTTCTGATGCTCATACAAATCATACCCTGAGTTTAATGGTCACGTGAACCAGCCTGAAACAGAGTAATAATTTCTCTCTCATAGCACACTTGTGCCCTGGCCCACAGTTTGGAAATTAATGATCTACGTTCTCCATACACCTCTCCCACCTTATTCCACGCCCGTCCCCCCACCAATCTCTCTTTACCAGGTCACGAAGAGAAAATCTAATAAAACATCAGGGTTGAAGAACTGAGCAGATGTTTTCCAGGAAGAACAGCTCTTGCTGCCTTCAGTAGTTAGATTCACGTTGCAGCCTAGCAAGTGAAATGCTCAGGGAAGCTGAAATAGTATCATTTGATTGCTTCCTCCTCCTGCTGCTGCAAGCAAGACCACAGCTCTTGCTGGGCATCACAGATTATTTTGGGAAGTGTGTCAGGCCTCCTTCCAAGCATTTTAGTTTTTGTGCAGAAAACCTCTCATTAGTGTCTCCTTTTGTTTGTATAACCTGCTTTTTAGGAGTTGCTTTTAAAGACATATGAAAGAAAGCAGGCAGCGGGGGTGGGGGGGCATGATGGAAGTTCCCAAATAAAATGATGAACTGCAGGAAGCAGCTGGAAAGCCCGAAATATCTCTCCCTCTCCTCCTGTGAAATTGATTGGCAATTTATTTAGATCCAACAAAAGGGGAGGAGAGTTGGTTTGTAGTCGGGTGCATGAATGGTCCCCTGTGCTAAGCAGAGTCTTGCCTGGTTTGTATTTGGATGGGTGACTACACGAGGGCACTGTCTGCTGTAAAATATTCCTCTTAGGACGGGCAAATTTCCAGTTGCTGTTGAACTACAACTCCCATCATCCCTAGCCACAATAAATCATGATGGAGATGTGTACCAGTTGAAGTACACAGAAATAAAATTGATTACATTATTGGTGCAAGGAGGTGGAAGAGCTCAGTTGTAGGAGCGGAATGTGGCTGGGGGCCAATTGTGGAACAGATCACGAACTGCTCATGTGCAAGTTGGTCTCATGGTAGAGCTGGTCTTGTGGTAGCAAGCATGACTTGTCCCCTTAGCTAAGCAGGGTCCACCCTGGTTGCATATGAATGGAAGAGATTCCCCTCAGGGGATGGAGCCACTCTAGGAAGAGCATCTAGGTTCCAAGTTCCTTCCCTAGCATCTCCAAGATAGGGCTAAGAGAAATTCCTGTCTGCAACCTTGGAGAAGCTGCTACCAGTCTGTGTAGACAATACTGAGCAAGATGGACCTAGGGTCTGACTCAGTATATGGCAGCTTCCTATGTTCCTAAGTTCGAAGTCAAGCTAAAGCAGAAAAACAAAGCTATCCAGCTTCCACTATATGATCTTGAGAATGTACCCATCATTTTCAAGGAGAACATCAGGAACCGCTTTGAAGTTCTGAACCTCATTGATACGGAACCAGAGGAACGTGGAATGAAATCAAAGTTGTTGTTAAGGATGAATGTGAAAAGAGCAAAGACCAAGAAACAGAAGAAAGCAAAATGGATGTCAGAACAGATGGTGGAAATTGCCCAGAAGAGGAGAGAAGCCAAAGTCAAGAAAGATAAACAGCTCAGGAAGAAACTTAATAGGGAATTTCAGAAAGCTGTTAGAAGAGACAAGAAGCAGTTCTACAATGACATCTGTAAAGACCTTGAGGATGGAAATAGACACGAAGTTTCTATGGCAAGTTTTCCAAAAGATCTCTGAACTCAGAAGGAGGTTCCAACCTCAAATTGGTATGTTAAGTGATGCCAAAGGACAGATAGTAACTGATTCAGAGAAGATCAAACAGAGATGGAGGGAGTATACTGAAAATCTGTACAGCAGCAACATCAACATCCAAGATACTCTAGAAGATATTCCCTACTTGCAAGAACAGTACAGGAAGATGAAGTTAGATCAGCACTGCGGTCATTACCAAGTCGGAAGGCTACAGGAATTGATGGAATAACTACAGAAATATGGCAGGCAACAGAAGAAGAATCAGTCAAGGCTCTAACCAAACTATGCCAGCAAATTTGGAGAACGACACAGTAGCCAACAGATTGGAAGAGGTCAGTCTACATACCCATACCAAAGAAAGAGGACAACAGATTGCACAAACCATCACACAATATCCTTAAGTTCACACACCAGCAAAATAATGCCCAGGCTCATCCAACGCAGATTAGAGCCTTACATGGAAAGGGAAATGCCAGATGTTCAAGCTGGTTTCAGAAAGGCCAGGGAACAAGAGACATTATTGCTGATGCACGCTGGATAATTGAGAAAGCCAAAGAATACAAGAAAGAAGTCAATATGTGCTTTATTGACTACAGAAAAGCCTTTGATTGCATTGACCATGTCAAGCTGTGGAATATTGTTAGGAAAATAGGCATCCCAGAACATCTCATTGTTCTCATGAGAAACCTATACACAGGACAGGAAGCCACAGTCCAGACAGAACATGGTGAAACAGACTGGTTCCAGATTTGCAAAGGAGTAAGACAAGGCTGTATACTTTCTCCTTCTTTATTCAATTTTATATGCTGAACATATGTTAAGAAAAGCTGGATTGGAAGATGAGTGTGGTTTTAAAGTTGGAGGAAGAAACATCAATAACCTGTGCTACGCTGATGACACCACTCTGATAGCTGAGAATGAGGATGATCTGCAAGCTCGAGTAATGAAAGGAGCACAGTGAGGAAATGGGACCACGACTAAATGTAAAGAAGACTAAACTAATGACAATGGGTGCAGCAAACAGCCTCAGAATTGATAATGAAGACATTGAAGTGGTAGATAGCTTCTGCCTTTTAGGATCAGCCATCAACAGCAAAGAATCCAGCAGTCAAGAAATACACCGCAGACTAGCACTTGGTAGGGTTGCAATGAAAGTCTTGGAAAGGACATTAGATGCCATGATGTGTCAATACCTACAAAGATTAGAATTGTTTGGACAATGGTTTTTCCCGTGACACTCTATGGAAGTAGAGTGTATTGAAGAATCAAGATAGAAAAAGCACTGATGCTTTTGAACTTTGGTGCTGGAGAAGACTTTTGAGGATCCCATGGACAGCCAGGAAAACAAACAAATCAATCCAGAATTTTCACTCGAGGCACAAATGACCAGGCTCAGACTATCATACTTCAGACACATTATGCAAAGACACAGCTCCCTTGAGAAGTCTATAATGCTGGGAAAAGTTGAAGGAAAGAGAAGAAGAGGACGACCAGCAGCAAGGTGGATGGACTCAATTAAGACAGCAATAAATGCATCACTGAGAGACCTTAAAGTTGAAGACAGATCATCCTGGAGAGAATCTATCTATATGGTCACTAGGAGTCAACACTGACTTGACAGCACTTAATCAATCAAACTTCTTGGCAATCAGTTTTATGGGATGACCCCTGGTACCAGTGTTATGCAAAAGGGAGAAAAGTTTCTGTCTAGCCACTCTCTCCACATCATGCATAATTTTACAGACCTCTATCAGGTCACCCTTCCGTTGTCTTTTTTCTAAACTAAAAAGCTCTAAGTGTTATAGCCTTATGTCATAAGGAAGGTGCTCAAGCCCCTGATCATCTTGGTTGCCCTCTTCTGCGCCTTCTCCAGTTCTATAATGTCCTTTTTGAGGTAAGGTGACCATAACTGTACACAGTACTCCAAATGTGGCTGCACCATAGATTTGTATAAGGGCATTATGATATTAGCAGTTTTATTTTTCAGTCCCCTTCCTAATGATTCCAAACATGGAATTGGCCTTTTTCATAGCTGCTGTGCACTGAGTTGACACTTTCAATGAGCTGTCCACCATTACCCCAAGATCTCTCTCCTGGTCAACTCAGACCCAATCAATGTATATGGGGAGTTGGGGGTTTTGTCCCAATATGCATCACTTTACACTTGCTAACATTTTTGTTTCCTACTCCTCCAGTTTGGAGAGATTCTTTTGGAGCTCCTCACAATCTGTTTTGGATTTCACTACCCTACATAGTTTGGTGTCATCTGCAAATTGGGCCACCTTGCTGCTTACCCTAACTTCTAGATCATTTATGAATAAATTTAAAAAGCACCGGTCCAAGTCCCTGGGGGACCCCACTTCTTACATCCCTCCCATTTAGAGAACTGTCCATTTATACCTACCCCCTGTTTCCTGTCCTTCAACCGGTTAGCAATCCACACATGAACTTGTCCCCTTAGGTTTTCTCAAGCGTCTTTAACTAGGAACTTTATTGAAAGCTTTTTGGAAGTCCAAATATACTACGTCAAGTGAATCACCTTTAGACACATGCCTGTTGCCACTCTCAAAGAACTCCAAAAGGTTTGTGAGGCAAGATTTACTGTTGCAGAAGCTGGTTCACCTTCAGCAGAGCCTGTTCTTCTATATGCTTCACCATTTTATATTTGATAATGTTTTCTATCAGTTTGCCCAGTGCAGACATTAAACTAGCCAACCTGTAATTTTCCAGATTCCTTTTTGAAAATTGCAGTTACATTAGCTACTTTTCAGTCCTCTGGTACAGAGCCTGATTTTAGAGATAAGTTACATAGTTTTTCAAAGAGGTTGGCAATTTCATATTTAAGCTTTAAGGACTCTGGAGTGCATGCCATCTGGCCCTGGAGATTTGTTAACTTTTAATTTTTTCAGACAGTTTAGAAAGTCACCTCTTGTCACCTCTGTCTGACTCAGCCTCTGTCTCTGAGAAGCTCCGCTGAGGCACAGGTATACACTCAGTATCCTCTGCTGTGAAGACAAATGCAAATAACCCATTTAGCTTCTCTGCAATCTCCATCTCCTCCTTAATAATCCCTTTCACTCCCTCATCATCTAACAGACTAACTGCCTCCCTAGCAGGTTTCCTGCTTCTGATTTAAAGAAGTTTTTATTATTCCCCTTGATGCTTTTAGCTAAATGTTCCTCAAACTCTCTTTTTGCCGCTCTTATTGTCTCCTTGAGTTTATTTTGTCAATATTTCCTTTCTGTTCTCTTAATTTGGTCAGGCCTTCCAAATTCTGAAGGAATTCTTCTTTCCCTTTATAGCTTCCTTGATTTTACTTGTTAGCCATGCTGGCATCTTTCTGGATTTAGTGGTACCTTTCCTCCTTTTTGGTATACATTCTAACAGGGCTTTGATTGTTGTGCTCTTAAATAAACTCCATGCATTCTGGAGCGAAGTTACTCTCTTGATTTTTCCCTTTCTGTTTTAGTTCCATAGAACAACAACAACTAGATGATTTCCTGTCCCCAAAGGGCTCACAGTCTAAGAAGAAACATATAGGAGCCTAGAGGCACCATTAACAACCACTGGAAAGATCACCACTGCTTCTTAAGGTCATCGGGCAAGCTCTGCTTGCAGTTGCCACTGGCTTATCTGGTGATGATTTGCCATCAGGCCGTAGATACTGTTGGAACGTGCTCCCTGCTGGAAGTTTTTCACACAGGGTTTTTAGCTTGCATCTCCTCCGGAATGGAGGTGTGCAGTTCACATATCAGCCAAATTTACTCCAAAGTCCCTGCGAGCTATCGGGGAACACTTCACACACAATTCGAGTTTTTCTTTGCATGTTAGAGTGTGGCCCAATTTATATCCGCGGTTTTTAAAAAAATCCACTTTTTGTTTCAGCTTGTATGGGCATCTTTGAGCTCACAGTTAAGCCTCACAATAAACCCACAGTAAACCCTGCTGTCTGGGAAAGCCCCGGGAGTAAGAGGTTTAACATCTCTTGTGGCTTGTAGGAAGGCCTTGAAAACACCTATTTCAGCAGGCTTTTGGCTGAGGCTTCATTTAATTTTTAATTGTTTTTGTTGTTAATTGCTATGAGATTTTATGACTTGGTGGCACAGAAATGTGATATATAGACAGAAATTAAATTTCCAAGTGGATGAAGGAATGCATCATGTCTATAGTGCACTTGCATATAAATGGGTGGTCACCACTAAGACACTATGTAGTGCACAGCATACAGTTCTCAGCCATGCATAATAGTAGGGCAGCGGGGCTTGGGCAGTAATCCTTGGTAGAAGAATTGGTTGTTACAAGTCTATTGCTAGTTTCATCTGCAAAATGTTGGAGGGCTATCAGCAGGGTCAGCTGCTTTGGTAATCTGGAATAATATACCCTGCATGGACTATTGTCCCTGCTTTATTATTTATTATTATTTATTTAAAATATTTATACCCCGCCCCTCCAGTGCAATACTGCTTGGGGCAGCTTACAACAATAACATAGACACAGATACAAGTAATAAAATTAAATTTATTTATTTTTTAAAGTCAGATTAAAAACAATTATTAGGTTCAAATTAAAACTGAAAATTATAAGAAGCTAAAGAACCTACTAGATATAACAAAATAATGATATTTAAAAGCCTCCTTAAAAAGGTGTCTTTTAAGACGTTTTTAAAAAATACGGAGGGAGGGAGCATGGCGAAGCTTTTCAGGGAGGGTGTTCCAAAGCCAAGGGGCTACAACTGAAAAGGCCCTGTCTCTAGTCCCTGCCAACCGGATCTCTGTTAGTGGCGAGGTCATGGGCAGGGCCTGAGATGATGAGCGGAGGGCCCTGGTAGATTCATATGGGTGAATGCGGTCTGACAGGTACCCCGGCCCCAAGCCGTGGAGGGCTTTAAAAGGTCAATACCAGCACCTTGAATCTAGCCCGGAAGCGGGCCGGTAACCAATGAAGCTGATACAGGATGGGTGTAATACTCGTGAAGCGACTTGCACCCACGAGCATCCTTGCGGCAGCATTCCATTTGTGGCATGCATGTAGTCAGAACGGTGTGGTGCTATGTCCCCTACACATTCACAGGCATCTCCTCTTTTGTTTGGTGACATGTTGGAGGGTATGCAATAATATGCTGTGCTTGTCTACAGAATGCTAAAGGAGCTTGCAAAAATGGCAGCTTGCAAAGCAGAGACCTGTGTACTTCTTAACTCATGGCTACACGAGCTTCAGGGTAGACCTGTCACAGTTAACAAAATAGAAGCAACTGATGCTTTCAGTAGAAAGAGGATCTGTGAGCTGAGTAAATAAAATATTTCCCAGGAGGAAAGAAGAGTTTAGAAGCGAGGGAAGGTGTGTGGGAGAGCCAGCAATAAAATGAGCTCCATTGCTGTATGGAAGGCAATAACTTCTTCAAGGTCATCCTAGGCCAAACAAGAATATCTTGGGCAAAAGGGGATTTGACAACAGAAGGGTTCGATGCCAAATGCTCCACAAACCATAACCTTGAACTGCATGGTTGGGGGCTGCTTTATGCTAGGATTGTAGCAGGTGGCTCACTACTTTAACCAACTGGAAAATCTGAGAATAATCATAGGGACATAGGAAGCTGCCTTATACCAAGTGAGACCATTGGTCTATCTAGCTCAGTACGCTGACTGGAAGTAGAGATCCCAGGTTCCAGGCAGGAGTCTTTTCCATCCCTACCTGGAGATGCCAGGGATTGAACCGAGGACTTCCTGTACGCAAAACAGATGCTCTACCACTGAGCTATGGCCCTTCCCCCTTTTGATCAGGCAAGATCAAACTTTCACTAAAGTTAGGAAATATCCAATTTCTGCCCCATTCACATAAAAGAAGAGGAGGAAGTGAGGGGTTCATTTCATCAAAAGGGGAACAGATATGAAGTCACACTGAATTCTTCTACCTTTCCTCATGGTCTGTCACCCCAGGTACTTTTCTCCAAGTTTACTTATGCTATTAGAACCAGATTAGGGAAAACTGATATTTCAGTGGTGGGCTGTGGAAAGTTAACTCAGGAAGGTAGATCAGCTCATATGTACATATTATTAGACCTCTTCCACACCCACTTTATATGTGAGTTGGCAGACAGGTGAACAAACAAATGTGTGCTGCTGTTGATCTCTCTCATATACTTTGACTCGTACTATAGCTAATTAAAATACATATATCCTGTGCCATAAACAGCAAGGTAATTTAGAGAATGATGACACCATGGTGCAATTGGCTTCTTTGCTGGGGCACAGCTATTGCATTCCAATAATAATAATAATTTTTTATATACACACACACACACACACACCCCAGTGAGGGACTACCTTGGCGTGGTTGTGGGGCTTGCATGCTCTGAGGAAGGTGAGAGCTATGCCAGAGGTCCAACCATACTGGACAGGTCTCACCAGAGGAGCCAGACAAAGAGTGCCTCTCCCATCAACAATATGGTGAGACGTAACTTTAATAAATCTATACCGGATTGGTTGTCACCCGGGTCAACAAGGACCGCGCCAGGTGCTGGAGTCCCTGGGCACCTGGTGGCAAGTGGGCTACAGGACTCAGGATCCTCAGTTGAGCAACCAGGGCTGGAGACTGCAAGGTTACTAGAATAAATGTTGCTTAACTGGAAAAAATATACAAAAAATGCCAAAAAGGAAATAATGATCTGCTATTACAAGTCTAGTCCAACTAGAAGAGGTTATTTAAAAAGAATGTGCCAAATTTGGAAAGAGAAGCATCCAGATACAGAAATAACAGAACAAAGGCTAGCAGACCAGAGAAGATTCATAATAAGAAATAAAGTATTCACAGACGTTGAGCTGGAAGAACTGCAAAGAACAACACAGGCTCAAGATATGGAAGAAGAATTACCACCAACTGAAGCAGTTGCTCAGGCACAGGTGGAGGTGGTCTTGGAAATAGAGGATGCCACTGTTGCTGAACTGTTTCAAAATCAAAACCAGGCAACCGCCCCTTTGCCTTCACCTCAAAAACCCAAATGCCATTTAACAGAAAAGCAACAAGAACTAAAGCAAAAAAATAACTGAGCAGATGAACCAAACAACCACCAGGGTTCAACTTCCAGCTCACAGTTGCCAAAAAACAACTTGCTCAGGCATTAAAAGATGTCAGTGCTGCACTTGCAGAAATAACAACCAATCATTTGCAAGCAACAAACCAACTAATGTACAGTGCAGCAACAATAACAACACAAGAGCTCAGATATAAGATCAGTGGACCTGTAAAAAAAAAGAAAGTACTACATCACCTAAATGGAAGATTAGATTAGAAAATAAAATCGCCAGGCTTAGATCATATGCTAGTAAATGAAAGATATGAAAGACAAGAAGCTGAAGAATGAAAACATCAAACAGTATCTGATCCAAAAATACCATCTAGATTCAAGGAAAATTAGAGAAGTCCTGGAAATAATAAAGCAGCAAATAACAGCAGTGTCAAAGAAGATTAGCAGATACGAAGCCAGAATTACACAACACAGGCAGAATCTCCAATTCCAGTCAAATCAGAAACTTTTCTACCAAAGCATAGAAGGAGAAACTGCAAGAAACCTAGAAACACCAAATAAAGAAGAAACAGTGCAATTTTGGGGGAAACTATGGGGCAATCCAATAGATTATAATAGAAAAGCAGGCCGGGTGAAAGAGGTCAAAAAATGTAACCAACAAATGCAAGATCTAATAATAACACCACAATTAAAAAGTGGAAGAGCAAAGAAAATTAAAAATTGGACTGCACCAGGCAACGAAGAACTGCATGGCTTTTGGCTTAAACACCTAACAAGCCTTCATAAACAACCATCAAAACAGTTCAATCACATTTTGCAAGGAGGTGATATTGAACAATGGTTAACAACTGGGAAAACTCATCTCATAATGAAAGATCCAGCAAAAGGTGCAGTTCCAAGTAATTATAGACCGATAACCTGCCTGCCAACCATGTTCAAATTATTTACTGGAATAATAGCAGATGAAGTGATGCAACACTTATTAACTAATAAGCAGCTTCCAGTTGAACAGAAAGGAAATTGCCCGAACACCAGAGGCACAAAAGACCAGCTGCTGATTGACAAAATGATTTTAGAAAATTCCAAGAGAAGAAAAACAAATCTCTGTTGCATGGATTGACTACAAGAAGGCCTTTGATTCATTGCCTAACACATGGATATTAAAATGTTTAGAAACAACTGGTGTCAGCAAAAACATTCAGATATTTATTTAAAAAGCAATGAGCATGTGGAGCACACAGTTAATAATCAATGGCGAGACACTTGGACAGGTTAGCATTAGAAGAGGCATTTTCCAAGGGGGACTCACTATCCCCTCTGTTGTTTGTAATTGCCATGACTCCACTTTCACAAATACTAAAAAAAACAGACCTCGGATACCAAACATCTAAAACATCAAGTAAAATAAACCATCTGCTCTACATGGATCATTTGAAGTTGTATGGAAAGCCCCAGTCAGAAATTGAATCACTGCTAAACACTGTCCGTATATTCAGTAGTGATATAGCAATGGAGTTTGGACTAGCCGTGTGCTTCATTAATAATGAACAGAGGAAAAACAACAAAAACAGAAGGAATAGAACTGCCCAATGGAAGCAACATCAAGAACCTGGAAGAGAAAGAACATTACAAATACTTGGGCATTCTCCAGGCTGACAACATCGCACACACTGAAGTTAAAAAGAAAAATTGGAAGTGAATACATCAGGAGAGTTAGAAAAATCCTAAAGTCCAAACTCAATGGCGGGAACACCATACAAGCCATAAACACCTGGGCTATACCTGTTATCAGATACACTGCAGAAATCATAGACTGGACCCAGGCAGAACTAAAGACCCTAGATTGTAAGTCCAGGAAAATAATGACCATCTCTGCACCCCCGCAGTGATGTAGATAGGCTATACCTCCCTCGCAGCTCAGGTGGAAGAGGAATGCTGCAAGTCCATCCAACAGTAGAGGAGGAGAAAAGAGGCCTTGAAGAATATATAAAGGACAGTGAAGAAGATACACTTAAAATGGTCAATAAGGAGAAACTATTCAACACCAATTAAACAAAGCAGGCCTACAAGAAAGAACAAGTCAAGAACCGAGCAGAAAAATGGAAAAATAAGCCACTGCATGGTCAATATTTGCACAATATAAGTGGAAAATCGGACCTCACCAAGACCTGGCAATGGCTTAAGAATGGCAACTTGAAGAAAGAAACAGAGGGTTTAATACTGGCTGCACAAGAACAGGCACTAAGAACAAATGCAATAAGAGCAAAAGTTGTCAACTACAAACAAAAAGTTGTCAACTACAAACAGCAAGTGCCGCCTTTGTAAAGAAGCAGATGAAGCCATGGACCACCTAATCAGCTGTTGTAAAAAGATCGCACAGACTGACTACAAACAAAGGCATGACAAGGTAGCAGGGATGATACACTGGAACATCTGCAAAAAATACAAGCTACCTGTAGCCAAAAATTGGTGGGACCATAAAATCGAAAATGTTGTAGAAAATGAAGATGCAAAAATATTATGGGACTTCCGACTACAAACAGACAAACATCTGCCACACAATACACCAAATATAACTGTAGTCGAGAAGAAAGAAAAACAAGTTAAAATAATCGACATAGCAATACCAGGTGACAGCAGAATAGAAGAAAAAGAAATAGAAAAAACAACAAAATACAAAGATCTACATATTGAAATTGAAAAGCTGTGGCAGAAGAAGACCAAAATAATCCCAGTGGTAATTAGTGCCCTGGGTGCAATTCCAAAACAACTTGAAGAGCACCTCAACACCATAGGGGCCACCGAAATCACCATCAGCCAATTACAAAAAGCAACTTTACTGGGAACAGCTTATATTCTGCGACGATATCTATAATAATAACAGCAACAACACTGACAATAAAATCCAGCTATCTCAGGTCCTTGGGAAGGATTCGATGACTGGATAAAACAAACCTGTCTATAACACCTGTCTGACTGTGTAAACAAAAATAAATAAATAAATAAATAAATAAATAAATAAATAAATAAATAAAAATAATAAATATTTATTACCCACCCACCCTCCAGCACACTAGTGCTCAGGGCAGCTCATAACATTAATATACTAGACACAATGTAAAGAAAAAGATTAATAAAATTAAAGTTAGAAGACCAGGCTAAAATCACATTTAAAATTACAAAGAAATTTAAAAGTTTCAAATTAGAATTTATTAATAAAAAGCAAAAACCAAGAACTACAAAAACTAACCCTAACACTTTCTTCTGTGCAAAAATGACTGAATTTTTATCTCAACTGTTAGGTGGGGGGTAGCCACTTAATGGTGCTGGGAAGTAACCTGCCTAGAGAGCAGGAGGCTGCTGGTTTAAATCCCTGTTGGTATGTTTCCCAGAATATGGGAAACTCCTATATCAGGCAGCAGCAATATAGGAAGGTGCTGAAAGGCATCATCTCATACAGCATGGGAGATGGCAATGGTAAACCCCTCCTGTATTCTACCAAAGACAACCACAGGTCTCTGCGGGCGCCAGGAGTCGACACCGACTCGACGGCACAACCAACCAAGGGATAAATAAAGGGTGACAACACCAAGAAAGCTGTAACTGTAACAACACTATCACCCATTTTCCATCTCTAGGGAGATATATGTTGCCAAAAATCACTATAAGCATTCATTGCCTGATGGCCAAAATTTAATGACCTGGCTCATGGACTATTACAAATCATGGCATGGCAACTACCACTCAGACAAAATTAATGTATAGCAAAGAGCTGTATATATGAAGGGAATGCAATGCAGAGTTCTTCCCGGTATTCTCCAAGACCTGCCTTTCATATTGCTGTTTTACAGATGGGCATTAGATGACTTTGTTTTGCACAGTCAGCTCTAAATATAACAAATTGAACAACTATTCAATTTGTTCAGTTGGAGCACACTGTGCAGATATTCTGCACTGTATTTCTGCTGCTATACTATCACACTTTTTTTAAATCACAGAAATATCATACTTGTGTTACACCCTGCCTAGGATTACACAAATACAAATGTGAAGCAGAGATACTGCACTGTAGTAGTAGAAGGGTGGCACTGGATTTTTTCCAAACCCTATGAATCTAGAACTCCCAAAACAGAGTAAAATTTACATACATTGTGTTAGGTGTACAAACACACATAATAGTATAGTAAAATCACTTGTTTTATGCAACCCTGTAACTCTGTGGAACAGCACAGTCTTTGCATACAGAGTGGCTTCTGTATAAAATGGCTCCAGGTAGGGCTGTGAAGACCCAACTGAAACCCTGGAGAATTACAGCCAGTCAGTGTAGACTAGGGGTTCCCAACAGAGGTTACTAATAGCCCTAGGGGTACTTGAGGACTCCCATGGGGTACTCAGAGCCCTCCTGCCTCCCCATGCTGCAGCTGCACACTTTGTTCCCCATCTGAAGATCACCGACTTGAAGCCAACGTGTCCTCAGAGATGTGTCTACTGGGAATTTTCTTAGGGTTATGGTTATAGTATGGTGTTAGGCTTATGGTAAGCGCAGCGCCATCTTTTCTGCTCTGCGCAAACAAGAGCACCAGAAAAACGTGGGGCGTGATGACAGGGCCAGATGGACCAATGGCCTGACTCTGTATAAGGCCACTTCCCATCCTCCTAACTACTGATATGTTTCAGGCATGCCATAAGACAGGGGTGCACAGCTCAAATGCCCCAGTGGGCCAGAATCAACCATGAGTTGGCATGCAGGGGCCGAGGTCAATTTTCAGTGCATTATGACATTAAAATTATTTAAAACATTAATAGAAGCAACTATTAGTTACTTATGGATCTTTCCCCCTGTCAAGGGACCCGCAATTTTAATCAAGGAGAGTGCCCATAAAATAGGCCTTATCCCTGCTCAGTCAGTGGGGCACCTAGAGAGCATGCCAGCCCTGAATAAATACCAAGTCATTTCCTGCTCTTCCTCAATCACAGTTGCTTTTAAGCTCCAATTCTAGGCATGCAGTCCTAGAGCTCTTCATGGATCCTGCTGTTTATGATTCCTACTGTAGGATACTTCTACCCTGGGGCCAGCAAAAATGTTCCTGTGGGTCAGATCTGGGCCCCGGGCCTTATGTTGTGCAGGCCTGCCATAAGACTTGGTTCCCACTGAGGGAAAACATGACCAGAGAGCTCCTGCGATTATTATTTTTTTTAAATGTGTCTTTACATATCAACAGGTCTTCGATCTGCCGAATTGAGCCAGCCAATCCACAGCATACTAGAACAGGGAAACATAAATATATCCGAAAAATATGTCTGATGAAAAACAAAAACAAATGTGATTGTAATCAAAAGCCGAAAGCAGATAAAAATTGGGTTGCACCTTTGTGCAAGAATCCGAGTCGATTTTTGTTTTAATCATTTCATGAACAGGACAGAAAAATTATTTCATGAATGGGATGGAAAGGGGCTTTAAAAATCAACAAATTGGTGCACTGCAATTTCAACCATCCACACCACACTGCAACACATAAACGATGTGGCAAGCTTCCTACAATGGAAAAATACAGCAACTTTCCTGCAACGCATATTCAGCATTATAGGACTGCAACACAGCAATAAAAAAAAGAAAGAGGAAAGAGAGGAGTCACTCTTCTTTTTTAAAAAAGTCAGGAACCCCTGGTGTATAGACAATACTGAGCTAGATTTACTTGGTACAAGGTAGCTTCCTAGGCGCTTAGTTCAGACTTGCTATCCCAACCATCTTTCTAGAATGAATATAAAACCAAAGTGAAATCACAGAAGTGTGTGTGTGTGTGTGTGTGTGTGTGTGTGTGAGAGAGAGAGAGAGAGAGAGAGAGAACGAACATCTAATTGAGGTGACACATGGCACAGAACTCTTCATCCTAGATTTATGAAGAAGTTGCCGAGGGCTGTGTCAAGAGATGAAAACAAGGCTGTAAAAGAAGAGAGCTTTTTGTTCCATAGACAAGACTGGTACGCTGTAGAAACATTATTACAAGAGACACACCCATGAACAGTCAGAAGACTTGTGGTAAACAGCCTGCAGTAAATGGCAAAGTACTAAGACTTGGCTACAAGACTTCCCTTCAAGCCTGTTTTGGCAGCTTACTGTGGTTTGGTCATCAGAGCACATTATGCCAAGGATCCGACATCTGCCTGGCTCTCTATGGCCTCATAGAAACAATTTCGGGAGTACTTAATTTTTTCATTCTTTGTATCCAGCTCCCATATGAATCAGCCTTCACCCCATTTCACACTACAGCAATGGCTCTCAAACACGGGTCTTCAGATGTTGTTGGACCATAGGCACCGTGGCTGGAGATGTAGTGGTTAGAGTGCTGGACTAGGACCGGGGAGACCCGAGTTCAAATCCCCATTCAGCCATGAGACTTGCTGGGTGACTCCCTGGGCCAGTCACTTCTCTCTCAGCCTAACCTACTTCACGGGGTTGTTGTGAGGAGAAACTTAAGTATGCGGTACACCGCCCTGGGCTCCTCGGAGGAAGAGCAGGATATAAAATGTAGATAATGATAGGAGTTATAGTCCAACATCATCTGATGAGTCAAGTTTGAGAACCACTGCACTATAGTCTTAGAACTGTTGAAAAAGATCTGCCCAGGAGCAGAGCCAGCCATTCTGGCCACCATTCCCTGTGGGGCCACCCCATCCACCTGACATCAGATGCAGGGGGCATGGCTATATGCAGGAAGAGGGCCCCGCAGCCCCATTCAAAAGGTACGTCAGCCAGTGCTGGGTTTCCAGCCTGGCCTGGAGTGCCCTTCCCTGCCTCCAAAGGCAGAGAGACACGTTCCCAGCCAGGCTGGGAACCCTCTGTTGGCTGCAGCTTTTCACAATCAGGGTAGGGCACATAGGGGCCACTGCCAGTGGGTTGCACCCATGCCACCTGTGGCTTGCTACATCCCTGGATCTGCCAGTTATTTCATCTGTGTGCCCTCAGTACAGAAGCATTTAGAGACATTCTCAGTGGCTGCCAGAGTCTTGACATGAGTTAAGAATGACTTATCACTCCTACGTGCTAAGTGGAATGAGAAACTGGAAACCCAGATCCTCCCAGCCCAGTCGACCAATGCTCTATAGCAAGCATAAAATCTTCTACCCTAGATCTTAAATTGAGAAGCATCCAGCAAAAATTGATATTCTGTACCCACTGGACACCTGAACCCTTATTCCGTAAGCATATCACCGCTTCTCCCACTGTGGTGTTGCTGAGAGCTCCCTAATTCATATGCTGTGGAGATGCAGTGAAATAGCTCCCTTTGGGCAAGACGCGATTGACCACATCAACCTCTAGTTTTGAAATCCATTTTACATTTTGTGACAGAAGAATATTTCTTGGTTATATACCACATTGTCTGGAACCTCTCCTGGGGTAGCCAGTCATGGCTCTCTCTTGCACTATGTGTCACCAAGCAAATTTTACACTGTTGGAAAGATCATTTCAGCCCCTCAGTTTATTAATGGATAGAATACTCTCTAACCTGGCAACTTTTGAATTGACAGCTTACCGCTATATGCTGAAAGAGGACTCGCATACCAAGATTTAGAAGGACTATTTGGAGTTATTTGCATAATTTCCTCTATTGCAAATCAATAACTGTGTTAACCCCTTCATCCTCCCCCACTTTCTCACCTTTTTGTTGTAATTACTTTGTTATAACATGAAAAAAGTGAATAGAACAATTAATTGGGGGGGGGAATAACGGATTTTGTCGTCGTTGTTTAAATCCCCGCTATTTCATTTTTATTACTGCAACCTCTTTGTCATGTTGGTGGCGAAGACTTCTTTTACAATGTTGGAAAGATTAAAATACCCACTCGTAGGCCTCCACAGGACATTTTCTGGCAGGGAGGGGCACTTACCTGGGAATAAGCCACATTGAATTCAATGGGAATGGCTCAATTGGGGGGCAACTGCTCCCCCCTCAAAAGGCACCCATGATATGCCAGCAAAACATTTAACCATCCCACTGACCTGTGAACAAGGTCCGATTGGCCAGTTTCATGTTTTGGACTGTCAACAACCTATCCATAAGAGGACACTGCCTCTCTAACAGACATTGATGCTTTGGTCATCATGACGACAAATCTTCTTTATATATATTTCTCCAAGGCGCACCTGTCAGTAATCCCATGCTTGGCAGCTCTCACGAGAGTTTGCAAGCAGTTGCCTGGATAGCAACAGGAACAGGGGGGAAAATGGCGGTGGCAGAGCCAGCCAGGCTGGCAGGCAGCGAGGGGAAGCAGACTGGGAGGGGGGAACGGACTGGGGCTGAAGGGAAGGGGGAATGAAGATGGGGAGGAGAGACAGGGAGAACTAGAGGCACAGATGTTCTGCACCAGATCCGCTAGTATTTATAAATTGCTTTTCAACAAAATAAGTTCTCAAAGCGGTTTACACAGGAAAAAGAAAAATGGTATTCTGTCCCAGAAAAGCTCACACCATTTTAAAAGAAACAGAAGACAGACAGCAGCAGTAACCACTGGAAGGATGCTGTGCCAGGACTGGATAGAAATAGTTGCTCTCCCCCTCTAACCATAAGATGGAAATTACATTCAAAAACATGTAACACCAATTCTAAAAGAACTGTACTGGCTGCCAATAGGTTTCCAAACAAAATACAAAGTACTGGTTATCACCTATAAAGCCCTTAATGGCTTAGGTCCAGGGTACTGAAGAGAGTGCCTTCTCTGTCATGAACCCTGTCACTTATTAAGATCCAAAGAGATCTGGTTACGGTTGCCACCTGCTTGTTTGGTAGCAACTCGGGACTGGGCCTTCTCTGGGGCTGCCCCAGGGCTTTGGAACGTGCTCCCTGCTGAAATAAGAGCATCTCCTTCTCTGTTTGTTTTTAGGAAAACCTTAAAGTCATACCTATTTTCCCAGGCTTTTAACTGAAACCAGGTTTTTAAGATTTTAATGTGTTCTTATTTATTATGATTTTTATCTATGAATTTTAAATGTTTTATACTTTATATTTTTTTAAATTCTGTACACCACCTAGAGATTTCTAAATTAGGCAGTATATAAATTCAATCAACCAACAAACAAATAGATCTAATGTCTCTGGTCTTAGAGAGGTCCATAGCACTAGGGCCCATGGAAAGGCTTTCTCTGATCTGCCCCCCGACTCCACTCTTGAACTCTCTTTCCCCCCAGATTTGGTCTGCCTCCTCCCTTTCAACTTTCAAATCCTTACTGAAGAAATTTCTTTTCACCAGGCATTTGCCCTTTAAGTTTTTTTCTTTCTTTATCTCAGATGCTGTTCTTGCCTTGTACACCACACCGAGTCTGCAGATTGGGCGGTATATTAGATCTAAGGTGCCTCTTTGCTCAGTTACATCCCCATCCTGTCCAGGGTGTGAACCTGAGCCCTCTTCCTTCCCCAGCTTCTGGAAAGGAAGCCCCTTCATTGTTTAGCTTAAAGTATATTTTTAATTTATTTTGTTTGTGTTGCATATGAACACACTGGAAAAAACTTTAAGTACTATCAAAATGGCCCCCACCCCAGCACTGCCAGAAGCAATGTTTTGTTTTCTCCACTGCTAGACACCCCACCCTTAAAATATTTTACATCAGCGTATGATGTTCTCCCTTTCACCACTCCACTCCCTTATGATCTCCCACACTTCCTGAACCATCTCTACAGTATAACTCACCTCCCTTCCTTGTCAGGAGGCACCAGTATAAGTTAGCACCCAAAGAAGTTGTATGCTGATGAAGAGTAGCATGAGCACCTTGCTGCTTTGTTAGGGTTTGCACTTGGCAGATGAGGCTTTAAATAATTAGACATGGATGTAGGACAAACTTTTAATAAGGACACCACTGAGAGTTATACTCTGGTCTCTCGATACGTTTTCTGATTAGCTTCTTGAAAGGCTGGTTTTCTTTTGTGGTTTTATTTCTGTCTCAAAGACAGAAGCTTACCTGACAAAACTAGAACAGAAGAAAGGGCTTAATTATGAAAGCCATTGTGTACAAGCTTTCCCCCTCCCTACAGGAACTGCTTGGAATCCAGGACTACAGGGGAACCGAAGAACAAACTTATCACAGTAGAAATCAGACTAGCTGGGGATGCCCTTGAGGATGAGCATGTACAGAGTGCTTTTGTCACACTGAGCAACTGTAGCCATCCCTCACACATCCAAGAGTAGAGCTTCCAATTCACAAGACGTGTCTTACAGACATGTCTCCCAGCCCAGGGAAACCAACCTCCATCTAGTTATCTATACCTGAGCTGGCTCCTGAGGCAAGAAATCCACTGGCACCCTCCACAAAGTAACAAAAGAAGACCCCCTGAACTGCAGGCATTTGCCATTCTTAGTGAAATTGAGAAAGACGGGGGGCGGGGGACACCAGTGGTCCCTCTAATTTTTTTCATCTCTGTGCAGAACTAGCTTTGTTCTGGGCGGCAGTATCAAGGCAGTGTGCGCGCACCCAGGGCCGGACTGGGGGCACCGAGAGGGCGGTGGAATGTATGTAGGTAGGGTGCCAGGTTTTGAGAATGGGTAATTAAGGATGGGAGTTGGGGCACAGGGGCGCCCCACGGATGGGGTGCACCAGGAATATGCCCTGTTGGCAAGTCCAAGCCTGTGCGTACCTGCATTCAGAACGGGGCCTTCCCCTGAGCGGGATCAAAAATGAACTGAGCGGACATCCAAACACTTGTGAGCGCACACCTTAGAGGGAACAGTGGCCAACACTACCCTCTACCAGTGCCTTTTAACACAGTTTAGGGCTTAATTGCACACTACATTCACACAAACATACATAACCAAACCTCAGTGGCCTTCAGGACTCTTCTGAGGCATACAGTTTAACTGTAAGCAGAAGCACTGGGGAACGTTGATGCTCAACCCCAGATTTCTCAAACCTGGGTTCCCAAATGATGTTGGCTGGACATGGTGGGAGTTGTAGTCCAACATCTGGAGACCCAAGTTTGAAAACCCCTGGTTAAGCATTTCCTCCCCTGTCCTCATTCCAAGCCACTCCATGGGGAATGGGGATTTGATCTGGAGAAACATGGTCTCCCCACCACTTCTTTACTCTTAGTTACCACCTCTAGATGTTAATGTTTTTAAGGGAGTAGGGGAAGACAGGAAGATAACCAGGGCTGTTACACACATATGAAGCATCAAACTAGGCCTCTGGCCACTGTGGCTGGGGATGATGAGAACTGTAGTCCCAATAGCAACAAAGAATCCAAATATGATGTTAATGTTTTAATAGGATACCAATAATAAAACTATATAGTTGAAAACTATCTTGACTACATAAGGTATAATTGGTCAAAATTTAAAAAATATGTCCATGCATCAAAACATTCATAAAGAATAATCAATGAGATCTCAAAAGTGATCACTATATGTCCAACTGAAAAGATTAGATCTAATGATGCATTTCCAAAGTATCATCCTGTCTGTAGATGAGAGAGAGAGAGAGAGAGAGAGATATTATTGCAGTGTCACATTTTAATGGCAAAATCTGGATATCCGTCTTGATAATCTTGTAGTTATGCCAAATACCATTTCAACTGAAATCAGTCTTCTTCAATGGCAATTAACAGGAAATTTCTCACTTTCATCCGTACTTTCATGGGGACTGAACTGGCAATAGATTCTCCCTTCAGCTCTCCTAGTTGGAAACCACTGTCCCACACTAAGGTCAGTGATGGCCATCAACTCCAAATTCCTAGTACTGGAGAAAATCTCACTTTTACCCTGGTAAACACTAAGTGTAACACAAGAGAAGGAAGAGAGCTTAAGTTTCCAAATGAATTATCAAGAAGCATCAAAATGATTTATTAAGAATATTCAACTTCTGAGTTTGTACACACCAAAGCAATGCTATATGTATTTGAGTGGATACACATTCTGAAGGGAAATTCCTACAGTCCAACACGTCCATTAACTCTGAAAAAAATAGAATAAAAAGGGACAACACACTCTGTACCACTTCGAGTGCTGGCACTTAAAGGCAGCTTAAGTGCAAGGACTCATTTCAATGCTTTGCTGATCATGGCAAATGATAGTTAAATCCAAACTTCTCACAGGAAAGAATGTTTCCATAGTTGCTGGCAAAGATATCAGAACAAGGCTGCTTTGGATCAATGCTGCTCCTAAAGCAATACAATCATAATCAGAAACACAAATATCACAATGCTTCAAGATTCAGCAAAGTTACATCCACTTGTTTCTTTTGCTACAATGTCATGGCACTGCACACAGAAAAAACATTTAACGAACTGCAGACTTGGTCCGACGTTAATTCAACAGCAGAGAACATTTTCAGCCCACTGCAACAGAAACAAAGCAAGGAGTACATTTCCTAGCCTGCTTGCATATTAAATAGAAAAAATACATTCTTAAAAAGCACAAACCAAGGATTGCTTAAAATCCACATACCAGACTTTTGGGTTTAGCTTACTCATTTCACCATTTTTATTCATGCAGCAACTGATTTATAACACTGTACCAATAATATCATAAATTTAAGTGTTGCACATTTAAACTCATGAGACTTTTTTTTAAAAGGAGAGATAAGCTTTTGCAAAGTATGGCTACTGCAATATCATCTAATCCTCTGTACAACCATTTTTATATATTTGCACCATTAAATCTGCAGCTCTAATAGGCTGCACCAAAGCTATGGGAAACAAAAATAAAATACCACCCAAATAATGCAAGTCTACATTTATACTCTTAGAAATAGTATTCCAGTGACATATAGAAGATGTAAATGGGTTTAACACAACAGAAAGGTGAAATCATTGGTGGGGGTGGGGGAATACAATGGGATGTTTTTGAAGCATGAATGTGACATTTAGTTGTTGCCTCAAGATTTATTCATTCAATTTATATACCTCCCTTCCTAAAGTGGCTGAGGGCAGTTTACATTAAAATCTAACACACATAACAATTAAAATCAAACTCATTAAAGACTAGATATCATTAAAACCAGGATAAAAAGATGGCTCTCCTGAAGGCCTCCAAGGAAGATAACCCTCTAATAGACACAGGGAGCACATTCCACAACCCAGAGGCAATAACTGAGAAGGCCCAATCTCAGGTCGCCACAAGATGAACTGGTGGCACCCAAAGACAGACCCCCTCCTGATGATCTTAGTGAGCAGTGGGGATCTTGTAGAGAAAGATGCTCTCTTGGATAACCGGGACTTAAGCCATTCAGGGATTTAAAGGTAATAACCAGCACTTTGTACTTTGCCTGGAAACATATTGGCAGCCAATGAAACTGTTTAAAAGAACAGTATACCTCAGAGATCAATCTGGCTTCTGCATTTTGGACTGAGTTTCTGAACTATGTAAAGAGGCAGCCCTACACAGAACACATTGCAGCAGTCCAACCTGGAAGCTACCAGCTGGTGCACCACTGATTTCAGGTCATTCTCCTCAAGGAATGGGCAGGGTTGTCAAATCAATTGCAGCTGGTAAAAAGCGCTCCTGGCCACAGCCTCAACCCGAGGCACCAGGGTGAGACCCAGGTCCAAGAGTGCTCCCAAGCTATGAACCTGTTCTTTCTGGGGGAGTGTAACCTCGTCCAGAACAGGAAGTTCTATCCCATCTTGCAGATTACGACCCCCAACAATGAGCACCTGTCTTGCTTGGATTGAGCTTCAGTTTATTATCCCTCATCTGGCCCATTACTGCCTGTAGGCAGGCATTTAAGGATCTAATGCCATTTCCTGATATTGGTGACAAGGAGAAATGGATTCAGGTGTCATCGGCATGTTGATAACACTCAGCACCAAATCCCAATGATCTCATCCAGCAGTTTCATGTAGATGTTAAAAATCATTGGTGGCAGAATGAAGCCCCGATGGACTCCATATAGGAGCTCTCATTTTGAAAAGCAGCTGTCACCAAGTGCAACCATCTAAAATCTACATGAGACATAGGAGTGGAACCACTGTAAAACAGTACCTCCTATCTCAAATCCCTCCGGTGATCTAGAACAGGCTTCCCCAAACTGCAGCCCTCCAAATGTTGCTGAACTACAACTCCCAGCATCCCGAGCCACATCTGGAGGGGCACAGGCTGGGGAAAGCCTGATCTAGAAGTATACCATAGTCAAAGGTATCAAAAGTTGCTGAGAGATCCAAAAGAACCAGCAGAGTCATACTCCTTCTGTCAATTCCCCGGCGAACGTCATCAGGCCAACCAAGGCCATCTCAACCCCATAGCCCACCCTAAAGGCAGTTTGAAATGAGTCTAGATAATCAGTTTCCTCCAAGACCGCTTGGAGCTGGTCAGCCACCACTCTCTCAAGCATCTTACTCAACCATGGGAGGTTGGAGACTGACCTATAATTATCCATCACCAGGGGATCCAGAGCAGGATTCTTAAGAAGAGGTCTAACCATTGCCTCCTTCAGACAAGGTGGCATCCTGCCCTCCATCAGTGAGGTATTAATGCTATCAACTAGGCTAGCTCCAACAACCTCCCTGGAAGATGAAAATCAGCTATGTTAGGCAAGGATCCAACGATCGGGTGATAAGCCATACCACTCCAAGCAGCTTGTCCACATCTTCAGGAGTCAAACTGAAACGAATCCAATCTAAGATTGCAAGACGGATTGCTGGACACTTCCCTAAGTGGCCCTACAGAAATATTGGAGTCCAGACAAGGCCAAATGCAAGATATTTTATCTGCAAAGAACTAACTGAATGTGTCACAGTGAGATAATGTTTCTAGAAACAGACACACATTAGACCTGCAGATTGATCTGCACATTGTGAAAACTACTACCGGTATGCACATATGGAGATCTCATGTGAGCAATGGCTTCCTCAACTGATTCAGGAATAAAGACCGTGCTAAGTGCAAAGAGGAAGGGATATACATGCAGAGCTGTCCTGGAAATGAAGTCACTTGGGAATCCAGGTCACATGGGAACACAATATGCATGCATACAGGGGTTAGGATCAAAGTCCTTATGGCTTAAATACACAAGTACCTACTGAAAATGAAAATTATAGATTAGTCAGTTCACTAAAGATACAAACTAGAATAATACAAGCAGGTACAAGTAATATTTCCGGATCAGCAGGAAAGGGCATAGGAAAGACATTCATTGCAAAAGGCTATTACTTAGACTTTACAAGTCTAAGTCAAGATGTCTATTACATAGAACTGGGTTCTATTTGGCTTAGACTGAAATTGATTAAATACTTGTCGCCCAAAGATTTTGCTAAGGAGGTACCCGTAACACAAAGCTGCATACATACACAACACAAAGCTTTGAACAAGCTTTTTGTCCAGCCACCTCAAAGCATTTTTTAAAAATGCAGATAGAGCGAATAATCACACTTTTCTTCCAGATGGAGAAAGTGAGGCACAGAAAAGGTCAAAGCAATTGTGTCAGAGCCACATATTGAATCAGTGGGTCCACTGCCAAGAACAGAACTCTGGCTTCCTGAATCAATATCTTGAGCTGATCCGTTAGACCTTCGTCGCTTGCTAACCTGCTGAAAATATGTTCCTGCAAATGCGGTTAAGCTATATTAGAGAGGAATAGTAAAAAGTGATCCAAAGGGTTCAGGGGACATATCGCCAGGAAATTTCACGAGGCCAACTACGAACAGTTGTAGCTATACAGTGCTGTAAATTCAAGTGTCGCTGAGAAGGCACTTATCTCCTAGGGATTGCCTATTATTAATAGTGTACTAAAATCCTGTTTACACAGACACAAATTCAACATCTGAAAGTGGTTACATTTATAAAGCATTTCAGAGAGAAGTCTTCTCTACAAGCCAGTAATTTTAACTATGGGAGCTGAAAGAGAATCATTATTTGAATATCTGTATTCCTATCTCCTGCAGATACCCAACATGCCATTAATGTTGCACACTGCAAAACTATGATTGCTGGTTTCTATCTGCCTGAATCTACAGTGACACTTAGAACCTAAGCTAAAGACGACCAGTGGGCAATATCCAGACTAGTTAGTCACAACTCACTTGTCCTATTAATTTCAATGGGAGTCATAATTAATTTAGTCATGATGTTGCCCAGTATATTTAGGAATATGCCCAAGCATCTAATAAGCAGTAGGGCTCCACTACGGATATTAGGAAGACAAAAATCTACAAGAAATTCCTCTTACATTGAGGAACAATACATGCAATCTACCCATGGCAGCTAACACCATAGAGAGCTATGGTGGACTAAAGTAGAAGCCATCTGAAGGGCTTACTATCCCATAAGTCCTGCTAGATCAGGTCCAAGGCCCATCTAGTCCAGCATCCTGTTTCACACAGTGGCCCACCAGGTGCCTCTGGAAAGCCCACAGGCAAGAGCTGAGGGCATGCCCTCTCTCCTGCTGTTGCTTCTTGCAACTGGCATTTAGAGGCATCTTGCCTGAGGCTGGAGGTGGCCTACTGCCCTCAGACTAGTAGCCATTGATACTCCATGAATTTATCCAAACCCCAAGATCTTTCTCCAGGTCAGTCACTGACATATACATCAGCGTATATGTGAAGTTGTTGTTTTTTGTCCCAATGTGCATCACTTTACACTTGCCAACATTGAACTACATATGCCATTTTGTTGCCCACTCCTCCAGTTTGGAGATTCTTTTGGAGCTCCTCACCATCTGTTTTGGATTTTACTACCCTAAATAGTTTGGTGTCATCTGCAAATTTGGCCACCTCACTGCTTACCCCAACTTCTAGATCATTTATGAATCACTGGTCCAAGTACAGATCCCTGGCAGACCCCACTTCTTACTCCATTTAGAGAATTGTCCTTTTATACCTACTGTTTCCTGTCAACCAGTTACCAATCCACGCATGAACCTGTCCTCTTATCCCATGACTGCTAAGTTTTCTTAAGAGTCTTTGATGAGGAACTTTGTCAAAAGCTTTTTGAAAGTCCAAGTATACTATGTCAACTGGATCACTTTTATCCACATGCCTGTTGACACTCTCAAAGAACTCCAAAATGTTAGTGAGTTCTGAAGTCAAAATGTCTACATTAGACTTCCTTGGTGATCTCTCCTCACATATGTACTGAATTTGATCACACTATGGTCACTATTCCACGACACTGACATCTCACACCAGGTCCTGTAAACCACTCGGGATTAAATCCAAGGTCACTTTTTCTCTGGTTGGTTCCATGACCAACTGTTCAAGGGTGCAGTCATTCAATATATCTAGAAATTTGGCCTGTCATTACTTGAATGTGAATCTACCCAGTCTATTTGTGGGTAATTGAAGTCACCCATTATTACTGCTCTGTCTCTCTTTGATGCCTCCGATTTCCTTCTGCAATTCCCAGTCACTATCAGTGTTTTGCTCAGAAGGGTGACAGCACATTCCTAGTAGCACATTTCCTTTCAAGCCATATATTGTCACCCACAGAGTTTCTGTGGAGGATTCCAGTCATCCTAGGTTTTCTGGCCTGTAAGATTCTATCCCTTCTTTAATATACAGTGCTACTCCACCTCCAAGGCACCCCTCCTTCTCCTTTCTATAGTTTATACCCAGAAATAACAGCGTCCAACTGGTTCTCACTGTTCCACCATGTGTCCGTTATACCCACTAAACGTTTTGATTAGCAACCAAGCACTCCATCTTTGCTCGGAGCTGTCTGGCATTGGCATATAAGCACCTATATGCTGAATCTCTTACCTGGTGTGTGCTATCTTTCTTATGGCCATTTGATCTCTTTGACCAGCCAGCACATCCTTCTGTCTACTCTCTGCCTGTTTCTAGTCTGTTCCCTTCTGGCTTATCTGAAGGATTTACACCTTTACACCTTAAGGCAGAGGATGCTAGGAGTTGTAGTTCAGCAACATCTGGAGGAACCCAGGTTGAGAACCCCTGCCTTAAGGGATGGCATTTACCAAACCAGATATTGCCCGGTTCTGGTTGGCTATCCTCCAGGCATAATTGTAAAAGGTGTTCTGCAACCTTTTTGAATTTAAGTGCCAGCAGTGATTCCATCTTGGTTCAAATGGAACCCATCCGTTTTGTACAGGCTCATCTTGTCCCAAGATGTTTTGCAGTGCCTAACAAACCTAAACCCCTCCACCCACACCACCGTCTTATCCAGGCATTGAGACCCCTCAGCTCTACCTTTCTTGCTAGCCTTGTGCATCGAAGAGGTATTCTGAGATTGCTAATTTGGGGGTCCTGGACTTCAATATGCTACCTAGCAGCCTAAATTTGGCTTCCAGGACCTCCAAAATATATTTCCCCAACATCACTGGTGCTGACAGGCACCATGTCAGCTGATTCCTCACAAGCTCTGCCTTGTGACACCATGTGATGTCCACAACCTTCACACCAGGCAGGTAAGTCACCATGCAGTCTACGCGTGGGTCACACCCATCTCTCTATGCCCCTAATGATTTAATCACCCACTACTAGGAGGCCCCCACCCCCCAGAGTATTCCCTGTGCAAGACAATATAGGCGCATCATCCACAGAAGGAGTCCCTTCTAAGGGAACACTTCCCTCTTCCTCGGATATCCTCCTTCACCACAAGCAATTTCAATTGCTTGCAAGGTTAAAAACTAGCTAAGAGTAAGATAAGTAAGTCAAGGACATATACATAGTAGTACATGTTGCCTTTATGTCTCACTAAGAGTACTGTTGATATTACCGAAATAGCTCAAAGCAACTTTAAGCCGAGAAGAATTTGGGGTGTGTGAGCAACACGAGATCTTGACAAACACCAATGGGCCAAATTCATGTGCGAGAGCACTTGCTAGATTTTCTATTAAGCCAGAAGTAGGAATTGTTTCTAATTTGATCCAGAAAAATGCAGAGAAACAAGAGACCCTGGGCGGCATGTCAATCAATAAGTAATTTTGGACATCACAGAACTGGGCTAAAGCAGCTCCATATCTCCAAGTTCAGTTTGGGAAGCCTCTCCACTTCTAAAGAGCTCAATACAATTTGTTAGCAGTGGTTTGTGGTGGGTTTTTTTTTTAGTTTATGCTATGATTTCTCTCTGCCTGAAGTCCCACTATTCCTTTATGCTGGTGTAGTTCTGGTTTTACAAAGGATAACATTTTTCCCAGGATGACCACCCTGAACAGCTGCAGATGACTTACTTCTGCTTCAGGGTATGTGATTTGTCGCTTATCTCTAAGCTAAAGAGACAGTTCTACAAAGCCAAAAATATTAAAAATTGTGATGTAGTACAACCAAACCTTAAGTGAGCAAGACTAAATCAAACATACAGGGGGGAAAACAGTGAGTAATTTGTGTTTAATCCTTTGGATTGCAACAGTGTTTTAAAAGCTTCTCCGTGCTGTGCTGTGTCAGACAACTGTGACATCTAAGCTGGCATATGGCAAACCAACTTTAGCTCCCATTTTCTTCCTTCAATTTTTGCCTTGACTGATTTTTTTATGAAAACTCTGACTGCATTATTTCATGGTGCATTAGAATTCTATGTGGGGTGGCTTGGCCAAAAGCTGGGCAGTTCTGCAACTCTCCATTACAGATTACAGGACCTTACAAATTCCAAGAAAGAGAGGACTGTCTCCAAAACAGTAACACAAATGGCATATGGACTGTAGTCACTGTCCAACTATAACAGAGACAGAGCTGCTGCATAGCCCAGTCCTACATGGACTCAGCCTCTACAAGGACATAAAACTTTTGGTCTTGTAGCGTTTTATGGGAGTTTGGTTGCCATAAAGTGTGAAAGAGGAAGCAATCTCTCAGGTACAAGACCTCTGCTATTTTAGTACTCCCATTCATCTGTCTTCATGTCCAGATAGTAGAGAATATTCTGTGCAAGCTTCACTGCCTGTTTCCTAGCTACTTTCGAGCGCTCGTCTCCAGCAGGGTCTATAGCATCAAGTGCTAGGAGTTGCTTTGTAAGGAGCTCCTCCAACCTCATATAATTCTTATCATTTCTGTTCCCATCAAAAGACAGCACTTCCTGCTGAATCTGAGAAAGGTTTCCAAGAATATTCCAAACTGCTTTGTGTGACGGAGGCTCCGTTTGTTCTGCAAATGTCTGTCGTTTGTCAAGTGCCTCCTTTAAGTCAATATATGTTATGAGAGTTTGCACTTCTATCACTACACGCCTCCTTGCCTCCCGGATGCATGGGTTTTTGCCTGGGCTCACTTCGTCCAACTGGGCAATTAAACCCTGCAGCTTTGTCTTTGCCCTCAAGTACAAATCAGAAGCTTTCTCCACTTTTAGAAGAGAAGTATGAACCTCTTTCATCATCTTGCGGATTTCTTCTATTTTTACAATGCATCTGTTCTGTGCCAAATCGTAAGCATAATTGGAATCTGCTTCTTCGTCTAGATCTAGGTATTTCTGCAATCTATTGATCTCTTCCACAACTTCTTTGCGATAGTTTCTTATTTCTGGGTGGCCACATACATCTAAGGCATCCAGGTCAGCGATCATGCCTGTAAGCACACAGGATAAATGCCTGCAAGTCTCATTGTTGTTTACTCCCATTAGAACAGCAATCAGGGTGCCTTTTGCTTTGTTCACGTCACTCATGACAGAGTTAATCTTAGAAACAGAAGGGTGTGCATCACTGGACAGTGGCAGAGAAGGCTGCTGCTTTGTACAGCTGTCTATAATCTCTTGAACAGCACATACTTTGGTTAAAGTGCGATACCTGGCTTTCCGCAGAGAGATTTTCCCTCCGGTTTTCACCTGAGTGAGCCTAAAGATTACATCCTGAATACCTTCATCAAATTCCTCTGATACCGTGTTGCCTGCTTTGTAATAAGCTGCGATCTCATGTTCTACCAATGTTTGTGCTTCATTAAATATGGACTCTATCTCCAGCCTTTGGGGATGGGTTGCATTCTGCTCAAGTTCCTTAAGCAGTCTCTCTGCTTCCTGGGCGGCTCGCTTTCTGGCTTGCTGAACATCACCTCTTCCTTCAGCATCCACAGAATCTATTTCAAATAGCTGTTTCGTCAAAGTCCTCTCTAGGTTCTTATAAGCTCTGTCACTGGTCAGACCACTGAAGGCTATGACTTGTGATTCACTCTCTTTTACTTCCTTCTGTATTTCTTGTAGTCTTTTGATGGAAGGATGTTGGTTACCCATATCCATTCTTTTTCTTCATCCAGTCCCAACAGAGCTATGAAGAATGCCAAGAGACAACCAGAATTAACTGATGAAAGTTGACACACATCTCACTGCTAGGCAAATATTAAACTGTTTATTTTTTAATAACAGAGTCTGGAAATACCTGCAGTCCACAGAGGACTTACTCTAGAGGCATCCCACTGACTTTAATAAGACAGGAATTTACAAAGAACCAGAGACGCCATGTTGTTCTACTTCAAAAACGTGGTTACAGTTTCATAACTATGCGATGCAATGCATGTTTACTAGAAAGCCGTGTTAAGGGACAGCTTCCAGAGAGATAGCCATGTTAGCCTGTGAGAGCAACTACAAAACACACACAAGTAGTCCCCAGGGCACTTTAAAGATTGGTTTCTTTTCCAGGTATTAAGACTGCAGTCCTATGCACATTTACTCCAGAGGATAGCCGATCTTGTGGCACTTGCAGTGCAATACTAAGCACATTTACGAGAAACCCATTTTCTTCCCTCTGTCTGGAGACATCACAGGCGAGGCAGAACAAAGTGGCTGATGCATTGGTGAAGAAAATTAAAGCTGATATCGCCATCTGCTTCCCAAACCACTCTCTCTTCTGGTGCCAGAAAGAGGCAACAGCTGAGCCAAGGGAAAGCAAGTGGCACTTATTCCCCTCCACTGGCCCTGTCAGTCGGGCGCTTGCATCCCCGCCCCGCCCCTTCTGCAACCAAAAAACACCTTTGCGCTTGCATCGTTTCAAGCCACAGCAACCAGCCTTCCAATGTGGCCATTCTTCGAGTCTTGCCGCCCAGCTCCCTCCGAACCCACCTCCACGGTCCTCCCACCCACCCCCTCCTCCCGCGGCAGGCGTGCCCCCTACCCAACCCCAGGGCGGCCGCAATTCAACACAGAGACCCTCACCCTCCGCCTTGTTCTTAGCCCAGCGAGAAGCCCCTTGGGGGAAGCGAGTCCCGGTGCGCAGAGCTTGATCCCCCGCCCCCTATGTCGACCCTACATCCCTGCAGGAAGGAAGCCGGGAACCAGCCCTGGGCTCGGGTCGCTTCCCCCAGCCGGAGCGCGCGAGCAGGTCTCCCTCTGTCTCCCCGCCGCCTCTCTTCCCGGCCGGGGTGACTTCACAATGCCGGTCCGGACAATCCAATTCCGCCGGGGCCGCTTCTCCTCGTGTCCAAGGGGAGTGGGGCCGGGGGCGGTAGCAGATGCTGCAGGGGAGGCCGCCGGGGGCAGAAAGGGAACCGAGTCCCCCCACCCTCCCCTTGACGGGCCCGGCTGGCATCTCCCTCCTGGGCAGGGCAAGGCCATGCAAGCGGCCTCGCGGAAAGCCCGAGCACCCTCCCGCACTCTCTCTGGCCACCGAACGCCACCCCCTAGCTTCTCCTTTTATCCCCCCCCCCCCGCCAGCCCCACAACCGTCTCCACTCCGCCCACCAGCCAGGGCTCCAATGACGAGGCGGCAGAGCGAGTCCGGCCCTCCTGGAGACAGTCTATATATAATAATTTGGAGAGAAGGAGGGGCTTTGCTTTTGGAACCCAAGCCCCCCCCCAGCTTCTCCCCAGACCCCATCATGATCTGAGCACACTGCGCCTTCTAGCCGGTGCCCGACTCACTCCGCCAGTCGATCCCGGCGCCGTTACCTCCCCATAAGCCCCAAACCCCCCACAAGTGTGGGTCCGGCTGACTCCCCAGCCGCCACCTCCGCACCAGTCACCCACCCCTCTCAAGCGAGAGAGGGGGGGGGTCCTTCCAGCCCTCCCAACACCCATGCCCCATCATCCGACTGCAACTTCGCCTTCTTCCATCCAGCCAGCCACCACGCCGCCGCCCTAGGGCTCTTCCCTCCCACTAAACCCCCTCCCGCCCTCCTACGGCAGCAGGCCCCACCGCCATCACCCACCCTCCCACCCACCCACCCCCAGATAAGAGCTTCCCAATAACCTCCCTGCCGTCGGCCCAGTCCTTGGTCTCAGAGAGTGCGAAACGACACCGAGACATCATCAGTGTAACGCCGTGGTATTCCCTACGAACTTCCCTAAACTTTCACGCCGCACCGTTTGGGAAGGGAGGCGGCTCTTGGGCAGCTCGAAGCCCTATTTGCTTCGTCCATACCAAGCCTCCTCTTTGCCTCCTGCTAACCCCAAAGGCTACGTCCTTCTCGCTGGCAGACCCCCGCCCCCCAGCAGCAGACCCATTTCCCTGCTTGCTTGCCCCCTTTCCCTACAGTGGTGTGGAACCAGGACGGGGCTGCTCAATAGCTACCCCAGCTCCAGGACCTCCCGAACCGCGCCCCATAACCCCACAGCGCCGCCACCACCCACGCCTTATTATAGCTCCCCACCTCTCAGCCAGCCCCCCACATAATTCTTTTGCTTAACCCCCAAAGCCGCTTTCCCCCCTTACAGAACACAGCAACCAGCCTTCTCCGCATTTCAGTTTATCGCGCGGCTGCTCAATTCGTGTCGGTAGCCGACCAGCCCCCACCCACTCCATAAACCTTTTTTTTTCCCCTTTTTACCCCCACCCTTGCCTGCCTCACCTTTCCAGCCCCCACATTGCTTTCAGGCCGGAGAGCGCCTCCAAAAAAAGCTCGCTCCTCTCCTGCCCCTGCCCGGTGCTCCAGCCTGCGCTCGGCCCCGCCGCTTCCAAACTCCAGGCAAAACCCTCCCTCGCCTTCACTTCTAAGCCTTACCTGGGAGGCGGAGAACGGGCCTCGGCTCTGCCTGCCCAAGGACTTGGCCTCCCAGCGCGCGTGCGCACCACCACCTCTGCCAGGCGCGGCTTTTCAAGGGAAGGAGAAAAAGACGCAGGAGAAGAAACCATAAGCGCTCTCTTTTCGCGACGGTGCCGTAAAGCACAGTCGAGGAGGAGGACGCCGCCGGTTAAGAGAGCTTGGGGTATGACGCACTCAGGCTTCGCATTGGCTGGCCGACCTCCTAGGAGTAGCACCTGCGCATGCGTGAGCCGTAAATGATTATGGCCGCCGTTGGCCGCGGTCTTCATGGATGTTCGCGCTGTTGCGTAGAGCTGGGCTGGTGCTGCCCTCGCCTCTCCTCGGCTTCTGGGGGGCTCTCGCGCGCTGAAGGGCCGGAAAAACGGGGCGGGACGGCGGGCCCCGAAAGCCGGGTAATAGGGACGGGGGAGGGAGAAAAGAATAAAGAGCAGTAATCTCATCTCTCTGGTAACCGTCTTCGCACGCGCTGGAAGTTGGTGATAAGAGAACGCTGGGTGTAGATCCTGCACACGCGCCGCTTACTTGGGAGTAAGTCCCACTGGCTACAGAGGGGGGACATGGCAAGCATCCTCCTAAGAAAAGTGGGTTCCCACCCCAGCACCCCCCATTTCTGTTTCAGAAATCGTTGGGACCCAGCTCACTCACCCATAAGTGCACTTCACCCCTTTTGTGTCGTCCTCCGGTATTATTCTGGTGTTGTCACTGTCTTGTTTCCGAGTAAGCATGCATTAGGATAGAGTGGTCTGTATTGCTGCTGGGCCTTGTTTACTTATTTCTCTTCTTCCAAGGAACTGACCCAGGGGTCAAGAAATGTTGCCTGTGTTCATCACTAGTCAGACAAAAAAATTTGATCGCTGAGCTGTGTTGGTACATTACTCGTCAGGATTTGTTTCACTCGTCAGATATCATTTTTCACTTGCCATAGACTAGTGGACTTCTTGAGCCCTTGCTTATGAATATAGCAGCTGTTGAGCTGATAACCTGAAACTTGGCATGTGTGATCTGCCTGATGAGGTCCACAAATGTGCTTAATTTCAAGGAGATCTGATCAAAATTGTTGCAGCTACAGCAAGTTGAAAAGTGCTGAAAATTGACTCTCCCATAGCCTAAACCTTATCTAGGTGTATCCTCAGTTTCTTTCATATGTTGGTGAAAATGTCAGGCTTATCTGGATGGAGTGCCTTTTAATGGTTTAGTAAAGTTTTGAGCAGTGGTTAAAAAGTTATTAAGGTTTTCCTACCTCATTAAAGTCTAATAATACTGGCAAAGTTATTTAGAGCGTGTCTATTTTGGTAATGAAATGAAAATGCCGACATGTTTTGCCAGTACTCTGACAGCAGGGACAGCCAGTCAGTGGATTCTATTGCAAGTCCAATGCCTGTTCTTTTTAGTGATAGAATATGAACTCTTAAGGAAGCATGGGAGGAAAAAACATGGAATAGACTGGTGGGGAAAGCCAGTTGTGTGTTAGTAGCACTGTGTTGGATGGGGAACAGTGGTAGTTTGGTGGGGTGTATGAAATGATTTTGAAAATGTGGGCGTGCACACACCCAGAAACACAAACACACCACAAATGCACACATACAACATAAATGCAGAATACACACAGATGCAACACATGAGACTCAAATACATGCGCATGACACAAAAGCACACAAACTTACACATATAGCACAAATACACAATTGCACACAAACATGTATGCAACAGATGCAGAAACAGACAAATGCAGCATAGAAGTGCAAGGTGCAGGTGCAACACAACACAAATGCAGGTGCAAAACACAAACAGATGCAGTGCACACAACACAAACACAACACAAATGCTCACTTGCAACACAAATGCACAAACACACGCATGCAGCATAAATGCAGAAACACAAATGCAGATGCGACACAAAAACAGAGACACCACACAGAAACATGTAGCACTCTCCACACCTGTACCCACATGGAAACACAAATACACAGATATGCAACACAAGCATACACAACACAAACATGGGTAAATTGGGTAAATATATATGTGTGTGCGTGCAACGCAAGTACACCCACAAAGAAACAAATCCACCAACCAGATGCACGCACACACTTCCTTTCAAAGTTTCTTGGCTTTGTGGAGCTTGAGCCTGACTGAAATAGTCTTAACTCTAGTCTTGAACCAACAGGTTTTTTTGACCGTTGAATAGGGTGCATAAGCTCAACTCTGGCACTCTAGCCATTACACCACACTGGTTGCCAACTCTGACTGAAGCTCCAGCAATTTCCCCAGCAATATTTTTCACAATATGAAGCTATTAAAATCTCCAAGATTGCTTTCATTAGTTACCTTCAATGCCACTTGCTAGAGACTCCAGCTCAGTCACAAAGGATTGGCAAACCTATGCCTGATTAAGCCTGTTAAACATATGATAATGCTGGTTGATTAAACTGGAATATGTTTGCATAGCAGTGCAAAGTTTTGAAGGGTGGGGGGACACTGAGCACAATTCTGTACATGTTCACTTCAAAGTAATGCCCACTAGGCTCAGTGAGGCTCCCTAGTAAGTGTTTTAAAAGTGAAGCCTTAGGGCCAAAATATATGTTACAAGAAATCTGTCTTTTCACCTCTGCACGGTCCCCACCCCACTCCAGCAAATAGTATTTGAGAGAGTATTTAACCCTTTTCTACTGCACTGCAAACCATCAAAAATCACACCCCTATTGCTGCTGTTAGCTCCAGGAAGGAAGCTTCCATTGAACCTCTCGATCTTCTCATCAACAGAATACTGCTCCTCCTGTCACTAGGCAAAGCTTTCCTTCAATCTCTACTTCCTCATAATTTTCTCCTCTGCAATTTCCCTCGGGCCTCTTCTTCCTCCACCATTTCTTCCTTAGGTCTTTGTATTTGAGCCGAAATCCTGATCTATGCACGCTGCCTCTGTGGACCCTCTCTCCCTTACTTCCTTTGCCTTCTGTACCCTCTGTTCATTCAGCTTTCCTGCATGCCTAGCACCACCATCTTTTTACTGCTGCCATGTAGTCTCTGTTACCATACAGCCCCTCCTGTCCCTAGGCCCTTTCTGAAACATTTCCCCGCCAGTGTGACCTTCCACTTCCCTTGAAGCAGCTGCACTGTTTGTCAGCATTAAGTGGCATTTTCCTTCCCTCTCAAAACAGAATAGTTGTAAGCACTCAAGGACACCACAGCAGCAAAACAAAGGCAGAAGAATGATTTGCAGATTAACAACCAATTTTTAGTCTATGATGTGTGCCAAAATAAACACAAATATCTGCCTGTTCAGTCCAGAGCCCCTTATGCACAGACCTCCCAGTTGCATAGTATTCTTTGTTTATTTCATAAAATAAAGGTCTGTATGTATGGTTCTGCTCCATATATGTATTGCTTTGTATATGGAGTTGCACGTTTGTTAAAAAAAATAGGAATCACTGTGTAATGTATACCCTGGAATCCTGTACCTCCAGAAGTATTCCCCTTGTTCCTCTAATCTCAGTGTATCCCCAGTGAAAACAGCCTAGAGAAGGCTATTTGTGAAATATATCCCTAACAAGAGTCTGTATTTAGACTTGGTTCCTGCAGTTCACCCCAGTAAATTGTTAGTAGTATTTCTCAGTGAAACCATCACAAATATTATCAAAGACATTTTGAAAAGAAAGCTCTACATGAAGAAATATACATGTTTGTACTGAACAATATTTTGAATAATTATCCATTCTAACATTTGACAAACCAGAAGTGTGATACATTTTGATTTTTTAAAAATAATGCAGTGGTATTGCAAAAGATGACAGGGATGGGAAATGCCAGCACATGAAGGCCACATCCCAAATAGACAGTGAGGTGAAGGGCCAATTTGTGTATTAATAATAATTTACATGTCACTGCTCACAAATGTAGATGATGTCAGGTTTCAGTTGGTGGAGACAATGAATGTAGTTATAATATTCTTGCAGTTAATTCCTAGCAAAGTTTACTTAGAAGCTTTATTTCATTGTGGTTTACTTCCAAGTAAGTACTGCCTGTTTAGGATTGCAGCCTTGGTTTGAAAAGGTGGTTGTCCTAGTTTAAGTAATTATTGCATGGGTGGGGGGGCGGGGCGGGATTGATGTATGTATTTAGAAATGAGAATTTTACTCTGGGCTTGTTGTTTTATGGCATGTGTTAGCTTTTCTTACATTGCTTATTTTTGGAATCTTTGTAATGAGAGCTCTTAACTTTGTGTCTAATAGATTTTCATACTGAAATGGTTTATCGTGCTTTTGTGTGAAAATATATGCAGTAATATTATGGTTCATATCACTTTTTTCAAGACTTCAGGTTTTCGTCCTCCTTCACATTCTTGCCATGATTGGATTGGTCCTCCTGATCGATATTCAAACCTCCGACCAGTAATATTTCATATTCCTAAATATGAATCCTTGTTGGAACGAAGACTTAGAGAGCTTAGACAAGAAACTCAAGTTTGGAATCAACAATTCTGGGCAAATCAGAATATTTCTTTTAGAAAGGTGAGCACATAGAGGAAGTACAAAGCCACTTGGTGGTCCTGGGAATTAGAGTTTGCAGCTTGAACTGCTGAAAAGAGTCATCCAAGGAAAAATGTTTTTTAAAGTTGCCTTGTAGTGTGATTCTAAGGCCCAATCTTAGTGACATGTAATTCTTAAAAATAAAATAGGTTAACAAAAATGTGGTGTTTAAATTCTGTAAATCCCCAAAATGATATATTTTATGAAGCTTCAGTGGTATAACTATTACTGCATAGCCCATTTGTCATGAATAAGTTGGTCTTGTATAATCCTCTTCCAGTCTTGCAGCCATTTTACTCATATGTATCTAAATAGAGAACTAAACCAGTATAAAGTTATTGCAATGAGCTTCCTATATTCTAGATTGATTGTTTGCAGGATAGTCATTAAATTGTTTCCTGAAAATAATCTAGTCAGCTATTTAATATACCAGATGGAGTGGGTTCTAGGATAATTGGCTTGGGTTCAGTGAGCAGAAAGAGAAAATGCCTTCCAGCTAAGCTTGTACTCTAGTTAGGCCAGTGTCCCAGCTACGCCGGTCTAATGTCAGCTTAATGTAATCAGGATCCTATACCAGTGTCTCCTCTTTTTTAAAAACCAAACAAAACACTGCTCTTAATTGTTGAGGGAGGGAGGAATGGTTAGCTAAGATACAGCAATGTTGAAGGTGGGGTGGAACACAAGGTACATCTGTAGCATTCATACTTTGAGGCATAATATCACCCCTGCTTCACTTACCTGTCTGGGATGCGTTCTCCTTGCATCCTCCTTTAGGGATGGTAGAGTGGAAATTACAGTTGGGTGTTTTTTTATGGAGTCATCCTAAGATAGAGTGCCTGAAATAAGAATTCTGAGAAGACAAGTGTTAACAAAGTGGTCTTCCCTTATTAAAAGGTGGTTGGACTGTATCTCTTGGCCCTTGCCTATCTTGGCTTATTTCATCTGCCAGTTGTACTGTTGGAGAGGGTCTTGCAAATATTATAAATGCTTTACTGAGGGAGGGAAGGATACCTCCTTGTCTTAAAGAGGCATTATTAGACCTCACTTGAAGACACCTGTGCTGGATCCCTCAGAGTTAGCCAATTATAGACCCATCTCTAATCTTCCATGGTTGGGCAACGTGACTGAGTGCACAGGTGACTTTCAGCTCCAGGCAATCTTGAAGGAAACAAATGTCTTTTAAAAAGTTGTACACTGCCCAGAGCCTCTGGATGGAGCAGTTTATAAATGTAATAACTAATAAATAAATAAATTATCTAGACCCATTTCAACCTGGCTTATGAGCAGGCTATGGGGTTGAGACTGCCTTGGTCGGCTTGATAGATGATCTCCAATTGGGTATTGATATAAGGAATGTGACTCTGTTGATCCTTTTGGATCTTTCAGCAGCTTTCGATAGCATCAACCATAGTATCCTTCTAGGTCATCTGTTTTACAGTGGTTCAATTCCTACCTTTCTCGTAGATTCCAGATGATTTTGCTTGGAGACTGTTGTTCTACAAAGCAAGAGTTAATATATAGGGAGTAACTTATGGAGTTCCACAAGGCTCCAATGCTTTTTAACATTAAATCGCTGGGAGAAATGATCAGGAGATTTGGTGCTGGGTGCTATCAATATGCTGATGATACCCAAATCTATTTCTCTATATCAACCTCATCAGGGAATGGCATAATTTCCCTAAATGCCTGCCTGAAGATGGTAATGGGCTGGATGAGAGATAACAAACTAAAGTTGAATCCAGATAAGATGGAGGTACTGACTGTGGGAGGTCAGGAGATGGTTTAGATTTGCCTGTTCTGGATGGGGTTACACTCCCCCAGTAAGAACAAATACATGGCTTGGTGGTGTTCCTGGATCAAAAACTCTCTCTGGTTTCTCAGGTTGAGGCAATGACTAGGAGCGCTTTTTATCAACTTTGCCTGATATGTCAGCTACGCCCATTTCTGGCGGTAAATGACCTTATAACAATGGTACATATACTGGTAACCTCAAGATTACTGTAATACACTTTACGTGGGGCTGCCTTTGTACATAGTCTGGAAACTACAATTGGTACAGAATACAACAGCCAGACTGGTCTCTGGGCTTAACATGAAGGGACCATATAACACCATTTTTAAAAGAACTCCATTACTGTGTTTCTGAGCAAAATACAAAGTGCTGGTTATTGGCTATAAAGCCCTTTAACAGCTTGGGTCCAGGCTATTTAAGGGGGCCCTTTCTTTCCCTTGAACCCTGCTGCCTGTTAAGATCATCTGGGGAGCCCTGGTTACAGTTGCCACTGGCTCGTTTGGTGGCTACCTGGAACCAGGCCTTCTCTGTGGCTCTGGAATGCACTCCCTGTCAAAATAGGAGCTTATCCATCTCTGGCTTTTTAAACGTTTTTTTTTTTTTTTTAAAGTATAGGATTGCATGCTTTAGTACTGTTTGAACACTTGAGCAAGTTCTGGTGGAGGATTTCTTGCAGTACAGAGCCACAATGTATCAGGACAGAGGTGGTAGTAGAATGCAGTAAGCATGGTGAGTAAGATACAGGCTGTAGCATGTGAGCTCAAGTGGGCCTTAAAATTGTTTTGAAAAGAGCTTGGCCATAGTCTTGCCTAAGGGTTTGCACAAATGTAGGACCTCCTCTGGACTTGCCTTCTTCATGCAGTGTTCTTCCAGTAGGTCAGAAGCAGCTCCTTCTGTGACTGGGAAAGGCTTTCTGTTGGTGGAAGAGCACGTTTGCATTCCAAACCATTAAGTCTTACATGTGAAAGCACCCATGTGATGAAATGGTGCCAATTAATTAATGAGAAGCCTTTATTTCCTAAGATTTTTCTGTCTCTTTCAGGAAAAAGAAGAATTTGTTTGCTCCAGGTTGAAAGCCAAAGGTCTAGAACTGAGAGATGAGCGAGGTTAGTCATATTGTTATTTCTGCACATCAGAATAAATTTTTAAAGGAAAGGTTGACTAGCTTTTGGTTTTAAATTTGTTCTAGAGCAGATACTTGCACCACATTTGTAGTGCTAGACAGAAAATTCCATGACTTTTTTATATTGAATGTGGTCTGGGGTAATATTTGGTATGGCCTCCACACCCTTACAGCCTCTACAACTCTCCTGATGTCCAGAAAGGCAAGATTACCTGCCGAATCTTGGCTCACATCCCACCTCAGGCTCTGCAGGTAACTTTGCTTTCAGGAGTAAGGGTGTTGATCTTCTTTTGCACTGAACTATAGTTAGAGGGTTTTTCTCTTTCTATGATTGTTAGGGTTAACCAAAAAGCATATAGTTGGTTAATTGGTTGTTTTTAACTGTGTTTTAATTTTTAACTGTTTTAGTGTTTGGTTTTATTTCTGGTTTTATTCTTTATTTGTAAACCACCTTGAGGCAGTATATGAATGTAATAAATAAAAATAACCACAGCAGAAACCTGAAAAGACTGCATGTGGGTCATTTCTATGTTGCTCTGAATTTGCAGCAGCTTATAAAGGAGAGAAGAACTGACTCCCCTCCTCACTACTCATTGTTCAGCTTAGCTAGCTTTTACCAGTACTGCAGCTTATCATGTATTTGCCACTGCAACTCATTCTGTATATAGCACGTGTTAACTTGCAAAGGACTTTATAATCCTTACTGACCCTATTTCATAACAATCTCATTCCTTATTGCATATAGAAGAAGCTGACGGAGAGGTTATGACTTGCCCACAACCATACAAGAGGCCCATAGCAATAGCAAGATTAAAGCTTAGGTCTCCCAGATTCAGGTCCAGTTCATGTGAGCTCTGCAGTGTTGTGCTCAATGTTGCAAGGGATTTGCATTTAATGTCACGTACAGGCATCGTACAGGCATTAATGTCACGTACAGGCATTAATGTCACGTACAGGCATTTTGCTGATTTGGGAATCATGTCTTTTTCCCCCTTTTAGGCCAGAAAGTAACACTGAATGCAGAAGAAATGGCTGAATTTTACAAAGTTTTCTTAAGTAAAAACTTCAAAAAGCATCTGTACTATAACAGGTGAGAATATGTATTTATATATTCATTTAAATATGTTATGCTACTTTTTAAAAAGGTTAAAGTGGTACCACACACACACACACACGTTAAACTGCAGTAATATTTGGTGTTAGCAAAATAGAAGGTACAATCTATGCAAATGCTTAAGGAAAGGAAAAGTCTTGCAGCCTTTTTGAAAGGATAAGACAGAGAAAGCTTTCCTGATCCCTTCCAGGTGAAGGTTCTAAATTTGGGGGGATATAGCTGAAAAGGCTGACCTTCAGCACCTGGAGGCATCATATAGACTGCACTGATAGCAGGGCCACCTGACTAGATCTCAGTTGGCAAATTCATTCATCCAGGTAGAGACTGGCCTTAAGGTATGGGTGTCCCAGGCCATGCAAGGCTGAATCTTCTCCAGGACTCCTGGAACATCGTTTCTCCTTATTAGTCAAGTCAATCTTTTCCCTTGAGGTCTCCCTTTTAAACCCACTTTTTTAACTGAACATTATCTGAACTGTCCTAATCTTGCTTTCTGTTTCTCTACTGCCGCCTGACCCACCTTTGTTGCTCTGTCCGTGATCTCTTTTCCCTCCCCACTTGGAAGTCCTTGAGGCAGGGATCATGGTGCTTCAGAGTACGTCACAACTGCACATTGTGAACACTGAATTGTAGCAGCATGTCAAATGGTGCACATGGGGGTGGGGTGGGAGGAAGAAAAGAGAGACATTCTTCTATTTGCTTTTCTGATCTCTGTTGATAGCAGCACCTAAAATGCTAAAAGATTATTTAAGAACTAGTGGCTTTGTAGCCCGTTGGTTAACGGGCGCTAGTGGAGCTCTGCGCTCCAGACGTTCGCCGCCATTCCCTCTCCCGCCACCCCCCGGCGCCCGGGGCTCCGGCCGGGCCTGCCACTCACCGCCGCCCGCGGCTCCGGCTGGGTCCGCCACCTACCGCCGCCTGCGGCTCCGGCTGGGCCCGCCACCCACCGCGGCTCCGGCCTGGCCCACTGCTGCCCGGGCCCACCGCCGCATTGTCTTGTCTGCCGCCTCCTCCGGCGGCCATCCTGGGCGGCCAGAAGCGGCCGCCCCGAAGAAGCCGGGTAAGCGGTGGCACGGCCAGGCCTCGGCCATGGCTCTGCCGCCTCCTCGGCCGCGCCGCCTCGGCCAGTGTCCCCCGCCGCCGCTTACCCGGCTTCTTTGGGGCGGCCGCTTCTGGCCGCCCAAGATGGCCGCCGGGTGCTGGCGGTCCTGCCTCCCTGGCTCCTTCTGGCCATGCGCTTTGCGCATGCCCAGAAGAGGCCAGGGAGGCACGGACACACGCTTGGTGTCCGTCCACGGACGGACACCAAGCCTTTTATTAGATAGGATAATGTTTAACCAACGTATTTTGCACTTAACCTTACTTTTATATGTAACACTTGTATTTCACAGTTGGCTATCCAGTTCCTATCTTTATTTAATGGGGCTTTTAAAATAGAGTTATTGGCATGAAGAACAAGATTGAAGGCCTCCCATTTGATGGGAAGGGTCTGTTCACGGAACAAACGGAGGCTACAATGGAAAAGCTTGAAAAATTAAAGTTCGCTGCAGAGACTTTTACTTCAGCTTCTTCTTCCTCTTATGCGGCTAAATCCAAGACTTTCAACAGACCTCATTCCAGCTATAGACAGCAAGACCGTGGGGATTTTTAGAAAACCTTACCAACCATATCATAAGAAACACTACCAAAGAACAAGAACAATCAGGGCCAATGTAATAAACAGGTGGAGACCCAGAAGCAGCACCTTTGAGGTCAATCTCAGCCCATCACACTATCTATCATAAAGGGACTCAATTTCAGACTGGAAGTGACAGGAAGTACCCCGCGTGTGTGCACATATCAGCGCGCGAAAAAGGGGTACTTCCTGTCACTCCGGTCCGACGAGAGGACGAGGTGACAGGGAGGTACGCTGCTGCCCCACCAGACCCTTTTAGAGTGCAGCACCGGTGGCGGAAATGTGGCGGGAGGGCTAAGAGCGCCCCCCTCTCCGCCCTTAAAGGTATCTTTCCACCTTCGAACTGGCTGAACCACTTGTCATTTGAACCTGTTCGGAGGCCCATAAAAGGGCCTCCGAACAGGTTCGTGCACATCCCTAGGTAGAAGCTTGCATAAGGCACATCCATCTTCAGGGCCATAAGTTCACTCACCCTGTGGGCAGTTGTAATTGCCACCAAGAAGGCAGTCTTCAGAGAAACCAGTTTAAGGCTAGCCATAGCAAGGAGCTCAAAGGGTGTGCCTGTCAAAGCTGAAAGGACCAAGGATATACTCCACTGATCCAGTGGAGGAAACTGATTGGTGAGACCTTTCAGAAAGCTCTTGCAGCTGGGGTGAGAAAATACAGTCTTTTCATCCCATCCTAACTGAGATCGCTACTAAATGAGCTTTTTATGGAGACATTAGAAAGTAAGGAGGTCTTTAGCTTAGTTAGGTTTAGCAGGACCTAGCGGACAGTAGCTTTCAGAGGGCAAAAACCGTTTGAGGCTGCATAGCAAGTAAACTTCTTTCTTTTACTAGCATCATTTCTCCTAGTGGAAGGCTTTCTCTGGTTAAGTAAGATTGTGTTTAGAATCCTATTTTCCATGCTGTTAGCTGTAGAGTGGTCACCTCTGGGTGCAGTACTTAGCCGTTCTCACAAGACAGAAGATCTTGGTGCTGAGGAAGCCGCCTGTACGTGTGGTTGGACAATTTGAGTAGATGCGGAAACCATGGTTGCCGAGGCCACCATGGAGTGTTCAGGATGCATGTGGATACATCAGGATGTGTATCCCCCCCCTGCCTTTGAACTGGCCCCTGCTGGTTCTGTGCCAGTTCGGTGCACATCCCTACTTCTACTCAGATAAAGTGTTATTACATCCTGACATTACCTTCCTACCTAAGGTTGTGAAGGATTTTCACAAAACCCAAGACATCGTGCTACCTACCTTTTTCAGTTCTCTGAGTACAGCTCTGGAAAAGGCCTTGCATTACCTGGATGTCCGAAGAGCTCTTCTGCCTGTCAAGAACAAAGATGATTAGGAAGACAAAAAAGTTGTTTATATCCTACAAAGGAAAATCTGTCAGGCCTTGTCCAGACAGAGGCTATCCCATCAGCTAGTAGAACTAATCCTTTTGACATACACGTTATAAAAGGTTCAGCCATCTAAGTCCATCAAGGCACATTCAACCAGAGCTTACAGTGCCTCAGCAGCTACAGTGCCTTTATCTGGCATATCATTTAAGGACATTTATAAGGCTGCAACCTGGTCCTCAGAACAGCCCTTTGTAAAGCACTATGCCATTGACATGCATTCTGCAGTGGAGGCGAATTTTGGGAGATGTGTTCTCAAAAGGGTGTTATGACACTACTGCTCCCTCCTCCTTAAGAAGCTAACAACCCATTCTAATGGATTCAATGGATCATGCCCCAGATAAACAGGTTGCTCACCTGTAATTGATGATCTAGCAGTGATCTGTTGACATCCATTAGACCCATGCGACCCTCCCTTCTGCGGTAGTGCACAAGTCTGCTCCAAAGATGTTCAACTGCTCCAGCGGTCTCCAAGGAACTGAAGTGCTGGTGCTTCCTCCCACCTTAAATAGTCACATGGAGCAGGACGCAAGCGCCAAGAGGAGCTGTGGTACTCCACACTGTCAGGCTTCAGTGCAGGCGCAGAACCCATTCTAATGGATGCCAACAGAGTACTACCAGATCATCAGCTACAGGTTAGCAACCTGTTTTTCATATCCTGCTCTTCCTCCAAGACACCCAGAGCAGTGTGTGTGGTTGTTTATCCCCACAACAACCCCGTGAGGTAGGTTACACTGAGGGATAAGTGGCTGGCCCAGATTCCCCCAGTGAGTTTCATGTCTGAATGGGGATTTGAATTCAGATCTCCCCAGTCCTAGCCCAACATTCTAATCACAACAACACCTTGGCTCTCTCTCTCTATTAGACACTGTGCATCTGAATCTCTGATTCTGACAAACATGTACCCTTGTGACACCATGCAGAGATGTTCATGCCCAGCACAGCCTACCTGTACAGTACCTGCCATTTCTGGCTGGGGCAGTGGGGGGGTACTTTTTTCCACAACTGGAGACTGTGAGGATGACAGGAAAATGCACAGGCACATCTGGGAACTGTAGTCTTGCCCAATGCTTTCCCCATAAAAATAAAATGAAGATGAGAACTGGATGGCTGACCAGGTGAAACCAAGTGTTGTACATAAGGCTGGGGTCCTATTTCACTGCTGGCAGGTTTGTTTGTTTGAAAGATTTCTATCCCACAGCTTACAAAAGTTAATGTTAACAATCAAATCACCACCGTTAAATATCTGTCTATCTAAAGCCTGCCTGAATAAAACAGTCTTTATCAGATGAGGATCAAGGGGCCAGAGGCAAGAGACATTGTTATAGACAAACAAGAATTGGAAGGCCAGAGGCAAGAGACATAATTAAATTCAGGTTGATGCTCGGATACTGGACTGGCAAGGCAAGACTAGACTGTGCTGCTACCCAGTCAGATGAGTTGCTCAGCCAATAGACTCAAGGTTGAAGAAACTGTTATATAGAACCAGCCAGGCCCCCACTGGTTCCTCAGATCACCTGAGTTAAGAGCTGCAATACCAGCTGCAGCCATAATGAGGGTGGTGCTGTAGCACAGCAGAGATCAGGTCAATAGTTCCCTCTCCCTGGGAGTTTCCTTGGTATTATATCTGCTGGCAAACCATAGTTTCTGGCATTGCTCAGAGGCTACTGTTTGCACAGCATCTGGGAATCCTTGGGCAAGGTGGGAAGAGAGAGACAGCAGGAGAGAGGGCAAGAACATATCTCTTGCCTGTGGGCTCCCCAGAGGCATCTGGTGGACCACTGTGTGAAACAGGATGCTGGACTAGATGGGCCTTGTGCCTGATTCAGCAGGGCTGTTCTTATGAGAGGGATACTGCATAAGCCATGATTTGCCTGTACATCTGGGCACAAATCATCATTTGACATCTAACCTATTTTTAGTGTAAACTGATTTGGCATTGCATCTGAAGCAACTCACCATCAAAAAAAATGACATTGTGTGTTGCTTAGGGGAATTATTTCCCTTATACTAGCTATTCATGAAAATAAGTGGGCCCTAGTTTCAAGTAAGAGTGCAAACTTATATTACTTAAATGCAAAATCCTTTATCGGTGTCATACTTCACAAAAACCTTTAAGGGAATATATGCTTCTTAATAAGAAAAAAATTCATTTCTGAATAAATATTTTCAATTAGATCAAACCATTTGATATGCTAAGCCAAATCTTCTGTAGATGTTTTTTTTGTTTAGTTTTTGAACATGATGGAACAAGTGTTCCTAGAGTTGGAAATACTGGGATGCCCTTAAGCTCTTTCCTAACTGTACTGATACATGATTATATTATCATAGCTTATATAACTATAGCTATGTCATCAAATTGCTTTAAAAGCCTATTTGCAATATGTAATTCCACTTGCTTGGAGCTATGCATTACACATATGGATTGCACAGTAGGGCATCTTCCTGACTTGACATTTTTAAAAAACAGAAATGTTCTGAGGCAGTTTTGCTTTAATTGGGCAAAGAAACGGGAGAGCAGTGTGCTCCAGAACAAGATTTCTCAAAATCGTAAGACTTTTCACTGTCACCAATAACACTACCTTTTGTTTTGTTTGCTGGTGTGTTGCCTTGCTTCTGGAATATAGGGATTGGTACAAACGAAATTTTACCATCACATTCCTCATGGGACAAGTGGCATTTGAGAATGCTTGGAAGAGACTCAGATTGAAAAAGACAAAAGCTAGAAACTAACAGATTGCAACAAAAACTTTATTTCATAGAAGGCCTTGCTATTACCAGAACCTAAATGGCACCCTTTACTGTTCCTTGGACCATTATATTTGAAGCATCAAGAATGAAATGGGCCTTTCAGTACATAGTCACCACTACTATCTACAGCACCTTATGTTATCTACTTGGTTGAAAGCTAATATGGCAGTATGAGAACTCTGTCTAATAATGGCATCTTTATCTCTGATCTGAAAAATCAGTCTGTATTCTTCAGTGTAGTAGTTGCCATCTTGATCTGCAAGCTGGTATGTAGTAAAAAAAGGAGGGCGCACACAAGTTACATTATGGTTTCTTTTGAAAAGAGAAATTTCAGATGTACATAGTGTTATTATAACCAAAGATAAGTGGTGTAGATAATGAAAACATTAATGCAAACCCCCCAGTTTTTAACTATTAGTGTAATTCTTTCAAGTATCACAACAGAATACAAAACTAGACATTTAGAACCAGTTCATAATAAGCTGCAATTGTACAGCCTTCTTAGCACCAATCAAGTAAATTATCTTTTTGGCAACTCTTATTAGGAGACTTTAGTGTGCTGTTTGATTTAATTTTAATTATTTTCTTATATTCCAACTATCAGTCATCTTGCCACCAAGATAGTGAAAGAAGTGATTGTAAATATGTCCAGGGCTGTAGCAGAGCTTGTAAACATGGGTTCATATTTCTAATTACTTTTAGATATCAGTAGGTGCTTTAAAAAAAAATTCCTAGAAAGCTAAAGCTTCAATGGTCTTATTTTACTTCAGAGGGACTGCAGGGGCTGAGTTACTGGTCTGTCACCCTGTTTAACAACAATCTAAACGGCCAGACATTGTGCATCAAGCCAGAATCTTACGTCTCAAACCAGTTAGACTGCCTAGATGAAGTGGCCATGTTCTTGTGTTAAACAGCATTCAGATAGCAAATATCACCCAATCTAGTACATGGAAGGACTGCAGTGAGCAGCATCCAGCCCTGATATCTTTTTAGTCAGATATGTCTCTGTTGTTGATTTTTAGGGAAACCTGCATCATGCTCTTCCCTCGCATTAAGCTCATCAATTGTCAATCAGTTTTTGCATTCTCAGGCCCATCCAAAGTCATTGAAGGGCACAAACTCTGCTTATGTTTTTGGTATTTGTAGGGGCAGAATTCATATATATATTACACTGACGTAGCCTTGAATTCTAAAGGATGTTGTTATCTATCGGCGAAGTAGCAAATTCTAGCCCCTAGTAGAAAGCCATGTTAACAAATTTGCCAATCTTCTGGGATTTTGTGAGGAAGGGCGTAAACTAGTTTTGTCTTCTAATTTTCATTAAGAATTACTGAAGATATGCAAGACAATCTGACCTTAAAAAGAAAAAGAACAGTTCCAGTTTTCTCTCCTGATCAGATTCTTATACTGTAATTCTTACACTGTTGTAAGAATCAGTGCTGTGGTTTTTACACTGACTTAATAGCCCTGTTTTAGAACACTCATGTAGTAGTATGTACGCTTTTAAGTCAAAAAGTAAAAGCATGCTGGTGCATTATATTTCAGGAGGAGCAAACATGTAAACCTGTATACCCAAGTTAATTACCCTGATTAACCTGGATTATAGGTTTTGTTTTTTCATTAGTGAAGGAAACCAATGATAAAATGTCTAACTAAATTATAGCAAAACATTCTATAAACACTAGCATTTTTGGGCTGATGCTGGTTATCAGATGCATTTGGTAGACTTGCAGCCATTCAGCTTACATAATACAGTAACTTTGAATTATTCATGACTGAGCTAGAATTGAAACACTATCCCCTTAGTTTGGGGGGATAATTAGCGGTAGCCCACACCTGCTTTTCCTCCACCACTTAGCTATTTATTTATTATATATAGTAAGAGGTCTGCAGAACGGCATACCTCCAGGAAGATGGTGATTTTATACCAAGATGAAATAAGATGATACAAAATGCTTGAAAACTTGAAATTATTACATTGATTTGTCATTAATTGTTTATAAGGAATATTGTATATTTTAATGGAAGTCTCAGTTATCAGATTTACCGAATTGCAGCCACATTGGAATTTGCAAGAATGTAAGGTGAATTTGGAATTAATCGTATTATTGTTAATAAATTTTTTCATTCAAACAGTTTTTTGTTTTCTTGAGTTGAATTTATTTACTCTAATATCATGAATGATGGAACCATTTAATCTCAACAAGGGTTGTTTTTTAGCCTATTTTATTTAAGGAAAGTAAGCTTATGGGATCATCCAGCTGTGTCCGTGTCCGTCTGTCCATCCATCTGTCCCCATCAACTTCACAATGCCCGGACTGATTTAAACCAAATTTGGGACAGTTGTAGGGACACCTCAATGGTGTAGTTTGTGATGATGCCATCCACCCCAGTTCAAGATGGCGGATGTGTGAATGTTTTTGACGGAAGTGGGCTAACGTGAAGATGGTAATTATCCATTAAGATTATTGTGAAAGGAAAGTAGGCAGATTAGTTCTTACTAGAACTTCTTGGGTGTGTGTTTTTAAAATAATCTTAAAAATTAAGATTATTGTGAAAGGAAAGTAGGCAGATTAGTTCGTGTGTGTGTGTGTGTGTGTGTGTGTGTGTGTGTGTGTGTGTGGTTTTTTTAAAATGTGTCTGTCTTTCTCTGTTCACAGTTTTTGGCAAAGTATTTTAATTTTAATTTTATTTAACATATTTTTATACCTCCCAAAACTTAAGTCTTTGGGCGGTTTACAACAAAGTGGTTTACAACTTCTAACCTATTCCAGGATAGAAGTTGGAACCAATGGCTGAGTTCTGAACTTTAGCAAAAAATACATTAATAGATCCCCTTAGTAAGCTGTACAGATGTATTAATGTTGGCTGTGTTGACATGGGGGCAAATATATTGTTAGTTTTGGGAGCCGTTATATGATTTGTGGAAAGAACTATGTACTCCAAAGTCCCTCTTCAGTTCTGTTCATTCAGTTGTGTGCAGAAAGCATTGAGAGGAGACTTTCATAGCTTCTACTGAAAAGGGTGGTTACTTTGTTATACATGGATTGAAGCTTCAGTGATGCCTGCAGAAATGTAGGGAAAGTTATAAAACATGAGATTCAAAGATCAAATAGTTAATACCTTGACATTTGTAATCAATTGCATTGCAACAGATCACATGTGTTTGCCAATCTAGTCTTGAATGAGTATTTACTGGTTACCTGAATAATCAATATTAGGTATATACATAATGTACATCTGATAGATTTTGTCTAGTGTAAAGAATATCCTTAATCCTAAAAGAATGTGTGCTTTCTACTACTTCCCAGAAAGCTTCTTGCACATCTTGAAAGAAAAATTCGCTAATGGTGCCTAAACAGTTACTGCCATTAGATTTGAATGTACAGAGCAGCTTCCAAGATTTGCTTCTAGCTTCCACTTGAATTAAAAAGTGCCAGACTTAGTGCCTGCACATGGATCAGTATTCTCTCCAGTGGCGAGAATGTGCTTTTGTTCAGCTGTTTCTACATTTTCCAGAAACTGAATACAAACTTTTAAACCATATTTTAAAATTGGCTTTTGCAGTCGGTCTCAAGTGTTGGAAAGCAGATTTGTGTGTGTGTGTGCTTGCCCACTGGAATACAAAGATTGTATTCTGAATCCCCAAGGATTCTCAGCACCTCTAAAAAGCATTTTGTGTTTGAATGTATAATTCATGGTATTCACAAGGATTCGAGGTAAATACTTTTCAGGAAGAGCAAACTGGAGATACTGGAGATATTGGAGCAAGCTAGAGATACAAACTGGAGATACAAACTGGAGATACTGTCCTTTAAAGCAACCATGTCCTCACATTGTTTTCCTCCACAAAGGGTTGCCTTCACTCCAGGGGTGTAGCATCTATTGGACAAGGGGGGACAATTGTCCCTAGGCCCCCAAGGCCCCTCAGCCAGTCCGCCCTCTCTCCTGACCTCCTGCTTGCCCTCCTGCTCGCTGGCCAGGTGAACTAAGCAGCCTGCAAGCTGGTGCAGCTCCTTTCAGTCTCTGCCTCTCAGCTGTTCAGCAGGTGGGTGGGGCTTCCGTGCAGGCCTCACTGAAGCCTGAACTCTAGTGCCAGCAGGCAGGCAGCAAAGAAGGAAGGCGGCAGGGTGGCCAGCACTGGCTGCCCTTGCCCACCACAGCTCTGCCCAGCCTTTGACTCCTCAGGCTTAGTAATGGAGGTTTGATGTGATTTGCTTTTTGTGGTTATTCCCCCCTCCTTGAATATTTAGGGATTGGCTTGCCATAGGGCTTTGATATGGGCAGGGGGCGTGTAAGGGAGATTGAGAAGGCTCTGAATATTTAATCTGAAATAGATTGAGGGATTTGCTGGTTATATATAAAATTTTAAAAATCATCCCCAAAAAGTCCTATAAGTGGCTTGTTTCATGGCAGAACATTACAAATATGTCTGGAACTGAAGCCCCACCTTAGACCATCATTCCACCCCCATATGGAAGAATCTGCCCTTCGCCTTCATAAAAAGCACCCTGCTTTCTGCCCCAGCCTTTAGATCACCTGGAATGACCTGGCATATGGCTTTGGTATTGAGCAGAGATGTAGGGCAGGGTGGGAGGAATATTTAAATTGAAGTGGATTGGACAAATTGTTAATTTTTTAAAAAATTAAAAAACCATTTTTTAAAAGACCTGTAAGTGGCTTGTTAAATGGCAGAAAATTACAAAGTCCTTTTAGGTTTCAGTGAAATGTACTTCCAGCTAAATGTGGCTAGATTTGCTGCCTGAGGCTGCAATTCTCCACACACTTACCTAGAAGCAAACTTTACTGAATTTGTTAGGATTTCTGAGAAAACATACATAGGACCACACTGCCTGGTTGTAAGTCTCCGTTGTTAATCAGCAGCGAGGGGCCCATTTTAAAATCTTGTCTCCAGGCCCACTCCAACCTTGCTATGCCCTGCTTCACTCACTCTCGTCCTTCCTCCTCTTCCTCAGTGCCAGCCCCTACTCATCCTCCCGCCCACTTGCCACCTGATCGTGTCCTCAGAGATCAGGTGGCGAGTGGGATTTTCCCACACTGAAATTCCCTTTGCAGGAATCAGGTGTCCTCTTACTGTGCCCGACTCACTTGGGACTGACCTGCTGCTCCCAGCCATTGTCAGTGCAGCTCTCAGCACCATCAACCTCTCCTTTTTAAAATAGGCCCTGACATGCTAGACACACCCGGTGGGGGGCGCGGGAGGACAGACACTCCTATCTTGCAAGAGCTCCTCCTCCTGTGAGAGCGCTGGATAGTCCATCCAGGATGGAGGCGAAGCCAGGGTTGGTGAGAAAAATCTGCTTTCCAACATTTGATTAAGACCTACTGCAAAAGCTCTTGTGCAGCAGCCGCCACCGCCAGGCTCGTCGTGTTAGAGATAAATAATATTTAAAGTTTGAGCCTGGAGCGCCAAACCTGTAAGGGCAGGCTACTTAAATATATATAGTAGAATATTTCATGAGCTAAGTAACTCATGAAAATACTCTGCCATACTCAATATAGCTCAATATATTTATCTACTAATTTACATTTCTAGCCTGCCATATACCCAAAGATCTCAGAGTGGGTTACAATAAAACCAATATAAAGCATAATTAAAATTCAACATCATAACATCAAAAATAAAGTTAAAAAATGCAGTGCCTGCGAGGGGAGGAACCACTACATCTCTAGTCAAAGGCCAGGTTAAAGAGGTGTGTCTTTATTCTCCAGAATGTACACAATGTTGGAGCTTGGCGCACCTCAGAGGGGAGGGCATTCCACAACCTAGGGGCCACCACAGAGAAAGCCTTCTCACGTGCCCTTACCCCTTTAACTGCTGGCAATGGTGGCACCACCAAGAGGGCCTCTCCTACAGATCTTAACTGATGGACAGGTCTCTGTGGGAGAAAGCGTTCCTTCAGGTATTTGGGGGCCAGGTGGTTCTGGGCTTTATAAGTCAATGTTAAAACCTTGAATTGGGCTCAATGGCAAATTGGCAACCAGTGCAGTTCCTATATACAGCAGATATAACAACTCAGTATATATAGCGGCGTATACTCAGTCCCGTTACAGCAGAAGCAAACAGGGTCTCAGGAGCAACAGCTTGTAAATGACATGCATGGGGATTGACTTAAGGTTACATTAATCTATTTTATTTGGTAGTACATGATGATACCTCTACCCTAGCTGCTAGCTACATGGTGCTCAGCACCATAGAAGCATTCTGGGAAGAAGGAGGAAGTCACTCCCAAGAAGTTCCCGGGTGCATTCTATTCATTGAGGGGTCATAGAGGCGGAGATAAACAGGAAAGAGGAGACTGGAACTGACTCTATTCCCGATGCTCCTAGTGGTCATTAGGGTTATCGGTGCAAAAGGTTGATGCCATCTGGAGCTGGATCTCCAACACATCAGAGATGGCATGCCTGCCGCGTACTGCTCAGGGAGCAGGTGAGAAGTGTTTGGGTGGGGCTATGTGCGGCTGGTCCATCCCATTTCAGCTGCCTGATCCTCAACAAATGGGATCAAGCTCAGCACACTTTCTCCAAGCTACGGCTTGCCTTGCAGTGGGAGGGGGCAGAAGAAAAAAGATGCTGGTGTTTGCCATTCAGTGTCACATGCAGACGCTGCAGGGGTTTCCTGATGGAGCTGGGAGAACATGTATTGAGCAATAAGGAGGCTGCTGCCATTGCACCATGGAGTAGGGGGTGCCTGCCGAGAATGTGGATGCCACAACAGCAAGAAGCTGTTCAGAGTAGCCATTCAATGCCATTCCCAATGTTGGTGGCCTGTCAGGTAGTGTGGAGGACATTCACGGCACATGCCCAGGTGACCCAATGTGGTCAGTACCCCCGAGCCAAGCACTTTGAAGACCCAGCGGACTCAATGGGAGAAATGTTAAGCATTTGTTTGACTCCTATTGAAACCAATGAGACTTCAACGTGCTTAATTATGACTGGATCATGCCCTAGATTTGCAGTATTGAATTATCCAGATCTACTAGCTAATCAGAATGTAGCTTTGCTAATTATATCTTTCTGATATAGGCACATACAGGTTTGCATACATCTACTGGTACCTTTTGTCTATTTGCATGCTTACTGTGACACTAAAGTAAAGTGCGCCATCGTGTTGGTGTACTACTGATACATAACTTGTTGCAAGTTTGCTAACCTATCTGTCTCTGGAGCAAAACATGTCAAAATGCTGCAGTAAAAGACCTTATTAAAATAATCCGTTTGGAATGGTGACTCACCAAAACCATATTAATTTAGAAAGATAATTCCTTACTGTGCAGCAAAAAATGGCTATCTTAGCTTTTTTTTTCCCCCATGAGCATAAGATAGCCCACTGTTAAATTATTAGTGTCTGCATTATAATGGCTGATTTACCAATCATACATCAAAGCGTTCAGGAACACAGACCTCCCCATGGATTTTTGAAAATAATTTTGCACCTGCTCTGCAGCTGTAATCACTCTCTTGTCCAAATCAAATGGGACAGGCAACTTTGACATCGACTGTCCACAGAGGTAACCAAATATATATATAGAGAGAGAGAGAAAGATGTTTTCGAACTGGGCTTTAAATACCAACTCCCCTCACATCAGAAATATTATCTTGATGGTGTCTGTTCAATATGATTGTGAGTTCTTGCTAGGACATGAAAAAACAGTTTAGTAATAGCTAAATTGTTTGTAATTCTAGATGGTTTCTACTGTGATAGAAAATGCTTATTGCATCCCCAGGATGTTTATTTCCTACTATTCATTGGATCTCTCCAGTGAAGTATTCATTTCACTGGAATAAAGGAGGAGGAGGAGAGGGAATGAAGAGGCTGATTAAGGCTTAACGAAAGGCCCTTATGAATGCCTCTGTGTGATTGAAACTCCCTTATTAGAGGATGTTTGTTGATATATCAGAGCAGATTATACCAAGCAAAAAGTAAAGTGAGTCTTCCCAGTATATTATTACTCCCTGCATATATTACTGTTTTTAATTTTTAATCCCCCCCCATTTTGTAAGTTGCTTTGAATGCCTAGAGAAAATGTGCTACTTAAGAAAAACTGGGTGGGGGGAAACGGGTCTGACATCCTTAACAGCTTGTGCTATCTGGCTGGAGGAGGTGAGTGGCAGAGATTAAGGGGTCTGCAGCATGAGGACTGAATCCTCTGAGTCTAGGATGCTACAGGGTGACACAAAAGAATTTGTACCCCAGGATCAGTTATCCTGCCAAAATGCAATTATGCTAAGATAGCTGTGAGTGATGAGAAATGAAATGAAATCTGTGAGTGTATTGTACATAGTTCAAAGACATCTGCTTGACGATTAATGAAACGGTTGAGCGTAAATAGGGAGTCTTGCAGAAGAGCACTTTGCTAACTCAAGTTAAAGCCTTACAAGATAAGCATTGTCCATTAATTCAGACTGCCTGGCTCTGCAAAATGTGTGACATTTTGCTGCTGGCCCCAGCAAGATCTGATGGCCTAATGTTCTTCACTGATGAAGCTTGGTTCCATTTATCAGTCTATGTTAATTCCCAAAACAATTGTTATTGTTATGCCAAAAAGCCAAATCAACTCCACAATATCTCCAGTCCTATATGCTATGTTACTCCACAAATTTGGGGAAAGTCTCAAGAAGCTTAGTCAAAAGAGTTGAATCGTGCAGGGAAGCTAACAGAGGACATTTTCATCACCTTTTGTAACTTATTGTAACAATTGTAATAATTCGTTACTAATTAACAATAAGCAATATCTTGTTTAAAAGGGCAGTCTTATTTGATAACAGCCAGATCCTTTTTATTTGGGTCACCCTGTATAAGACAGCATTTCCTAATTGGGAACAAACTGGCGTTCGGGCTGGCTGTGGGGGTGGAGCCTGCCTTGGTCGGCCTGATGGATGATCTCCAATTAGAAATGGACAGAGGAAGTGTGACTCTGTTGGTCCTTTTGGACCTCTTGACGGCTTTCGATACTATCGACCATAGTATCCTTCTGGAGCGTCTTGAGGGAGTTGGGAGTTGGAGGTACTGCTTTGTGGTGGTTCCACTCCTACCTCTCAGGCAGGTTCCAGATGGTGTCCTTTGGAGACTGCTGTTCTTCAAAATCTGAACTCTTGTATGGTGTGCCTCAGGGGTCCATATTGTCTGTTTAACATCTACATGAAACCGCTGGGAGAGATAATCAGGAGATTTTGTGCAAGGTGCTATCAGTATGCTGATGACACCCAAACCGATTTCTCCATGTCAGCATCATCAGGAGAGGGCATAACCTCCCTAAATGCCTGCCTGGAGTCAGTGATGGACTGGATAAGGGATAACAAACTGAGACTGAATTCAGATAAAACGGAGATACTCATTGTGCAGGGTTGGAACTCGAGAGATTATTTTGATCTGCCTGTTCTGGATGGGGTCACACTTTCCCAGAAGGAACAGGTATGCAGTCTAGGGGTGCTTCTGGATCCGAGCCTCTCCCTGGTGTCCCAGGTTGAGGCGGTGGCCAGAAGTGCCTTCTGTCAGCTTTGGCTGATATGCCAGCTCCATCCATTTCTTGAGATGAACGACCTCAAAACAGTGGTTCATCTGCTGGTAACCTCCAGACTGGATTACTGCAATGCGCTCTATGTGGGGCCACCTTTGTATTTATTTTTATTTATTTATTAAACTTATATACCACCCAAACCTTCGTCTCTGGGCAGTTATGTAGTCCAGAAAGTTACTACAGTTGGTCCTGAATGCGGCAGTTAGGTTGGTCTCTGGGTCATCTTGGAGAGACCATATAACTCCTGTATTGAAGGTGCTACACCGGCTGCCAATAAGGTTCCAGGCAAAATACAAGGTGTTGGTTATAACCTATAAAGCCCTAAACAGCTTGGGCCCTGCATTTGCTACCGGCTCATCTCATGGCCACTCAGAGACGGGCCTTCTCCTTTGCTGCCCCGAGGCTTTGGAATGTGCTCCCTAGTGAAATAAGAGCCTCCCCATCTCTGACAGCTTTTAAAAAGTCTTTAAAAATACATCTGTTCACCCAGACTTTTAATTAATATTGTTTAAATGGTTTTAATGCTGGTTTAAAATATTGTTTTAAAATTTTTAAATTGTTGTAATGTTTTAAACTTTTTGTTTTTGTTTTCACTAATGTTTTACTTTCTGTTTTTTATTTTGTAAACCACCCAGAGACGTAAGTTTTGGGCGGTATAAAAATATGTTAAATAAATAAATAAACACAGTCTAGTGTGCTGTGAGACACTACCAATGTGCCATGCTGACTTGCCCCATAATGTGCCAAGAAGGATGCATCCCAGCAAGTAGGGGAGCTTAAACTCCCCACCTTTGGAGTTGACTTGACCCCTTAGGGCTATTTGTGTCCAGCAGCAGGAGCACTGGCATGGCAAGCAGTGTTCCCTCTAACAGGGATTCCCAGATGTTGTTGACTACAACTCCCATAATGCCCAAGCAGAAGCCATTGCAGCTGGGGATTCTGGGAGCTGTAGTCAACATCTGTGAAGCCCTATTAGAGGGAACACTGGTGGCAAGGACAGAGGGGGCCCACATTCATCCAGTGAACACAGGTGGCTTCTCCCCACTCCCATGGCAGCATGGCTCTCCCATGGCAACATGACCCCCTGCAGTGATGAGCATGTGCACGCGCACACACACACACACAAACACACACCCCAACTCACCGTTGGTGGGACCACTGCTCCCGCTGCCTGCTCTCCAGGGCTCCCAGGCTTGCCTGAGAGCCTGCTGGGAATGAAAGTGTGCATGCGCTTTGTGTCTCCATCAGGGCACATGCACACTTTCCATTCCCAGCAGGCTCCCAGCCCAACAGAAGCAGAAAGGTCCCATTCGGATCTCGATGGCCCTGGGAACCCAGCTGGACAAGGGGAAGGCAGTGAGCAGCAGCAGTCATGATGGGGGTGTGGGTGGTGAGCAAGACAGCTCCCTAGTCCCCAGGCAGCCTGTGTTCCAAGGATGCCTTAGGACACTGGTAGCTCTACCACTAAGCAGCTGGAAGGATGCATAAATAAAACAACATATTGCATAGTGGTTTTGCCATCACAGAGAGAGAGAGAGAGAGAGAGAGAAAGGAATGCGTATTCGGGCAGTGAGCTTCAATTTTTCAAAATGTATGTCTCCGGATGAAAAAGATTGGGGAGAGCTTATAATGGATCTGGCCGTTTTGAGGCTAAAAGAGTCTGAGGAGGGAGGAATTAATTAGATTTGGAATAAAAGTGTTTCTCCGCTCCTAAATTATCACCCCTCCAAGGACTGCAAGCTATAAAAGAGACTAGACACTAAAAGGAGGAGTGAAATTAAAAACCATACAACCCTCAACCCTAAACTCTCCCACACGCTATAGCGGGGGGAGAGGTAAATATGCCCCTACACTCTGCACTGGTTCAGGACTAGATGAGTGGCTTCTAATTTGCTTAGCCCCTAACCCCAGCAATCGGTCCTATAGGCCAATAACTGCACTATGGCTCAGGACTGCCAAGGTTCCAAGCTAGGAAAGTAGGAAGCTGTTCATGTAAACCCAGAGCTCAGCAGCCTGGCGTTATTGTGCTATGGCAGAGGGAGGAATTTCCCAGTCTTTTATTTCCTCCCTAAACAACTGGAATTCCTTGCAGGCCATCAATGTGTGTATCACAGTCTCAAGTGTGGATGTGCATGCATGCCATATATTTGCTATTTTTGTAAAAGAATGTCCTCGTTTTCTGACTTTGCCTTGTATATTTGCCAAAGCTAGGCTAGCCCCTTGGCAGAAGTAAAAATAGTCCCCTTTTGGCCTGAAATGACAAAAGAGGAGATTTCCTGGCATAAACAGACAAGGCCTAAAGCAGACGAAGCCCAGGAGAGTCACATTGTTTCTGTTTTAAAAAAGCACACAGCAGTCACAAAAGATTATTTCTACTAGATCGAATTCAGACCAATTGTGTAGCCATTAGCTAGCTGGAACGTTGAGCTTTGCTTAGAATATATTTATGTTCCAGTCTTTGGCTGGTATTTCTTTCTACCAAGATTAGAGCAGTAATAATACAAAATATGTCTACAGCTTTTGAGCATTGAAAGCACTTCACATGTACTATCTTGTTTCAGTTCTTACAACCCTGTGAGGTAAGCATTATTACCTCCATATTGTAGATGGAAGGTTGAGAATTGATTGGCTTGTCTAATGCCTTGCTAATGCCACCTAATCAGCCACCCGGGCATAGGTGAAATTCGATCCAAACACCTCATGATTCTTGGTTCATCCTCTTAGCTACTACACTGCGTGTAATGACATTTATCACAGATTACTAAATGTGTTATAACATTTTGCAAAAAAAAAAAGGCAAACTTCCTAAGGAAGTGCTGGTGCTCTATGAGATAAGTTTAAGACTAATGAGGCACCAGTGCTCACTGGGGAGCAAATCTCAACAACCTCCCCTTTCTCCTAGAAGCCCTGTGTGTCACCCAAAAATACTTCCCTGAGGGTTGCATGACCCTCAGGGACATATTTCCAGGTGACACACAGGATTTCTGGAGGAAGGGGAAGTAGTCAGGTTGCCCCACTCCTGCGCAAATGCTGGTGCTAATTTAGTTGATCCTATCCACAGCGCCATTGTACGGTGTACCTCCCAAAGCATTGGCACTATTCATTCTCTCTCTCTCTCTCTCTCTCTCTCTCTCTCTCTCTCTCACACACACACACACACACACACACACACACACACACACACACACACACACACACACACCTCTCTACCTACCTTACAGGTTATAACAGCCCACCAGGCTTGTTTTTCCTGCCCCTGAGGTTTCTCCTATGCTACCCGTTGGACTAGGTCAGTGGGCAGCTCATTTGAATCAAGGTTTCTATCCTGATTTTGTGGGTAACTTAGGTGACTGACCATGTGACGTTTCATGGGTGGGGGGAGTGCTCTCCCCACACAAATGGGAAAGCACAGAAGCATTTTGCCATCACAGATAACTTACAAATCGTTTTTTCTGCTTGCTCAATTATATTTCTCATAAGTTTCCTCAAGCCATTCTGTAACATTTTGCTTGGTCTCCAGCAGTCAATTCAACGGAAAATTCTTCTCCAAGTTCAGCTGATTACCTCAGCAGCCAGCTGACACATTCTGGAGGCAGAGTAGTATCATTCTGGGCCTGTGTACACTACAGACTTTATCATTAGTAGAAGTTTAATTGTCATGGTTTCCCCCCAAGAATCGTGGGAACTGTTATTTGGTGAGGATGCTAAGAATTATCTGTTAAATATCCCTGCCTCTCTCACAGAAGTACAGTTTGCAGAGTTGCCTGGGGAGATAAGAGAATGATTATCAAACCAGTTAAGTATGCAGTGCAGATACATGCTCAGACTTCATCAAGGAAATGACTCTTGTCAGGGTGGCAAACCAAAACTAATGACCTTTGGCATGTGCCAGTTGTATGGAATTCCTTCCTCACGATATTCCATGTGTGTCCATCGGTGAAGACTTTTTAAAAAGGGGCCTCTTGCTAAATACACACGTGAACAAATTGTAACAAATTTGCTGTCATGAATGCTGGTTGGTCTTTGCATTGTTAGGCTAATCATTCGGTTGATGTTTCTTAAGGTGAACTGCCCTGGAGCTACTGCCCTGGACAGGGGCGTAACTATAATAGGGCAAGGGGAGACAGTTGTCTGGGGGCCCACTGCCTTGGCCCCCCCCCGAGGCAAGTCACATGACTGACTCCCCCAGCCGCGCACCCGCCCGGGCTTCCTTCAGTTGTATTCATCCTCCAAAATTGATGTGAGTGTTAAGACCTGGAGCTACCAGAACAGCATGTCTTTCTCTAGTACCATTAAATGACTTGCATTGTCCACAATTTACAAAACCTTTTAAAAAATAATTTAGGATGATGTTCTATTGTGGCACACAGTATGCATATGTGTATACACACACACACACACACACACACACACACACACACTCTTTACTATGCTTTTTGTTACCACTATTCAGCCTCATTTAAGATTTCTTTACTTCATGAGCTGAGCTTCAGTGAGGGGGGGCATTTTAAAATCTTGTCTCTGGACCCACTACAACCTTGCTACACCCCTGGCCCTGGAGCACCTCAGTTAAGAGCATCTGCTTTGCCTGCAGAAGGTCCCAGATTGACTTCCTGGCATCTCCTAGTTATATTTGAGAGAGACTCCTACCTGCTACCTTGGAGAAGCCACTGCCAGTCAATGTAAGCAATACTGAGCTGGATGGACCAATGGTCTGACTCAGTACAAGACAGCTTCCGATGTTCCTATGGGCATCTTTAATGGGATACTTCCTTAGAAGATAAGGACGCCATGTAAGTTTTGTAGGGTGGCATGTATCTCCTTCACCTGGGAGGAAAGGTGGTTATGTGAATCTGCAAGGAATAAAAGAAGCAGCTTGGGAGAGACAGGAAGCATCTGAGTGAAACACAGACTGAGTTTTGGAGAGACTGGAATGGAGAAGATGAGCAGAAAGCTGAAGCCACTTAGGGTTCAGGATGGGAACCTGATGTCATATGTTGCTGCTTGCAGGAATGCTCTGTTATTTCAACTCCATCTAATTCTCAACTCGTATATTTGTAAATGAACCAGATTTTGCAAAGACACCATAAGCTTTCAGTGAGCTCTCCTCCAAAGAAAGTCAGAATTCAAGTAGTGTTGTATCCCTAGAACTTCTCATCAGTCGGGAGAGTCTGGTGCGCATGCAATTTATGCATTGATAAATACATAAGTGAACGTAGATGCTGCCTTTTATTGAGTCACTGAGTCATTTATCTAGTCCAGTATTGTCTAATCTAACTGGCAGTGGCTCTCCAAGGTCTTTCTGGCCCTGCTGCTTTTCCACTGGAGATGTCAGGGATCAAACCTGGGATCTTCGGCATGCAATGCATATGTTCTACCACTGAGCCTATGGCCCTACTGTGCCCGTTGCCTGGGTTTCTGTGCATGCAAGTGATATGTTTTAATTGATACATGGCAAACCACTTTCATTTTAACCAGCCGGAACTATTAGCATTTTAAATGTTACTAGTTTAACCCACACAGACCATTGGTGAGCTAGTACTTTTGTCATCGCCTCCCCTCCCCGTTCCACCACCATTTACCTGCTATGGCAGAGAATGGTTTTACACTTCAGCAATGGCTATCGGAAGGCTTATCTCCCAGGTGTAGGGCCAAGCTTCACCCGCTGACCCCTGGGGGTGTTGTTGTTATCACTGCTGCCGCGAGGCCAAACTGACATCTGCTCACACCTACTCAGCCCCCTTTCCAACTGCCCCTTTGGGGGCTGGTCGGTCACGACAGGCAGCAGCAACAGGCCCAGGAAGGAAACACCCCTCTTGCCCCATAGGCATCCGGGATGAAATGAGGCCGACAGAGGGCCCTTGCAAGTGGCGGCAGAGAGAGGTTTGCGAGGCATGCCGTTCGCCTGCTCTCCTTCACACCCAGCCTGGCCCTTGGAGAGCCCAAGATACCCTTGCAGGGGCTTGCTGTGCTGTGGGTGCTAGTACTGGGCTGGCTGGGCGCCACTCTTTCCTCGCCCTCTGGCCCCTCAGAGTGTCGCCACCACCGTCAACCCAACATGGCAGCCACTGGGAGTGAATTTGCCTGAGGGCATGCACACGAACAAGAGAGAGTGTGCATGCTCCTGCAGTGCCCTGACTGGTTTAGCACTATGAGGGTGGGGCTTCTATGTACACCCTAAGGATTAGATAGATAGATATGTATAGGCTTTGGGAATGAGAGTTCCAAAGTTGAGAGAGAGCCACTGACAACATTTCTCTGCACTCTTTTGTAGTCTTAACTAGACTGCATACTTAAGAGAGCATATCTCATTGATTATAGAGGTTGGAATGGAACACAGGGGTGGAGGTAATCTCTTAGATATGCTGAACCCAGGCTATTAGGGCTTTATAGTTCAGCAGCAGGACTTAGAATCGAGCAAACACCATGCCTTGGGTAGTGATGGCTCACATGAGTGGATGCCCAGCTCAGTTGCAATGGTATAACTTGTCATGACCCCAGATTCAAGACCTCCTAACGGAGGTGAGGCAGACAATTAGGGAGATGAGACAAGGTTGGAAGACTCTTAAGATCCAGACCCCAAGTGACCCCTTGCCACTAGGATCCATCACACCAGGAGAGTCAGAGGAACCAGAGCCATCATGACCTGAGGCCATGGCCCTGTCTTCATTCTGTGACTTGGAGGAGTCTCTCAAGGATGTGCTATCCCAAACAGAGGTCACCCAGCAGTGCTTAAAAATTGAGCAAGGACTATTTTTTTTTAAAAAGCCTTCCAAGGGAGAGGGAAAGGAAGGGACCAGGGCCATTCAACTCTTCCTGGACAGCTGCCATAAAACCTAGCAGTGAGCTCCAAACATCTGCAACATCCATCTTCTGTTGTCTTCTGTCCAGCTCTCTTTCTTGCCTGCTTGGAGCTGTCTGAGGTCCTGATCTCTTTTCCTTGGAGCTGTTTGAGGTTCGTCCCCGACCTCTGCCTTGGCCCCACTAGGCCTGGAAAAGGAGAGAGTGACAAAAATGTGGTGTACACTGTAGATTTGAGGCTCTGTACTTGACTAGCACTGTGGGCTAGACGTGGGTGCAAGCGGCTTGTATATCTGGCTTCCAGAGCAATTCCTCTGCTTGTCTTGCTCATGTGCAGGTACCTGCATCTTGCTCACCACATATGAAAATGGGGCTGGAGCATACTCTTAAATCATTAGCATATCTGGATATACACTAGGGATGTGCACAAAAGGACTGCCAAGCCAGTTCAGAGGTCTGGTGTTCGGACTGGTTCAGAGGCGGGGGGGGGAGATATCTTTTAAGGAGCAGGGAAGGTGCCCATTCCACCACCCCCTGCTTTCACCCTGCTGGCGCTGTCTCCAAAAACACTGGCATGTAGCTGCTGCATACCTCCTTGCAACCCCAGTCAGCGTCGTACCGGAAGTGGCAGGTGCTCGTGCACACATCATGCATACACACCGGCCACTTCTGGTACAGTGCTGACCGGAGCTGCAAGGAGGTACGCATCAGCCCCATACCAGCATTTTTGTAGACAGCACTGGCGGGGGGGGAGTGGTGGTGGGGGCAGTATTTTCTCTAAATTTTTTTCATCTGTGTGCGGAATGAGTTTTGTTCTGGGCAGCAGTATCAAGGCAGTTTGTGTGCACATGCATTCAGAGTGGGGCCTTCCTGGTTAAGCCTGAGCGGGATCTAAAATTAACTGAGCGGACATCAAAAAACGTGTGAGCGTGCACGCGCACATGCGCACGCCTTAGAGGGAACACTGGTGGTGGTGGGGGGAATGGGCACCCTCCCTGCTCCTTAAAGGTAACCCCCCTGCCTCCCATTCGTGGACATCCCTAATTATAGGCTGTATCTGTCTAATTGTTCTATATACAGCATCTAGCTGTGCATAGCTGAAGGCAGCACGACCTCTCCTGTCTCTCAGCTAGCATGTGACAGCATAATGATTATTGACACAGATGTTGAAGGCAAAGGACAAAAGGGAGATCAGTCATAAGATCTGAGAGGCTTTGCTTTAGCTGTATGCTGGTATGTAGCTGTGATCTAAGTGAGCGTCTTTGTGAATGGATAAATAAAAAGCCCGGGTAAATAGAATCCATGCTCTTGATTATAGCAGTGAGATACGACCAGTGTATTATAAGAGGCTCCTTCAAAGAAGTGGCATATGCTATGCACCTGCAATCTCTGCCAGCATCCCAGAGGAATGAGGGTTCACCTGCTTTGCCTGCACATAATCTGGTAGTGAGTCAGCAAGATCTCCCCACAGGATTGCTGACAAGCTACGTATGAGCAGAGGTGAAGATGGAAGCAGAACATGAAAAGCAGGCTGTGAAGGACACTGAGGTGGGCTATGCAATCTAACGTTGACACCCTCTTTCAGGTGTGTGCCCCCCCCATTGGAATATAGGTGCTTTGAAGGAACACTTTGTTAGAAATGTTAGTTCCAGAAAGCATTGATCTCTTTTAGCTGTTTGGTAGAATAAATTGTGTGATCTTGCCTATGGAATTCTAACTATATGCTGTTTGAGCCCTAGATTTTTAAAAGGGGGGGGACACAATTTGTCCATAAAAACAAAACTGAGCTTATTATTTAATTCTAAGTTTATTATTTAATTCTACATGCTACAAAAGCTAAAATATTGCCACTTATTCAGGAACCTTTCAAACAATACTTTTTATTTTGATATTTTCACAATATAAAAGAACAAAGTTGTCAAACAAGAACAGTCATCAATTATGTGAAGTGATGTATGTTTTCTTTGAGTCTTTTCATTTGGCTTTTTAATAAATGAGAATGGATTTCAAATTTCCTGGTTTGTTGTGTGTTAATTTGTTGATATCATTCAATAAAGGTATCCAACTTGGTAAGTGGATATGTGGTTTTTTAAAAATTTGTGAAGAGATTTTGCCATAATTAGCATGTCTCAAATTTTATCAAACCAGTTAGTGGAGCCCCCCTCCCCGAGGTTATTACATCCATCAGAAGGACTGCAGTTAATTCATTTCAACTTGTTGAAAGGGAAGCATTTGGTGGGGCCCCAAGTATAAAGACAATTGGATCTAATGATATAGAAAGACCAAGGATGTTGTTTATGTATTGCTGTAAGCATTCACTTATTCAGGAACCTGATGCTTCCTTTGTACGTTTCTGTTCTAGCTGTCCTGTTTGTAGCAATCCCAAGTTTACTTTCCAAGGCAACAGTGAAGAAGTCCCTTGTGAACCTCAGGTTGCTTATAAATTACAATGCCAGGCACTTTGGCAAGGCAGGCATTAGTGGAGTACAAATGCTTAAAGAAAAAAAAAGATGAAGAAGCAAGAGACTGCTGATTTCCTTTCAAAATACTTAAAAACTATTTAAAAACTTTGGAAGGACAGGCCAAACAAGTAAGTCTTTAGGGCTCTCTTAAAGGCCAACAGCGAACCTAAACTGAGGATATCTGCCGGGAGTGCATTCCATAGGCCAGGAGCACCTACAGAGAAGGCCCAATTCCGAATCACTACCAGACGTACTGGTGGTAACTGGAGATGGACCTCTCCAGATGACCTCAATGTTTGATTGGGATCATATAGAAGGCGGCTCTCTCTCTAAGGTAGCCCGTACCCAAGCTGTTCAGGGCTTTAAAGGTAATAACCAGCACTTTGTATTTTTCCTGGAAACATATCAGCAGCCAATGCAATTGTTTTAACACAAGCATATTATAGTCTCTCTGGGTTGCCCTGGAGACCAATCTAGCTGCTGCATTTTGAACTAACTGAAGTTTCCGAATTACGTACAAAGGCAGCCCCACGTACAGTGCATTGTAATAGTCAAGACATTTGTAAATTAAAAGATCACTTTTCAATGAATCTGGCAGCAGAATTTTAAAACTTAAAAAAAATATGTTCAAAATGAGTTCTTTCAATGAGCACAGGTGGTAGGTGCTGTTTTAGAAGAGGCTTTATCTCACACAGGTGGGAATACTTCTGAGATGACTTCTGAGAAATAAACTGCTTTTAAATGTTTCTAATTAAGAATATAAGAACAGCCCTGCTGGATCAGGCCCAAGGCCCATCTAGTCCAGCATCTTGTTTCACACAGTGGCTCAGCAGATGCCACTGGAAGCCTACAGGCAAGAGATTAGGCCTTGCCCTCTCTCCTGCTGTTACTCCCCTGCAACTGGTACTCAGAGGCATCCTGCCTTTGAGGCTGGAGGTGGCCTATAGCCCTCCGACTAGCAGCTGATGATAGACCTCTTCTCCATGAAGTTATCCAAACCCCTCTTAAAGCCATCCAGGTTGTTGGCTGTCACCACATCTTGTAGCAGAGAATTCCATAAGTTGATTATTAGTTGTGTGAAAAAGTACTTCTGTTTGTCGGTCCTAAATTTCTGAGCAATCAATTTCATGGGATGACCCCTGGTTCTAGTGTTATGTGAAAGAAAGTAGAATTTCTCTCTCTCCACACCATACATGATTTTATAGACCTCTATCATGTCTCCCTGCAGTTGTCTTTTTTCTAAACTAAATAGCCCCAGGTGTTGTAGCCTTGCCTCATAAGACAGGTGCTGTAGGCGCCTGATCATCTTGGTTGCCCTCTTCTGCACCTTTTCCAGTTCTACAATGTCCTTTTTTAGATGTGGTGACAGGAATTGTACGCAGTACTCCAGGTGTGGCCACACCATCATTTTGTATAAGGGCGTTATAATATTAGCAGTTTTATTTTCAATCCCCTTCAGGGCCGTAACAAGGCTGGAGTGGGCCCAGAGACAAAATTTTAAAATGGGCCCCTCGCTGATACACACACACACACACACACACACACACACACACACACACACACACACTTCACAATATATAGTCATGTGACTTGCCTCTGGGGAGCCCCTCAAGGCGTGGGGGCCCCCAGGCAGCCACCTCCCCTTGCCTAATAGTAGTTACGCTCCTGATCCTCTTCCTAATGATCCCTAGCATGTAATTGGCCTTTTTCACATCTGCCACACATTAAGTCGACATTTTCAACGAGCTGTCCACCACGACCCCAAGATCCCTCTCCTGGTCAGTCACTGACAGCTCAGATCCCATCAGCCTATACTTGGTTGGGGTTTTTCGTCCCAATGTGCATCACTTTACACTTGCCAACACTGAACCGCATTTGCCATTTTGTCTCCCACTCACCCAGTTTGGAGAGATCCTTTTGGAGCCCCTCACAATCCATTTTGGATTTCACTACCCGAAAGAGGTTGGTATCTTCTGCAAATTTGGACACCTCACTGCTTACCCCTACGTCTAGATCATTTATGAATAAATTAAAAAGCACCAGTGCCAGTACAGATCCCTGGGGGACCCTACTTCTTACTTCCCTCTATTGTGAAAACTCTCAATTTATACCTACACTCTGTTTCCTCTCCTTCGACCAGTTAGCAATCCACACATGTACTTGTCCCCTTATCCCATGACTGCTAAGTTTCCTCAGGAGTCTTTGATGAGGACCTTTGTTGAAAGCTTTTTGGAAGTCCAGGTATACTATGTCAACTGGATCACCTTGATCCTCACACTTGTTGACACTCTCAAAGAACTCCAAAAGGTTTGTGAGGCAAGATTTACCTTTGTAGAAGCCATGCTGGTTCTCTCCCATCAGGGCCTGTTGTTCTATGTGCTTTACAATTTTATCCTTGAGGATGCTTTCCATCAATTTGCCTGGAACGGACGTTAAGCTAACCAGCCTGTAATTTCCCAGATTGCCCCTGGATCCCTTTTTGAAAATCGGTGTTACATTTGCTACTTTCCAGTCCTCTGGTACAGAGTCCGATTGCAAGGATAAGTTATATATCTGAGCAAGGAAGTCAGCAATTCCACATTTGAGTTCTTTGAGGACTCTTGGATAGATGCCATCTGGCCCTGGCAATTTGCTCATTTTCAGTTCAACATCATTTCTTGTCACTTCTATCTGACTCAGTTCTTTAGCCTCCATCCCTGAAAAGCCTGGTTCAGGAACAGGTATATGCCCTGTATCCTCTGCCATGAAGACGGATGCAAAGAACTCATTTAGCTTCTCTGCAACCTCCATATCCTCCTTACTAATCCCTTTCACTCCCTCATTGTCTAATGGTCCAACCCCTTCCCTGTCAGGTTTCCGGCATCTGATGTATTTAAAGAAGTTTTTGTTATTCCCCTTGATGCTTTTAGCTAAATGTTCCTCAAACTCTCTTTTTGCCTCCCTTATTGTCACCTTGCATTTCTTTTGCCAGAGTTTGTGTTCCTTTCTGTTCTCCTCATTTGGGCAGGCCTTACAATTTCAGAAGGCTTCTTGCCTTTTATGGCTTCCTTGATATTACCTGTTAGCCATGCTGGCATCCTCCTGGACTTAGTGGTACCTTTCCTCCTTTTGAGAATATAATCTAACAGGGCTTCTAGTATTGTGGTTTTGAGTAAACTCCATGCATTCTGGAGGGAAGTGACTCTCCTGATTTCCCCTTTCAGCTTTCTTTTCACCATACTCCTCATTTTGGAGAAGTTTCCTCTTCTGAAATTCAAAGTGTCTGTGTTAGACTTCCTTGGTGATTCTCTCCCCACATTTATGCTGAATTTGATCGTACTATGGTCACTGTTCCATAAAGGGTTGATAACACTGACATCATGCACCTGGTCCTGGGTGCCACTCAGGATTAAGTCCAAGGTTGCCTTCTCTCTGGTTGGTTCCAAGACCAACTATTCTAGGACACAGTCATTCAGCGTATCTAGAAATTTGACCTCTTTGTCATTAGCTGACTGTGAATTTACCCAGTCTATGTGTGGGTAATTGAAGTCACCCATTATTACTCCCCTGCCTCTCCTTGACGCCTCCCTGATTTCCTCCTGCAACTCCCAGTCACTGTCAACATTTTGATTCAGAGGGTGATAGCATGTCCCTAGTCGCACATTTCCTTTCAGGCCTTGTATTGTCACCCACAAGGTTTCTGTGAAAGACTCTGGTCCACCTAGGTCTTCTACCTTGTTAGATTCTATCCCTTCTTTAACATAGAGTGCTACTCCATCTTCAAGCTGCCCCTCCCTGTCCTTTCTATACAGTTTATACCCAGGGATAACAGTGTCCCACTGGTTCTCACTGTTCCACCATGTTTCTGTTATGCCCACTATATCTATTTCTGTGTTAGCAACCAAGCTCTCCAGCTCACCCAACTTGGTTCAGATGCTTCTGGCATTGGCATATAAGAACCTATACACTGAATCTCTCCCCTGATGTATGCTATTCTTTTGACTCTCTGACCTGCTGGCACAGGCTCCCGTCTGCTCTTTATACGGTTCTGCTCTGTCCCCTTCTGTTTTACCTGAATTCTTTGCACCCTCACACTTTAAAGGATGGCTTTTGCCAAACGGGATATTGCCCAGCTCCCATTGGCTGTTCCCCAGGTGTCATTTTAAAAGCTGCTCTGCAACCTTTTTGATTTTAAGAGCCAGCAGTCTGGTTCCATCTTGGTTCAAGTGCAGCCTGTAACTTTTGTGCAGGCCTCACTTGCCCCAAAATGTGTCCCAGTGCCTAACAAATCTAAACCCCTCCTCCCAGCACCAACATCTCATCCACACATTGAAACTCCTCAACTCTGTCTGTCTCACTGTACGTGTGCGTGGAACAGGTAGCATTTCTGAGAATGCTACCTTGGGGGTCCTGGACTTCAATATGCTACCTATTAGCCTAAATTTGGCTTCCAGGACCTCTCAACTACATTTCCCCACATCATTGGTGCTGACGTGCACCACAACAGCTGTCTCCTCCCCAGCACTGCCTAAGAGCTTATCTAGTCACTGCGTGATGTCCACAACCTTCGCACCAGGCAGGCAAGTCACCATGCGGTCAACACGCAGGTCACAAACCCATCTCTCTATACCTCGAATGATTGAATCACCCACTACAAGGAGGCCCCCAACCCCCAAAGGAGTATCCCCTGTGCGAGAGAATATGGGCTCATCATCCACGGAAGGGGTCCCTTCTAAAGGAGCATTTCCCTCTTCCTCAGACCGATGTCCTCCTTGCCTGAGACCTCCATTCTCCCTGACAGCAGCGGAGCTATCAGCCCTGCCTCTACCACATCCCTGAAGGTCTCGTCCGCATGTCTCTTTATCTCTCGGAGCTTCTCCAGATCCGCCACCTTGATCTTGAGGGAACAAATTTGTTCCCTGAGAGCCAGGAGCTCCTTGCACTGAGCACACACCCATGACTTTTGCCTATGGAGCATACAGTCATACATGTGGCACTCTGTGTAATACACTGGGAAGTGCCCCCTCCCCTGCTGACTTTCTATCTTCATACTGGTTCTGTTGGCTGTTTACAGTATTATTGGCTGTTTACAGTAGTCTATTAGAAGGATAGGTCTCAGCTATAATGGTCAGCTATTTAACTTTCCGAACAGCCTTTTGTTTTAAACTGTTTTTAAATTGGTCTTTATTGTTTTAAACTGCTTGTTTTAAATAACTGTCAATTTTTGTTTTGTTGTGCACTCCCCAGAGCCTTTGGATGGGGCAGTATAGAAATGGAATAAAATAAATGTGCATGCATATTTTATAACTGCTTTTTATTCCAGAACTATTGTTTTATGCATATGCAGATTTGTATTCAGATTAAATTTAGTAATTACTCTAATTAATAATTGCCTAAAATTTATTTAAGTGGGTGACAGTTCCATGCATTTTGCTTGCATGTATTGCTTAAAACAGGGATTCTCAACGTTGGGTCCCCAAATGCTATTGGACTTCAACTCCCATAATCCCCAACCAAAGGCCAGTGGGGCTGGGGATTATGGGAGTTGAAGTCCAATAACATCTGGGGACCCAAAGTTGAGAATCCCTGGCTTAAAACTTAAGAAGCTGCCTTATACCAAGTCAGACCATTGGTTCATCTAGCTCAGTAATGTCTACACTGACTGGCAGTGGCTTTCCAAGGTTTCAGGCAAGAGTTTCTCCAAGCCCTATCTAGAAATGTCAGGGAGTGAATCTGGGGCTTTCAGCATGCAAATACTGCATGCAAATTCAGATACTCTAACACTGAGCTATATATCATCCCCTAATGGAAATATCTTAGCAGACAGCACTCACATGTAGTCAGCCATCCAAATGCAAACCAGAGCAGCTTAGCAAAGGGGACAATTCTTGCTTGCTACCATAAGACTAACTCTCCTCCCCAGCACATCAGGAAACCTAACTGGTGTCATGCCCCTGTGAGCAGAGTCCCACCCAACAAAAGACAAGGTGGAAAATTCAAGTGACAAAACAGATTAGGAAATGTCCACTTTCCCGGAAACCCATGCAACAGGAAAACCAGGGGCCTGGACCCAGGGACCCCCTCCACAGTCCAAAGCTACTGCTCTGCCCTCTTCCTTTGACTTCAGAGATTCCTTTGATAACTTGACAATTGAGTCAAAGGCCCTTCATCAGAGCCAGTATGTGCAAAATAAGACAAGGCTCCTTTAACCCATAGAGAGTTTATCCCGGGAACAGGCAGGGTCAACCACCCTAACTAGCCAGCAACATAAGTCCTACAGTAAATTCCAGATCTCTGCTGGAGCAATATCTGAGCAGCTTTGATGTTAGGATGCAGCTTAGTCTCTCCTGCCTCGCCATAGAGCTGTCCAAGTCAGATACTGACCCTTTGCCTTACTCCTGTGTTTCCTTGGAGCTCTCCAAGGTCCTGATCCCCCAATTTGAGACTCTTGGTCTCCATTCCAGATCCCTGTTCCAATAGGAACCCTGGCTTGGGCAATGGCTCTGCCCAGAACAGGATAGGAAAAGAAGCACATCAGTCCTAGCAGCTGTTCCTCCTCTTCTCTTCTGTGTCACATTATGGATGGCTTTAAAGGGGGATTAGAGAAATTCATGGAGGACAAGTCTAACTATGGCTAGTAGTCTTGATGGCTATATGCTTCCTCCAGATTCAGAGGCAGTATGCCTCCGAGTACCAGCTGCAGTGATGTAATGGTGGTGGGTCATGCCTTCATCTCCTGCTTGTGCGCTTCTCAGAGGCATCTGGTCGGTCACTGTGGGAAACAGAATGCTGGACTAGCTAAGCTTTGGCCTGTTCCAGCAGGACTGTTCTTATGTTTGTATTACAGTTGCTTGATCCTCCCTTTTTTGTCTCTTCTCCCCATATTTTCTTCTCTTTGGGCTACCTGTCTGGTCATTCTTGTTCCTGTCAAGCGTGATTTGTCAAACAAGAATTTCCAGGCACTCTTGTACAAGCTATTCCACTTTTATATGCTACTGCAGCAATGTGTTGCAACAACGTCTTGCAACATGTTTCAGGGCTGCTCAGCTTCGGCCCTCCTGCAGATGTTGGCCTACAACTGTCATAATCCCTGGCTATTGGCCACTGTGGCTGGGGATTATGGGAGTTGTAGTCCAAAAACAGCTGTGGGGTCTAAATTGAGCAGGCCTGACGTATATGCTAATAGCAAACTCAGATAGGAACATAGGAAGCTGTCATATACCGAGTCAGACCATTGGTCCATCTAGCTCAGTATTGTTTACACCAGGTCTGCTCAACTTAGGCCCCCCCAGCTGTTTTTGGACTACAACTCCCATAATCCCCAGCCACAGTGGCCAATAGCCAGGGATTATGACAGTTGTAGGCCAACATCTGCAGGAGGGCTGAAGTTGAGCAGCCCTGGCCTACAGAGACTGGTAGTGGCTTCTCCAAGGTTACAGCCGGGAGTCTCAGCCCTATCTTGGGAATGCCAGAGAGGGAACCTGGAACCTTCTGTATGCAAGCATGCAGATGCATTTCCCCAGAGTGGCCCCATCTCCTAAGGGGAATATCTTACAGTGCTCACATGTGGTCTCTCATTCAAATGCAAACCAGAGCAGACCCTGCTTAGCAAAGGGGACAATTCATGCTTGCTACCACAAGACCAGCTCTCCTCCCATGCAGATAATCAAGTACCTATCAGTTTGGAAGTGAAACAGCGCCAGCCAACAACTAAGGCAGTTGTACCTAAATATCTGAGGCCCACTCAGTAAGCAAAAGTATTTATATTTGTTATTTTTTAAAAAAAAATACCAAAATGGTCCTATGGATTTCCAGGACTTTATGGAACACTGAGGACACTAGAGTAACTAATCTGATTGTCTGGAGAGGGAATTCCTGTCTTTGCTCTATCTTTTTGTTTTTGCTAGGAGGGATTGAGCTTCCATTGTCCAATCACTGTTGCTCTAAAATTCTAGATTTCTCTCTTGTTTCTATGAACAGCTGTCATTTCTGCCCATGGGGAAAGGGGACGAAATGGGATCTAAATGAACTGAAAGTCAGGGAAGTGATGTGAGTCCATGAAGTAAGGCTGTGGTTGAAAGCAGCTGAAACAGAGATGTTGAAGATGTCCCTTGGGGAAGGGGAAAAGAAAAAAAAAAAACCTAAGGTCAAGGGGAGAAAACGTATTGGCCTGCTCCCAGAAATACCTGGGAGTGGGGGATATGTTTGGATAAATGCATACTATGAGGTTAAAATCTCCACTCCCTGTACTATTCAGGAATATTTTGGGAGGAAGGAACGGAAAAAGGACACCTTTCCCCTTTTATACTCTCCAGACCCAACGCCTGCTATGTAATGATAAAATGTTCAGGTTTGGGGCTTGCAGACATTCTAAACCTGATCTTCTAGCACATGGAGAGGAAATGAAAAAAAATGCCCTTTCCCCCGTCACCCTGCCTAAACAAAGCTGCTGTTCTAGGCTTGCTGCAGCCTTGGACAGGAACACTTCTTTGAGGGACTGGGAATACATTACAATATTTTATTTTAGGTGCACCTGTAGAGTGCTGATTCTAACCTTCTTGAGTCATTTGCAAATGTGAGTGTGAAACATGTTCATATTCTTTTTATAACTGTAAATAAAGACCCAAGCAGACATTGCCCGACATCCAGACTAACATTGCATATGCTGAAAAAGTGTTTTATGCATGAAATGGCTGGGGGCAATTTCTTCCAATATCCCATTTTGCCAAGACTAAGATACTTCCTGAAAATATGTCCTTGAAATGGACAATCCTAGGCAGATACCAAACAGACGTAGAACAAACACCAGATGACAGGGAGCAGAATGAGTACACACAAGTATCTTCTGAGGGCAGGAGATAGCTAGGAGCAAGGCCTTTTCCACAGTGGAACCAAGGCTCTAACATTCCATTCCACAAGGTTTGTTCTGCACCCTCCCTGCTGGATTTCATCACTGGGCAAAAACTGTGTATTTTCAGAGTCTTTTTAAGGCTCTTGGAATCTGAAGTTGAAGTTCTCTCTTTCCTTAACTGCTCTGCTGGGTCTTGTTTATTTATTCATTAATTTAATTAGCTATTGGTTGACATGCATATTTGTTATTATCATCTCTCTCTCTATATATTTCTCCTGGGTGTGCCCAGGAGAAATGCGTCCCGGCAGCCCAGCTGATTGGCTGGGCTGCGGGGGCGCCTGATTGGTCCTGGCGCACCCAGGAGAATTGCCTGGCCGGGCAGCTGCAGAGGCAAGGCGGCGGGCCAGGCCGCGGCGGAGGCAAGGCAGTGGGCCCGGCGGCGGCGGCGGCACTCGGGGCCCGGCGGCGGCGGCACTCGGGGCCCGGCGGCGGCGGCACTCGGGGCCCGGCGGCGGCGGCACTCGGGGCCCGGCCGCGGCGGCGGCGGCACTCGGGGCCCGGCGGCGGCGGCACTCGGGGCCCGGCCGCGGCGGCGGCGGCACTCGGGGCCCGGCCGCGGCGGCGGCGGCACTCGGGGCCCGGCCGCGGCGGCGGCGGCACTCGGGGCCCGGCCGCGGCGGCGGCGGCACTCGGGGCCCGGCGGCGGCGGCGGCGGCACTCTCGGCCCGGCCGCGGCGGCGGCGGCACTCTCGGCCCGGCGGCGGCGGCGGCGGCACTCTCGGCCCGGCGGCGGCGGCGGCGGCACTCTCGGCCCGGCGGCGGCGGCGGCACTCTCGCCCTGGGCATGGCGGTGCGGCTGCGGCACTCTCGGCCCGGTACACTCTCAACTAGAGACGCAGATGTTCTGCGCCCGGGCCCACTAGTATATATTATTTTAGTTTTGTCAGCTGCCTTCTATTTATTCATTTATTATGAAACTGAATACCTAGAACTTTTGACTCCCAAAAGACAGTCCAAGGCAGCTTACGAAGATTAAAGAACAATTTGTTATGGGGGTGCTAACAAATAAAGAATGTTATTGTTGTTGTTGTTAAAATTGTATAAAGCCATAAATCAATATTTGTTTACATTGTAGATAATCTTGGTATGCAAAAGGCAGGCTACAAATATTGTAAATAATAAACAAACAAACTTGGGTCCATAACTCCCATAAGATACAATTAGCGGCCAATAAGAACAAATCAATCCAAAATTTTCACTCGAGGCATAAATGACCAGGCTCAAACTAGCATACTTGGGACACATTATGCGAAGACCCAGCTCCCTTGAGAAGTCCATAATGCTGGGGAAAGTTGAAGGAAAGAGAAGAAGAGGACGACCAATCAATGACGGCACCAATGAATGCACCACTGAGAGATCCTAAAGGCCAAGTTGAAGACAGATCATCCTGGAGAGAATCTATCTATGTGGTCGTTAAGAGTCGACACTGACTTGATGGCACTTAATCAATCCATCAGTCAGCTATGAAGTGCTGGTATGAATGGTGGAGATTTTGGCTGAGCCAAGCAAACAACTTTACAGACTGTTGAAAACCATGGGCTGGCGATTGCCTTCCCACTTCCTCTTATCTTGTCTCAGTTTTACACCTGCCAGGCCTGTCTATTGTTACCCCACCCCCAAAAAACAGGTAGCAGCTACCACTGGCCTTAAGAGTCTTTTTAAAAAAGCTGTCAGGGAGGCTCTTATTTTGGTAGGGAGCGCATTCCTGGGGCAGCAAGGGAGAAGTCATAAGAACAGCTGTGCTACTGTAGATCAGGCCCAAGGTTGTAGAACATGCTCCCTGTGAATATAAGAGGATTGTCTTCGTTGAAGGCCTTTAGGAGAGCCTTAAAGACCCATCTTTTTAGCTTGGCTTTTAATGATATTTAGTTTTAATGTTATCTAGCTTTTATCATAATTTTAATCTGCTTCTAATTGGCTTTTGATTTTAATTGTTATGTATTTTTGATCTTAATATAAACCGCCCTGAACTACCAGGCTTTGGAAGGGTGGTATGGTATAGTAATTAATTAATTAAGTAAGGCAGGCCTATCTATGCCAACATCCTGTCCTTGACTAGCCACCAGACGAACTTAGCATTGGAGGGCTGTTACTTAGAGGCTTAAACACCTTTTACAACATGTTCTTTTTATATAAAACCCCTGAGTTGCCTCCTTTCTTTCCTGCAACCTTTTTGCATGGGGCAAATCTCCAATCACATCTATATTAAAAAATAAATAAATCTTGAAGTAGCCTTTGATTTTTTTAGGGCCATAAAAAAAAAGTTCATGAGGACGACTCAAAGAGGAGAACTGGTCTTGCGGTAAAGGTAAGGTGTGCCGTCAAGTCAATTTCAACTCCTGGCACCCACAGAGCCCTCTGGGTTTCTTTGGTAGAATACACGAGGGGTTTACCATTGCCACCTCCTGCGCAGTATGAGATTTCAGCATCTTTCCTATATCACTGCTGCAACCTTCTGCTTGTTAGCAGAGGATTTCCTCACTGCGCCACTTCAGGTAGCAGGTCCTGAGGTAGCAAGCATGAATTGTCCCCTTTGCTAAGCAAAGTCCTCCCCGTTTGCATTTGAATGGGAGATTACATGTGTGAGCACTGTAAGATATTCCCTTTAGGGGAGGGGTCTGGGAAGAGCTGAGAGAGATTCCTGCCTGCCACCTTGGGAGAAGCTGCTGCCAGTCTGTGTAGGCAACAGATGGACCCATGGTCTGACTCAGTATATGGCAGCTTCCTATGTGCTTGACTCCCAAGAGTGAACCCAGAAGTTTCCTTCCTCAGGACTCCAGATCCCAGGACGATCGGCCGCTCTGGGGTTTCTTTTTGCCCCTCCTCTCTGTGATCTTTCTCCCTCAGACACGGTGACATCATGGCTCCGGGCGCGCGGGGGATTGTGGGCCGGGAGGGGCCGCCATTTTCGGTGAGGAAAGGGGCGGAGCTTGGGCCGCTCAGTCCGGCTTGCGAAGCCGGGAGGGACCTGTCTCAGGTCGGCGGCGGCGGGCGCTAGAGCAGCGGCGGTGGCGACTCTGGCGATTCCGGCCCCCGCCCCGCGACGGACAGCCGGCCTTCCCGGCCAGGGCGGAGAGGTAATAGCTGGGGTGAGTCTCGGCGTGGGCCGCTTTCCCCTTCCTTTCCCCACCGCCGCGAAGCAAGCGGCCTGCCGCCCATCCCCGCGCCCCCGCCCAGCAGAGCAGCGCGGGTGGCGGGAGGATTGAGCACTATTGGACGCGGGCCGCCCAGGGGCCGCGAGGGAGGGCGCCACCTAGAGGCTGGGGTGCGTAGGGGCTGGCACCTGAAGGAGCATCGCAGGGTCTGAAGGGGCGAGCGAGGCGGAGGGGTGAGGGGCTGCTGGCCAGGGAAAGGCCGGTACTGTGGGGGTGGTTGTCAGTGCATAAGGGGATAACCGTGGCTAGAACAGCGGGGAAGATGGAGCCAAGGCAGGGGTGGGTGGCTGGGTCTGAGGGTCTTCCTGATGCACCTTATTGACTGATGCGAGTTAGGGTTCCTGCTACTTCTTTCTGCTTTATTATTAGTGATTGGTTTATTCAGTGGTGGCATTGATTATTGTTATACAGAGGAATTTACTATCATCTTTTTGTGTTTGTTTTTAAAATAATATTGTTTTAGTATGTTTAAACTGCCTTGGAATCTGTTGATGAAGGGTGGGGGGTGTACACATTATTGGCATAAATATTGGCAAAGGAAGAGGAGGTAATAAGAGGTTGGCAGCAACTGGGTTTAGCCCTTGTCTTAAGTGTATGTCTGTTTTCTCATTGAGTTCCCCCCCCCCTTCCCATTGCCAATTACTCATCCAGAACAAAAGCCCGAGCAGTCTCCTGTTAGTCCGGCTTGGTCTCTGGTGACAACGCCAGCCCCATTACGTTGTTCAGTGATTTGTGAAGAGCAGGAGCAAAATAGGACTCTTGTGGAGGGGATGCAGGAGCGGAAGGAACTGGTCTGTGTGTAGGGGATGAGGTCCACCCCACAGCCCCCACTTTTCTTCCTTCCGTGTACTTACCTTCTCCCCCTGCTCTTGCACATTTGTGTTGCAGCTTGAGGCCTGACAACATTTGGGGCTTATAACCAATTTATCCTTGACTCCATCTTCCCTGTTACATTTTTAATAACAGGGTGGATAGATTTTCTGGCTAGTGTGTTTCTGATTCCTCCAGAAGGAAGAATAGAAGCAGTCCTCCCTATTTTCATGTGCTTTTGGATCTCCAAAAAGAGGGTGGTGGTGTCTCTATTTTCAAATGTTATAACTGCTTACAAGAATGTGGACAGTGAAAAGGTTTTAAAGCAAAGCTTGGAACTTTCTGTTTTATATAAGCATGATAACTAGAGCCCTGTTTGGACATTATGTTGTGCCTGCGTTCAGATGTCTGTACACTCATAAATATGTTTATGTGAATGTCTGTAGCTGCATTCATTTTAAAGGTGAACCTGAGTAAAGGTCCTTCAGATGCTTGGTACAGCAGGAAGTGTATTACTGTACCTGTGTTCAGCATAACATGGGAATAACTGTACCAGTGTACAGATCTGTATCCTGGGAAGAGAGCTGGTTTTATGGTAGCAAGCATGACGTCCCTTTAGCTAAGCAGGGTCCACCCTGGTTGCATATGAATAGGAGACTAGAAGTGTGAGCACTGTAAGATGTTCCCCTTAGGGGATGGAGCCACTCTGGGAAGAGCTTCTAGGTTCCAAGTTCCCTCCCTGGCTGCATCTCCAAGATAGGGCTGAGAGAGACTCCTGCCTGAAACCTTGGAGAAGCTGCTGCCAGTCTGTGTAGACAATACTGAGCAAGATGGACCCATGGTCTGAATCAGTATATGGCAGCTTCCTATGTTCCTATGCTGTACATAGTTACATGTTAACTTATGAATAGGACTTAGATTTCAATCTAACAAGCAATTCAGTAATTTTATATAGTCTCTTTCATTATTAACATTGCATGTAAGTATACATTTTCAGTCTCTGGACTACTAATATGTGAATTTTAAAGGGCCTGACTGGAATATTCTGTGTTGGATACATCTGGCACTAACTTTTATTTATTAGTGGAAAGTACTCCACATAATTTGAATAAGAAATTTGGGAGGTGGGGGGACCCTACACAATCTAATCACTGTTTTGTTTACTTTTGTTTCTGAATGTGAAACTTCTCATGTGATGCTTGTAATCCAAATAGAACTAGTAAAATGAAGTAAAAACAAAATTAAATGGAATAAGTATGTGGATGTAAGCTTTGAAATAGACAGAGCAGATGAACATGCAGATGAATTTGGAACTGTGTTTTAATTTCCACCCAAGTGCATTCATTTTAAAATACAGTGAAACTATTTGGTGTTCAACTTTGTTTCTAAAAATCTGGCTTGGAAGCCAAATCTTTCTATAATGACTGCCAAAACTAGACTGCAGATTGACTAAAATATTTGACAGGCATAGAACTTAAATGCATCTGGAACAATAAACACAACATTCATCAACAGTGAAGTTCAAGTAGATCCATTAGGCAAAGCCATAATGTGCTGGGCGCCAGTACTGCACAACTGTTTTATAGCAAGCCTATTGCTAACCAGGAAACCTCAGATTTGAAGGAGCCTAAAATTGTGTGGTATAGTAATGCAGACTTTTTAAAGAGATGCTGAAAGGCCAGAAATCTAAAATTGTCACTTTTTCCAAAATCAAATATTCAATAACACTTCTGTATCATGCTGCAGCCAAGTCAAGTGTACCTGTGTTCCTGTTCATGAAAGCAGAGCTGATTCACATAGTTACTATGATATTGTTAAAGTTGTCTGCTCATTTTAAAATGTGTGTCCTATTGAGTACTGTTAAAATCAAGGAACACAATTTTTGGGAAGAAAACAGGGAGTTGTGAAATATCAAGACTTGTATCCATGCTTGCCTTTTTATTAAGGCAGAACGAAAAGCAAACATGGTTTAGAATGGAGAGACTAAAAGAGAAATCTAGGTCACTGGCATAAGGGAAATGGCACTTGCAGCCTCAAAGATAGCATCTAAATATTTAACAAGAACACAGAACAATATCTGATAGACCTTTTAAAAAAAGCTGAAGAGAGTTATAATATGAAGATCACAGTAATGCAGTGCATGTTTTTAAAATGAGGAAGCAATTGCTGTTAGCTTTAAGTCTAAGAAGCTCTGACAGATTCCTCACCTGCTTCTCTTCCTTTGTGCTTATATGTATTGGTTTCTCTTGCACAGTGAGATGCCCTTGGGATGTTTCATTGTATCCTCTCTAATGCAGTCTGTGGCTTTTTACTGCAGGCTAAATTCCCTTTGGACATGAGGATTAGTGCAGCTACTATTCAGTCTCCACCTTTCTGATCTGCCTCTGAGGCACAGTCAGCATAGAATGTTTTCACTTTGAATCATCAGTATAGCCCCACAACTGTGACTAGCATGGTTCCTCTAAGATTATTTTGGCATTTAGAATAACTAGTTCATCACACGAGAAAATAAACAAAGCAGTCTGAAAGAACTGATCCCTGTGCTGGACAAACTGTGAAATTTTCTTAAAGTGGACCTCAAGATTTCATTTTTACAACCTCCATGAAAAGGACGTCCCCGCCTCCACCACCACCACTTAATTTAATTCTTAGGTTAATGTACTGTTCATAAGCTCACACAGAGAGAAGCAAAGGAGATGAAATTCCTAAAGAAAGTTCTCACTACCACACTATTTTCCTTGCTTTGTTGATGTAAAGATATACTCCATTTATTTTGTTTTAATTTGGTTGAATGGTTCCCCCATCCCCCAGATACATTAAGCAGGAAATATGGACTTGTTTTGGCAAATTTCTCTGAGCATTCTGCATTGAGGCAATGAAGAGAGAGTTTTGGAAAATAAATTCTTCACTTTAAAGGTAAGGTAAAGTGTGCCGTCAAGTCAGCTTTTACTCCTGGCGACCACAGATCCCTGTGGTTTTTCTTTGGTAGAATACAGGAGGGGTTTACCATTGCCTCCTCCTGTGCAGTATGAGATGATGCCTTTCAGCATCTTCCTATATCACTGCTGCCTGATATAGGTGTTTCCATAGTCTGGGAAATATATCAGCAGGGATTCGAACCGGCAACCTCTGGCTTGATAAACACGTCATTTTCCCCGCTGTGCCATTTTAGCTACTCTCAAATTGTCATAGGTGCTGTTTTCTTAAGTATCCTGGCAAACAGGCTCTTGTTGCTGCAGATAAGTTATTGTCGGTCTTTTAGAATCAAAGCTGAAACTAGATAATTCTGGCTATCAGAATAGCTGGAACTGAAAGGTATCAGTTTCATCTGCTATCTCAGCCCCTCAGCAAGGTGACCTAATCCCAGTAACTGTCCTCTGAGCCTCAGACCTGTATCCATGATCAATCCTCACCTAATTTTGGTGTGTTCTGTATCAATATCACAACAACAATAAGCTGATATAGGTAAAGAATCCTGCAGATTTAAGAATTTTAAGATATGTTACTGTCATATCTTCTATAGATTTATATAAAGATTTCTTTTTGCAACTTAAGTGCTTTCAATGTCCTGAACATGTCTACTTTCTATGTTGATTAAGAAAAAACTAGCTGACCCCACACAGAGCATCTGTGTGACAATACACTCCCCCCACCTTCTGCCCACGTCTCTCCTGCCCTCCCCCCACCCATCCTGGCCCTCCAAAAGGCTGCGGGGCTTCGCCCACCACCTGTCCTCCGCCCTTTTCCGTCCCAGCCCTCTGTTCTCCTCGTCTCCCTTCCCACCATTTTCGGGAGCCCCATCCTCCCCTTCCCTTGTCCTCCTCTTCCTTTGACCCTCCAAAGGGCAGCGAGGCTTCGCCCACCGCCCGTCCTCCTCTGTCCTCCTCCTCAGCTCCTTCCCTGCCATTTTCGGGAGCCCCGTCCTCCTCTTCCCTTGTCCTCCTTTTCAGTTGTTGCCTTCGTTCTGGCTGTTACCGGGCAGCATATTAGAACTCTCGCAGAATCTCATGAGAGTTCCACCATGCATCCCCATGCATTCTCTAAGCCTTTTCGACTTAGAGAATTAATTATATAGAAGATTGTTCTATTCTAGATTAGCATTGCTGATCTGTCATAAACAGCTTTCAACTGAACTTGAAGCCAAACCCAAAAACTAGTTCAGAGAGTGTTTCAGTAAACTGAGTCGGAACTTAGAATCTTAGTTACCTTCAACCTGAACTATAATTGAACCTCTAAACACAGAAAGTGGAAATTGGTTCAGAACAAGTGGTTTAATAAAAGCACTCTGCTTTCAATTGTATGGTATTACTCCAGTCCAGTAACGGAGAGTCAGATGTGGAAGCAGACTGGGATTGACCCCGTTGGTGCAGATTCCCAACCACATGCAGTTCTTGTCTGGACCCCATCAAATAGGAATGTGCATTGTTATCAAGGACAATGAATAGAGCTGGATGGGTCTATAGTGTTTGTGTTAATTTGCTACACAGGCTGCATTTGTATTGACTTTTCCATAGGTTAATCCCTCTGCATAATAAAAATGATGAAGGGATGGAGAGAACGATAATGTTGTATGATGCAAAATATGTAATATTAGTATGTTCTGTCTTTTTGCACACATACCCTGCAGGGTTTACTTCTTCTTCTTGTTCCCGGGTGGTGGCAGGGATCTTAAAGGGTGTGGGTAATTCATTTTTAAAAAATTTTTGGCATACCTGTGCTGTTGCTGGGTGCGCTGTTGTCTGCCTGCCAGCCCACCAACTCCTTTCATTTCCTTTTATTTAGCAGTGGGAGAGCAACTTGCCTTGTCCATCCCCAGTGGTTCTTGCTGGTGTCTACCATGTATTTCTTTTTAGACTGTGAGCTCTTTAGGGACAGGAAACTGCCTTCTCTTTATTATCATTATTTTTCTATGTAAACTGCTTTGAGAACTTTTTTTGTTGAAAAGTGGTATATGAATGAATGAATAAAATACAAATGAATTTTTGGAGGTGAGGGAGGGCAAAGCAAGACCTATTTTTCTGCAAGCTTACTTTGCCCTGCTGCCTTCTCTGGCGACTGATGATGTGGCAGCAGATGACTTCCCCATTGCGTTCCCTTGAAAGGGAAAGGAGGAGGAACCTGAAAGAAGTGCAGAGGTAGGATGAGGCCACCCAGGCTACTGCTTGCTTGCTGACTGTGCCTGGCTGGGGAGAAGGCAGGGAGAACTTGCTGAGCTGTTTCCTATTGCTAGCGGTAACAACAGGGACCCTGCTCTTCCCTGGTGATGGCAATACAGGGGTGCGGGCTTTCCATTGATTTTACATAAATTAAAATTTTCCACAGGCTATAGAGGGGTGTGGGTTATAATAGTTGCTAGGCTATATGTGCAAAAATATGGCAAACTGTAGAGGTTATCTATGTTGAGAGAGGAGCCTGTTCAAGAAGAGCGAGATTGTTAAAGGCTGTTGTTAACGTCTTTAAAGGAATAGATAAAGTAATGACTGCTTGGGTCCTTAGACATGTATATTTTTGAAACTGGGTTAGAGATGTGGGAATGTTAGCAATTTCTTTTATTACTACAAATAATTGTAATAATATTACTGTTAATTCAAACAACTTGGTCAATGGAAAAATCTGTTTCAAGATTTCTAATTAGCCACTACTTACTTTCCTGTATCTCAAAATAAAATGTTTTGTTTTAAGTACTGTGCCCTGTTTTTCCTACAGTTTGTCAGCCAAGGTGGCGTAGAGAACTAATACAAAATTATAAAAATAGGAAGGATATGAGTTGGAACATACTTATGTGTTTTAATAGTGTTTTAATAGTTTTAACGTTTTAAATTTTAATTGTTGAAATGTTTTAATCTTTTTATTGGTGGCTTTTATTGTTTTGTTGTAAAATGCCCAGAGAACTTTGCATTTTGGGCAGTATAAAAATGTGTTAAACAAATAATAAATAACATAACATAAATAGAATAAATAAAATAAAAATAGTTCCAGTCAAAAGCCACTCTAAACCAGGAAACCCCAGTTTCTCCCAATGTATTTGGTTTTATTAAAATATTTCTATACCACTCTTCTACTTATATTGTCACTTAAGGTGGCTTAACAACAAAAGTGAAATACTATAAAAGCAACCAAAAGCAAACATAAACAGGCAGATTAAAAACAGTGGAAACTCCCCCAAAACCTCAGGAGAGGAGAGCTGGTCTTGTGGTAGCAAGCACGACTTGTCCCCTTTGCTAAGCTGGGTCCACCCTGGTTGCATATGAAAGGGAGACTTGAAGTGTGAGCACTGCAAGATATTCCCCTCAGGGGATGGAGCCGTTCAGGGAAGAGCAGAAGGTTTCAAAGTTCCCTCCCTGGCATTTCCAAGATAAGGCTGAGAGAGAGTCCTGCCTGCAGCCTTGGAGAAGTCGCTGCCAGTCTGTGAAGACAATGCTGAGCTAGATAGACCAATGGCCTGACTCAGTTATGGCAGCTTCCTATGTTCCTATGTAACCATTATGGCAGGCTATTTGCTTTGCAAAAAGGGGTCATTTTAGTGATCCTCAAAAAGACTATGACAGAGGAAGCCAGGTGAGCCTCACAGGGGAGTGTTTCACAACCTGGGCACAACCACAGAAAAGGCATGATTTAATGTGGCACCAGAAGGAATACAATGACAAATATTTATATACTGCTTTTCAACAAAAGTTCCCAAAGCAGTTTACATAGGTAGAAATAAATAAAATGGTTCCCTATCCCCAAACGACTCACAATCTAAAAAAGAAACATAAGATAGACACCAGCAACAGCCACTGGAGGAATGCTGTGCTGGGGATGGATAGGGCCAGTTGCCCTCCCCCTGCTAAATAAAGGTTGGGTGGTCCTCCAATGGGAGAACATTCTGCAGTATTGGCTCTGCTAGCAAGAAGACTTTGCTCTCTGTGAATAGTAACCGAGCTTCAGATGGCAAAGGCAGAAGGAAGAGCAGGTTCCAAGATTCCTCCCTGGCATTTCCAAGATAGGGCTGAGAGAGAATTTTCTTCCTGCAACCTTGGAGAAGCTACTGCCAGTCTGTATAGACAGTACTGAGCTAGATGGACCAGTGGTCTGACTTGATATAAGGCAGCTTCCTATGTTCCTAACCTCAGATGATAACCTGAGTATATGGGGAGGAATAAATACTGAAAAATATATAAGTATTAAGCAAGAGTATAGCAAAACATCTGCGTGTATTAGACAGGATACAATAATGTGCTTTTCCTACTAGCTGAGGCTTTCAGATTGATATTGCTAATCAGCTTGTTCAGTTCTTTTGCTGGCTCCGGTGCACCTTTTGGCATTTAGTCAGCTGTAGGGGTGGTAAACAAGACACTGTGTTTGGAAATGTGTCATGAGCTTGCAGCTGGGACTTGCCATTAACACAGAATTGGCAACTAATTGTTAGATGTTGTTCTCTAACCATGATTGGTGGACATGCAGGATTTCTGTAATGCCAACTCATTCAGTGTCTGGTGTGAAATTCAGTGGCAGTCCAGTATCTTAAAAACAAATAGTTAATAGCAGCTAAGTGTTCCTTTGTAGAATGAATGTGTAATGCGTTGAGTGTGCTGCAAATACCCATCATGTTAATCTGTTTGCTGTACCTTCTTAAAACTTCCTTTTGCATTCTTTCTCTCTCCTCCTTTGTGAGTCATGTGTTTAACTCTCTGCCCTTGTGTGAGGTTTTATTTTCAGGAAATAGTTCCTGGCGGATTAGGGAAGTGTGACATCTCTCTCTCTCCCCCCCCCCCCCACCATTGGAGGCTTTAAGATTGGTATTGCTAACAGACATTTTCAAATGCAGCGAGGCAGCCCAATCCTCTTCTTTACTGTAGCACAGAAAAACTGGAATTGTATTCCCCCTGCTCGCAGTTTATTCTACGCAGAAAGAATTGCCATAAGAATGCTGAAAATAACTTCTGCTCTGTTGCTTACATCAACGGTTGTGATGTGGAGCTGGACCTGCCCGTGGGATGGAGGGTAGAGTTGCAGCTATCTAGGACTGGAATGGCTGCGGGAGATGTGATATTGGCTTTCCCTCACTGTTGTTGATGTTAGTAGTAATTGTAAAGTGAATTGAATATGAGCCACATCCCACCCACCCCCAACAACTCAATTTGCCAGGTTTCTCCTCAGCGTACTCCATAAGCCTCCATGTTTAGGTTTAACATCTTCTTTATAATTAATTCTCTTAGCCAGCCAGCGTGGGGATGTGGCAAGGCAATGCGTGCCGGCGAGGGAGGCACCTGATTGGCTGAGCCGTTTGGCCCGCGGAGGCACCAGATTGGCTGGGCGCCAATCTGATGGCCCAGCCATCGTGAGGAGAGGCCATCTCGGCTGCAGCCTGGGCTGGGAGGCGGGAGGCAGCGGGATGGACTGGCCCTGGCCTGGCGCCAGAGGCAGTGAGTGGGCTTCTACATATTTAATTCTCTTGGGACATGCATGCGGCGGAACTCTCATGACACACTGCGAGAATTCCGAGGTGAGGAGGAGAGGGGGAAGAAAGTGCCGGTGGTGACTGGGTGGCGGGCAGCGGGCGTGGGGGGGGGGAGAAAAAGGCGGCAGCGGGCGGGGGGGGGAGAAAAAGGCGGCAGCGGGCGGGGGGGGAGAAAAAGGCGGCAGCGGGCGGGGGGGGAGAAAAAGGCGGCAGCGGGCGGGGGGGGAGAAAAAGGCGGCAGCGGGCGGGGGGGGAGAAAAAGGCGGCAGCGGGCGGGGGGGGGAGAAAAAGGCGGCAGCGGGCGGGGGGGAGAAAAAGGCGGCAGCGGGCGGGGGGGAGAAAAAGGCGGCAGCGGGCGGGGGGGGAGAAAAAGGCGGCGGCGGGGGAACCCTTCTTGGCTGCCCGCCGCAGCTCTGTGTGGGGGGAGGAATGGGAGGGGAGGAGGGCTGGAGAGCCCAGGGCCGGAGGGAAGGGGAAGAAAGGAGAGAATGGGCTGGGAGGAAGAGGGAAGGGGAAGCAGCTGGCCCCAAAGCATGCTCTGTGCGGGGTCGGCTAGTTTGCAAATATTTTCAGCGTGGAGTGTTTTTCTGATGCTGTGGAATTCAAGAATGTTACTCTAAAATGTTGAATCTTTGAGAGAACTGGTTAAATGAGCTCAGTTCTGCACCCAGGCAGGCTTTACAGGTTGCCAAGAGAGCAGTAAACTGTTCTTGTCTGATGTGAACCATTTTAAAGTGCTTCTCTTGCACAAATTGGCAACTTTAAACAGCTGAATGCATTGGTTTGTGGTATTATGGCACAACAGGAAAACACCTCACCCCTCTGTTCCATTAGTTTCCCTCATTGCCTCAGCCAATTCCAAGTTGTTGATGTTTGTGGTCGCTGTGTGTCTTGGGTGGCAATGTACACCTGAAAAAGAGGATATTTTAAAATTTAGATGAGAAAACTTCTGTGTAGGTGTTTAGGTTTACTGATGATTGATATAGCTATGGTAGATTTGTGTTGCTATTGGAGTGCAATCATGTTTTTGAAACAATTCTGCACAAAAACACCTACTTCTAAGCAGGTCTCCTTTCTGAGGCTTGCATACGTGTGGAGGAAGCTGTCAGGAGACTTGGGTTTGAATCCATAAACATTATGTAGGTGAGAGTCTGTTGTGCATATTGTTGCTTATATTGGGTGGCTTCACACATCACATTAGATGCCAGGTTTGCTGCTGAAACCCTGGGGATGTACGAGACCCTGATGCTTATATTGGGTTTTTCATGTGAACCTGCCAATGTCAGCATGTTCTGCCTGACTTGTAGTAATGTCTGCAAGCAAGAATTGAAGTCTGTTACAGGTGTTGGGTCTGGAACTGCAAGTCAGGCAACACATGCTGGCCAGTTTGCATGATTTATTTAACACATTTATATACCGTCCTATATCATATCTCAGGGTGGCTTATGATGTAAACAAACGGCAACTAAAACCTGAAAATCATATAAAACAGATTGAAATTACCATAAACAAAACTTTAAAACTTTACAGCTCCATAAACTAAAAGCCTGATCAAAGAGGTAAGTTTTCAAAAGTTGTTTTAAAACAACCAGAGATACGGAAATTCTGATTTCATTTGGGAGTGTGTTCCAGAGCCTCAAGGCAACTCTAGAGAAGCCCTGGTTTTGGGATGCCACCAAGTGAGCCAGTGGAAATCAGAGCTCCCCCAAGGATCTTAATAGGTGGCAGAGTTCATGAAGAAGGCACTCTCTTATAAACCCTCGGGCCAAGCTGTTCAGGGCTTTATGGGTAATAGGGACATAGGAAGCTGCCATATGAGTCAGACCATAGGTCCATCTAGCTCAGTATTGTCTTCAAACCCTGGCAGCGGCTTCTCCAAGGTTGCAGGCAGGAGTCTTTCTTAGCCCTTTCTTGGAAATGCCAGGGAGGGAACTTGGAACCTTCTACTCTTTCCAGAGTGGCTCCATCTCCTGAGGGGAATATCTTAGAGTGCTCACACATAAGTCTCCCCTTCATGTGCAACCAGAGTGGACCCTGCTTAGCTAAGGGGACAAGTCATGCTTGCTACCACAAAACCAGCTCTCCTCTCTGCAGAGTGCTGGTCTAATAACCAGTACTTTGTATTTTGTCTGGAAACTAATTGGCAGCCAGTGTGTAGTTCTTTTAAAATAGGAGTAATGTGGTCTCTATGGGCGGCCCCAGAGACCAACCTGCCTCCCACATTCTGCACCAGTTGCAGTTTCTGAACTTTGTACAAAAGCAGCCCAATGCAGAGCACATTGCAGTAATCGAGCCTGGATGTTATCAGTATATGCACCACTGTTTGAAGATTGATTGTATCGAGAAATGGGTATAGCTGGTGTATCAGCTGAAGCTGATAAAAAGCACTCCTGGCTGTTGTCTCAGCTGGAATATCAGGGAGAGATTTGTGTCTAAAAGTATTCCCAAGCTACGTACCTGATCTTTCAGTGGGAGTGTAACCACATCCAGAACAGGCAGATCTAAAGCACTTCCTAAGCTCCGGCCTCCCACAAGTACCTCCGACTTGTTTGGATTCACCTTTAGTTTGTTCTCCCTCATCCATCCCATTACTGATTCCAAGCAGGCATTTAGAGAGGTTAAGCCATCTCCTGACAAAGCTGAAAAGGATAAATAGATCTGAGTATCATCTGCATATTGATAGCACCCAGCACCAAATCTCTTTTGAGTATCTCTACCAGCGGTTTCGTGTAGATACTAAAAAGCATTGGAGATAGCATGGAGCCCTGTGGGACTCCATATAGTAGCTCTTGCTTTCAAGAGCAACAGTCTCCAAGTGACAGCATCCTGAATCTACCTGAGAGGTAAGTGTGGAACCACTTCAAAGCAGTGTCTCCTACCTCAACCCCCTCAGACTGTCCAGAAGGATACCATGGTCAATGGTATCAAAAGCTGCCGAGAGATCCACGAGGAGCAGCAGGATCACACTCCCCCTGTTGATTCCCAATTGGAGATCATCCATCAGGACAACCAAGGCAGTCTCCACCTCATAGCCCAACTGAAAGCCAGTTTGAAATTGGTCCAGATAATGATAAGCCCAATGTTGACATTACCCTTGCAAACATTCCCAGGTTTCCATCAACAAACCTTTGTTGAAAAATAGTATGGGTGTGCAGCTGCACATATTGCTTTTCAACAAAGTTCTCAAAGTGAAAGGTACCATTTAACACTCACACACTCACTCCACACAGCCACCAGCAACAGCGACTGGAGAGATGCTGGGCTGAATTGAGACAGGAACATCAGAAGCTGCCTTATACCAAGTCAAACCATTTGTCCATCTAGCTTAGTATTGTCCACACAGACTGGCAGTGGCTTCTCCAAAGTTGCAGGCAGGAGTCTCTCTCAACCCTATCTTGAGATGCCAGGGAGGGAACTTGGAACCTTCGACATGCAAGCATGCAGCTTTGAGCTGTGGCCTCATCTCCTAAGGGGAATATCTTGCAGTGCTCATATGTTGTCTCCCATTCATATGCAGACCAGGACAATCCTGCTTAGCAAAGGGAATAATTCATGCTTGCTACCACAAGGCCAACTATCCGAAAGTTGCTCTTCCTCTGCTAAATATAAGAAAGCCACAACTTTAAAAAGTTTCTTCCCCCTCAGTTAGCAGGTTTGAGTTCCTGCATGAGATTAAAACCGGAGAATACTGTGAAACATATCTTGACTAGACGCAATTGGAATGGATCTCCTTTAATCTTCTCCTCAATGTAAAATGGCTCTCGCTTCATGTCAGAGGTTTTAATAGTCTTGATTATTTGTTATTCGTATTGAGCCGAACAGTTGGCCCAGCTAAGCTAGTACTGTCTACACCAGGCCTACTCAACTTAGGCCCTCCAGCTGTTTTTGGACTACAACTTCCATAGTCCCCAGCCACCGTGGCCAATAGCCAGGGATGATGGGAGTTGTAGGCCAACATCTGCAGGAGAGCTGAAGTTGAATAGCCCTGGTCTGCACAGCCAGGCAGTGACTCTTCAAGTTCTCAGGTAGAGGTCTCTGCAAGCCCAGCTTCCTCAGATCCTTTAAACTGGAAATGCCAGGAATTGAAACGTGGAACCGGCGATGGCATGCAAAGCATGTGCTCTGCCATTGACCCATGGTGCTTCCCATATTGGGAATGAGCACTAGAACTGGAGGAGCATGTTTTATAATCAATACATTAGATTTTGACATCCTGTTCTCTGTACTGTGACTCAGCCAGATAATTTGTATCTTCCATCTGGCTCTGTTTATATATCTTGTTCCTGTAAATCATTTTTTCTGATTCAGCCTTATTTTTCATTAGTCACGGTCACTGCTAAAGCAGTACAGTGTGGTGCGGAATGTACCTAATGGCTAATACAAAGTTCTGACATCCCCTCTTACCCCATTCCCCAACTACCTTTCCCTTGGTGTCCTTTACTTAATTTAAAATGTTCAGACTAGAAATAGTCCTATTTCCAGGGGCATCAATGACTAGTCTTTGGCACTTGTGCTACAAGTCAAGTCCAAAGAATTTAATAATGCCACACGTGCTCAGTGCAGTACATATGCAGCCCTCCCACCCATGTATATTGGTGTAGCTTTGACTGTAGTTTATGGAGCTGGGAGCAATTAGTTATGCAGCACAGGAGAGACAGTGATGCATGGATGTCTGGCTCCCTGCTCTTGGCTTTCAGCTCCTATCCAGGCATCCTATAATTTGCTGCTGCCTATGTAATAGGTTAGCCACTCGAGTTCTGTGAAAGCACATTTGATAGAATGACTGTTGCACACCACTTCCTGGGCAGTATTTATTATTAAGTCCGTGGTGGTGTTAGTCGAGGCTTGTAAATTGTCATGATTCAAAGAATTGTGAGCATATATGGGTTTGCCATAGTCGACCAAGGGAAGGAAAGATCTGTGCTGTATATGCCCTGTGGCTGACAGTTAGGGGAATACTGGCAGTAATGATTTACTGCATTCAGTGATAAAGGTAAAATTTAGGTCTGCTTGATCTGGAATAATTTCAGTGAGATCTAAATAAAATCTGAGAGTGCCCTGGGGTAGTTGGGGGCACTGTGGCCCTCCTGTTGTGAACTGAAATAGCCTATCTTGTGTTTAGTAAAATTGATCAGATCAACAGTATTGGTTTATACAAAGTCCTGGAACTGGTCTTGACACTATCAGTTTGTAGCCTTCCATAAATATAGCAAAGGACATCATCTTATTGGTGAGTGAAGAGTACTGAAACCTACTTCAGTCGACTAAAATCTCCTTCAAATCATACGCATCCTTTTCTTTTCTCATGACCTGGCTTATAAGAGCTTAATCATAGAATTAAAATTTTAAAATATTGGCTTTCCTGATACGGCTATGGTGTAGAGAAAGCAAGAGTCCTCTGAAAAGTTCAATCTCTTTCCCATTTATTTTTTGGCATATGCTTGATAGAAGTATATTGCTTGCTGCCTGACATTTCTTCCTTTTTTAAATGGAGGAGCTGATTGCTTCTGACAGTGTAACAAAATATGTTTCCAGGTTTTTCAAAAACCACCTCTCATTGCCACCTCTCATAGCATTTAATAATATAAAGACAACTGATATTCCTGTGTGAACTTTTTTTTAAAAACTCAGGTTTGAGAACACTTTAGGTATGAGTGCTCAGATAAAGTAAGGCATGCCTTGACATTTTTTATTTGAATGTAGGAGCCAACCGAAAAAATGGGGGAACGAGACAATGGACACTTGGAAAAATTACTGGACTTAGTGACTGATATTTTGGAGGGGACGGGTAAATGGGCTTCTCTTTATCTGCTTTACTAGTAACATACTTGGAACAGAAACGGGGCTGCCTGGGACAAATAAAGGTTTTATTAACTAACTCTGCCTCTGAATATCCTAGTCTAGCACTGCGGTTAAAAAAAATTTCCCCTCTCCCCATTTATATATTCTTTATTCATATTTAAAATCCTCACAATATAGTGTATACAACAGTTTAAGTATAACACCAGAGAAATAATACTATACCTGAGATTATTGAGAAAATTATTATTATTATTTTACATTTTATATCCCGCTCTTCCTCCAAGGAGCCCAGAGCGGTGTACTACATACTTAGGTTTCTCTTCACAACAACCCTGTGAAGTAGGTTAGGCTGAGAGAGAAGTGACTGACCCAGAGTCACCCAGCAAGTATCATGGCTGAATGGGGATTTGAACTCGGTCTCCCCGGTCCTAGGCCAGCACTTTAACCACTACACCATGCTGGCTCCATGTGCCATAGAGTTTTCTACTCCTAGACTCTTAATACAAAATGAACAGACCAATAACAATGAAATATCTATCCTTCATCTCTGGAATTTCTCAGTGTACTATATTAAATTTAACTTCATCATTTTTGCCATCTCCCAGATCTTTTTTAAAAAATATATTTTTATTTTATCCATTATATAAACAGAAAAACATAAGAAAAATAGAAATGACAAAAGGAAAAAACCACAAAGATGTGATCAAACAATACAACTACAATGATTCTCATTTCAATCTGTATACTTCCACCTGAGTTCTTTACACCATCATGTCCCTCTCCCCTTCTCCAGTCTGAAAGATAAATGGCTGCAAATTTAAAAACATTAACAGTAAGGTCAATAATTAGTGTGCCTGTTATCGACACAGAGCATTCAGCATTAAATTTCTCTACAAAAAGAAACCAAATCTCAGGTAAGGAACCAAACCCTGTGATATATTATATTGAATAAATGGTTCTCATGTCTGAGGAAAAAATATATCTTCAGATTTGTTCTTAATATATGCAGTAATTTTGGCCATTGATGCATAATCCCAAAGCTTAAGGTACCAATCTTCTAGAGACGGAATCAGAGTTGCTTTCCAGCAAGAAGCATAGAGGGTTCTTGCCGCCGTTATCAAATATAAAGAAAGTTCAGTGTATCTTGCAGAAATATATGGTTTTGTGATATTTAACATAAAAATCTCCAGGGGGTGGGTGGGAGAAGGAAAATCTAAATGCAAGACTCTGTATAAGGTGGTTGCATATGTTCACATATGGAGATAGAGGAAGAGTCTGCAACTGGAGGACCATTAAATTTTACAGAGGGATGTTTTTAGTTGCAGCCATAGCTAAATATCAGCTTGAGAAATGTCCTATATCAGGGGTTTGACAAATCCCAGACATCAGGGAAACATGGTAGCTAGAAATATAAGCATGGCACCTTGATTAGGATATTCATAGGTAGAGTTGTTTAAGAAAATCTTTGTTTGTTCCAGGCAGTCCAGTTTCTGTTCTGTAAATTGCAAAGAAGATAAAGAGAAGCCCATTTACCCTCCACATCCACAATATTGGTCACTAAATCCAGTAATTTTGTGAAGTGTACATTTTCTGGCTCCTAAGTTTCTGGGCTGTCTCCTAGATCGAAAGAAAATTTGTCAAGGTCTGTTCTGTATGGTATCACTTTTGAAGAAGAAACCTAACAGTAACCATAAAAATATTTTAACCTTACAAAATTATTCTAAGTATAGTACTGTTTAGTTGTAGGAAAGAAAATCTTTCAGAGAAGCTAAGCTGCTCATTCTGGCCCTGGAGCAAAATTTGACACTGCTTCAATTGCTGTGCTTTGGGGATGTAACTTTTACAGTGTCTACATGTAGTGCTGTGTATATTAGCTTGTGGCAGGCTTTGTGATGTTTTGTTAATTACACCGTCTCCCTCTTCCCATTGTTAGATACTTGGATAGCAAGGATTTGTCCTCCTTTGTTATTAAAAATAGAAGGATTGTTATGGTGATATACTTTTGTGATCTAAGTTTGAGCTATAAACTCCATTTACCTTTGGGATGGTGGAAGCAAATAATAACATTGGGCAGCATCCAGACTTACAGCACTGTCAGTGGAAGCTCCTTCTGTAAACTGAAAGACAGTACATTCATGCAAGGGAACTTCCTTCAGATCCCAAAATGCTAGACTGGATGCCACCCACTGTTAAGTATGAAATGGGCATCCAAATGTTGGTTGACATCTAGAATAATGAAGTGCTGGCAGAGTATTTTTCATCACAAAGGAAAGTGGGGGTGTCACAATTTTCAGAAATCACCCCCTTTCCCCGTGCAGTCTCCTGAGTCTCCCAAAAACATATCCCTTAGGGTTTGGGGACCCTCAGGGACATTTTTTTTAGAAGGTATATTCAGCTTGCAGCGGGGAGGGGGGAAATCTGAAAACTGACACCTCCACGTGCAACAGAGAATGCTCTTTAGTTAGTCTGGATGTTGGCCACTGAATCTAGCTGTCTCCCTGTAATTCTGGAAATCTGGTGTTTCAAAGAACAAGTGCCCTAGTGCCTGTGGTTCTAGAAGAAAATCAGCAGATGTGTGCGAACAGGTTATGCTGAGTGCTTAAGAACTGGGGAGGATCAGTATGAGCTTTTCAGTAGTTAGTAGGGATTTAAGAGCTATACCATGAATATTGGGTTAATTTGTGGAGCTCTTTATATTGGCATTCACTCGTTTCTTTTTGACTGTGTGGTTATCACTAGAATCATATGAAATCTGTTCATTTATTTATAAATGTAAATTTTATTATGAGGCTTCAGACTAAAGCCCTGATATATAAGTGGTAAGTTGATGCTGAAGATGGTTAATTGCTATATTTTTATTTTGGCAGAATGTATGACAACATGTCCACAATGGTGTATCTAAAGGAAGACAAGTTGGAGAAGCTTACTCAAGATGAAATTATTTCTAAGACTAAGCAAGTGATTCAGGGACTGGAAGCACTGAAGAATGAGCACAATTCCATTTTACAAAGTTTACTTGAGACACTGAAATGTTTGAAGAAAGATGATGAAACTAACTTGGTGGAAGAAAAATCGAATATGATTCGCAAGTCTCTGGAAATGCTGGAACTTGGACTCAGTGAAGCACAGGTAAGAACTGAGCATGAAAACAGGCTTGGTTTAGTCTGATATTAAGAGGGCTACCTTGTTCTTGTTCTAACAATTAAAAATCTTAAATGTCATTGTAAAGCAGTGATGCAATTGATATCTCCCCATGTGTACACTCAAATAACATGAGTTCAACAGGGAGACTACCTTATAATCTTTGGTGTATTTTAGGTAATGATGGCCTTGTCAAATCACTTAAATGCTGTGGAATCGGAGAAGCAGAAACTACGCGCTCAGGTTCGCAGGTTGTGCCAGGAAAATCAGTGGCTGAGAGATGAGCTAGCCAATACCCAACAGAAATTGCAAAAGAGTGAGCAGTCTGTGGCTCAGCTGGAGGAAGAAAAGAAGCATCTAGAGTTCATGAACCAGTTAAAAAAATATGATGATGATCTGTCTCCTTCAGTAAGTAGCTTATATTGAAATGCATCTTGTTCCTTCTGATTTCCATTCTCATTATTAAAGAATGTTACCCTGTTGTAAATATTTGTAATGCTTGAGGCAGTCTTGCAGACGTAATGTTTGATATTGATAGGTACATGTAAAGGTTGTGCAGTCTCATAATCTTATTTGTGTGCATAATGGGAGCACTGCTTATCACAATATTCAGTTCCAGGAAAATGTATAATATTTACGGTGATAGGGTACTCTTACAATCTCGCCCGACTTTCACCTCACATATTTGATTTTGTTTTGAAATAACCTAGGACTGACCTTGCATGATCACAAGTAGAGCAGATTAGTATGTGTTCTATTACTGTTTTTTAAATATCCTGCTTCCCAGCCCCCACAAAAAAGGCCCTTGAAGCAGCCTGTAACTGTAAAACACACAGAACCAGCCTCTGAAGTCTCTTTGTTAGGAACAGAATCATTACAAGGCCAATTAGAACCCAACTCCAGAGGCTCTCGCCTCACAAATGTGGTTTGGTGGGTGGGAAACCTGGTGAAACAACTAGATCTCTACATATCCGAGCAAAGGCCACCTCCATCCTGTCCATTGGTACTGTGTTCAAAAACAGTTGGATGAAATTGAGCCTGGATAGGGGGATGAACACACACACACACCCATCACATACATGTCATTCTTCCATGGCTCCCATGATACACACAAGGTTGGTATTTTGCATTCTCAATTAAGACCCAGATGCGTGCACATTGTGATTGAGTGACCTGGCAATTTTTTAATGAAAGACCTATGACTTATCTGCTGCAGCACATTAAGAGATGATTGGTGATGGTTGCCATTAACTCAGTGCTGTTGGTTGACTCGAGAGACCCAGAAGAGGCAGTAGTAATTGTCTGATGAGTTTGTTGTTCAACACCAGAGTTAGTTATAAACTCAAGCATACAATGCATACAGTCTTTAAATGTACCGTCAGTAAACTTCAGCACCATGGCGCAAATGTATTTTTTTAGTTCATAAACTCACTAAAATTTTGCTGCTGTTAAAGCAAACACAGCTGTCATGGCTTGATGTTTCAAGACCTTGATCTAGTCATAAAATGAGCAAGGTGCTTGGACCTTATGCCTTCCTAAAGGATCGTATCCTAGCAAATGTGGAAAATCCTCTCACTTAGCAGTGTTTGTTCCACAAGTGGAAAGGGGAGATACTGAGATGAAAACAAAATAGTCTTTTTTTGAATCTGTGTGCATAATGTGTAGCTCTCATGTCTATTCAGTAACTGTAACAGTCTGTTTGATTTTGTGGGGTTTGCTTAGGAGGATAAAGACACAGATTCTACCAAAGAACCACTGGATGATTTGTTCCCCAATGATGAAGATGACCAAGGGCAAGGAAGTAAGTGAACTTAATCACTTAATTTGTATCAAATGAGCTGGTCTTGTGGTAAAAGTAAGTGTGCTGATGAGTTGGTGTTGACTCCTGGCAACCACAGAGCCCTGAGGTTGTCTTTGGTAGAATACAGGAAGGGTTTACCATTGCCTTATCCTGTGCAGTATGAGATTATGCCTTTCAGCATCTTCCTATATCGCTGCTGCCCAATATAGGTGTTTCCTCATATTCTGTATTCTCGAAAGGGACACAGCTGGCACACTAGCCAAAGCTGTGCAAAGGCACCCCTGGCCTCCGCCTCCACCTGAGCTTCCAAAAGTAGAGCTGGGTCCAGCAATACTCCCAAGCTGCGTACTTGCTTCTTCAAGGGGAGTGCAACCCCATCCAGAACCAATAGAATCTCCTCATCCTGATTGGCTCTCCTACTGACCAACGTTACCTCCGTCTTGTCCGGATTCAGTCTGAGTTTATTAGCCCACATCCAACCCATCACAGCCTCCAGCCCCTGATTCAGGACATCCACCACCTCCCTAGGATCAGGTGACAAGGAGAGTTAGAGCTGCATATTGCTGATAACTTAGATCAGGTCCCTGGATGACCTCTCCCAGCGACTTCATGTAGATGTTAAACAGCATGGGGGACAAAACCAAACCCTGCAGGACCCCACAGGCCAATGGCCATGGATCCGAGCAGTAGTCCCCCAGCACCACCTTCTGGACCCTCCCCCCAAGAAAGGACCGGAGCTACTCCAAAGCAGTATCTCAGATTCCCATACTCGAGAGGCGATCCAGAAGGATATCATGGTCGATGGTATCAAATGCCACTGAGAGGTCCAGAAGAACCAACAGGATGCACTCCCCCTGTCTAGTTGCTGGCGTAGGTCATCCACTAGAGTGACCAAGGCAGTTTCTGTCGTATATCTGGGGCAGAAGCCAGATTGAAAAGGGTCTAAATAATCTGTATCATCCAAGACCCTCTGCAGCTGGAATGCCACCACATGTTCTATTGCCTTGCCCAAAAAGGGAAGGTTAGAAACAGGTCTTTAGTTGTCCAGGTTGGAGGGATCAAGGGAAGGCTTTTTAAATAATGGTCTTACCATCGTCTCCTTGAGGCATGATGGCATTCTGCTCTCCCTTAACAAAGCATTTATAATCACCTCCAACCATTTGCCCATACTCTCCCTGGCAGTTTTTATTAGCCATGAAGGGCAAGGGTCAAGAGCACACGATGTCGCCCGTACACTGTCCAGGATCTTGTCCACATCCTCAGGCTGCACCAACTGAAAAGAGTCCCAACACAATAGGACCAGATGGTACCAGAGGCATGTCTGCCAGAACTGCCAAAACTCTGGAGTCCAAATCAGCACAGATGTGAGCAACTTTATCTGCAAAGTGACATGCAAACGGATCACAATGGGTTGTAGATTATTCCTCCCCCATTAACTGAGGGGATGTGTGGAGCAATGTCTTTGCTACATGAAACAGCTTTGCTGGTCTGCACTGAGCAGATGTAATGGAGGCGGAGAAAAAAATGCCACAGAGTAGTCCCTAAAATGGGCTCTAGCCCGTGTTCGGTCGGATTAGTCACCACTCTTCTTCCAGCATTGTTTCAGCCATTGCCTGAGTTGTTTCATCACCCTAAGCTCCGAGGAAAACCAAGGAGCAGAATGGGCTCCACCAAGCCGGAAAGGGCATTTAGGAGAAACTGTGTCAGCAGCCCGGGCTGTCTCTCCGTTCCAGAGATTCACCACTGGACATGGAAACTCCCCGAAGGCCATCTGGAATCCAAGCGGACCCATAAGCCTTCTAGGGCGGACCATTCTAATTGGTCCACCACCCCTGCAGAGGGCAAATGGAGCAGTCAAATTAAACCCCACCAGATCTGTCCATGACGAGGGAGCTATCTCAAACTCCCCCACCTCCAGATCATTTATTCCTTGGTCGGGAAAAATAGATCTGGAGTATGCTCTGCCATGTGGGTAGGGCCAGATACCAGCTAAGATAGACCCATGGTTGCCATGGAGGCCATAAAATCCTTAGCTGCTCCTACTAGCAGGGTTCCTCAGCATGGACATTGAAATCCTCCAAAACAATAAGCTTGAGGGAACCCAAAGCCACCTCCGAGTCCATCCCCGCCAGCTCAGGTAGGGAGACTGAAGTGCAGTGGGGTGGTCAGTACACCAGCAGAATCCCCAGCCTATCTCGGAGGCCCACCCAAGGTATAATAAAAGTGGTTGTAACTTTGCTTACAAAACATGTGATGGAATATACGCATATGATGTGTTCTCAAGCAAAAGTAGAATAACTTGGTATGGTAGCTCTTAAGAAGCATTGTTTATTTAGAGATTTGGCATACTGCTCCGCAGTTCTAAAAGGGATTCCCCAAAAAAGGTGCACAGTGAACAAGAACAAAAAAGAATTAAACAGCAAGTTCATTTCTTCTGTGACAGGATAGATTTGATTTAAAGCAAATTGATTTATATTTTGATCGCTTCACAGGAGGACTCAGTTTTAATTATTTAAATCATTAATTGGGAAGATTCTATTTAATCATTTTCTAGTAAAAGTACATGCGTGTTGTCTAATGTAATCTTAATAAATACTCAGGGATAGATATAGGTTTCATTTTTAGGTGCACACATCTCATAATGCTGTTTCATTTGGGCAACCAGGCCTTGCATTTCTTTGTTGCACTGTTTGCATTTCACACGCATACCTATCTTATCTACAAGTACAGGAATTGCATTAAAATACTAGCTGGGCTGGGTGTAGAGCATCTGTGTCTCTAGTCTGTCGCCTGCCCGTCGGCCCCCCTCCCCCCGGCCCGCGCCCGTTGACCCCCCCTCCACCTGTCACCGCTACCGTTTTCTCAGTGCTGTCCCCTACCCACTGCTGCCATTTCCCCCCCTCTGACCTGTCCTGGGGCTAGCTAGCCTATCCGGCAGCGCTCTCAACTCTCACGAAAGCTGCCACACATGGGATTAGCCATGGGTATGCCTTAGACTCTAGAAAATTAAATATATAGATTCTCAAATTGAGTCTCTTTTATGGCTTGCTGCTGTGATAGGTGTGTCCCTTCTACAATTTAGGATAAACTTGGAAAATGTTTCCTCCTCAGGACTGCATGAATAGGTTCCTTCACTTTTGGTTTCACTTTCTATTCCCCTCCCCTATCCCTCACATTTATATCCAGACAACTTCTCCTTGCTCAGATGTACTCTATCCCCCCCTCCACACCCCACAAATCCTCCATCCATTCATTGCCTTTCTTTAACCTTATTCATACATTATGCTGTACATGTGTACAGATGTCTGTACACTTGTACATGTGTTTATGTGAATTGCTGTACATGTGCACAGATATCTACCTGTGTACATTGTGCACTCATTGTATGAGTATTGAAAATATCATGTGAATGTACCTGATCTCTTTGCACTTCTAGGGAGAGAGGGGGAGAGGGAGGCAAGAGCTTGACTGTGTATGCTGCATGTACACCACCTGCAAAATAGAATTCATCATGTCTCT